>NW_023458564.1:28636812-28723543 GCF_013731165.1 Rhagoletis pomonella
CTTCATCTTCATCTTCATCTTCATCTTCATCTTCATCTTCATCTTCACCTTCATCTTCATCTTCATCTTCGTCGTCTTGGTCTTCATCTTTATCTTTTCCTTTATCCTGATCTAAATATGTCCATTCTTTTCTTCATTTACATATTCACCCCCACCATTGTTATTAGGTTAGGTATTTAAATTTTCCTTCCTCTTTGTCTTTATATCTAGGTTTCTTTACTTTTATTTTAATTTCTGTATTCATCACTTTCTTCTTCCCCATACTCAACTTTACCTTCTTCCTTGTTTGAGTCTAATCTATTCATGTACATACATACATACATCTTATTCCTAAACTGCTGCTTAGCACGTTTCTTTAATTCGCTATCAATATTAAAGCATACATTTAGGGGGCATTTCCGCCCCAACCATGTACATGTATGGCATTGGTATTGGTGTGACTTTTGAATTGATTTTTTCGCTCTATTTTAAACTGATTTGAAATTTTAAAAATTGCCTGCACATCAGCATCAAAATACCTTTCTAATGATATATAATTGTTTATACCTTAGAAGTATAGTTTAGCCGTAAAAGGGGTGTAAAGGAAACATGATTGCCTATTTATATATAGATGATTATCATTTATTAGCTGTATTATTTTTGTATCTTTTACATTGCTTTTTCCCAAATAACGAATGAATTTCAATAAATTATCAATTCCAAAAAGTACCTCAGAGTTTTTATCATAAAACCAGCAAAAATCTAAACAGCTATCATTTTCTAAGCTGAATGCCCGTGATTCGTATCGATGAATACATACAGTGACCAAAATAAAAAAGAGGACTCGACATTTTAGCAAGTTTTAGTATATTTAATGTTTATTATTTTTTTATGAGAGTAAAGCTCTTTTCCTAACAAAAACCATATAAATCCAAATTTCCGACGTTGTGCAAAAAACTATAAAAATTCATTTTGCAATGTTTCAACAACATTCCAAACTTTTTAACTAGAATCTTTACAAAAAAATTTGGTTTGCACTTTTGTAGCTCATTAAAACTGAGTATAATCAAGTGCAAGTGGAATATGCTGCCCATTTGATTCTGTTTTAAAAAATTTTCGAACATAAATACTTACTTTTTATGAAAAAATTGCACTTTATTATACCAAAGTTTCAAGAATTATTTAAAACAAATTTTGCGGGGTAAAAATCTCGAGAAAAATATCCTACAAATTTGAGATTTTACTATAAGGATGCGGTTTCAGGGCTAATACATCTATGATCATTGAGGAAGGCTTTAAGATCTGTAAGTTATGGAAAAAATTTGCAAAATTATATTTCGTACCATATTTGGCTCCCATAAATATGGTCACCGTAGTTATACTGTACGAGTAATCCGTACTCAGAAATTACTATCAGCTAAGCCTAAAAACGCCGCAGTAATCAGACCTAAATGTTTTGACTATTCTTTGATGTACCACCATATGTATAACTACATATGTGCAAGGATTCATCCTCCTTGATTTTATCCGATTGGAACTCCCTTCTATTGGGCATCCGAGTCAGGAATGATGCGGGTAGGGAGATAGTTATTCGTAATTTTAGGTAGGTCAGAAATTTCATTCATAAGTAATGGCTGCGACGGTTGTAAGGTTGTGATCAGTTTTGCACTGCGTTTAGTCTTATAACTACGGTGACCATTCGAACCGATTTTGGCGGGACAGTACCGATTTTGAGAAAATTGTCCCTCTGAATATTTTTTAAAAGTCGGGACGTGTAAGTGTCGATCTTTCATATTTGTACCGAGTAGATTTTCATCGTTTTCTTTATTAATTTAATATGAGTCTCCCTATACTCTGTTCCAAAAAAAAAAACTGTCGCACAAATGTGGTAAAACTTTCGTTATCGCAAAGAACATAGAATATAAGGAAGCCATAAAGAAAGCCAGTATCCTTATTTTATATGATCTTTGGTTTTGTTTTATTCTGTCTAACTGGTACTCTCTGCAGCCTATCGTTCTTGTCTTAGTTTTTAAGATTTTTATAATAACTTGTAAAGTTTTTTTAATGCAACGATTCGAATTTTAATTTAGTGAAATTATAAAAATGAATTAAATACCTCAAAAAATGCATGGATATGAAAAATATAAGCTGTAAATACAGTGGCGAAAATATAAATAAGGAAGAGATATTTTAGCAACCTTTGGTTCTTCGCCTTTAGATTATTTAATGTTTATTATTTGTTCATGAAAATGTTCCTCGTTATCCAACAAGGGTCATGTAAGTCATAATTTCAAACTTAGCACAAAAATCAACAAACTTCGACAAGTTTCATCAAAACTTTCAGCTTTTTTGAGATAATTGAATGATGTTGCTTAGAAACATTCTGTGTAGGCAGTTTTGTAACCCATTCAATTAATAGTGCAAATTTTAACTAGAAGTGTAAGAAAATGTGCGAACAAAAAATTTGCAAAAAATCGACAGTAAGCCCAAGCTATTTCATACTTCATCTTTATTATACTAAAACTTAGTGAGCAACAAAACTGCATACTCAAAACAATTCTAAAAAAAAACCTGATAAAAATTTTTAAAATTATGATCAGCATTTGTTAACTAGAAATTTTGATTTACTTGTTTTTTTTTTTAGATAGTAAGCTATATTTTCATAAAGAAGTAATAAAACATATTTTAAACAAAGAAAAGTAGTCAAAGCTTGCTAAAATGTATTTTCTCTATTTACATTCTCGCCACCGGATATGCTGTGTGTATACATATTTGCAATCAATTTAGATTTTTTTCCCTCTTTATTTTGTTTTAAATAAAATTGTATTAAAAGATCTCATGTGCTTTTATTACAAAAACAAAATTGTTTGTTCGGACTCGATGCCTTAGAAATGTCCCGTTTTCCGTCCACAGAAATCCGGTCACCGTACTTATAACAGAATTTCGCGGCCTTTTAACGTGAAGATCAGGCGGCAGGAATTTCAACAATTTGATCAGTCCATTAGTGGCTGTCGTTCTCTGCAGTTTACTTCTATTTGACACGTAGATTATGGATCCGCAGTATCGGCCCTAAATTTCATACCTGCGCTTTCCGCTATCTTGGATTTTAGGTTCTTTTGGGTTAGGTTTGGTTATGCTTATTTCGATGGCCGATTCATCAATTTATACCAAAATCGGTACCGTTATTGCCCTTGATTACGCTGAAAATTTTTGAAATCGAACTTAAATTACACCCACTTACCATATAGATAACAGTAAATTTTAGAAATACTAAAACTCCGATATTTCAGTAATTAATAAGGATGCTGATTTACCTAAAGTTAATACTTACAATAACGTGTTAACATGGTTGGACACCGACAATACAGCTCCGAAAGTATTCAACTCGGAACCCGCTGTTGGTAGCAGAGAAAGGGAAAGACCAAGTTGGGAAGGACTTGGCTTCACTTAGAGATGGCGCAGAAGAGAAACGGCTGATGTGCTTTGTTTAACTCTGAACGCTTCTGTTATTCTTCAACTTCATCAGCCAACGGTAAAAATTGTTTCAATAGTTTGTGACGTCACAACGACTCGCAGTTGCTTTCAGTTAGAAATAACCAATCATTTTAGTACAGGAGCTGGAAATTACTTATACTTAGATATGCCATTTTCAAATTAAACGACTCAAATGAAGATCTAAAACTATTGAAGCATGCCATCTGCTCTTCACATAATTATTTCTAATAATTCTCGAAAATTATATTTGGATTTAATCCAATGTGTCTTAGAATGATCTTAAATTAAATTAATAACAAACGAGCTCAACTATCTTCAAAAGTAATACTCCTTTTCATTTTGGGCTCTCTAACATCCCGTATTTTCAAATGTATACGAGGATTTTTTAGCGCATTGCACATTTTCCAATTTAATTGTATTCCTTTCTTTTGTAGCTATTTTAGCGGTGTAAAAACCTTAGTAGCTCCGCCCATTTACAAAAAAAAAATTAATAACAACTCTGGCGCAAATAAAAGAAAAATAAACGAATTTCACAAGCCACGTTGCAGATGATTCCCAATAGAAAAGCTGGAAGTTTATGTGAAATACATATATACATATGTACATGCATACGAGCAAGTAGTAGCCAAGTGAATACAGCCCCATGACCATTGCCGAGTGCAGCCTGTCGTCACATGATTCCCAGGCACACAGCGAGTGACCGAAGAATATTCATTTATTTGTTTTGCATTTTTTTCCACATACACATTTTCCATTTATGGGGTTTCCGTTTGTTTTTTTCTTTGTTCCTTTTAGGTGCTTCATTGAAAGGTGAACATAAAAAATTTCGAATACAGTCAGTGCTGCTTTCGATGACTCCGCCTATTTTCAACGCGCGCGCAGTTCTTTTTCCCTCGCCCATTTCATCGCTTGGCCGCCCACACTCAGCGCCTACTTTGTGCCACTGTGTACACACACAAATTGGCTGTGGCAATAGGATACGTACGCCATAGCAAGGACGAACGAATCACAGCATCCTTATACGCTACGAACAGGAGCACACCAGCGAGCATACTAACTACATATTTAGGGGATGTGTGAGTATATAAAGATAAAAGTATATGCATTTTTTTTTTGTTTTTGGTCGGAGACATGTGTACAAATGCATTAGGCGCCAAACCCCTGGTCGACACTTTGGCAGTGGCACAAGCGAATAAAAAATAAAAAAATAGCACATGCGAAGACAGTGTCTTCTATTGGTACATAGCAGCAACTACTTAGATCACCAGATAAATACTAACTATATAACCCTAATACATACACATTGCTTTTAATATGTTCTTGTGTGTATGAGAGTATATAAGTATTTATGTTTTATGCACAAGAGCACAATTTCACATACATTTTTCTATAGCCTGAACAGCATCTTTTGCCACAAAGCACCACGTACACCAACTGTAGCTTTAGTTGACCTCGTCCCCAACTCAACTTTTTCCCCCCTTTTTTCAATTCATCTAATGAAATTGCACTGGTGACAATTTTTCTTAGCTCCTTCAGCGCTGCCCGCTTCACATAAGCGCCTTGCAACCACGGCATCTCTGCATATAAATTGAATTTTTGTCGGTGCCACAAACAGCATGTTGCACCTTTATGACACCTGCCTTTTCCGGGCAGTGATGAATTTTTCGCTTTGAGTTTGACTTGCCATTGTGTATACGCACACACACACACATGCACCATATAAAATATACATTAATTCTTTTTTTGCAATTCTACTTAAGTGAAATGCAAAGCCGAAGCAAAAAATGAAATTTGTCAAATAAAAATTTTCACTGCAGCGCACATTGCTTCATTTATGGCCAACTGCTCTAGCTTTAGGATGGGTCAGCGTCAGTGTCTCAAGCATGCCGCAACCGCTTGTCTAGCAGTGGCTATGAATGTGGTGCAACTTCAAAAAAAAAGCGATTTTTTTTTTTCAAGTGAATCATGTCATTCCACACATGCTTTCCACTCGCACTTCTCCTTTTGAGTCGCAGCTACAGCATCACCGTAATGCACGCATGCAAAGTAACTAAATCATAGGAAATTCTAAATGGAATTTTCATGTTTTTTGTGACCACGCTACACAAATGTACACACGTATTAAATCACATAATGCATAAGTAATATGTACATACATGCATGCGCGCACCAACAAATATGGAGTATTTGCATACCAATTGGCATGTTTGTGGGTGTGTGAAATTTTTATAAGAAGAATGATAAAAGGCGTATAGCAAATAGAAATTCATAACAATTTCGCATTCAAATTAAGAATTTGACTAATAAGAAAATTTGCAAACGCTGATTGCGTATACGCCGTGGTGAATGTGAAAGGATCTACGGAGCTACTGCACTGGCAATAGCAATACCTGGAATTAAGTCCCAATGTAGCAAATTTTAATTTATTTAAAAAAGAAAAAGTGCCTACAAATTTGTATTAGACATGTACAAATGGCTTACAAGGAATAAAAACATACACATATACAGAGATGTCCTTTGTGAAAAATAAATGATAATGTTTACACAAGCTCATAGTAGTATTCATATGTACATATATACATAGGCGTTATCAATGCAAAATACCGTTAATTGAGATTTTTCGACTGAAAAGTAAATATATTCTGCGCTGGTAACAAAAATTTTGTAACCGATAACTAGAGCTCCCATTACAATTTTTCGGTTACAAATTCTTCGGTGATGTTCTGAATAAGCATGTCAAAGAAACTTTGAAAATATTGCCACTTCTCCTATAGATAAAGGAGCAAGCAACGAAAACTGAACCGTCTATGTGGGGATCAAACTATTCCCTGTACTACCATCAAGTAGAGTATGGAGCACTATCATGCGTTGCAGCCAAGATGCAGTCCGTTAGAAAATGCATCAACTTGGAATCATCTTCTGTCTGTGCATTGGAGTTTGAAAACTGCCCACTACGGCGCCCCGCGGGGTTTGATAATTTTGAGTATTTTGTCTTCTTTTCGAATTCTTATCTGAACTGATGTCGAAATGTTCATATTGTATACGCTATATATACTAAGTTGAGGCTATTTTTTGTTACATTCAGGTAAAAAACCAGGGTGTAATATATTTTACAGATCATTGATGAAGATCGTTGACTTGCATTCATACAACCTTTCAACCCACACCCTGTGGTTAGTACCCCCATGGTATAAGCCAAGGACTTCACCGGAGCAGACCCCTCTAAAGACATATAAAAAGAACATTTTTGGCAACATACAGGCAATTGACGACCGGTTATAGTACGTGAGTTTGCTCACCAGGCACTAGTGAAAGGCAACATACCCAAAATCAATTTTGTCCATCCAGCTTGTGAAGGCAACACTCCCGACAACAAAGACCTCCACCTCCTCTCTTGCTTCCATTACAACGACTAAGCTAACAGGCCTCTCTCTTTGAGCCGTTTCTATTAAACTGCACGTTCCTGGGCCTGCCGTTAGCAGTACTTGATGACAGAGGTTTATAGACTAATCGATGTAGGCAGGGTTTAGTAGAGCCGCTACAACAACAACAACAAAACGTCAAGGCATCGCTGGCGATAGTTATTAAGGAGGCAGGATCCGCAGGCCCCAGTTGAAGTGAAGTAAGATAACCCATAGCCGTGAGCTAGTTGCCTGTCACTGTGGGAGCTAAGTAGTACAGCTGTAGAAAGCTGTCTCAAAAAATAAAATTTTTATCTTCAACAATTTTGTTTAACTTGAGGTCATTTCTAATGAAAAATGTTGTGGAAGATATAGTTGCTGTTTCGGAAATCACTACATCGCCTCATCTGACTTCTTCAGCGAGTTCGAACTAGCAATTCCGGTGTTCAAAGCCAGTGATCTTACCCACTGAGCTATGTTCGCCATGTAAACTGCTGTTGCTTCTTCCACTTTCACATTTCAGTCAACCCAACTAGAATATTTAACTTTAATATTTAAGTTAAATGTCTCCTTTTTATTTTGGCCGTATAACAATTATGTATATTCAACAGATGTACTGAGTTTGAGGCCATTTGTAATGAATATTATTTACTCAACATTATTGTGTTCGCTGCCACTCAATTTTCATTATTTTATTCGAAAATGGTTTTTTGGCGTTCCCATAGTTTTGGGCAGTTTATTCACTTTTGTGAGAGAGTTCGTACTTACGCTTATTTGCCCATAACTATCCCGAAAATGTAAAAAACAAACCTAATGTTGGGCGCTTCGATTCATGCAGCTTTTATGATTACGCGAAAATATGATTAAGAATCGTAGTATAGAGCTCCATTGACATATATGTGTTCGGCACCAAAGCTCTATGCTGTAGTGTGCCGAAACGATTACATTACTATGATTAGACTCCTAAAGTGCGGAGTGCCATCTCAAGCCTTCATAAACAAGCGACTCCTTAACTCCCAGAGCAATAGGATTCCATCTCCCATTGTCTTCGTACCGCTGTGAAATAGGTGGGTGGTTACTACCACCCGCGCAGGAAACTCTAGTATGACAAAAAGGGCGGTGTCTGCTACATACAAATACGCAGCATACAAAGCCATCCTACAGCACAATGCTACGCCAGCGACAGTGAGAAGACACGTGCTTTAAGATAGAGAAAAGAGCGGCCGAAACAAGTGATTGCGAAGAGTCTGAAGTGCTGGCAGGCAGTAACTCAGCCTAAAGACTTAATCAGAAAATAAAGGCGTAGTTAACCGGTCTTAGGACCGCGGCTGAATCCTGCAAAAAGAAACGTCCAGAGTATACTTGAGAGAAAATATCACCTCTCAACGCTTCTGGATGACAACCAAGATTGCGCATTTGCCAAAGAAGACCAGACATCTCCGAACGGTTCGAAACCAAACAA
The DNA here is from genome assembly GCF_013731165.1 of Rhagoletis pomonella. NCBI lineage: Eukaryota > Metazoa > Arthropoda > Insecta > Diptera > Tephritidae > Rhagoletis > Rhagoletis pomonella. The sequence goes on from NW_023458564.1 coordinate 28,645,150, forward strand.
GGTTTTAGGCAAGGGGATTCATGCTGATGCTGATGGCGAATGCAGATGGCATTGACATCGTCAGTCTCAGCACAGCACCAGAGGTGGACCTAGCGCTGAACGAAAATATCTCACCGCTGTTGTCTTCACATATTGGAGCAATTGTCATTGTTGGCAGCTATAACTTTGAAGTATTGAATAACTGGGATCGATAATAAACACCACGAATAATATTTGCCTAGGATAACTCTATCCAACGTCCGCCACTTAGGCTCAGTAGGCAATTTTAAACCAGACCTAAGTCTCGATGAACAGAAATCAAAATGGGGTTTCAATTGTAAAGCAGAGCTACATCTCGACGCACAAAAACCACACTCTACAAGTCTGTCTTTCTAGTCTTTCTAGATTGCGAAGAAAAGTGGACCATGACGAAATAAGATGAGAAGGCTTTTTCGGCTTTCGGGGAGCTGAGGCATAACAATGCAACGGTTGAAAAGACTTTTTGGTCTCGGCCCAAACCAAGAAGCGGCTGTACATAGTGCCGAAATAATTTATTTCGTCTCACAACAATTTTATAAAGTTCGAAATGACGAAACAGAGGTTTTTAACCCTCAAATAAATTTAGTATCAACAAAAATAAAATGTCTTTTAAAGCTTTCGTTTAATTTTTTCATCACACCAAACATACACCGTTGTCATCTGCTCACATGCAACCGTGTAAGTGCCCATTTATAAAATACGCTCCGTGTACTGTGCACCTAACAAGAGAGCACCTTTATTAACCGCTACGGCGGGCAGCCATTAGAGACGTTTTGACATTTGATAACGTGACAAGCATCCCAGCGCTATAGTCAATCATAAAACGCGAGAAACAATCCTATTGACACTTCTATCAATTTCGCACATCACTTTGAAGAAATGAAAGATTTACGCGCCATTGCGGCCAAGCGCTACGATCAATGACGCTTGATGAATTGTTGGCTTGAAGGTTTGTAGTTTTGTCGCCTCGCTGATTTCCGCGTTAGTTGATCTATTACTTAGTTCCCGATTGGTTACATTTAACTTTTGATACTAACTGCCTGCCAGCCACATTCATTGATCATTGATCAACGCAAACACTTTAAGGCGCTAAGCTACCAGTAGACGTTAAGAGAAGTTGATATGTATAAGCATAAAAAGCGAAGCTAAAATCTACCAGCGCAGGCTGGCAAAAACCTCGCCCGATTCAGATATTGGAGAGACAGGAATGGTAAGCGCCGATTCCCTGCGGAACGCGACCATATTTGAGCAGTGGATCGTCGCCGCCATCAACTCCATTGCAGGAGGCTGTTTGGTAGCCGATACATTGCCATGCGCCATATTAGGGGAAAATCCAAAACACCCGCCAGCCATCCAGTCGCAGCGTGGAACCTGCAACTGGCGGCGCTAACGTTGCCTTCTATGTTCTTAATGGCTTGCTTACGCTATATGGTACTCTACTTGCTACAGATTCGTGAACAATGCCTGCTGCCCATCTTTCGCGTGGCCATTTTCTTAGCTCGCCTTTGTTGTAAATTTCCGCGATCATCGTTAGTTATGACAACGTGCAACACTGTGGTGGCAAGTCAGCAGGGCTCTAGCGCCGTGATCGCAGTTGCTTGTGCCATATAAGTCGCGTGTCTGCATGACTGCACGTCCGAAGCCTTGCTGCTTGGCATACGAGTTCGAGTTGTGGTGGATACACAAATGGGGCAACAAAAAATCCATAAGCACGAGGCTGCTTTGAGAAGAAAAGTTTGTGTTGTTCTGGAAGGAAGAGACGGTAAATGTTGCAAACTCCACGATCTACAATTTTTCCGCAGGAGCGTCTTGTGCACTGCTGACTTATCTGCTTAGTGTTGTTGCATTCCGTTTCGCTGCGCTGTACATTTGGGACAAACTGTTGAAATCTACGCAAAAACCAGACTTTCTTTCGAGCGCACACAGCACTTAATAATATTCCAAAAAAAATTCGAATGAGCCCAATGATGGCGACAACAATGAACTCACCTCGCTGTATGTGCTTCCATTTGCCATCGGAATACATACCTAAATACATACATATGTACATATAAAACTCTTCTTTTCTACACCTCTATCTAAAGCGTTTCTCAGAGATTCCCAGTTGGTAAGTTGACCAACTGTTGGACGGCGAACGCCAATGAACGATCACTTAGCGAATGCCGTATTGTGTCCGGCAATTAGTATGCATCGATTGTGATCGCCTGGAAATAAATGCTAATTTGTGTATGTTTGTCGCTTTCAGACATCCAGTTGGCCAGACCACAATCCATCTATGGTACGTCTGCGACAATAGCAAAAACGATCACAGCAAACTATAGAGTTCCTCCAGCACCATCATAATAACGTTTGTCGTAGGAATGTCAGTTCGACAAGATGTTAGTAATCACATGCTATCACAACAACAACAATATATGTACTTTGGAGCGAGCTGTAATCGCTTATGAAACATCAATGGCGTTGCTTGTTGCAGCTGCTGCCGCAATTTCTTCAAATCGTTTTATTCTGTACAGAGCGTCTGATGGCGACGCGACAGAAAGACAAACATTAAAAACTTTAATAGAACTTATCAATGGATGATACGTGAAACAAGAATTCACAGAAATCAACTACTAGAATCAGGAGATATTAACCCTTCGATTCCCAGCTTATTTTAATTACACGCGGAACAAAACATTTACAATTTACTACAAAAATCAGCTCGAATATCAGGGACATCCTACGATGCTGAACTTAGAATGCAGCGCGTACTTTGGATCTTTGTAAAGCTGGATCCCATTTGACTACAACTTCTGACTGAAATAGGCTCGCTAAATACCATTTGGAGGAGTCGATTAAAAAAGATGCTCTAAAATACTATGATAAAGCTTTTCTCTTATAATTTTTGGTAATAATCATCAATTTTATATCAGCTGAGAATTCTATGGCCATAACTTGCAAACTTTTATCATCTCAGTGAACCGAACGCAATGCAATCTCTCCATCCTTTCTCAAGTTTTCATAACGGTGAGATATCAGGGTAGGCCTTAGGCAAGGGACACGCTTGGACAGTTAAGAGATTGTCCTTTGTGATACCAGGAAAAAAAATGAACAGATACCATTAATTTAGCTAATTCAGCTAACTTCAATGCCTGAGAGCTCAGCGTAAGTTAAGAAGTGCGAGCCAAAATGTTAGCCTCGCGAAGACCGGACTGTACAAAAGAAAGTGTTGAGATGTTTCTTACTCATATTCCTCTAGACAGCTGATACAAAAGGGCCAGTTGAGATCTCTAGTCTTACCGCATGAATACCAATCGCACAATGACTTGTCATTACCCCCCAAACCAAAAACGAGAGCTGAGCATTTGCAAGCTTAAGGAGCTCCTTTGACCGCCCCTGGGCAGAAGTATATGCCAATGCTTGTGTTAGCCCGGCGTCTCCGTGCTTGCATAAGGCCCAACCGTCCACGAGTGTGCCGCAGGAGGTGTGTTTTCTTGGCAGGTCATCAGCCATGCAGTTTCTCTCGATATCACTGTGGCTCGGCACCCAAACTGGCCTTATTAAGAAGTACTCCGACGCGATTGATAGAGAAGTACGACATTCCCTTACTGATATTGAATGCATCATCATAGCGTTCAGGGCGCTGATGGCCGCCTGACTATCCGAGTATATGCTAATATCCCTAACTGACATCACACTATTTAGCACTGAGTCTACCGCTTCCGTGTTAAGAGCTAGTTCCTCCTGAAAGGCACTGCAGAAGTCCGGAAGCCTGATCATTGTTTTGTTGTTGGGGACAACAGAAGACACCTTCACTAACCTTGTCTCTACCTTTTAATTTGCCGTGAATAAGTTTACGCCTAAGTATTTGACCCTATGTTGACGGACACCCGCGATCGAGGGAAGGACCACAACTGGTATCTTGTACTTCCTGGCAAACAAGACTAGTGCCGTATTGCTGCGAGGCCGCAGTTGGTTGGATATAGATCTACAAGGGTATCTAGAAATCGTCCCTTGAAAGGGCCACATCATCTTCATAGGCGATAACCCGGAGGCCTACTTTTCCCAGTTCCTGTAGAAAGTCGAGAGAACACCACCTTGCGGAGAGCTTCTACGATACGATAGCAGACCGACACCAAAAGTACCGCATCTATCGACCCATGCGGCTTAAGAATAACAAAGCCCCTGGAACCGACGGATTAACAACTGAGCTTCTACGGTCAGTACCGAACAGATGACGGTTAAGCATAGTTTGGTAAAATAAAATCTTTGTGTACTTTGCCCAGTTCACAAGTATCCAGTTGATTCAGCTGTTTGTTCACCAGTTACCGCGGGATTCAGGGTTTGTTTGAGCGGCAATTACCAAAGTTTAGGCCTTTGAGCCAATTTATACGATGACTTTTCAGCGGGGTAGGCATGCGCCAACGGTGAGCGAAATCGAGGGGTTTTTTGACGTTTCGGTTTTATCAAATTCACATATTCGTATTTTTACTTTGAGTTCGTGATTCGCTCCGCTCTAAATATGGGTGCGAAAGAATTGACCAAAGAAAATTTGACGCTTTATTGTCAGAACAACGCAATGAAAAAGTAATCGTGCACGAGGATTTTCGAAGACTTTTTAAAAGAGATTGTGCAAAAAACGAAGGGAGGAAAGTCGGCGTATAAATTGACTCTTTTTGAAGCGACAGACTCGTGCAATTCTACAACCACTTGGCAATTTTAATCAATTAGGGTGTATCGTACTGAGGGAGACAGCTGCGTTTTGAACTATTCTGAAGGAATTATTGGCCGTACGCTCGAATCGAAAGTATTGAAAGGAGGTTGCTGAAATTTTCAGTTTTTAAAATAAAGGATCGGTTTGACTTTTAACTGGCAACGATTTTGGAACCAGAGAAAGCACCGACTTTGATAAAATGAGGAACTACTGATACAACTCTAAGCTATGAAGGTGTCTAAATCAAAAGGTCGTCTAAGCTCTTTTCAGGCCAGAGGTGCAAATAATGTATCTAAACCCTTTCGGCCTGGACGAGTTTATTTTATATCCACTGTGCCATTTTTTGACCACGTTAACGTTTTAACGCGTTTTTCATAAAAAAGTTTATAGTAGCGTTGATTCGTGTCAACGCATTACTTAAGAATTATCTCTGGATTCAACTGCAGTTGGTCCGGATTGAGTAATATGGTAGACAGACGGAGAAAATTAATTTGAATTAATAAGCATAAATGCAAATTAAAATTTTACCCTTACAGACGGCAGTAATGCGAATAAACCAGCCGCAAGGTCGTGGGTTCGAGTCCCACGGCCAGTAGACTTTTTTATTTCTTTTTCATTCTTTTTTTTTATAAGTTCTATATTTTTATAGGTTGCTTTCAGTTAGTTGTTTTTGACTTTTTATTAAAATTCAACTCTAAAAATTTAAATTAACTAATATTAAAATAAGAAATGTGATATAAAATAAAGCAAATGAAAATAAAATAAAGTAAAATTAAATATATAAATAAAATAAAATAAAAAAATATAAAATAAATAATAAAAACAAAAAAAATTTCGCAATCGCTCCAACCGAGGATCGAACCTGGCCGCTACAGGCTTGTAGCTCGCAACTCTCACCAGTCGGCTACCGCGGATGCGAAACTCAACTGCTTCGTTTGCTTACTTGTACAAAAGACAACAACTGGCCGTTTTTACCAGTGTCGTCATCGAAAATTCCCCGGACCCGAGCTAATTCCCAAAAATGTCGTGCATTTGTCCGGCTGCTTATGCTCATTTTAAAGAGGAAAATGCATGAGTTAAAGCAAATTAAGGCTGGTTATGCAAATAATCGAGCCCGTTTGTCTACCGTATAATATGGCAAATTTATAAAATTTAATGTAGATCAGGGATATTTTCGTAACGGCCAGCTGTTGTCTATTTTGAATGAAAAATAAACGAAGTAAACAAAGCGGAGTGAGGAGCGGAGTTGTTATAGCTTCGTACTATAACTCAGTAGGAGCCTGGTTCGATCGAGCCGCGGTCCGAACAATTTCCAAAAACAGCTCTTTTCATTCTTTAGTTTTATTTTTTTATGTATGTGTTTTATTTTACTTTATTCATTTTATGTTCCAAATTATGGTACTAATATTGTTTCGAGTTATTTTAGTTTAAAGTTTATTATATCGACCCCTTTGCGCGAAGTTATCGTATGTTACAAAAACCAAGTTTCAGTGTTTTTTTTTATTTTTCTCCGCTTTGGCTAGCACCATCAATACCAAAGTTTAGATTTGCTGAGATAATTAAGAAATGTAACTAAATGCAAGAGTTTTTTTGTAGAAAGGTCTCTGCATATGTCAATTCGTTGTCACATACGATACAATTTTCAGTAAATTTTCGCGTTAGCTATTGGGACTTAAGCCGTAATATTTGAACAGGTGATGCAATATGGGTTGTAAAACAAAGTTGCATCAAAAAAGAACTTCGTTAATGCTTGAAATACAATACCGGCGAACGGCAAACTTCGCCGAATTGGGCGATGCTGTCGTTCACCGTTCGCCCAGCTATTTCGCCTACTTAAACAGAATTAGAGCGGTAGCGAAAACAGCTGATCCCATTTGGTCGCCTTTATAATTTGGGTACCATATTTAGAAAAAACTAAACTATATTTAAAAATGAGGAAATGATATCAAATATAAATGTAAAACAAAGAAAGATTATTATAAATAATTTGTTTCAAGCCAGATTTAACGAATCCACAACTATATTTTTCAAACAACAAAAAAAAGTCGGTTTAGGTTGTTTTCTTTTAAAACTTTGAAAGCAAAAAACAAATACGGCCACCTTTGGCACGCACAGCTGTCATCGCCCAGCAGGGCGATAGAAATATATTATAAATATATCGCCATGAAACGCCGCCAAGCGAACTTCGCATTTCGCTTTCGCTGTGTTCAATTTCATATGCTTGCGGGTGTTCTAATTTTGACAGCGCGAATTTCGCTGTGGTGAGTTCGCCGTTCGCCGGCATTGTATTTCAGCTATAAAATCGTAACATACGATAATTTTGCGCAAAGGGGTCGATATATATATTTTAATGTAAGTTTATTAAAAAAAGCTCACAACAACTGCTACACTGGCGGGTAGTATCCGCTTTAAAGCTATGCTTTAACAATTTCTTCAAAAAATACTTAGCGCTTTAAACTTTTTTCATCTTAATTTCTAAGTTTTAGCCGTGAAAGTGTGCTATTGAAAGAAACTAGTTTAGACTCGTAAGTTTTTAGCTCGCCCAAATGGCTGCAAAGCCTAACAAATATTTATAGGATGACAACGCCGGTATCTTCAAAGTCACATTTTGTATCCAAGGGTTAAAGTGAAGATCACTGAAAGTCGACAAATACTGATTTTTATATTCATTCCTGTTGTTCTTATTGTGTCTTTTTATAGTGAATTGTTGGTAAACTGCAAATTAATTCAGTTGAGCAGCATCATGGCACAGTGAAGGCATCCAGCATAGACATTCAAAAACGAATGGATACGACCGGATTTGGCGAATCAAGCGTCTGCACAAGCGCTTGGTGACGCCACAACAAACCACCAAATGGGGAAATAAAATGTGAATCTGGCTACTTAAGGACACCAATGGAGCAAACAAGTAGTACATTAGAAAAATATTAATTAAGTAATGAGGAAGGAAGGGTGATGAATTGCTGGAGAAAAAAACGGCGAGGAAAAAATACAATACCAAAAATGGCGTGGACAAATGGCGCTTCATCTCGTCCTCAATGTGAAAGAGGAAACTGAGTGCTTTACTTTTAGTAGGCATAGGTAAAATAGGAGGCATAAATGAAAAATGTGAGTATTGGTTACACAAATGCCATATGGCTACTAATACATATAGAAGAAGGAGTATGTTTGTATGCATATAATTTCAATAGTTGTGAATGGGTTGACGTTAGTTAGATTTATTAATAAAAATTTAAATAATAAAAAAAAAATGTTTTCGGAATTGTAATGATCCTTATATAACGTGCAAATTTATTAATTTTAGATGTTTCGCTACTAAATACCTAGGTTAGTACATACATATACACATACATACATGTGTATAGAAGTATGTACTTTTGTGCCTGCAATGCCTGTACTTCACAGATCTTTCACATGAAGATGTACTTCCCTAAAAGTGGGTGCGTTGGATACAACAGACTTAACAACAACAACAGCAACAGCCTCTATAACTGTTTGTCCGTTTAACCAGGTTGCCGAGGTAAGGCTGAAGTAGAACGCCGCTTGCGCGTTGACATCGCCATCAAAAACGTTTGACGTGGTTTTTGATTGACAGGAAACTCATAAATAATTCATGTCATTAAATCATGTTACATTTTTTTTTTTAACTTGCTTCCAACCACTTCGTCGTCTTCTTCAACTTGCACTTCGTCCCTTCTCCGTTTGCTTGCTCCTCCACAGTGAATAAATATGATTTTGTTTTTTTTCCTAGCGATTCTTATCGTTGGCAAAGGTTCTTAAAACCACAATGGGCCACGTCTTGCAACAGTGCAATAGTGGATACATATAAGTAATATGTACAAACAAATATACATATGTACTTTGCTGTAGTATGGAATGTGTATGTATGTCTGTAGGTATCCTCCAACAAGAGGATACCTGAGTATCAGTGAGTCTAGCAACGCATGAACATCCACATATTCACTACAAACAAATCAACATACAAACGTACATACGTATATCACAATCCTTGCCACATGTGGCAAGTTAGAATGAAATTTTCATTTAATTCACTATTCGCATGCCTAAAATGTCCGTCTTGATGGCTATGTATTAATACAAATAATTCAAAATATGTTGACTGTAGCATATTCCGAACACTTTTCATTCGCTACGTACTTATTACATACAACCAAAACATTATTGCAGAGAATGAGAATGTATTTTAGCCGTCTGTAGAAACTAGCAAGCAGGCAAAGTCATTCATAGAAATGTGGAGAGCGTATTTTATTGTGGGAAAAACTATCTTCTTGTTTAATACATATTTAGTTCGCCATTATCATTTCGTCCAAAGTGAGGCGTTTGTTTGTTCCCGTTACGACAATTTCCAAAATAGTTCATTTATATAGCAAATATATGGCATCACTCGCTAATAGGAATCTAGATTATTCCCATTTTAAAACCCAACGCGTGGAGGGAATAGTGGTCAGTACTTTTAGAAAAAAAATTCACATCTTGACAGTAAGTTCTAGTAAAGTTAAAGTAAAATTTTCACAAAAAGGATCAGTCCAGCGCCTTCGTCTCGACCTGGTGGCTGTGCAGGAGCCACAGCCGCTAAACTTAAACGTAAAATACGTGGTATTATTAAGATCACATTCAAGTTAAAAACGGCACATGAAATAATCGTTTTGATTGTATTGAATTGAATTTAATGAATTAATATGAATTGCAATATATTAGTACTTAGTGGTAGAGAAGCAGATCCACATTAACTTCAATCATATTTAACATCAGCTTATAAATATACATACATACGTATGCCATGACGTGTATCACTACTTGGATTCAATTTATTTCCTTTCATACTGCAGAAATTTTTATTACTTTTTATATTAGTCTACGGGGACCTAGTATTAGCATTCCTCTTCATGTTCGTGCTCGTCTTCTCATTTTTGCATAAGTTAGCTAAGACTTCTGAAATAGATGGCAACCCTCCTAAATATAGTGAAGAAATAAAAACAATTCGTGCGTCTGAAAATCCCCTTAAAGGCTGGAACATGCTCCCTTCCAGCTGTTAGCAGTTGCATTTGACCAGCTCAGGCGGAAAATCATTTGCCCCAGCGGCTTTATTGTTGCTAAGTCGCATTATTGCTGCTCTAACCACGTCTTGGTCAAGTGTAGGAACGTGAAATTTGACTCTATACATTGGTTCGGGTTCCTTTTCATCAATCAAAAATTACAACTAGAAAGAAACTAAGAAGTGCATTACCCAGGTGGTACCCTCTCGAAGATTTCCCTTGAAATATTTTAACCCACAAATAAGTTTAAGTAGGGTTTGTATTAGGGTTAAAGTTACTTATATCTGTCATAGAATCCTTCCTATCTTTGGGTATCGAACTAAAAGTCTACAATTATATTAATCAGAATCAGCCTATATTGAATACAGTGCCACCTGTTTCAGAGCCACTGGCAGACTTGAAAGAGCTTTGAATTTGGATGCCAAGGCTTTTTAAAGCATGTTCGCATTATCGTCATTCACGGCTCATTTGTAATTTATAAACCAATCGTGCTGAAATCATGTAATCTCTCCTTGTAAAATATATCAAATTAATCGAAATGAGATTATTTATCATAAATCAAGAACCAAATGAAGAAAACCCCCTTATCATTTATTTTAGCCTCCACCGTTGAGGAAATTTAAAAAAAAATGCCTAAAGGTATGCAATAATTTTTTTCTTTAAATCAAGTACAAACCACACACTCGTACGTACACGTGCTAATCGAATATCTACAGAAGTTATGAAGGCAAGTCTGAACTCACTTGATTTGTGTGAAGTAATTTGATCGAAACAAAGTAATTTATGCTGTAAGATGAACATAGTTTTAAGCAGATTAGTAAATATTTCAAGACAAATGTTTCCTTCTTATAACACTTCAACCAACACTTTTATTCTTTCAAACAAAAACTCCATCATCCTTCAGTCCAGCTTTGTGCTTCAAAAATTTCTTTAAACTCTGCTCTCTACATTAAATATTTTAAATGCGTTGTGTCTCATCATATCCTAAATCATGACAATCTGTGCACTTGACTGCTTCCATACTTTTGCATTCAAATTTACATCACAGCAAGAAAAATGTACATTAAAATGAAAAGTCCGAAAAAAAAATAATGCAAACACTTTTTAAACTTGAAAGCAAACAAGTTTTCCATGAATATAATTATGCAAAATAAGCGTCTGGCCAAACGCTTGTAACGCTTTGCCAGGCGGCCTAACAACAAATCCAGCGCCCCCGCTCTAACCAAGCCAGCGGCAAGCGGACCAACCAAATGCCCTGCATTCGTTGGCCACGTTGTACAATAATATTTTTATACAATTATAATTTATTTCACTTCTTAACAAAATCATGCCCTCTAAACTAACTTGTATGTGTATCCAGTAGTAAGACCGTTGTACCTTAAAAGCATACATATGTATGTATGCCTTTGACAAAATACTTATTTAAAAAGTTTGCTTTTTGATTTTTATTTCTTACTAGTTCATAAATTTTTATGTATTTTTGTATGTATGTATGTATTATTATGTTTTAATTATCTCCAAGAAATTCGACATACATATGTACATACATATACACATACATAGATCCTGCATGTACCCACTTGGTTGGTTTTTATACAATACACAAACAATAAAATTCAAAATTATCTTGTTGGCAACTTATGTTTAACACAGATCAAATCTATATTAATATGGCGGAAAATGCGCAACAAACTCCACAAGCAAATTCTAAAAAAAAAACAACGGTAACTTTAAGCGACTGAAAACCGGCAATTTACTAAACTAAAACTGATTGAGCTACAAAACTGCATACTCGAAATTTTTCTTAAAATTCGGATAAAGTTTGACATTTTGATGTATGTACATTATTTGAAGTTTGATTTGTTTTTGTGATTTTGATTTGTTTTTGTGTACAAGCTTTGAAGCTTTTATTTATGCGGTTTCTGTTATAGATCGAACCATGATAAAAACATAACAAGGTAAAACCATTGAGAGGCAGTCTGACGTTTGCCAACAATATAATTTTAAAATCAAAACTCAAACTCACACACACATTCTCATTTTCAATCTCAAACAACAACAATTGTGAACAATTTAATTTTTTTATTTTCAATTTTATATGATTTTAGAATGTTGGCAAACGTCAGAAAAAAATCATGGCCGACGAAATGAGAGAATGAATTTACCTTGTAATGTTTTTATCATGGATCGAACTATATTTTAAATTAAAATTATTAAAAATAAATAAATAAACGTATGTAGGTACCATACCTTGCGAAAGGTTTTAAGCTAATACACAATTTGGGGTCCACATATCTTGCTAAGAGTCCAGCCTAGGGATGTGTAGATGCGAATGTCAAGTAGTTTTATACCTTTCATGAGCATGAAATGACATTAAAACTTTGGTGCGATGTTTGTATGACCTAGAATAAGAAGAGATAGGCCAATGAAAATGTATGCTTATATAATCAGAACGTCGACCGTCCGTCTGTTTGTATGCAATCTAGTCCCTGAGTTCTCGAGATATCCGACTGAAATTAGGTAAGTGGGTGTCTTTTTACAATCTATTAATCATTTGTGGGAACAGGAAAATCGGAACAGTATAGCATATAGCTCCCATACAACTGATTGTTCAGATATATTTTTCGCTCCATTTATGCAGTTAGGAACATGAAATTTCATACTCTTTCTCGCTCATTATCAACAGAATATTTACAGTGAATATGACAATGATCGGGTCACTATAACCTATGGCCCCAGACAACTGATTGTTCAGAAAAGAGATATTTTGTGTTAACTCCTGCATTTATGTAGTGAGAACATGAAATATCGCTCTATTTTCACAGAAAGTTTACAGTGAAAATGACAAACATCGGGTCACTATTTTGTTTAGCTCCCAAACAAACTACATAATTTCAAATGCAGTAATTTGTTAACCCTTAATTAGGCGCATGGGGTCAAAACCATTTCAAGTTGAACAAAAAAAATGTCTTGGAGTGCTTGGAGAGTGCTTTCGCTCTTTCTAGCTTCCTAACTCCAGGCGGGGTACGTAAATACATAAGTCACTGGCAGAACATCGGAGTGTACGCATTTGTCGCAACTCTTTTTAAGTCTTGACCCCATGCGACCACTTAAGTAACATTTTTTGACCGAGGTAAGTTTTCATTTTTGTATCTAAGTTTGAAGTCAATGTTATGCTTTTCTTTCTTAAAGGTAACTATAATAAGGAGCTTTAATATTTATAACAATACACATTTCGTTTTATTTAGTTAGTCACGGCGTAAATATGTATGTGTCGTTACTCGCTTGAAAAGTTTTTTGGGGGAGGTAAATTTTTAATTTTTTTTTTTAGTTTGAAGTCGAAAATATGTCTGTTAAAGATAATAGAGTACTTAAATATTTTTGTTAATACACACTTGGTTTTTTTTATTTAGAAAACTCTTTTTTCAACACTTTTATTGGGGCACTGTGAATCATCAAAGTCGATATTGTTAAGTCCAGTCTTGCCACCTATGGACGGTAAAGATTCTGTAGGTACACACCAATGTAAATACATAAAATACTTTCAGTTATTTGCTTCACCTTTTCATGACCCTACAGTGCCTTTTAATTTTAAATGTATTTGCCATTTCTCAATTTTATCAATATCTATTCGTATAGTCCAGCCTTTTCCTCAACAGTAACTGTTCTACTTGCTGTTGTAGAGTTCCATTTCATTTTCCTACTTAAGGACTTCCGTCACAGCAGGACACTTTTAATTTCTACCTTCAGATTCGCTTTAATGCTTTTAATGAGATTTTAAAAGTTTTTGGTTTGCTTTGTTTCATTGCATAATTTATTTTTGGTTTCGCTTTGAAAGGATTTTCTACATCCTTATTTATTCCAATGCTTCTACTAGCAACAGACATTATTTGTTAACTTTTTATAGTAGCTCTTTTTGGAAAATCCTTTTCGACAATTTTTCTTTCCTTTATCTTTCATTACTCATTATGGACTTTGTAGCGGCAATAATTTAGTTTTGTTGTTACTTGTCCTTTCGACGAGTGGCAATATTGTGGCATTGCATTAATTAATAAATCCCGGCTGGTATGAATGTATTCGTTAAAGACGCCGCTGCTAAATTAATTTTTTTTTTCAACAAAAGTAGTGAAGATTATTACTAAATATGATATGCAACGAGTAAGTGCATACATGTGCATGTGTAAGAAAATTTAACAGAACATGCAAGTACTACAGACTTTTTGGGGTTCCGAATTAATCCCTTGACCAATAAACTTGTATTTTTTTACTTTTGATTTAGTAACACAATACCGTTTCATCCTTAGGATTTTTCACTTTTAATTTCAGACTATTGACAAAATATATTTTATAAATATAGCTTTTGAGGTTATCGGTTGTTGGACTATGCATTTGAATATTGAGCCTGTAATACTAGTATTTTCAGACAATGAAAAGAAAAGTATGCAAATCAGACCAAAGCAGTTTCTCCGTCTGAAATTTCTGAGGTAAAATAATAACACAAAAAGTTGTATAAGAGTTTTATAATTGAAGAAAAGATACTCTGCTATTTTGCTCCAGAAAAAAACCTATAAATCTCTAATAAAATATGTGTTGGGAGTTTTAAAAGGGAGCTTATTAGTATGCAGCAAGTGTTTATAAAGCATCTAAAAGTTTTATAAGATACTTTGTGTAAAGCCTTTGGTCTGACTATGACTAAAATTTTTTTCGAAAAACGCTTCAAGAGAAATATGTACTATATATTTCTGAAGTGAAATATTTTCCTTCCTTTCTCGTACACACCTAAGACTGAAAACATTTTTTTAAATCCAATATCAGTAGAATAATAATTTAAGGACTTTGTCTGATGTAATTTTATGAACGCAATGAGTTTTCCGATAAAGTCTTGACTGCTACGCGGCTAAAATTTACGTGACATCGAAATTTTTAATATTTGTGAAAAAATAAGAAGAAAAATAACACAGTACAACAGCAAAAGAAATTTGAAATGTTTGAAAAGTGTATCTGCTTTGTTTGGCCTGGGTGTTTAGATCTGTACAGAATTTTCGATCACCATTGGAGCGTTAAGCGTTAAGGAACTCGAATACTCATTGGTATTCTGGATTCGAGAAGAGCAAGGCGACTATTACGCGAATGATATCCCAACGTTATAGCACTGTGCCCAGATCAAGCAAAAATCACAAGATTCCAAAATTATCAAATGCGATTGGAATACCAACTCCGTTTATTCAAGACGGTATACGGCGTATAAGTGGACGACTACAAGAAGCAGACTTGCCTGACATCCAACGAAATCCAGCGATATTACCAGAAAAGGGGGAGATTGGCCTGGTTGATTGCACGAACGACACATTTGAAAATTTTGCATTGCAGGGCACAGCAGCTAATCGCGAAATTGAGGCAAACCTATCGGCGTGCGGACTTTAGCGAGATCTCTGATCAAGGGTTGCGTAAGGAGCGAAATGTTGAGAGCCACAATGAGCGAGCAGATGATGGGAAATCTTCCGGTTTATCGCATCGCCGTATTTGTGTGTATGGTATCGAAAGCAGCACACTTGGAATTTGTAGTTACATATATACTACAATTACATATAAAACCACGGATCTACTCATAATGATAGTTATTATTTACTTGAATACTTTTCGGAATCGAATGAATTGATCGCTTATACTAATACGAGGTGTTTATTTCCTTCGCTTTCATACATACGAACATATATGTATGTGTACGAATCAATTTATTTTAATGTATAAATGTACTTGAGCACCCAAATCACTTTGCCAACATATATATATATATGTAGCAAATTCAGCTCATCAGTAACTTACTGCCCTTCGTATAAACTTTTATGCAAATTACCAAAATTCATCGCAAGAAAGAAATTTGCATTTGTTTACATGAATTTTTTTTTTCTTCTTTTATATTCTGCTTGTTTTGCCTTCCCGTCTTATGCGCGTGGAATCAATCATTTAATTTATTTGAGTCTCCATCCATTCATCCGTGGAAAAATTCATCACTAAATTGGATATGCAACTGAAATTTTATTTCCCAAATAGAAAAAGTAGCTTCTTAGTTCACAAGCATACTCAGTTAAATATGTACATTAGACTGCATCACCAATCACAGTTGCGGTTATTCCGCCGGCATTACAAAATCTATTCTATTTCAAGACGTCTACCAAAATATTTCGGAAAAAATCAAGATTTAAGCGATGACAGATGACAAAACAGATTAGGTTAAAAAAATCTGCATACAAATTTTTAAAAATGTTTTCAACGGAATCGTAATAATGAGATTTTTGACGCTTTTTTACTTTTTTTCAAAGATTGATTTACGAAAAACTTAAATAACTGGGCCAAATCTATTCTTATTTAGACTTATGGGATCTCGGTAGAAAGGTATTTTCCCACCAATTCTATTTATGTGAAAAAAAGTCATTCGGGTCGATTTTTTTAAATACCAACACGTCTTAGTTTAACTTTGAATGATGTTCGTTCATCCCACCTTTCTCTTTCATCCCTTGAATTTATTAGCAAAGAAGTAAAAAGGGTGAGAAAATACCTTTCCAATGATACCTCACAAGTCTAAATCGGAAGGGTTTAGGTTCAGTTATTCAAGTTTTTCTTATACCAATCTTTGAAAAAATTTAAAAAACAGCATCAAAAATCTCATTATTACGATTCCGTTCAAAAAATTAAAAATTTTTTTTTTTTAATTTTTTTAGCTAAAACTGGTTTGTCATTTGAAGTGATTTTTTTTTTCAAAAAACAGAAAAAGAAACTATTTTTATTCATAAAAAAACTCCATTTTTAGAGGTATTTTCAAAACGGTCCAGCTCGCTTAAATCTTAATATTTTTCCGAATCTTAAAATATAATAGATTTTATAATTCCAATGGAAAAACAGCAGCGATTTTTTTTTGTATGGGGAGTGATGCAGTCTAATGTACATATATACATTTTCTAGTATGAAACATACAAAACATAGACTGAATAATCGTCTTGTCCCTCAATTTGTCCGGCTTACGAAACAAATATTTAATAAGAATTAGCTTCAAAGTCGGCCTATGCAAATTGCTCTTGCTGGCTTTTCTCTACCGTATTCGGATGCACCTTATCACTGCCAGAAAATTGCTTTTAAGAAACTGCTTCCGGCTTGTCTGATGGAACATGGGTAATATGGCGACTACGCCTGAGGGTATGCAAAGTAAAAACGCTTCAAAAAAACGAGGCAAATGACTGACAAATTGCGTTTTTGAAAAATTTTCTAAGAGTCGCCATTATAAGGATTTCTCGCCTAAAAACAATTTGTATATACATACTGATTTATTTACATATCTCACTAAGTAGTACTTACTTCGTTGCGCTAGTTTTAAAAAACTCAAACAAGACATAATTAAAATATTAGGCAAATTTAGTTATATCTTTTTATATGAATTGAACAGATAAATAGAATATCATTTACCCACATAACGCCCTCCGTATAAATAGAAACTTCAAGGTAGTGGTGGCAAACTATCGATGGCACTATCGCAACTATCAATGGCGACCACCATCGGCCATATTTGAAGTTCAATACTATCGAGGAATTTCCATATCTATGTATGATTTTTATGTACCATATCTATGTTGAAACGCGTCTGTGTGAAATTTTTTATAATACCCGTGCGGATAGTTTAACAAAATATGAACAAATATCTAACTCGCAATGTAAAGGGTAACGTGTTTGTTATAGATATGTTTATATTGCAAGTGTGTCATTAGATGTAATAACTTTTACAGAAAACTAGAGCTTAAGTCATGAAACCTTTTGTACAAAAAAATCTCAACATAAAATCATAAAAGTAAAAATGTTAAAGTTTTATAAGTCAATATACAAGAATTGAAGTAAAGTAATGAAAATTTTATAGTGTCGCACAACATTTTTTTCTTCTTTAAAGCCTATTAATTTTTTATAAAATTATATAAATTTTAATTCTTTTAAAATGTTACTCATACGCCATGTACTTACTTTCAATTTTAACTTTTACGTAAATAAATGGTATATTCAATATGGATCCACCATTTTTTTATTTGATTTTTAAATTTGATTTCAGATTCATAATCAGCTACTTTAAGCTACTGTAAAATTTTAAACAAATCAAATCGATTTTGATTTTTTTTATCCTCCGAATTGGGTCCGCCATTTTGAATATTTCCAATCTTATTTCTGATTCGTAATCAGCAACCCATGTGTCCACCAAGTAACGAATTCTAAATGAATCCGATAAATTTTAGAAAAATCTTCCGCCATGTTGGATCCGCCGTTTTGAATATCGAAATTCTGATGCTATATTCGTGATCAGCGACCTTAAGAACATTAGCATCCGTCTTGATAAAATAACTGATAACTATTTCAACAAACTGAATGACAAATTTATTTACGCATTTACGGACATGGCGTCTTCTAGGGGTCGCAGCATTCATGTAATACTGAATTTTCAATTCTGCCACAGTTTATTTGATGCATTATAAATTTGCGAGTCTTTTGACATGCTTTACGTTAATTTCTATCCCATAGAATCTTTGACAGAGCTATGGTCCGTTTGACATGGAACGTCCCATATATGTGTATATATATAATGATCTAAATAAAAAAACAAAAACGAAAAAAAAATTTATTCGATATTTAGGATCGACACGATCCTGATTGGATCCACCCAAATATGCCGCTTTGAGAAAGGAAGGGCCCAAAAGCGCTTGGGAGTATTTTTGGCCAGATAATCTCGGGATATACGTCGGCTCCCTAGACCAAGCGAATCGGCGACGCTGCTGGTGGGGCTGATCCGAACATAATTTCGCACCACTGTTACATGGATTGCTACCCTTTTATTTTGGCCATGTTTGCCCCACAAACGCAGCAGGCAACTCTGTTGCGAACCAAAATCAAGGCGCAGTTCGCGTACTAATTCGGCTGAAATTTACGAGGTCGGTGAGCACACATCAATCAAGGCGCGTATCAAATGTAGCCGTCCTTGCGATTCGACCTTGACCACATAGGACATAGGACAAGTAGGATATACTGCAGTAACAGTACGTGAGTTGAAGGCTGGAGCTGACCCGCTCTGAACGCAACAGGCAGCTGGCGAGGCTTTGTCTCCAGTCTACCTTGATGGCGGCGGCGATTTGCCGAATCTAAGTGTCGCGGGCGGAAAGGCCTAGTTTCCGCTCCACGGAGATGGCGTGAAGGTTGGCGTGGTCGGAAAGGCCGAGTTTCCGATCCACGGCGCCGTTCATGTGCTAAGAGCGGTCGGGAAGTCTTAGTTTCCGATCCCCTTCGTGAAGTTGGGCGAAGGGTGCGGATTGCTACTGCAGTTTCAATGACTTCGCCTTCCTCGGCGTCCGGTGGGAGAGCTCTGGCCTCTGTTCCAGAGTGTGAAGCATTAACCGATAGAATGTGTTCTGATTCATCCTCACTTGCGACTTGCACGCTCCATGGTCTTGTGTCGACTGCTTGGTGCTCCTCATCCAGGTGCAGAGTTGTATGATGCTTGTCATTGCACCGACGGCATCTCTCTTCGCTCGTGCACGTATCGACGCGGTGTGTCATAGACAAGCAGTTGCCGCAGAAATCTTGTATGTGAAAGCAACTACAAAGTTGGCTAGCAGCGAAGAACGTTTGGCGACTTTGGTTGTTATTTTGGTTGGTTAATTTCGTTCGATTCGCTACTCGCTAAGTGTTGGCGAATCGAATAAAACTAAAGAAAACGAGGCTTTATTAACTGGACCATTTTAATAGCAATTTATTTTTATGAAATTCATCCCCAGTTTCTTCCATCAATTTTAAAATTCATCAGACCTTTAAGATTTGAAATGAAAAAAATGTGTTTATTTTCAAATTTTAACAGACTGATAATTTTAAAATTGATTGGTGCAACCTGGCATCAGTTTCAATATTTTTCGTAAATTGCTTTATTAATTTTCGTCTGAAGCAAATTTTTAAGAAGTCTGTAGTTTTTAAGAGAAACCTATTCCATCGTCCCATTTTATCTTAAACATTTACTTTCAAAAAACCGAAAGAGAAATTTTAATTTGTTGGAAATTTCAATAAAACCTGTACCTTGTACTAAAAGGTAATTTAAACAACTGTAAACTTGTCTGAAACTGTAATTTACAGTTAAAACTGTGAATATGGCAACATTGGTATCGACTCACTCAACTGTGTGGAAAATATTTCAACTAAGCTCTGAGCTACTGCATACTTCTTCGTTTTTTTTTTTTAGAATTGAGTCGAACTCAACACCAGCGCTCTATCCAGTGTGAAAATTTATATATCGGCTTAACCCTTCTGCAATGAATGGGTCAAAATGACATGATTTTCATGAAAAAGTTCTTTAATTACAACGTTGGGTAATTTTAAAAAGGCTGCGGCGTTGTCTATTCGTTAAAAGCATAATCAGCTATGGTTATGCAAAAAAATAAAAGAGTTTTTTATTTTATTTGGTTTTCTAGAAGGCAACATAATCTTTCCATGTACCCACAGAGTTTCTGGGTCATTTTGACCCAAATTATTACTTAGTATTTAACCCTTTCCAAAATTTAGTTCAGTCTTACTTCCACATGATTTCAGTGAAATAAAAACTAAAGAAATTGGTTTGGATTTTAAAAAGTTATTCTGGTTATCACATTTATATACTCTGAGTTTTAGAACTACGAGTTTTTCCCTGTGGGATACTCACAACACTTAAAGTTGAAAAAGCTATAAAAACTAATTTGGTTGCAACTAATTTCTAGAATGTTACTAAATTGAAAGCTTTCCAAAGAAAATAGGGTAAATATAAAATGAAAAGTATGAAAGGAGAGTTAATTAGTCCCATTTTAGTAGCAGCCATTTGAAATGTCGATTAAATTCGACAAATCCACGGAAAGAGTTAATGTCAATTTTGAACCGCTAAGCATACAGCACTAGTCGGTAGAGTGTCTGCATGTAGTAAGTAAAATATTAACTGAATTCAATAGTTTTTTTTTTTCTTAAAATTGACTAATTTTTATCATTGGGTCAAAATGACCCAAAACATTATAGGAAGGGGTAAATTCCAAACACTCCAGAAGGGTTAAGCACCGAACGCCACAACGGCCGATAAACTTGTTATGGAGCTCTAATTTGGGTATTTGGTAGTTAGCTCGATAACTCGGCTTAGTGCTGAGTTACCTAGCAGTAGTGGATATATATTAATAGAACTACTTCTAAAATTTGTGATGTTCCTCTTCTATTTAAACTTTTCGGTGATAACAAACCTTCCACCAATCGACTACGATGGGTACGAATGAGTGTCACAGATACTTTCGCAAATGTTTGCCGCCATTTTTTTAATTCAAGCAATAACAAAATCTACGTATGCAATACTGATAATTGACAGAAACATGTGTCATGCGTTTATCCTTTACTTCTTAATTTCCGGGGCAAGCCATGTGAATGACAACATCCCCATTTTGATCGTTTCATCTATGTAACCACGCTTTGAGAGATGTTGCTGTCACATCTGTCGAAGGCTTGAATTGCTTCTAGATTTCTCGTTAACTCCTTCATATTTTTTTATTAAATACGTTAGCGCTTTGGCGAGCAACAACAATTGTAGTATCAGCACTGATGTTGAGCTGCCTCCCACGCTATTTTACCGCTTTTTGTTAACGTTAGTAGTGGAAAAAATATTGAAAATATTTTACAGCCAAAGTAAGGTTATTGCTGTTGTTGTTGGCAGCGATTACAAGCCCGAAAGCAATTTTTCACTTGAGCGCATGTTTTGTTTCCAGCACCATGCCACAATATGACAATAGTCAACCGCCAGGCGTCAATTGTCAATTGTCAAACCAAAACAACAACAACAAATGCTGGCATAAAGGAATCAACGCACCAAGAAAAAAAAAACAATAAAAAGGGTAAAAAGTCGGTCGTCGCTGAAAATATTCAAATTAGTTTGTATGTCAATTGAAGCTCCGAATCACTAAAATGCGCCCAAAACGTTGGCAGCAGCAAGGGAAGGTACTAAAAAGGGTTTCAAGGAACGGAACTGTTTTACTGCATGTACATACGCATGTATATACATATGTATGTAACCAAAGGAGTAACGAAAATAAAATTGTTAAAATATTTCAATATAAACAGTTAAGCAGTAAAGGCGTTTCCGGTCATTGAAACTAAAATATCGAATGGGCACGAAAGTATAAAAACTAAGCGTGATTTTAAAAAGCTCTTACGTTTTTTTTTTGTTTTTGTTAAAATATATTGCCTTAATCGCCAGTGATAGCCGGGTTGAGAATGTATGTATGTAGGTTAAAGTTCCACCGAAGGACCAATTTAAGGATTGGTGCTTACACATATAGATATTAGTGTTTGGTAGAGCTTCTCCTCCGGATTTATCTGTCAAAGATCAGAACACGACTCGAGTAAATTGAAGTATAAATTTAAAAAAAAAAAACATCACTTATTTATTTATGTAATTCATTTCTTTCCACCCTGTCCATCGAAATTCCTTGTATATATGTACATATGTATGTACTTATGTACATACGTAAATGCATACCATAAGTATCTTTTGTTTGATATAGCCTACTAATAAGTGGGCGTGTCATAAGCTAAAATCGCACGCGCGTCGAAATCGCGCACGTGCTAACTGGTCACAGCAGCACCAACGACAACCGTCATGGCGCGGCATGCCGCTGCCTGCAATCATAACCGCCAACACATCAACACCAAAAACCAAACGCCAAAGCGGCGTTCGCCTAAATCATTAGCGTCAGTTTTATCGCTTTCTTTTAATTTCAAATATCCTCAAAGAGCTGTCAACTAGTCCATGAAGCGTAAATCGGCGATTGCAGAGGCGCGGGTCCGGTATTACTTCCGACTGCGCACCCTATATATCTACATACTATGTAGACACGCAGTATATTTGTATTTATTAATCTTCTGGTACAAGTATGGCTATGTAAATGCCGAGATTGTTGGTAGCGCTGGCGCGTGTTGCCAATGAATTCTACTCAATCACTTCCGCTTCGATGCATTTCAATATCGTGATTTTGTATGTGTGTACAAACACGCAGCTTCTTGTTTAAAATCATTTTACATTTATAAAATGTTCAACAAATAGATTGCCGCCGTTGTTTTGATTGCTTAGCAGCGTGACGTGTAATTTTAATCGTCAACACATCATGGACCCCAATGCCAACGTGTTAAATTTGCAGATCTCTTCGCCATTTTATATGTTCCTTTAATTATTGTAACTAAGGTTAAAGTTTTAACTATTTGTGGAATAAAAAAATAATGCAAATCAAGTATGCGAAGACGCTTTTGTACGTTCTGCAGCGGCTCATATCTTTTGGAAAGCAGAAGATATCAGGAAACACATAATATATACGGTGGCAAGATTGTAAATAGGGAAGGTACATTTTTGGCAAGTTTTGGCTACTTTTCTTTGTTTAAAAACTTTTCATTATTTTATTTGTCTGAAAATATAGCTTACTAGATATCTAAAGAAAAGCCCATGTAAACCAAAATTTCAAAAATTTTAATTTTATCAAAAGCCTTTAAAAATTTTAAAGATTTTACCATTCAATTCAAAATACCAGTTTGAAGTAGCTGGGACTTACCGTTGAGTTATGGAAATTTTTTTGTTCGCGCGTTTTCTTCCATACAAAGTACATATGTGTGCACTCGAAAAGGTCAAACGTAAGATGCCTATTATCTACTAGGTTGCGCAAGTTAGAACTATTTTAGTTGCTTTGTATTTTGACGTTTACGAATCTTCCTATGCTCAACCATTTTTTTTGTACGAAGAAAATGAGCAACACCTCCCACAAAAAAAAACATACCAAAATCAACGTAAGCCCCAGCTACTTAAAAATTGCCCTTTGTATTGAATGGGCTACAAAACTGAACACTCGGAACGTTTCTGAGTAATCGAATTAAAAAGCTCAAAATTTTGATGAACCTTTGTCGAACTTAGCTAACTTTGGACAACGTTTGAAATTTTGACTCGCATGGTCTTTGTTTAATAACGAGCTACACTTGCATAAAAAATAATAAAAAGTACATATTCGAATGGGCAGCGTCTTCCCAAAGTTCCGTTTGCGCAACTTACATTTTTCCGAACCGTTACCATCTTATAGCTCTCGCTTACTATTAATAAATCTTAAGTCTTTGGCGATAAGAAGATCTGTTCTCTCTTTGTCTTCTACGATTAATATCATTATTGGTGCTACGGATTGTCCCATACTTTTAGAGAAAATTAATTTCAACATTCCTCGGTGTAGCTTACGATTTTTTCCCCATTTTATGGGGATAATCAAAAAAACGGAATATACACGTAATTCCCCTATTGCACGTGCAATTAGTGAATTCAATATGATCTCTAAAAATGTAATAATTAATTTTTCTTGCTCGACAAATGTTTCGAAAATCTTTTGAACACAATTTTATAATTTTTATTTCTTTTAATTATAAATTAAGAAGAATTTTGTTAACTAGTCGGTAAAAGTTTCCATTAGGTCAAAATCACTGACATCAAAAACTGCCTTTATCTGACAGCTGTTCATTTGGTGTGAAATGCGTTTTCATTGGATTTAAAAAAATTTCGATACTACAGTGCATGTCAAAGACTGTCTTCAAATTTCGGTGTCCGAAGATTGACATTCCGTTTTCATTACTGCTGTCAAATGTAATGTGAAGATAGATACTCCCCACGTAACCGTTCAAAGTTTGTGAGTTTCACTTTTTTCTTATAATTCTCATTCCGAACAAAATAAATACAATGCGTCAGCACCATTGAACAGTTATTAAAAAATTTTTTTTTATCATATTTAGGCAAAATAAAATCAAAATTGCAACAATGAAATCAAGCAAAAACTTTGGCGAACACTCTTTGACCGGAAAGTGGGTATTCCTTAATATCAAACCATATAGTATTTGTACATATGTAATACTTACATACACTTGCGGTCAGCTGATTAAGTCAACTGACATTTTAACAAGTTTTGGTTATTTTTCTTTTGTTTATTTAATGTTTATATTTTTTTTATAAATGTCTGGTACAATACATGACCAGAACCATATAATCCACATTTCAAAGTTCGTACAAAAATTATTAAAATTAAACAAACTTTAACAATTACACCCAAAAACCTTAACTTTTTATTACAAATTTTTAGAAAAATTCAAGGTATACAATTTTATAGCCCATTAAATTTTAGCCCGTTTAATTTTTTGGCGGTGTTGAGCATTTTCTCCCTTATAAAGTACGCTCGACAATTGCTTTTAAATATATGGCGAAAAATGCCTAGGGCAGTCAGCAAAAGAAACTATTAAAAATCAACGCGATTTTCTAGCGTCGTGAAATTAACACTTCAGCCCACTAAAATTTAATGGGCTATAAAACTGTATAGCTTAAATTTTTGTAAAAAAATTTTGATAAGAAGTTAAAATTGTATTGAAATGTGGATTTATGTGCTTCTGGTTATGTAATGTGCCAGACATTTATAAAAAAATTTAAGCATTAAATAGACATAAGAAAAATAGCCTAAACCGGTCGAAAATGTCATTTAAGTTAATCAGCTGACCACAAGGGTTCATATCAGGGTTGTTGCGAATATTATTCCAAAATAAAAGCCCTTTCCTGATAATAAACAAATGGCCTGTCCAAATTAAACAAATTTGGTATCATATGAAAGAGGACTGAAATAGCTTTTAAACAGAAATAACGAACGACCTCTATTTATATTTTTTTTTATAGTTTAATACTAAAGAATTGCATATACCTGACACACGGTTTGTTCTATGGTAATTAATTAACATTTTTTGTTGAAATATTTTTCAATATGTGGCTTTCCTCGTTTAGACATTTGAGTTTTAAAGCTATTTAAGTTCTCTTTCATTTGATACCAAACTTCGCTTTCGATAAGCGGTTTGTTTATTATCCGTAAAAGACTTTTATTTTGGAATAATATTCGCAACAACCCTAGTTCATATGTATGTATATACATACATAGTAACTCAGAGACAAAACTAGGATTCTCTACCCATAAATAAAAAATAATAATCGCTGTCATAAAGGCGCACAGTGTAGCAATATCATACTATATGAGAACAAAAGTATAAGAAAAACAGAATCTGTTTTGTAATTAAATCTAAAAGGCAAATGTATCTGCATAGGGTGTCTACCGAAAAAGAAGTTGCTGCTTCCCCAAGCGAATTATAGCTTCCACCAAAATATTTTTTAATTTTAATTTGGTGCCATTCGTGAGCTAAAGTGCGTTGCAAACTACTCTAAATATTGCAGTTTTGGACCTAAGCATTTCACCTCGCCCTTGGTTTTTTTAAATATTCATAATGTTTTGCAAACTATACTTTTTTTTTGGTATGAAAATATGGGTCATGCTTTATACAAAACCATGTAAATCAAAGTTTCAAACTGTATACAAAATTAAGGAAAATTTAACGAATTTTCATCAAAATTTTAAACTTTATACTCTGATTAAAAAAAAATAATACTTGTACGCAGTCTTATAGCCCATTCAATTTTAGTAACTATATGCAACTTTGAAGAGGCTAAGAAATCGCGTTGATTTTCAATAATATTTTCCCCGACATATGGAGACTACTTAAGTCGAAAATATCACATATAAATTTTGGTCGCGTTTGGAGTCGGTTGAGACGTCTTCAGGGTAATCTGAACTATGGCCCCTGTGGTACACGCCTTAACCGACTCCAATCGGGGCCAAAATATATATGTGATATCCTCGACTATAGTAGTGTCGATTTTGGTTATTAGATAAAAAAAAAAATAATAATTTTAATGTTTTCAGTCTCCATATAGGAACCTGAACTTTGGTACCTGTGCGACAAGCCTTAACCATCTCCGATCGGGACCAAATATGTGATATCTGTGACCGTGGTATTACCGATTGAGAGGGTGAGACTGAAAAAATCTTTCGTTTGATTGATAAGGACCACCCTAATGCACATATATATAAATTTCAACTCAAATACTTTTGCCTGGTCGACGAGGTGGGCTCGATTCCTGCTGAAGTCCAGAGAAAGAAGTCTGATGAGAAGATGCCGGCTATTAATTCTACCGCTTAGACTTTGTTACTTTTTCCATTTTTCCTAAAAACCAAAAATCGTGGTACAAATATCAATAGCACTATTGAAATAAATATTATTACGCCACAATAAAATTTACAAATAAATAAATTTTATATTTTAATTTGCAAATAATTTAGGTTTCTATTTCCGCTTAATACAATTGGATTATATCTAAAAATTATTTGACCACAACCGGAGCACTGTGCAGCATAACAAACGCTCATAAATTTTGGCGTTCCGGAGGCACTGCATGACTATTGTACAATATTTATGTCCACATTTAGATACATACAATGTACACGTGTTGGCACTGACCATCGAAAGGCACCCCTTAAAAATATCAATGGCAGTATCGCATGCTTATCCATTCATCTATATACCATTTTTTGCTTGTAATTTCTATAGTTTCTGTTTATGCTGTGTTGCTTTATATATTACATATTAATAAATCGCATAATAATGAAGTGACAAACGTTACAAATCAAAACACTCGACACGCGCCAGTTGCTATTTTGGCTCCTGGCAGCGCGCTGATGGACTCCTTTTTCTGCGACCAACTCACCACCCTCCTGAGAATACACTCTCATATTTTGCACTTTATTGCAGATCATTGAATAACGTTAGTCTATTCATTTGACGTTTTTTTTTTTATTTTTTTCTCATAAATTACCGTGATGATTGTCCGATGGCCCAAACCCATAGCAAACATTTTACTATTAAACTCATCCTCATTTACGCCACCACTTACGCACATTGATACGCGCACATATTTTTGACCCATTTTTTATGATGAAAATATTAAATCTCGGTGTCTTTGTCAACCGCAACGGATGTAATCGCGGAGAATATACTCATATTTCGGAATTGTCACAGAAGCGTTTTGCAATTACTTGGTGGCTTGTTTTCCCTTCATATGCATACATTTGTATGTATGTATGAATGTATATTAGAGCGGGTCAATTCGTATGGAAGATTTTTTCAACTATGGGCTATAGCACAGAAGGATTCGACGTGTTATTATAAGCAAATTTCCCGAAGAAAGTTTCTTCAAGAAAAAATGGGTCTAAAATCAATTTGGAGTGTCGTAAAAAAGTTCTTAAATTTTGTATGAAAACATGCTATAGTGTTTTTTTTTTGGTAGAGAAATCCATTTCTGCACTTATGTTTTTTCCACCAGAGGGGCAACAGTGAAAATTTTCAAATTTTTTTTCGAAATCTATTTTCGCAATTTGACAGCCTCCAAATGGATTTTAAACCCATGATTTCTACGGAAATTTGCCAAGAATTACACGTAGAGTCCTCCTATTCTATGCGCGCTTAATCAAAATAAATTAATACCCGCCCTAATGTACATACGTGGGCATATGATTTTTTTAAGATTGATACATAATGTTCTCCCAGCGGTTGAATTTCAACCACCAAAATTTAGGGGAGTTGAGGTGAGTTGAGCTGAGTTGAATTTAGTTAAGATGAAGTGAATTAAAGGGAAGTGAGTTAGGGGGGAGGATCTGTAACCAGTTAGCAATAATTTTCGAATTGCTACCGCACTTTTATATAAACGCATGATATAAATGTTTTTGCGATCCAAAAATTGTCCCTAACTAGTTACAGAATCTCCCCTCAGGTGAGGTGAGTTTAGATAAGATAAGGCGAGGTAGCGTGAGTTGAGCTGAGGTGAGGATAGCTGAGTTGAGGTGAACTGAGAAGATTTGTTGTGACGTTAGTTGAGGTGAAATGTGGTGAAATGTGGTGAACAACATAACATAATAAACCAACAAAAACGTAACATAACAAAACACAAACTAACCTAACGAAATATACGTCACATAGCACCACATAACAACATGGCATATCTTCTTATTGTTGTTTGTATTGTCCTAGGAAGGTTCAATTGCCCCCCGCCGCACCCTTTTTCGATAGTTCCGAACTAGACCTAAATTCTCTAGTTCCGAACCAGTTCTAAAATTGGCAGACGAAAGAAAAAAGTATCATGATTTTTCAATCTTTTTGGTTCTTCCGTGTGTGCGATTTTAAGTTTTTTTGGGAAGAAATGTGTTTTCAATTTGAAATTAAATATCTTTAAATGATTGTAAGAAATGTACGTTTACATACCTTTAGCTGTAGTTGAGTTTGCAGAGGTGCTCACTGTTATTTCTTAGATTACAGACGGTCCCAAGATGTTGAAATGTTAACACAAATCTTAGTTTTGTATTACCAAGCTATGAAAAAGCATCTGCGAAGCACAGAATAGAAGCGTATTTGAACGAAAAAGCCGCCGAACACATATCCATGTAAAGTAAACAGCCCCCCGCTGCATCCCTTATTCGATAGTTCCAAACTAGTTCTAAATTCGACAAATAAGAACTAGTTCGTTCTGCATTCCTTTTTCTAAAGTTCCGAACCCTTTCTAAATTCGTCACTTTAGATATAGATTTCTAGTGAAAAAAACAGAAAAAATTAGTTTCTTAACCCTTTCAATACTGCGGGGATATATATATATATATATATATATATATATATATATAAGTCCCAGAGAATGTTCAAAAATTACTGGAGCGAAAAATATTCGCTTTAAAAGCGCTGGGATGGGATTAAACCGTAGGTTGTAGACAGTACTTCACAGCACGTGCTTCGGTCAACATAACCTAACTAATTTGTACTTGGTATACGGTCATAAGTGTAAGAGTGTTCTTGGTGCATACACGTGTAAGCAATATTTTAAATTTTTTCTACGTGTTTTAGTGAAAAATTTTTCTGTTTCTCATTACAAAAGGAAAAGGTAAATTGCATGTCATATACCTTGTTTTGTTGCATTGGGACATATACTTCCCTGCAGTGCGGTAGTGTGGGATGTAATTGTCCCAGCAGTTTTCTATCAAACGAATTTAGTTTTTGTTATTGAAATAATTTTAGGATGAATCGACCACTGACTAACGAAGAAATTGAGGACGAGCTTGATAATTCATCTGATATGGAGGTGGATCCTTTCCACGACAGTGACGATAGCCGTGACACAGATTATGAAGTCTCTGATGCCTCCATATCTTCTGAAGTAGATAGCACGGATTCCTTAGATGATGAAGATATCCAGATGCTTGAAAATGTACAAACGGTAAACGTTACGAGTTCAAACGTTGCTTTGTGTTTCGACCGTTTTTTCACTTCAACACGTCTACTTGACACTATAAAATTTCCTGCTGTAGGAACGTTTATATCAAACCGTAAAAATACACCTAAGTTTCAAACTTAACTAAAAAAAAGAGGTGAATGTGAAATAGCAGTATGTGATGAAGGGATATTAGCAGTCAAGTGGAAAGACACAAAAGAAGTGCTTCTTATGAGCAACTGCCACAATGCCACTATTGATGCCACAGTTCGAAAAATGAAAGATGGTACTACTAAAAATATTGAATGTTCTGAAGCTATGATTTTCTACAACAAATATATGGGTGGCGTAGATCATGCAGATCAAATGATTACTTTATACGATTTAGATAGAAGAAGTGCGAAATTGTGGAAGAAAGTATTTTTTAGATTGCTAATGACCAGTGTTTATAATTCGTATATTTTGTATCAAGAAGTCACTCGCAAAAAAATTCCATTTATCGATTTCATAGTAAATTTAGCTGAAGAGTTGATTAGTCAAGGACGATCAGAATCTTTGTACAAACGAACCAGAAGACAGGGTAGGATTTCAAAGAATGTCAAAGTTTTCGAAAATGTTGGAGATCATCTTCCAGTTGAAAAAGGTGGCCGAAACAGATGCGTGAGATGCCACTCTAGGAAAATTTAAAAACGGACTAAAATCATTTGCCAACAATGTCAAGTAGCTTTATGTATTGATTGTTTTACACCATTCCATACATAATGTAACAGTTTCGATCAAAATAAATATTTTTTACTCTTGAATACCTAAATTTGTGTTCTGACTATTTACTGCTAGGATATATTTATCCCATAACTAAACTACTGCTGGGATATATGTGTCCCAAGGCATTTTTTCAAAAACTATATTTTCTAAAAATATGAAATTATGTAAATATGTTCCTTTACTTATTTACAGCCCATTTAGTTCAATTATACAGAAATATCTTCACTGGCCAAAAGTCGTATTGAAAGAGTTAAAAGTACCACTCTTCGCCGATTTTGGACTGGTGGGCATCTAGTTCCTATCGGACTAGTTCCTTTTTGGCGATAAAGACCTAGTACGGAACTAGAAATTTGATTCACTAGTCTGCGGTTTCCCTGCAGGGTTGTTTGTGGTAGTGCCCACGTCTGCTTATGTGCAAGAAGAGACTTTCTTCACTTTGCCGCCCGAAGTTTCGCCAACCTCCTTGGCATCTTCGGGGCCATTTTATTTGAAAAATAAACTATTGCACACTTAACATTTAAACTTCAAAGTACAAAAAAAATTAAATAAATTGCAGTTTAAATGTTAACTGCCGGTTTCATCAGTAAATTATATGAAAAATGATTTTTTTACTTTCTGTCAATTTCCATATAATATTCGAAAAATTGAAATAATTTTTCACTTAAATTGCTTTCGTGAAATTGGCTGTAAGTGTACAATAGTTTATTTTTCAAATAAAACGCCCAGAAGATGCCAGGGAGATGGGCGAAACGTCGACAGCAAATTGAAGAAAGTCTTTTCTTGCACATAAGCCAATTTGATCAAAATAGGCTAGTACAAACCAACAATCTATATATTAATACGCTCCGTTCGTTTGGCGATTCTACCGAACCGATTTCAAAACCAAGAACACCGTTGGAAAGGCATTTTTCCGTAGATGAGCAGAGTTTTTATGTATTCACAAAAATACGGGCAAAACCGTCGTTTAAACATTTTCGAATTGTGTATACATGTTGCTGCAACATGTTCAATTTGACATGTTTCGCCTACATGTTTCACTACACATTTGAAATTAAGCTTTGAAATAATGATAAATATGATGATGAAGAAATAAATGATAACGATAAAGTAAAAAAAAGAAGGAAAAAGTGAAGATAGAGACGAAAATGGAGACAATGTCAGATACATAAGAATTAGGGTAA
Source organism: Rhagoletis pomonella (assembly GCF_013731165.1). NCBI lineage: Eukaryota > Metazoa > Arthropoda > Insecta > Diptera > Tephritidae > Rhagoletis > Rhagoletis pomonella. Next base: position 28,677,082 of record NW_023458564.1, read on the forward strand.
CAATAGGGTAAGAACATTTCTTGAATTTATGAAGTAAACTTCTTTAGCGGCAGTTGGTGGAGAATAAAAACATAAACAAAAATGCCTAGAGGTACAGGCAAAAACGAAGAGCAAAGCAAATTTAATCACTTTAAGGTAAAGGTGAAAAGGAATATGCAAAAATAAAGATAAATATGAAGAAAAGGATGGGGATAAAGATCGATATTGTTATCGATATAATCCCGATATTTTTATCGATATAATAATCGACATTGCTATCGATAAAATAATCGATGTTGTTATCGATACTGTTATTGATTAAATAACAGCTATTGTAATCGATATAATAATCAATATAATAATCTATATTGTTATCGATACAATAATGGATATTGTTATCGGTATAATAATCGATTAAATAATTGATTTATATTGTTATCGATATGTACAATAATCGATACTGATTATTGTTATATTTATCGTATTTTTCTATATGTTTATGGATATCGTTATCGGTATTTTTATCGGCACAGTTATCAACAGGGTTATCCATATAATAATCGGAACATGGAATGTGATCACATTAAATGACATCACATCACATTATATCACATGATATGAAGAGACATCAAATTTTCCGATTTCCAATGGAGTTTAATCTTTCACTTTATTTTCTTAGGTGCTTTTCGTCAAAAATTTAACTCCGACGAAGAAGTTTTTATTTCCGTTTCAAACAAGCACTTCCAATATGCAGACGACCGGCTAAAGAAATTGGCAGCCTAACGGCAAAAAAGATAAAAAATAAACTCAGCTACTTTATAATATATATTAAACCCCTCTTATTTAATTGTTAATTTGATAATACATAGTTTGTTAATATTTATTTATCTGAAAATATCTTCACATATACAGTGCCGGTAAAAAATATTGGCACAGAGAATTTTTCGCCATGAATGCAAAGTTTTTTATTCTGATTTCTTCTCTAACTGTTTTTTATAAAAATATAGTTAGTATGAAGTTCTACTTTCAAATCAGATTTTTTAGAAAGATTCTAAGTATGCAGTTTTATAGCCCATTTAATTTTAGTATAATAAAGTGCACGCTTGAATAGCTAGAAAACCTCTTTGTTTTTTGGCAATTTTTTATACGCAGTTTCTTCCATACAAAAAAAATGTCGCACATAATTTGCATGGAAGAAACTGCGTGCAAAAATTGCCAAAAATCAACGCGGTTTTCTGGCAACTTCAAGCTTGCACTATGTTATACTAAAATATAATGGGATATAAAATTGCATACTTAGAATTTTTCTCAAAAATCTGATTTGAAAGTAGGTCTTCATACTAACTATATTTAAAAAAAATGTGCGAAAAGAAATTCAAGTAAAAAACTTTGCATAGATTGCGAAAAATTCTCTGTGCCAATACTTTGATCCGGCACTATAAATATTTATTAATTATAATTCCATTCAATAAAAGAACTACAATAATTTGAATTAATTAATTGCCTTTATTTTTAGCATTCAAAAACAGTAGATAAAGCAGTGTAAAAAAACGCTTTTTTAACGTAAATTAATCGTTTACGAGACTCGTTTCAATTAAAAAACGGACGTAACAATATTCGCATACGAATGCTTTTTCGATCCGTTTACGACTGTTCGTAGGCGATGCACAATTTAAAGCGAAAAAGTGCTCGAAAAAGAGTCGTAAACGGCTATCATAAACGATTTTTAATCCGGTTTTTCTTCGAGAAAATATCCAATTACGAGCTTGTTTACGATGATTTTGCTGGCTGGGTAGTACATCAATGTTAATATTTGACTCATATTTCGTTTTTGCATAAAATATTCTTCATTGTTGTCATATATATCAATAAATTTATTATTATCAATGATGTCGACATATTCGTTTCTAAATGGATAATAAAGTGTAACAATTTCGCGCTTATAATAGACTACATCATCAATATCGTATTTTCTATACCTTAATATTCATTGTATAGATCGTTTCTTATAATTGTTCGTATTTGTGTCAAATATGACTTCAACTTCATTATCATCATGGTCTATTTCGTGATCATATTCCTGGTGCAGGCTGGCTTGATGACTCCTTTTAGTAACACTTGGTGAGTACCGCGAAACGAAATCTGGTAGACAAACATCGTCCAATTCACACCTTTCTTCATATTTTAAAAATATCGATTTAGTCCATATATCTGTTGAATCTTCATGCAATCCCTCTCTATCCATTTGTGCACGTCTTTTTGTTGATTTGTATATTTCATATGGCCATACTGTTGGAACATACAGCACGTGTCTGCTACTTTTGCACATATGTATGCATGTAGGTTGCCGCAATAGGTACAGCTTCCTGAGCACTCAATTCAATACTATTTAACATTTTCAAACTAATTTTTTCAATCAGATCAGTGAATTGTGCGCCTGGATTTTCTTTGTACAGTCTTAGCAGTTCTCTGTGCAGTTGGCTAATTCCACGATTTGATTTGTTAACATACTCTACGACGTATTGTTCCAATATAAATTGAGGATCCATATTGGAATTTAAAGTTGACGCTATCCACGGGTGAAACGCATTAATATATGTATATTTCATTCATTCTTCGCTTAAAAACTACTATTGGCCTCTGAAGAGTGGATCTAATAATATTTAGGTATTGTTCGTAATTTATATTATTTTCATGCAGAAACTCATGTATGTATGTAGTTCTTGGAAATTTCGTTCTTCTAGTTCTGTATGGCTTTACGAAAATATTTAGCTTTGCGATTGTCATCACTAGAGATTGGAATCAATATTCTCGTTTCATTAATTGGCCAGTATGGTATATTAAAACGGCATTTAGTTTCCCCTCTTTTATAACATGTAAATGTATGTTCATGTATTTGGTTGTTAATTTTATTCGACTCATCCAAATCTGCCCCACTAACTGAGCATTAAGCATTAATTAATTGAATCGTTGCAGCCATACTATTTTCTCCCATTTTATCGGGTGGGTCATTGTCCAACCCCTGGAGAATATGAGCATGTGGACTTCCTCGATGTTGGAATTCTATCCTTATAAAGTAATTAATAACACGATATGAGCCAAACGGACTATAAGCGTTTGAAGATTGCAGCACTAACTAAATGGTAGCTAAAAATTTTTGGAAATATATGCAACAAACAACAGGATCCTTTCAATTTATCCATCGCATTTTCAATATTAACATTGTTGATATTTCTAAAATGATCATTTAATCCATGCAAAATTACTAGTAAATGGGACCACTTCATCTCATTTACACTGATTGTGAGGAAACATGTTGGTTTTCCCAGTTGTCGAATCATGGCAAAAATATCATTGCGCCTGTTTTGCCAATATATCATGGAATTGGGAATTTGTTTCAGAAAAGAGAAATTTTTTTCCAGCACAATCGTTAAGAAATTCAGGATCTGCAATTTACCTTCGTGTTACATTTGTCTTAATTGGGACGAATTTAATACTATGACGCATACTTTCTAAAACATGGCATCGCATTACCTTTATTTCCATATACAAAATATGATGAGGTATAGCTCCACGACGGTCTTTTCTTCTTATTTCGCTGGTCGCTTTCATATACTCGGTTATATTTAAATTTTCCTTAAATTTACGAGACTCTTCTTAATAAATTCCAGGAAATGACAATTCTTCTGCATATTTATCATACAATATGTTCATAGGAATACAATTCTGTCCAGGGGCAATATTTAAGCAGTATCCTTCGTCCCATAGAAGAGTTTGTTGTCTGGCTAAAATGATTTCTGCATCGGTATATTCATCAGTAATGTGTTCGTCAATTGTTGTATGTTCGCGCATAAGAGCATCTCGTGAAGTGCATGGTTCATCATCATTAACGGAATATGCTGTGTTTATTTGATTCCAGTCAACCCGTATATTGGTATAGATCTTTATTTTGCAAGTAGGAAAGCCAAGATTTCACCACCGATTTTTTTACTGGACCCCGCAAATGTGTTTATTTATGAATTAAATTTTGTTTGATGTTAACGTTGAAGGAGAAATCATAACTAAGATCGCGGGGTAATGTCGTTACCACGGTTTGGACGTCAATTGGAACATTAACAATCTGTCCCACAATTGAATATCCCTGATAACGTAGACGACGAAGTTGCATGAAAGGCAATCCAGGTGATATTAATCGCTCTGTTATCACATCTAATTCTGGTAAAATGGATTTAGGTGGATATTTAAACCTATTTGATTTGAAAAGAGTGGGTATTTTATGCTTTGATAAGGATAAGCGTATTCGTGAAGCTTTAAAAACTACAACTACAATATTTCAACATAGCCTCCATATCGAAACGTCAGACGTATTCTACGTCAAAAACCTATAGTTTTAATTGGCATTTCATCACAAAGTTGATAAAATATTGCACAATTGAAGACTGAGGAGCTTGTACTGCCTCGTTCGCTAATACTTGATGGCTAGTAATAACTGGAAGGTTATTTCGGACTACAGATCCAACGAATGTTGCTGTCGGCGGAGGTGAATATAACGGCTGTTCTATATGCTGGTTAGAAGATGAGTATCTTTGAGAAGAGTTTATATGTTCATCGAGATATGATGTCGATGTCCGAGATAAATACCAATACGGAATATGTGTCCGAGCCGAAAGTCCTTTTAACACTTTGTGTACGTCTTCATTCTCAGCAAGTTTATCCAAACAACAAAAAATAATGTCCGCAAATATAGCTCTTGCAAAAATTTTCTGTGTTTTTGACAGTTCATCTTACTGTTTTGCCCATCCATTTGCTAAAACAGATGTGACATCATCACTGTTTGTTAATTTGTCGCAAGCTATTTTCAAAAAGTGGTCTTCATTTGCGGCTTTTCGTTTTTTCGATGATGGTGGTATCAACGTCTCATCTGCGGCTCTCGGCATCCATGGTACTTTTCGCTTCCCTAGAGCACTCCTGATCTTCTAAAAATTTAAGTTTCTCGTAATGCCACAACGAAGGTTGAAATACATACGTCGTCCGCTTCTGCGCTGTTGTCGCTGTTTTTAATTTTTTTCAAATCTCCCTTGTGTTTGGTTCGAAAAACGTTAATTTTCTTAACCACTTTCACTCTATTTGCATCCTGGTCTATTTCTTTTAATTTTTCAACCATTTTGTTGTAGCTTTGATTTTTTAGATATCTATTGCAGTATTCTGTAGCTTTTATTTTCCACAGGCACGGCATTTACGAAAGCGTTTCATGAATTCGTGAAGTAGAAGTCCGGCAACGCCACACTTTACAAATAACTGTCTTTCATTATTGGAAAAATAAAATAATAATTATTGCAAGAAGAAAAATATGGATTCGTTAAACCAGACCTGTTAACGTTGGATTACGATTACTAATCAAAACGATTAGAACGGTTAATCATGCACTTGTACTACTGCTGTATGCATATGGCTGTATTAATGTTTCAAACATACAAAAATACATTAATGGAACAGTATTAAAGCATTCGTACAAGATATGTATCCCCATATGTAAATGCTATTTTTCTGATTCATTTTAATATACGGGAACATACAAACAAGTAGCATTTACATATTCAAATACGTATCTTGTAAAAGCCCATTTGTGCTGAAAATAGTATCGCACAACATTATATAATTAATTGTTAAATCCAGATAGTTAATATTTCTTTCCTCTTCCGTTTCCATGGTGAATTTTATATTCTGGTGTTGTTTGTTGAGATAGTCTAGTATCTGTTTCTCTTTGTTCCCCTCTATTAGACATATTACATCATCGACAAATCTCGCGTAGAATTTTACTCCTAGGTTGGTCAATAGGTTTTCCATGTATTTCTCATCTAGTCTTTGCATGAATACTGCCATGAGTATTGCTGACGTCGGATTGCCCATTCCTAACCCGTTCATCTGTTTATATATCTTATTATTGAACCAGAATCAAACCAAATTTGACAAGGCATGACGAAAATTCGTTCCAAAATACAACAAAAAAGTCTTTGACTTTCGGTCGTTTACCCTTGAACACTTGCTTTTGGCAAACAATCATGATCAAGTGCGCTATATCGATTCTGATATAGCACAGGAGTGGATGCTGTAATTCCACGTGTTGCAACCATCTAAAACAATCTGTGATATAAGCTGCCAAACTTCTGTCAAGCTCACTGCATTCAGAAGAGCCATCGAATAATCACAATCCACTCCAGGCGATTTTTGAGCCCCATCTCTCAAAATTGCACGTAACCAATACGTTATATGGTTCGCATCATATTTTTCAGAGATCATTTGAAACAGCGGTTGCACTCCTCTTCCCCCTTTATCAAAATCTGATAAAGATAGGTTACCCTTTTTCACCCTTCGATACTATGATCTCTAGGGTCAGCTTTCCTGTTGCGTCGATCTCAATTTTTTTTGAATTTTTTGATTAAATCTTTGTATAAATGTAATTGCATTGGAGACCAATAAAAAACGTAGAATCGATCGTGACCGATATCTCGAATGTAGCCGGAATATTTTCCATTACTCTTGGGTTTGTCTAATGATTGAATTGCATCGACGTTTCCCTTAATGCCTAGTTTGCGATTTGTTGCTTCTTCTTTAATTTTTCTTATCTCGGCGCTGTTTGGCAAGTATGGTGGTTCTGGGTCACCAAATGACATATCGTCAGCTTTTTCCTTCCGCCACAGTTGAGGGTTTCTAAGAATCAATTGTTCACCCATTTCAAGGCGCTGTTTGCCGGTTATCGGGCGTTTGGCAGTGTGCGGAAGGCCACTCGTTTCATAAGTATTCACTCTCAGTATAATTCCATCGTTTACTCGAGGTTTCAGAAGACAGTGAGCATCAAATATGGCTCCACATTGTTTGCAGGAACCGCGAATTTTCAAGTATGCTTCTGCTTCAACTGAATCGAACACCTTAGCATATTTGGATGTGAATGCGCATGGAAGCGATGATTTGAGATAGAATGCTTTTGAAATAACTTGGGTCCAGCCACTTTGCAGTACTTGATAAGTTCTGCTGTCCGTTCCTTTGTCTTTGTAGATTTTGTTGTCAGGACAAATTTTTCTCCAGTCATCATCAGTCAGAACAAGATTATCAGTCAAAACAAGATTATAACTCTGTGGAGGACACTTGAATTCCGACGTTATATGGTAAGTACTCCTGACTCGGGTCATATTCTATTGAATCATTGACGCGGTCACTTATGTTGGCCACGGGAAGCTTAAAATGTTTCTTCAAATTTTCCATGAGTTGACCACGATTTTCTCGAACAAATGATTGTAATGTTTCAGGATTGAATTTTATGGGAAGAGTATAGCAGACATTTTTCCGAATTTGATGCGAACGTGGTTTCAAACGATTACACTCATCGAAAAGTTGGTGCAATTTTAATGCTTCGAGCATTACTGGAAATGGAATCGATGCTGATTTCGGTATGTTTAATCCTCGGAGACCCTCATTTCGTATCGTTTTCTGGTATCCGTTTCAGATTTGCCGTGCTCATTTGTTGTGTTCGACAAACTTACTGAAATAAAACAAAAGCGGCAAAGAACACAACGATAAATTAAAGTCAAACCTAGGAGAGAAAACGATTTGAAAGAAAAGTTACAGTGGAATCACGATAACTCGTAATCCGAGGGACCACTAAAATATCACTGATCATCACTACTAGAATGTGAACAACAAAACCCTTGACGACCGAGTGGTCTAAAGGGATAACTTTTTCATTTGTAGTTTTATTACATCAGCGTAAAGCTTTTGGTGGCTATTAGTTACGAACCCCGAATTATCACGCGTTACGAATTATCACGCGTTTCTTAACTTCTCTAGCTCATGAATTATCGCGATTCCACTGTAATTTGCAAAAACTTACCAACAAATTAAACGGCAGTTAAAATCGTTGCGCAAAGTTGATGTATGCAAATACCCACTAAAATCACTTGAATTAATATTCAATAGTCGTCACACAATTCAAGATTTTTACAGGATTAAAATATAGATACAATACTTCAGATATACGACAGACCGCGCGAATGGCGAAAATTCCGCGAAATTTCGGGTATGCAGTTTTATGCATACTTCATATGCACGATTTTTTAGCGGCCCCAAAAAATTACATAAACTTTTCATACCAAATATAAACATTTAGGGGATTCACAAGACGTGTTAACCGTCGTAAAATCTTAAGGTTAACATCTTTTTTAATTAAAATGGTTTTAGGGGATTTCTAACTAAACCGAAATTTTTTTTTCCTTTTTGGTTGTTGTTGTTTCCGACAGGGTGGGTGTATGATGTATTATGGAACGAATTTCCGTCATCCCTTGTCAAATTGTGCCACAACGCCGAAACCGGTTTGTCTCCAAACCAAATTTGACAAGGGATGACGGAAATTCGTTCCATAATACATCATAAACCGAAATTCTTTTAAACTGATTAAGAATATATAATTAGCCGCCCCCCCCCCCCCTACACTTGTTTAACCGCTATTTTACATAAACAAGTGTTAAGCTTAAGATTTTACGACGGTTAACACGTCTTGTGAATCCCCTAATTGTTTTTAGAATTTCTAGAAAGGTTTTTGTAAATTGCAACTTTCATGTTGCTAAGAAATCGCGTAGATTTTTATTTTTTGTTTTGCGCGTAGATTTTTATTTTTTGTTTTCCATACAAAGTAATTTTTCGAATGGAATAAAGTAGATAACACCGTCTAATTAAAATGTTTATAGTTGGCATGTAAAGTTTGATACGGGTTTTGTTAGATAAAGAACTACTATTTATGTACTTAAATAAAAAATGTATGAAAAAAATCAAGGGAACAGTAGTAAAAGTGATCAAAATGTTAAGATACTAAGAAGAGGTGCAAAAAACATATTTAATTACTTACGCAGTGCAAAAAAAAAATATGAAGAAAGAAAAAGCAGTATGAAACTTCTGCTCTCAATATAAGCAGCGGCAGAACATCACATCTAATATGAAATTATAACTTTCAGAAATAGAGATAGATTATAGCTGTTGACTAGAACTTTTATGTTTCTTATAATCAATTTCTATTTGCGACAGTTCTAATTTCATCCCAGCTTCTTTTACTTCGAGTGTCTTTCGCCACTGCATGCTTGTCTGCCGCCCTTTTGTTTTCCTCCTCCCAAAACAAATTATAGGAATCGGGAATGGTCTTCTTTTTTCTGCTCTGATTTGACCTCCAGCTTATAAGCTTATTTCGTCCGCAAACTAGTTGGATTCCATGAGCTCCAATCAAGTGTATTTTCCTGAAACAGTTTATATACACATATATTAGGTAAAATTCATGGAAATACGCTATAATATTATATTACAATCTCTGCACCCTCAATAATTTCCACATCATTCGCTGTTTGATTCGGCATAGAGTCGTCCCAAGATTGTTGTTGTAGAAACCGTGCTTTTCCAAAAGAGGGATTGAGGCGTTATCAATGTTTTGGTCTTTGATCGGGCTTTCCTTGATTGTTTGGGTAGCGGAGCGCCGATCCCCATTAATATCGTCCACATATTCGATTTCTTGAAAAGCTGAAATCATATACACATGTAATGAATATATTAGGGCTGAATGGAGGATATTGGGGAGATGGTCTTGGATTTGCATTTGCAAAATATGTCAGTTACGCGGTTTTGTACTCACAAATTTGTACTCACAAATCTCACTGTGCAATCTCATTTTTACAATTTCATAGCTTCGGCATCCATTTATAAATTTCAACAAAGACACATATTTCGGCTAAGTTATCCATTTGGGGTTATTTAGTGAACAAATCCAACACACACAATAGGCGGTATGCATAAAACCCAAGCAAATGCTTTTTTTTAAATTTCAAACCTTTTACTCAATTTGTTCAAATAAATTTAAGTGAAATGTATGCAATTTTAAGAAAAATCAATTGCTTCGTTTTTATGCATACGGCCCAATGTTTTTTGCTAAGTAGTTACCACGAAAATGATCACAAAATAGAATGATGAGTTGAACAGCTTGCCAGAAAATCAAAAAACTTTGATCTTTCATACAACCAAGACACAACTTCATTCAACGGGCGCACAAACGTTGCAATCTCGAGCTCAACATCCTCAAGTTGAACCAAGGGTCGCAGCGTTTATGGCTTGCTCTAGTCCTGAGGATCATCTCAAAATGGAGGTCGAAATCTCGATGACAAAAATTCAAATACACAAGTTAAAAATTATTCTTGATTTTCATCTATCCTTAAGCTCAAAAAACAAATATATTGCTAACAATTAACGCCCAATCAAAGGGATATAAACAATACACATGTACTGATTAATTCCATTAATATTGATGTAATAACAACGTCAATGAAATATCTTACCATCGCTGTCAAAATCATTGTCCAGTCCTGTAGCAGATTGACCCATTAAAGCAGCCAACCTTTTTGTGTTGATGTCCCACCGCTGCTTATATACTCCACCACCTGTTTTATAAAGTTCCATTTTTCCTTCCGCCAAGCATTTTATGGCCCTCATCTTTAAGTTCTGATATTTTTCGCGTAAATTTTTTGCACCTCTCCTGATTCCAACTTGAGCCTCGAATTCGACGTCCTCAGGCCTTCCGCTTTTTCTCCCAAGTCACGGCATCCGTTTTTCTTTATTTTCAACAAAATTTGCGTGCCGCTCCGCCAGTGTTGCCAGTTCTTCTGCATGAGAAAACGTCCCTCTTGGTCTGAAAAAACCGTCATTTCCTACCCAAAAACGTCTTTTTCATATGAATGTACAAAAAATTGTTCTTACTAAACTTTCATTGCATACAAAGGTACATATCGTCGTTTAAAGTGCAAAACCGCGTATCAGCAAAATTCAAAACCGCGTATGTAAAGTTGTAGAAACTATTTTCTAGAGCGTAAAAACACTCATATTTCAAATTGTTTCCCTCTTTTATAAAGCAATCGCATTTCTGGATAGTATATTGCCGGACGAATGGATAAGGATTGAGCCAAGAGCTTGTGTGAGCAAATCCAATGTTTGGCAGTCAATGTCAGTTACGCGGTTTTGCAGAATGACAAAACGCGGTTTTGTACTTTAAACGACGATATGTACGTAAGGTATATTAAAATGTCATTTCGACAGAGCACATTTAGAATTCATTGTAAACTGGTTTGAGATTGTTAATATAAAAATGATCAGCTGATTAAGCCATAACCATTTTGATCGATTTTGGCTGTTTTTCGTTTTATTCCGTTTAAAAAAAAAAAAACACTACCAAATGGTTAAAGTGGTCGTGGTTTTGCAGCTTCTCCTCAAATTCCTGAAACTCTGAAGGGCTGCACATTACTTTCTTTGGAATAATTTCAATAGTTTCTGTGCTTGCTTTCTTGGACCGCATTAACTCTCCCTTCAGCACGATGACCTCCTATGACAATCGGTTTAAAACATTTAAGATTTTTTCTTGCGTTTTGTCAATCATATCCAGTCGTCCCAACAAAATATTTAGTTTCTGTCCGGTACTCTCTGTAAGTAAGTAATAGTATGCACCGAGAATTATATATAGCTAGCTTTTGCCCGCGGGTTTCACCCCACGTTTTTATACAAATATGAAAAATTATTTAAATTTAGTAACCTGGCCTTGATAAAACACCACTTCTCATTACTGTAGCAAATGCCTCCAGGAAGCTTTAGATTATAAGGCCGAACACGGCTCTCCCATTTCCATTAACTGAAACTTTTTCTGTCAGTACGGCACTTATAAAATAAATCTCCATAGCAAATTTAGAAACTTCCAGAGATTTTCTATCCTTCCAGAGATATGTATTACAATACTAACGGTTCACGCGGTAGGCGTCGGAAATTATCATCAACGAACACCGATAACAAGCCTCTATGCCACAGCTACAGCACCGTACATCAATTTGAGACTAGCAAGCCCCCGCTTTCACTTTGCCGCCCCAGTCCAGTTAGACTCGAAGATTTTGCTGGGCACCATTCCAGCTGGGACTCTAGTTCAGTCACTTGCACAAAACATCATCTTTGGGTGGGTGCTTTCGGGTGCATGCTAACCATTTTTTTCGTATAAATTTTCTTTAATTTTCTTTTCATGAGTTTACTTTTTCAAAATGAATTATTAATTGAAAAAGTATTAAATATATAATATTATTAAAAGTGCAGTTGAATTTGAAAACCAACGTCTTTTATTTTTAATCTTTCTTTCCCTACAGAATTTAGGTACGCTCAATGAAGAACTGAAACCGATAACCTAGATTTAACTTATGTTTATACTATAATGTGGTATAGAGGTTGGTTCACGTTATTGTTGAATGTTGCTTATCGCAAGGCAGCCGGCATGTTTAGGTCTCCGCCTAAATAGAACATCCCTGATGTTTAACATTGCGTTAACATGACGGCTGCTAACTTTCCCGTCTATCCTTTTAATTGATTCCGTTATTGGAATATTTTTTCCAAAGCAATTTAATAGGCTATCGCAATAAACTAAAAAAACTGTTGAACTCACTTCTTTTGAGAGCTTCCAGAGAAGAGGATGTGATCCAGCCATTAGCCCAAGGCTAATCAACAAGGTAATCTACAAAAGCAATTTGTACATATCAATAACCCATTTATATAAAAAATCCATCTGTTAAATTAACTAAACACTAATACCACATTGTGTTCTTCTTTTCAATTATCCGATCGACTCAACTGCATCCAAACGTTGTGGCGATTAACAGGTCCCAAGACAGCAAAATAATGACAAGGGCAAAACGGACACAACGGAAGATATTTGTTTATCACCGTCTAATGAAACTTCGGATGTAATTTGGCCGTAAACTCAGTAGCAGAGTTCAACTTCTTTACTTGGAAACCTTCTTAATTCAACTGAAGTGCTTCCATCGGATGAAGAGTTCGTCGATTAGCCTGATGATAGGGATTTACAGAAGGCTATTAATGAACTGGAAGGTTATGCAGGTCGATTTAGATGTTCCTATAATGGAGTATTGGAAATGAAAACAATACACCCACCCGTACCTGTGGTTAGCAGAAGTGGTTTAAAGTGGATCTCTGTCTTTCAACGCTAAAACTAGTTTTAAGTGACTTAAGGTGCAACTTGTCACCCAGAATTTCGGGAAAAATTTTATTTTTCAAAACAAATAAATAAGTACTTCTATATAAAAATTTGTGCACCTGGACTGTGCTTCTAATGTGAAACCTCTCTCGACACATTTTATTAAAATAATCCTGATAGTTGCATGTTTCGAACTTTACATAACATAACTAATAATGAGTTGAGTGGGTTTCGTCTAGACATTCACGAATTTAGCTTCCGCGGAACCGTGGCATGAGTTTCATGAGAAGAGCATTACCTACCGAAGTTTAAGCTTTGATTTTATATAGATAGGACTTAACATCTTCTACGGAAGTTTCACTAGAAAAGCGCGAACCAAACACAGATTTCTTCGCGGGAACTAATATTAGTTCTTTGGGTACCGGAGGAGGTCCACTTGGAGAAGTAAGTTCATTTTTTTTAATAACCTCAGATGACTGAGTAGTTTAAGCTTAAAAAGTTTGCATAAAAATATTAAAAAAAATTTCTACGGAATAATAATGAGATTTTTGATGCTGTTTTGCACTTTTTTCAAAGACTGGTTTAATAAAAACTTAAATAACTCGGCCTAAACTTTACCATTTAGACTTATGAGGTATCATTAGTAAGGTATTTTCTCACCCTTTTAATTTCTTTGCGAATAAGCTCATTCAAAATATGAAAAAGGGAGGTAACCAGTGTCATTCCATAATGAATTAAAGATGTGTTGGTGTTGAATAAAAAAAAAAATAGGAATGTGAATGAGTTTTTTTTGTTGCAAAGAAACGAAAAGGCTAAGCAAATGATACCTGTGATACCTTATAAGTCTATATCGGTAAAGTTTTGGAACAGGTTTTCAAGTTTTTCTTAAACAAATCTTTGATAAAAGTTAAAAAACAGCATCAAAAATCTCATTTTTATGATTCCGTTGATAAAATTTTTTAATATTTTACTTTTATTTACGCTTTAAAAGTTTACGACATACTACTATTTTCTTAAACCTCTTTTGTATGACACCCACATAGCGATACCTTATTCACTTACCAAATTCCTTTAATTAAAATTGAATTATATCTTCTTTAACATGTGGCAACCCTCCTATACGTAATTAAGTTATAAAGCCTTTTCGAACCCATTTCGATTGATACCCATATTTAATAATCGTTTTAACTTTTTAATTAATTTGAGCTTAATTTCTTAACAGGTGGCAAATCCTTTCGAAAAAATAAAACCAGTTTGCATATCTATAGGCCAAGCGCTTTTATTTGACATTTTTGAACGAACGGTGCAGATCCTTTATGCTGCACAAAAAATGCCTTCGCGTATTATATATGTATATAGGGCATTTCACCTCAAGTGACCCGACTTTTGAAATCGATGTCTTCCGATCGGGAACCAAGGTTAGTCCTAATAAATAGTAGTTATGACACAAAATTTCAACGGGATCGGTCAAACACACTCCGAGTTGGAGGGTCCAGAATTTTGACAGTTTGGTCAAACAGTCCTTTTTTCGGATCCATATTACTAATTACCTATTGTATTTAGAAATTTTTTTCAGGAATGTTTTCGATAGCTTCCCTTCAGTCTTTAAGAATTTTATTTTTTTAAAATTACAATAAATTATTATTTTTTTATTAAAATTTTTATATTTTTTTTTTAAATAATTTAAATGTTTTTTTCAAAAAGGGGTATTTTTTGTTGTTTTTTTTTGCTCAAAAGAAAGCTTAGGTATTTATCTTTAAGAGCTTTTATCAAAGAAACCAATTGTAAGTAATTAGTAAAGGATGCTACTGTTGAATACCAAGCCGCAATAAAAGAGAATTTAAAGAAATCTACAAAAATAATAAAGGCGGACCAAATACATACTTTTACAACTATGAATCCATCAGCTCCTCCGATGAATGCACTACCTAAAATCCACAAATGAGGCACACCTATGAGACCAATCATAAACCACAAATCGGCCCCAAGCTACAAACTATCAAAATATTTAAAATCTATACTAAAGGATAACCTTGGATTGCCCAATAAGTACACAATATCTAGTACAACGGAATTGATTGAAATAATAAAAGACTCAGTTATCATTCGTGATAAAAAATCTATACCCATCGATACTCATAACGGAAACAATAGATATCCTATTCAAAATACTGACAGAAAAAACAGCAAACAGAGAAATCGGCGGAGAAATCGTGGAGATAACTAACACACTCGGAACGACGTTGCGTCAAAACTACTTTAAATTTAATAACAACGTATACATTGCAAACAAACGGGCTAGGCATGGGCAACCCCACATCGGCGATCCCTATGGAGATATGCATGCAGAATTTGGAAGAAAGGTACATGGAGTATCTTACATCACAATTAGGAGCGACGTTCTACGCCAGATACGTTGATGACATCATATTTCTTATAACAAAGAAAAATGAAGAACAGATATTGGAATACCTCAACAAACAGCACAGCAACATAAAGTTCACAATGGAACAAGAAATGGAAGGAAAACTAAATTACTTAGCTCTGACGATCAAAATAAATAAAAACACCAGTAGTCTGCAATATGAATTTTTTAGGAAGCCCACAACCAAAGATACAATAATACATAACACTTAGAACCACCCTCATCAGCATAAAAAGCCGTCTTTAGACAGATGATCAATAGAATTGAGCAAATACCACTAACAAAAGAAGGATACAAAAACGAACTGAACGCAATAGTTATATGCCATAGCGGCTAATAACGGATCCCAGAGAGACAGCATAACGGATGTTAATATCGAGACAGCGAAGATTAACCTATTACCTGCTTCTAAAATGTAAAAAAAAGGACACCATGGCATTTCTAATAATTAATCATCGACGAAAATCACTTTACCTAAAATAAATGAACATAAATTAAGGCCAAAAACTCGAACCAGACAGAACGAAAAATTACACTGAAGATGGCACAACGTCGAAACCGGTTTGTCTGCAAACCAACCTTGACAAGCGATGACGGAAATTCGTTCCAAAATAAATCAGCTTAGTGGTCGCCTAGTGGAATGCGACTTGTTTATCTATCAAAATGACCGTCTAGTAACTCGAAACAGCCTTTCTTTTTAATATTTAATATATGCCCTATTTTAATTTTTATTTATTGGTATTATTGTGTAAGTGTTTCTGAAACCTTAAAATAAAACTTATATGAGAAAGTATATACAATTAACTTTCCAACAGTATATAACATGCCTAACCATAGTTTCATACCCTCGAAACATCCGGTAGTTAAGGATGATTAAGATTTTTCGTAGTCTGACACAGCAGGTATTCGATTTTGTGCATCCAAACACTATCTTAATAGCTTTGCAGAATTTTGAGTAAAAGATTTGCATACCCACAAGCACAATATTTGAAAAGTATGAAGAAGATGGGGTTTACCGGTAGTTAAGGATGATTAAGATTTTTCGTTGTACCTAACCACCAGCGTTGCCATTTTAGCCGTTTTCCGGCTAGATTTAGCCGGTTTTGGTAGAAACTAGCCGGAGAAAATTCGATCTAGCCGGCAGCCGATTTGTTAGCCGGTTTGTAAAAAAAAGTTAGCCGTTTTTAGCCGATTTTACTATTTGCCTAATTTTCAGGTGCAAAAAGTAAACAAGTTGTCCGAAAGCAATAATGCAGACCCAATGAAGATTTTTAATGAACTCAATGTTTTACTTTCGCATCTATGCTCCCTAGTGGTTATTAGCGCGGACACCTTTGATCCTATATGCTCCCCGTTGGAACCATACCTTGCTCCATTTCCACAGTTTTATCACAGTTTTGAAGAGTATTTAAAAACAAAAGTAAGCACAAACGCTTTTGACCACGAAGCCGAGAAAATAATTCGAGAAAATGGTCGCTATTTTATTATCACTTTAATAAAGGAATTACGCCAACGCCTCCCTACAAATATTGCCACACTAAAAAAAATTGACTTTTTTCGGTTGGAAATGCATTAAGAGTAATTAAACCAAACACAAAGCAACAAAAACACAAATATAATGCCGACGAAATAACATCCATAGAGATGCAATGGCAACGGTTAACGTTACATACCTGGAGTAATTTAGACTCAACTGTAAAATTTTGGGCCAAAGTTTATCAATTTCGAAATGCCCTAGGAGAAAACCCTTTTGCTGACCTTTCCAACCTAGTTTTTAGTTTTCTTGTTTTACCTATAAGTAATGCAGAAGTAGAGCGAATATTTAGTTCAATGAATATAATAACTAGTAATTTTTAGAAAAAAAAAAAACCGACTTCAACTCTCATATAAAAAAATATTTATATATATATATCTCATGATCCGCTGATCGGATCTTAACCAGATTAGTATGGGACCACCTCTGAGACACTACTTTTCCGATGAAAAAAGAATTATCGAAATCGGTTGACGTAGTCCAAAGTTATGCGGTAACATACATAAAAAAATATATATTCCGACGAACTGATAACCTCCTCCTTTTTTGAAAGTCGGTTAAAAACTAAGCAAAGAAATCCAATGTGCGTTAAAACGTTAAACGCTATTTTATATATAAGATACGGTTTAAAACGTGAAGAAAAATGCTGCCATAATTTTACTGTAGATGACGATCTCTTAAAATTAATGAATTCAGGTGATATATACAATAGTGATTCATTTGATGATGGGGAATATACACTCGATATAAATTAATGGTGTTAACTAGTCTTTCGTTTCTTGCGACGATTTATTTAAATAAAGCATGTGAATTTTCGCTAAAACATTTTAGCCGTTTTTTGCCAGAGTCTATGTGAAATTCCACTAAAACATTTTAGCCGTTTTTAGCCGTTTTTTTTTGCCAATCTAGCCGGTCGGCCCAAAAAGTTCTGGCAACACTGCTAACCACAGCAGATTCGTCCAAACCATTTCTCAATAGATAAGCACACCTACTCGCGTAACCTATAAGTAGCTATAATAATTCAGCTATAGTTTATGAAGGTGCAGTGTATGGTCATTCTGAAGACCAGTTTTTTAGAAACAGTATTAAAATAAAGAAGTGTGTTATTTACATAACTACTATTTTCAATGGCAATGGCTCATATAAAGGCTAAGCCTTCAACAAAAAACACGTATCTTCAGATACACGACGGCTTTCTGACGGCTTAATATAAAAATTCCCTATGCTATCAAAACGGATACGAATTTATAGATCGTGCAGGAAAGAGCTCAGCAAATTGAAGGAACTACCGACTTCGAAAAGTAATGAGTCTTGTGAAGACGTTATTCTAGATGGAGACGATAATGATTCTGAGAATGATGACCGAATTTCTGATGACGATGGTTCCAACTTTACTGAAGGAAATATGAGTTCAAAGGATGAGTGCCAAAACCAATACCGCAAGGATGCAGTAAATCCAAAAACAATGACTGAGTTTGGAACATCTGAAAGAAAAGCCAGGAAATTAGTTGCAAAGAAACGAAAACCTTTAGAGTGCAAAACTGAAGCTCTAGTGACTCAGTTTTATTAACGCGATGATATGAGTCGCCTGATGCCAGCGATGAAAAACTGGGTGGCTGTACGAATTGACGGTAAGGAGGTTCAAATGAAGAAGAGCACAATTCTCTGCAATCTGAATGAGCTTTTCGCGAACTTTCAATCTGAACACGAGGATATTAAAATTGGATTCACAAAATTTACCCAGCTCAGGCCAAAACATTGCGTTTTAGCAGGAAGCAGCGGAACTCACACAGTATGCGTTTGCATTTATCATGAAAATGTGAAGCTGATGTTGAAGGAAATCAACTTGAATTATTTAACAAATGATTCGCCGGAAGATTTAAACAGTTACCGTGATTGCCTTAAATTGAGAATGTGTCCTAATGCATCAACTTCTTGCCACTTGGGTGAATGCTCAAATTGCCCGGGAACCACGTTCATCAAAGAGAATTTGATCAAGTCTTTTGACCGAAAATTTGTGGAGGAGGTCAAATTTGAATCTCGAACTCATGAACCAGATTTCGAAATACCAGCTGAGTGGCATTTTCATCCTACTGCTCATGGTAAAGGAGCATGTGATGGTATAGGAGCAAATATCAAAAGAAATGCAGCGAAGTATTGCCTTCAATGCTCTCATCAAGCTCGTATCTTAGATGCGATAGCTTTATTTCGGTGGACAAAGAATTATTGTAAAGAAACTGAATTAATTTTTAGTAGTAAAGATGATCATGAGGAAACTGCGAGATCACTGAAGAGCAGATACGATGCTGCAGTGACAATCGATGGTACCGCTCAATATCATGCTTTCATATCGATCGGCGATGGAAGGCTTAAGTTAAAGAAGTTTTCTTCGAATTTTCGTAATCCCTTGTCAAATTTGGTTTGTAGACAAACCGGTTTCGGCGTTGTGCCATCTTCAGCATAATTTTTGTTGGTTGCTGAATTGAAGAAACAGATTGCGGAGCTAGGTAATTTTTAGTAGTAAATATTATTAGATTGTTAGAGACAGTAATCTGTTACGCCGAAATACGCAAGAATTAATCTAAAATCGAGCACAGGGCGAAGGCGAAAAATCTTGAAAAGAGCAGAAGAAAGCTTCCTTCGACATGAAATTAAGAACCTGTATGCCAAAAAAGAACGCACAAACGAGGAGCTACTTTCCATTCATTTAGAACTAGCGGAACTCCTTCCTGTCAGCACGCTCCTGGAAATATTAGATGAAATAAAGGAGAATATCAGTAAATCTATGGGACAAAAATACAATAAACTAAACAAAAAACTCGATGTCCTCAATAGAAAGCAAAACATCACAAAGAACATACAACACAGCGAAATGCCTTTTCATGGAGACTCGTAAATTTGACTAAGGTTCCCATTAGAAAACAAGAAACAGAAATATTGGAAAAAGGTCTGAAACACAACATAGAAAATTATGATAAAAATAAAGAGGTAGAGCACACGATTGTAGATGCGGAAATGGCCATATCATTACTACCACGCGAGGATCAAGATCATGCAAGACACATATGTAGACGTATAATTGAAAAAAGCATCCATCCATGGAGAAGAGAAAACCAAGCGACGAAAATAAAACTGTCAAAGGGCTAAAGAAAAAACTCAAATCGAATAAAGTAATCACAACAAAAGCGGACAAATGGAAAACACAACGGTAATAATGTACGAAAAAGAATATAAAGAAAAGACAGAGCAACTAATCAAAGAGACAAATTGTCGGATGATGAGAAAGGACCCAACCGATTACTACCAAGTAGGAGTAAAGCACGCAATAAAACAGGCAAAAACAATAATAAATCCAAGGAAAGCATATACAATGACATTAATGAATCCTTCGGCCCCTTCACTGATCGCACTCCTAAAAATAGACAAGCCAGAAAATCCGATGAGACCAATTATCAACCACAAATCTGCACCAGGATGCAAACAATCGAAATATCTAAAATCGTTGCCGAAAGAAAAACTGGAACTGCCCAATAAATAAACAATTACGAATACAGCGTAGTTAATTGAAAGGATGAAATCGCTAGAAATACCCAAAGATGCGAAATTTGTATCATTTGATGTTAAGGATCTTTGCCCATCGATACCAACGGCAGAAACAGTTACCATCTTGACTAAAACTTTGATAGAAAAAACAGACAAGAACGTAGCAACGGGAATCTTGAACACATTGAAGGTAACACTAGACCAAAACTTCAAGTTTAATAACAAAATATATAGACAAACTAACGGGCTAGGGATGGGTAATCCCACATCTGCAATTTTAATGGAAGTGTTCATGCAACATTTAGAGGAAAAGTGTATGACGAATCTGACAACAAGCCTGCGAGTAAAGTTCTACGCAAGATACGTTGGTGACATCATATGTCTTGTAACAGGAGACAAGGAAGAACAAATTCTAGGCTATCTCAACGACCAACACACGAATATAAAGTTCACTATTTGGACATAACAATTAAAATAAATAAAACCACCCTCACAGCATAAAAATGCAGCCTTTAGATATCTAATAACCAGGCTTGAACATACCCCATTGGAAAAAGAAGCTTACAGCAAAGAACTTAATACGATATACGCAATCGCGGAAAATAACGGATACAGAACGGGCCTAGTAAACAAGATAAGAAGAGAAACAAAAACGAAGAAATCAAATAAGAAGGAAAATAATGAATAGGCTTGGACAGTCTTGACTTATACGGGCAAAACTTCATATAAATGGGCTAAGGAATTTCAAAAGTATAACATTAATACAGCATTTAGAACGAAGGACAATGTGGGGACGATACTACGAAATAGTGCAAACGAGGAAGACCCACTAGACAAGCAAGGTGTATATAAGTTTACTTGCGGATGTCAACATAGTTACATAGGACAAACAGGGCGCAAGATAAAAACAAGATATCGTGAACATATAAGGGACTACAACAAAAAAATGCTAAAACCTTCTACCACCCCGGAATCGAACTTCGCAAACCATATGGCAGAAAACCATTGTACGCCAATGAAAATAGGAAAAACAGCCAAAGTTCTCCATGTACAGCACAAAGGACAACGCCTAAACGTAATAGAGAATATGGAGATATACAAGCAAAAGACGTCCGTCGGAAAAATAATAAATGAGCAAATAAACACCGCATCTGATATATTATTCGCACCACTCAGGCTACTATACGCAAAACAAAACAGAAACCCTGCAACTACCATAAACAATGAAATGCAGGTCCAAACTACAGAAACAAAGAGAAAGAAAATAACTGATTTTTACCTACCTGTGAAGCCATGCAACAATTAATCGAAAAAGATGTGAGCAGCTAATTTCTCCTGAGGATGTACACACAGAACTGAAACTACTGGTTGAACGAAAGAATATAATCCGCTGAAACGTACCTAACTATGAACCAACGACGATTTAACACGACTATAAATAGTGACAGACAAATAGAAACTATTCACAACGAAAAATTACACTGAAGATGGCACAACGCCGAAACCGGTTTGTCTCCAAACCAAATTTGACAAGGGATGACGGAAATTCGTTCCACATTACATCATTATTGGAGGGGTTCTTAAAAACAACAAATTTAGAACCTTAGCAGGGCACCCTGTAATACATGAAAAATCAATCGGTAAAAATCTAAGAAAAAAATAAATGTTAACTATATTTAAAAATTTCAAAAATAACGAGAGCTTCATTTTTCCAAAGTATAAAATTTTTCGTTTTTAAGAGCCATACTAATTCTTATGGTTTCCAAAAGGTTTATTGTGCTCAGGATATGTAGTTCTAGAGAAAATCAACAACGACCGTTTGGCATCTCAATAGGAGTTAAATACTGATATATCTGCCATAAAAGCTGCTTTGGCACAATAGAACCTTGTTTGGATA
This sequence comes from Rhagoletis pomonella, assembly GCF_013731165.1. Lineage (NCBI taxonomy): Eukaryota > Metazoa > Arthropoda > Insecta > Diptera > Tephritidae > Rhagoletis > Rhagoletis pomonella. Next base: position 28,699,508 of record NW_023458564.1, read on the forward strand.
ACATTTTTTCAACACTACATCCCGTGTACACAAATTTTAACATCTTCCCGCTGAAGACACTTGACGAGGTGAAGAAAGCCGATGAATATACATATGTATGTTTAACAATTCCAAAGAAGAATTGGTAAGTAACTACACATCTATCTCTGTACTTTTCAATAGCATTTTATTTTTTAATAAAATTTTATTATCTTTATTCTTCATTTAAGATTGCTTATGGTCGGTCGATTATTGTAACAACGCCTATAATTCAGTGCATTGATATGTTCTTAACTGAAGAAGCACTAAGCAAAGTCACTTAGGATTCTCTGAAATTTTTTAGTGATATTTTATACTGTAATTCTATATATTTTTGTAAACAAAAATAACTTATTAATGTTCTAATATTTACAGTTGCAATCGATGAACCGCAAAACTGGTTGAAGCATTTCAAATCCCTAATGAAGAAGGGACGACGAAGCAAAAATAAGCTATGTATATAAATTAAAACGTTTAATCATTTTATTTCCTCGAAACTGAAATTCTTCTAACCTTTGTATTTGTTCCAATTTCACCAAACTGAAATTCTTTTTATTTTTGTAATTACATATTTAATTTGCTCCAAACTGAAGTTCATATAATTTTTGTAATAATTTAATTTGTAATAATTCACTTAATATTTCCAAACTGAAATCTTTTTACATTGTCGTAATATAATTAGCGAAATAACCGCTACCGATTGTCTTATAGTTATGTATGAGTTATTTAATTTCTACAGAAAGTGAATCAAATTATATTGGCTTTTAAGATGCGCTTCGATGGCATAGCCAGTGATGCACCTCAATATTGGTTTGTAATTCCGACAAAAAGTAAAATCGACTTGGATTCCATGACAGCCCTGAATATTTTTTTCCAACTGTCTAATAGCCCGAACACAATGAAAACGACGAGCTACAAACCACAGCTGTCAAATTATTTTAACACGTACTCTTATGTAGATAATTATTTTGGCGACGACCGGGCTACGCGACGGCTGTGGTTGTGGCCAGATTAGATCTATTTCTATTTTTCTGGCGACAGATAAGGTTCTTCCTCTTCTTTTATGTCAAACTCATACAAATTCATGATGTCGCTGCCGCGTTCAAAGAAATCATGTCGCCATCGACAAAGCGCTTAGATAATAAAGATGACAAATTGGAAGCTGTGGTCGGTAGCTCGTCGTTTCCAATGTGTTCAGAACTTAAGAAGCACCCGTCGAGGCAAGAGCGTTGGCGAATCAACATTCTAAGTTTGAATAAAATAAAGATAATAGCTATAAAATAAAACTGCACTCGTATAACGTTGATAAAAAATAATAAAATGATTGCAATTTAATAAAATGTTATTTACGTACCGTTGAAACGGTACTATCGTATGAACAAATGACGTGTGCAATGAAAAATTCTTTGGCATAACTGTTCATACAAATGAAATGATGAAATATATTAAAGAAATAAATTTTATTGAAAATTGTATATAATTAAATTTAAAAAATTATAATGTGACGAATAATTCAAAAAATATTAATTTGGAGGAATAACCTGGCGATTCGAGGACTTAGTTCCCTGCCATTGAAACACAAACTAATTAAATACGGTTTTATACATAATTTATAACTATTAAAATTGAGGAATAACCTGGTTACTTGTGGACTGCAAGGTCTCCAACCAACAAATCACAAATCTTTTACATTTTAACAACGATATAACATACATAAGATATAAATAATTTGAAGACGTAAGCACAGCAGAAACTTTTGCACGTGGTTCTGGCCCTCAGCGGTATTACCATACGTGCAACGTTGGACATATCTGAAGATTACTAATACCAGCTGGAATATAACATACTAAAAGGAATAACCTGACTATGGAGACTATTGGGTTCCCGGTCATTTTTTAGAGTCCAAAAAAAAAAAAAGGAAGAAAATTTCGACACGATATCGTTCAGACGACTGTCGTCATACGTGATTCATGCCCAGAATTAAGGAAAAATAACGAATATTAGAAGATAACATTAGAAATATTAGATTATAACATTTTTAAATAAAATGTTCACGCATTCATGTAAAAGGCAAATTTGTATTTGTTAATGTTTATGATTCTGACATAAAAGAAACGGATAATATTTAGCAATTTTTATGAGCTTGAGGCCGTTTTTAGTCATAAAAATTGTTGAATATAATTGTTATAAGGCCATAAAAATAACAAAAACAAAGAAACGGATAATAATAACATACAGGTATGTTCTGTAATCGTACGATTTCAAATCGGCGCGATTTACAAAATCTATTTCGGAGGATTTATAACAAAAGAGGGAAAAATTTGGCAGTAAATCGACGGCTATAACGTAAAGGATGTGTTTTTAGCAGTTTCCATTTGAAACATTTAATAATTTGATTTCAAATATACCTACAATACTTTGCAAATCGCACCGATTTGAAATCATACGATTTGCAGAACATACCTGATAATAATAGATTGGCTCTAACGTAATTTGGTAGTTTTCAGCCGAGCTTCTCCTCCGATTTGAGGCGTGGGCCTTGGTGTTGTCACACAAAGGGGAGGGACCTACAGTTTTACGCTGACTCGGAACGGCGGATATATTTATGAGAAGCTGTTTTTTCATGTCAGAAATATACTCGGAGGTTTTCCCAGGGGCCTAAAATGTAAAGCATCTCACCATTTATGCTTTCTTCGACCAGGGTTTCGGAATTGTAGCTTTTATACGGTGTTAAAAGCTGATGCATCTCCATATAAAGAGGCCATTTAGAAGGTGCCCCACCCGATGGTCCGATTTCTTTCTTCTCCTTCCTGCATTGAAACATCGTGTGATAAATAAAAAACGTATTTAAATAATGGACTCAAGTCTCACCTATATCTCGCCGTCAGATTGTGCATTTTCGTTTTTATTTCGCTTGGAGTGCACATAACCCCAAGCTCCTGCAACTCCAACGCCATCTTCTCCATGATATGGCTGTTTTGCGAACACCTCTCAGCTCATCAATTTTGGTTCTCCAAACATCTATGTATAAGGAGACTTTCACTTCCTTCTCCTCATAAATTTCTTTTTTGTACAATTTCTTTTCCATTTTTAGTTGTTTTATTTTACAAACTACCACGCGACATTATTAAAAACAAAAACGTCCAAACACAATGACATATCAGTTATGGGACAATACTTTTTTCGATTATTATCGATAAAATTAGAGCCGGCACTGATTTGTTCGTGATTTGGTTCTCGGTTTAAGATAAACTACGTTCTGTCAACTTAATTTACTGACAGACTTTACAAGGCGAAATTACTTAGTTTGTACTTAATTTATGCATAAATTAAGCTTGACCTCTAAATTACGCTATTGGGAACATAGTTTAAGACTTGAAAATTTACGATTCGAGTGTTTGGTATGAACTTTCGCGAAGCTATAGTCTCTTTACGTAGACATTTTTGGGTTTGGACGTTTAGGATTTGAGTGTTTTGTATGATTATTCTCTGTTTAAAAAGCAAATATTCTATCCAATCTATTCTATCTTCACGTCAGTGATACCAGATTGTAGGTAATTTCCCTATTTGAGAGATATTTTGCAACAAAAATTATTAAGAAGGAAAAAGGATATTTCTAACAAAAAAGGGATTTCCACGCAACGCAATTATCAATGTATAATTAATAAGAATTCAACTAATATTATTCGACGCTCTTATGTAATTAATCGTCCTGAAGATGTGATGTGAAGTAAAACTATAAAATTTAAAAAATGTATGACAATTTTGAAATTGTTCTCACGTTATGAAAATTCATATCGCTACTTTAATATAGAAAGGCACTATCTAAAATTTTTCTGTCCTTAAAGAGTAGTTACAAAAACTCATAAAAACTAAAGTTCTTATGTTGGAAATGTTATGTTTAATATTTACATTTTGAGCGTTTTATATGACTTTTCTATATTCTAAGTGAAAATTGTCGATTCATGGCTCTTCGCGTAGACACTTTTGTATTTGAAAATTTAGGATTTGAGTATTTTGTATAAATTTGCTCAATTCATAAAGGAATTAGTATGTGCGCTCCACGTAAACTATTTTGGATTCTAATATACAAATTGATTTTATAAGTGTCTTTGGATAGATATCTGGCTAGCAAAAAAGAGTTTGAAAGGCGAAAAAATTAAAATTTGCTTTATCTTAATTTTTTCGGAATTTTGATGATAGAATATGGTTCATTGTTCGGTTAATTATATTAAAAACCACATTTTTACGATTTTTTTTATTGTTAATGTATAAATGAGTTTTTTCAAAAATACGATTTACATAATTTTTAATAAAATTTAATAATTTCGCAAGAGCGAAAATTTTAGCGGGGACAGCGGTCCTGATTTTACCGGAAAACTCGTTGCGTTCATAAAATTACATTCAGGAGAAATGCTGAAAAATTAGACAAAGTCCTTTAGTTATTATTCAATTAACATTTCGTTTCATAAAATATTTCAGGAAGAGAAAAATATTTCAGTTCATAACTACTTCTCCTCCGAAAGATATTTTTGCATATTTTAGCTTTCAATTTATTTTTTATACTTTCCAATTTACAAAAAGAGCGTCACAGAGTTAATCTTTAGACCAAAAGCTGATTATAAGCTGATGTTATAGACTTCTGTATGAGTTTTAAAGAAGTGAAAATGTTGCTCTTTTATTGATTTATAAATGGTATGTTGGTTTAGAAAAACCAATCAACAGGCAACGAAATTTTCATAAATGTTTGCAAGAAACTATTTTACTAAATTTGATCTATCATACTCCTTCTCTTTAGCAAAAGTAAACGCATCTTCCGGAATTTCACCTTCCTGAAATCGTGGTAGGGGCTCCAGAAAGTTAAGCAATTTAAAATATTCATAGTTAATACATATACCCGCAAATATATATAGCTTCCAAATCTAGGCATCAGATTCGTAATTTCCATTTGTAAAAAGGTTTACATATCTGAGGCCTCAGGATTGCCTAAAACGATTTAATGCACCTCCCCTCTTCTGATCTGTCCAAAATTATGTTCGACTTCGTCTTGCAAAGTCTTCTAGTTCATATATATTAGAATCCTTCCTGTGACAATGGAAGCCACAGTCGTCTCAAGCTTTGAATACTGATAAGCCAACCTTTGACAAAAAAAAAAGTTTTAGTGATATCTCGACCGATAATATCATGAAAATCAATGGGTTATTTGGGCTTCATGTAAAAATTCTACTTAGTCTGTTCTTCCTGAATAAGAATGACCAGGCTTTTAGGACTCCAATCGCTTTATTATCGCAATATTTAAGAAGCTTGCAGATTGAGAAGTATTAAGGTTTCCCGTACTATAAAAAAAATAGCTTTGCACTAGTGACTGTTTTTCTCAGTACATAACAGCTAATTTTTTCAAAAGATGTTGGACTAAGGAGTGCCGTTCTTAATTAAGGGCATATCGTATACCGTGATGGGAATCCTGTCGATAAAAATGAAGGATGTCTGTCCATTTGACAGGATGTCCACGAAATTTAAAATTTTTTTTTTTATATACTTTCAATACTATTTCGCGTGCTCGTCAGAAGATGAGAAGAAACGTAGAAAAATACAATTTCCTCAACGTTAACTTCAAAATACGGACTATTTTCTGTAACTCCTACGAGTACGAAATTGACGAAATTGGTTCCCTGGTCACAAACAAAATGGCAGAAGTTAAGACCAATACCCTGGAGTTGGCGGAGCAGCGAGCACCGCCAATGCCTTGGGCCATCATGCATTAGCTCTCGAAGAGGTGCGATTTTCATCACAATAATCTTCTAAACCTATTATTAAATCTCTATTATCGTATTCCTAATGGGGTTTTAGGGATATTTCGTCACAGCATAAAGAATTTAACTTTTGGTATATTCACTCGGCATCGCAACTCTAGGGTTTTTTATGCTGCTAGTGGAGCAGACAAGCCAGGGTTTCTTGGCCAACCCTTAATAAAGTTAAAAAGTGTTGTTGAGGAAAGTAAGCGCATGACGTACGGAACCAATATTTTCCATTTTTGCGCCGAGTCACGATAGGCAGGAGTTTGTTAAGTGTCGAGATCTAAAACTGTTCATCGACAGAACTAAACTCATCGGCTGATTTTATGTTTTTATGTTAATAGTTCATTTATTGAAAGAGGATAGTATCGCTTTCTTAATGCTGAAAAGCGAGTCAGATATATTAAATGTGCTGGAACGAGAGTTAAAATCCTGGCATACGCAACGGAGAAGCTCGTGTAATTCAAAATTAGTTTTACAAGTTCTCAAAAATAGGGGATAAAAGTGTCTTGATACACGGGAGGGGACATTAAGGCTAACTTCACCCAAAAGAAGCGGACTTGAAATTGAGCCTGCCAGTAATTTAACCATAAAAATTGTACCAAGCATTTCCCTACGACTGACAAGTGTAGGAAGATTAATAAGTTTTAATCGGCTATTTAATCGGTATAAGGCGGAAGGTTATTGCCGCTGTTATGCTTCACAACTAAACTGATAGTTTAGTTGTAGTTGTCGATTTCGTATTATGATTTACAACTCAACTCAACTTTCAATCAGCTGTTCCCTTAGTTGTCTTCGTTAAGTTGTTATCAGTATTATGGTTCACAACCAAACTATGAGCTGTCAAAGTGCGACAACTACTTTTTATCAGTTGTGTTCTCGTTAGCAAGCGTGAAAATGGAAAGAAACATTGTAAGTGTTTGTAATAAAATAAGTAAAATATGCAACAAATGTATAATTAAACAATTAATTCAGGAAAATATCAAACAAGCAACAAATTGACCGCCTTGTCGATTTAGTCGAAAAACATCCCGACATTGGAAGAGGTAAAGCCCAATGCAGAAATAGTCGCCAAGAAATAAAAGATACTTGGGTGCAGTTTGCAGTAGAACTGAATAGTCTTGGGCCGCCATCAAGAACAGGGCCAGAATGGCAACGGGTAAGTTACTTTTAACCAAAACAAAAAACAACACCTTATTCAGATTTTTATACCCGAGCGCAGTTGTGCACAAGGGTATTATAACTTTGTTCGCATAACGGTTGTTTGTAACAGCCAAAACGAATCGAGATAGATATGAACAAATGTATACATAAATAAACTTTGTACATTTATAAACCTTGGCTCAAAAAAGCGATACATTGAACATTTTCGAAATCGGACTAAAATTACCGCCACCTACCATATAACGGTAAATTTAAGAATTACGAAAATTCCGATATTTCAATAACTAAACACGCCAACTTACAACAATCTCCTAACAAGACCAAGGAATGAAACCGAAACCCAAACCGAAACCGTAACCGTTTAAAACCGTTTCGTTTTTCAAAACCGAAACCGAAACCGTAACCGTTATCTTGACCTGAAAAGGAACGATACCGAAACCATTTCAATCACAGGTTTCAATCGGTTTCCAGAAATTTACAAAAATAATGATTAAAAATTTCTTTGAAATAAATGGTTTATTTAACCAAAATCAGCAACATTTTGCTAAAATTCTTGTTAAGTAGTAAATAAGTATGGCAAGGTAACTTTTCGCAAAAATCTACTGATGACTTTGTTGTTGTGAATCGATAATCGATTAATTATGTTTAAGTAGTTTCTTTCCCGTACGCAATGCGAGATCCCGCGTGTGCCCAAAATAGCCCAGAAATCATTCCTGTACTCAACAAAATGGGTAATAGAGAGCGAAAATTCGAGCGTATTCGATCGTAAGTGTATTCTTCTTCCTGCCCGAAACAGCCCGAAATTTTCTCCGAGTAAAAATGGATAAAGTGTCAAAGTGCATATCAGCTGTATTGTGTTTACATGTTGCCTGCATTTACTTGGTGCTCTTAAGGAAAAGTGAATGGCCTGTTGATGTATTTTCAATCTATGTACTTAAAATCAAATTTGTGAAACCAAAATTCAATTTCCAAGTGTTTGCATTTAATACCATGTTCTGACCGACAACCAAAACATTTTTCCTTCATTTTCTTTTCATTTACAACCTTTAACTTTCATTCTTATTTTACTTTGGCCAGGCAATTAACAATAAATCCGAAATGGCGTATTAAAGATGATAAAATATGACTTCCACTTCGATAAATAATCGAAAAAAACTACTTAAGACACCGATTGGAACGAGTGGAAAGTGAGTTTTCAAGTAGTTTTCAGCGAAAACTGGTTTTCGTTTAACAGATTTTATATGGACGAAAACACAAGTTTTAGGTCGAAAACCAGTTTTAGCAACGAAAACATGTTTCCGATGTCGGTCAGAACATGGTATAAGTGACAAAAACAAGAACATCGTGAATCAGCTGTTTCTCGACTTGTGGGCACGAAATGTGGGTTTTTGCGTTTCCGTACTTCTAAACTTTGTTCCCTTTTTTGAAAGAAAATGTTTCTCTTATTCTCTAATTACCAAATCCGGTCCGGATTGTTAGGGAAAGAACCTAGTGTTGATATTATCAGTGAACTGTAATTTTCAATTTTCTTTCCTCAACGTTTAAGACATTGTGATTTAAATAATATCAACAAAATTTCTGTGTAAAACCGAAACCGGAACGAAACCGAAACCAAAACCGAAATAAATTTTGAAGAACGAAACCAAAACCGAAACCGAAACACTTGGCAAAACCGAAACCCAAACGTTATTTTGAATCGGTTTCATTCCTTGAACAAGACACAATTTTATTGATTTTTGTAAAATGGGCGTGGCACCACCCACTTATGGCTACATAAATAAGAGTATATTGATTGCCCCCTTATCGATTTCCACCAATCTTGCTCCAATTATTTCAATATCTGATAGAATATTATCGAAGCTGTTTGACATCGGGAAAATACTATTGTTTACTGAAAGGTGAAAAAAAACGATATTTTATACGTGCGCCGGGTATATAAAGTTCGGTTTCGCCCGAACTTATATTTCTTTACTTGGGTATCTCAAAAACGACTCCATCAATCTGTGCTAAATTTAGTGCACACATCACCTTTGGCACGCTCAATCAATATCTCGAAAATTATTGAAATCAGATTATATTACGCTTAACTCATTTAGACCGGTAATTTTTAAACCCGGGCGCACTTGTGCACAAGGTTATTATAACTTTGTTCCTATAACGGATGTTTATAACATCCTAAAGGAATCGAGAAAGATATAGACCAATATATATCAAATTGTTTAAAATGAAGAGACAAGCCGATTAAGCCCTGTGTGTCTGTCCCTCCATATGTTCGTCCGTGTACACGATAACTCGAACGAAAATTGAGATACCTCAAAAAAATTGTGTACGAAAATGGGGGAAATCGGATTAAAATCCCTCTCATTTATCATATATGTAACGACATTTTTTGAAAAAATGCAAAACCTTCTACATTTCTGTAAATACTGGACACAAATTGTTGAAAATTGGTATATGAAGCAAGATTGCTACCAAAAATAACAGCACAATCTCTCTTATAACCAAATACTCTTAGTATTAGTATTTACCAAAACCCTTAAAATTCGGTAGAACTTAATTTCAATTTTTTTTTATCGGACAGCAGCCACGCCCACCCCACACATTTTTCACGTAAAACTCTAGCTAATTCGCTTTAAACTGGTATATAAATAGTATTTTAGCAAAAATCAAATATAAACGCCTTTGAAAATTGACGTTGTCACAAATACGTATTATAAAATCAAGGCGTATTTAACAAGGTGGTGTTGGCCGTATATAAGTAAAAAATTACACTAACAAATTATACGCTGATGTCCATAATGTCATTGGTATGAGTTACAACAAACACATCATTTTGACGTAATGGCCTCCACGGCGAAAAACTCAGCTGTCGCCCCAACACCACCTTGTTTAATACACCTTGTATAAAATGTATCATGCTTGATACGTGTATTGTTTTTTGGCTTCGTTATAAAATAGGTGTAAAATTTTTGAAATCGGATAAAAAACGCGAGCTCTTTGTAAAATGTAAAATAATCCTTTTTTCACCTTCGGAAATCAGTGTGGGCTTTCAAAACCGAGTGCTTTTACTTTTTTGCGCGTTTTCAAAGACAATTAACAAATATATTGTAGGTTCCCGTACCTCCATTCCTTTGAAATGCCTCGTTATTGTTTTACTCACTTAGCAGGTACTTATTGGTTTTCCAGCAGCAGTCTGTATTCTTTTACCTAATCCAACCTACTCGAATTTAAGTACAAAAGGATATCTGAAGCATTTAAAACATTCTTATTATTGACAGTACACTTAATCTCTGCAGAGCACATAGACAACCGGTCAGGTTAATTTCGATAAGACTGAAATATCTTGTTTGTTGGTCCAAATAATGACACACGTATTTTTTGGTTCAAAAAATTTTTTAGGCCAACCCATAAGCTATTTTGTTTCTAGATAATAATCGATATCTGTGCTTTTTTCAAATACCCATAACTTTGATAAAAATGAATGGGTTTCAACTATCTTTTCACTCAAATGTTATTTTTTGGTCTAAATTAAATTGCAGGGAAGCTATCCACAAACGCCAGATTATCCATCCAAGTCTGTTATATATCGATTAATATATATATTTACAATTAAATTATATCCTTTTGTTGGTAAGATGCAGTCCGAATTTCCACATGGCCAAGACCTCGGGAGTGTTGTCACATTTCATTGGATTGGGTGACTTCCATTTTCAAATATATTAATTTTTATAATTTTTTATTAATTATTATAAAGAGCTTTCAATTTGTATTTAAATGGCAGGGTACTAAGTCCTCATAACGCCAGGTCATTTCTCCACTTTAATAACAATTAATTATTCGTCAGTTTCTATTTCTTTAATTGTAATAGTTCAACAATTTTTACCTAAAAATTTTATTTCTTTAGGTTATTTCTTAGTTCATTATTTCATGGTTCATTGTTTAGAGGAGTTATATCATTTAATTTTAGCTGTACCTCATTTCATATTTAGTTAACATGAACACGCGAAATAGCAGTAAATTAGTTATACGGTTGTATTATGATACCGTTTGAACGGTACGCTGTATACTCAAGATCTATACATAAGTCAGACAACGCGCGAAATAAAAATTGCTTATCTCTGCGCATATCGTCGCAGGGCGACTTTTTGCTTTCAAGTCTTAATGTTGAAAAAGCCACAAAACCTGATTTTCGACAGCGGCCAATTTTTGCGCAATTTTCATTTAAACTCGCTATATCTCAGAGGTTTAGGCGTCGATTGATTTGAAATTTGTACACAATAAACTAGATTCTATTTTAATGAAACTGAGTTTATTACACTTCTTACTACTTATTAAAAATGTAATGGCGGACTTTTTAACATTTTTATAAAAATTAGTGACGTGGGTTTTACAAATGCAAAACTTGTGTTATGAAGTTTAAAATTTTTGTTTTGTTTTAAATACTGCATTATAGACGAGTGTATAGGGGAATTTTTGGAAAAGACCCAAGTACCGGACCCAAGTTTATCGATAAGGGGCAACAAAGATTCTTTTTTGCTCGTTTATATAAAGCAGTGGATAAATATTTACGTATATGCGAAAAGCAAATTTATCTGTTTAAATGAACACCACTAATATTTTCTGCAAACACACATCGATTTACATCTTTTTTAAAAAAGCTTACTCGTTCGCTTTTGGGCATGCCATTGTTACGAATTTCGAAAGTTCGAAGATACGATTCGGATTGCAGCATACTATTTCTACGATTCGTAGCAAAATCTGAATCATATACGGATATAAAATTTAATATAAAAGTTAACAAAATATAAATTTTCTTTTTCATATGGCCAGTATATTTTTACATAATTGTGCAAAGTTGAATTGACGAAGCAATCTCATACTTTGCATATACTAAAATTCCTCTTTTATTCCTATTCCGTGTTGTGGTGCTATCGATCCGTAGCGCGTTTAATAGTTTAAAACCAGGAATTTCAAATTTTCCGAAGGGTAGCTCTATGTCGCTACGAGCCATAATATATTCGAAGATAGCATCAGATAATCGTTTTTAACATCATCTATATGAGCATTAAGGCTCCGAGCATTACGATAAAAAATTTGTAGTTGTGATGTTCGTGAAAGTATGAAGTGGAAGGTTGGAGTAAGGGCTTTTGAAGTACTCCAATCAGTTCTTTATTTACTGGATCCGATTCTGAAAATGGATTAGGTGGCTGAAAATCCCCTTGTATAAAGAGACTGTCTGCACTAGTGGCTCATTTATCATAGTACCGGATGCCATATTATTTAAAGCGATAACAAAAGGCTGATCCCTTCTTTGCCTCATTACCTCAGTTAACTCAAAGTATTTAAATAATTCCCACAAAGGTGACCCAACTGAGGCACTGTAATTGTTACAAGAATTGGGAGAACAAATCCGCCTCCAACCCCAACTGGAGAATATTGCTTTAAATCACCAAAAGCAATAATGTGGATATTCCCGAATGCGTTATTGTTTTTGAAGATTTTTTTAAGTCTAACCATTGATATTTCATAACTGATTATTAATTTTAAATCAATCAGTTTTGAGTATATTGAGTTAACGACGTCATTGCTAAGGTTGCGTTTCTCCAAACTCATTTAAGTGGGAATTAAGTTTAATTTAATTTATTTAATTCTCATTGAAATTATTTTCAGTTTCAATAAGCTCTTTATTTAAGAGTAAAACGTGGTTGTAAAACACACTTGGCCAGCGAAAGCTTTCATTTGTACTGAGAGCTTTTGAAAGCTTTGGCACGCTGTGTTATAAAAGCAGGGCTTGTATACAAGTAAGCAGCAGATACAAAAAAATTGTGGTGTGTGTATATCACTGATGGGCACTGCCTTGCCCGCGGGCAAAGCTCTTTTAAGCTTTCTATACATTTTGTATAGGCGCCTGCAGAGAAAAAGCTCTCTCTGCACGTCGCTGGTGTATATTGATAAGCTGATTAAACGTGTAACATGTCTGAGTGTGGTTATTCTGATTTAATTTTTATTTAAGGGAAGAGCATAGGTCACTTAAATCAAAATTAAAATTGATTGGTGAAACCGAAATTAAAGTAATTTTCACTTAAATAATTTGGTGAAACTGGCTGTAAATGGGCTCAATTCTCGATTTGATCGATTTACGGGAAGTGAAAAGATAGAGTGAAGTGTTAAACCACTTATTCCGAACGCTGCCTTTCGTGTAGGGGCGCAAAGAAGAGCTTTCAACGAACTTGGATTGGTCCCACGAACGGAGTTTAGGCGACGGTTAAGAGTCTGATATATTGCATATATCAAACGGCTCTTTCCCACTCCTGCCCCACCTCCCAAAAATGCATAATATGGCTGATTATCTTTGCTCTTGTACAGAATATGGGTAAAATGTGTTCTCTGCTTCAAGTTTAAACTGCGAACTAAAGAAAGAAGGTTTCCTCCGCGGATCAAAAGTGGGAGTTTTATTAATCTTACAATATCGCCTGAGTCCTCATCATTATTAGATGGATCTCCTTCATTAAGGTCTAGCAAATTCAAGCCAGAGTCTCTTTCGGGAAGTGCTAGAACCCTAACCTCGTTATCTACAACAGGTGGGATATTTGTTTGAACATCTACTTCAACGCGAATATGATTTAAAACATTTTCGTGCTGTCGTTGATCAAAAACATCATACTTTTATTTTCCTCTATTGAAATATGATTTGCTACACAAGTTTGTTCGTTATCATTTTCAATGAGGACCCGATGTTTATCACGCCCTGGCTGGTAAAGCATTACCAGTAATCACTTCTGGCGGTACCGAGGCTAAATCTTCTGGACCTGATGGCATATGGCTTGGTACGTCTTTTAACAAAACCACTACCGTCTCTCATAGGAAGAGACCAAGGAAGCTGTCAGCCTCCCTACCATCTTCATCATCATCACTACCATATGGCTAACTTAACATATTTATAAAGAGATGCAAAATCAGCTAAGCATACGATCTCTAATTGAGTCGGTCGCTGAACATAATGCACTAAAATTTCAGAAACAAATATGTCGGTCGAGTCCGAAAGAAGATTCGGAAGCTGCGCTTTAGGTTTTACTTTCCGCACTCGCTCTTTAGGACGAGAGGTATTTATAAACATTTCCGCATTGCTTTCTTCCGATAGATGAAGCCCAATACTCCAAAAACTGCTTCCTGGGCGCATATCTCTGTACCAAAAATAAATTTATGGCCTAGATATGTATATGCTGAAGTTTTTGCTTGATAGTATATTTGCCGGCATTTACTTTTGATATTGCTTCATTTAAGAGCCTAGAAATTCCTCTATTCGATTTGTCGATATAGTTAATAATATATTAACAGCAAGCATATGCACCCAATATAAACTGAATATCCATATTGGCTCTATGAAGTTCTAAAATAATGGGGTTGTATGCGCTGATGAATCGATCTTGCAGTTTCCTCTTCAAAAAAATTTTTGGCTTTGCTAAACTCGATCTTAGCGCAAGCAAATAATCATCAAATGAAATATTTATTCTGGGATCTTTAAGAAAAATTTTGAAATTACTTAAATTGGAAATATCAGCCGAAGAAATATTAGAATTCAAAAAGCTTTGAATTTTTAAGTAGTTTTCCCTATGGACTTCCAAGTTTTCTTCGTTTTCGGGAAGAGGTAATCAAACTTGTGTGGAAGGCATCCAAATTGGCAAACCTGTTGTCCCCTAATTTCTCTTGTACAGGAATTACTATGGTTATGCTTTTGATATCCTATCATGGAACCATCCGTGGAAAAATATTGTTATCTATGAAATCATCCGAAAAAGTAAGAGGATTTCGTAGATCAAATTTCGGGGCGTTTGTAAGCCAAAACATTCCATGTATGTGGGGAGAACCTCTTTCTTAGAATTCAGCTCTCCAATAAAAATGCTTAACAAAATGTTCATCGAAGATGCCCCAACTTATTTTGAAAATTTTTAGCATTTGACGGAAACGACAGTCACAATACCTAGCACAGATGACAGTATCCGAACGGATAAGACGATATCGCTCTTGAGTTGACAAATAATTGGCGTCTTCCTCAGAAATTTCTCTGTCTTCGACTGCTTTAGCTAAAATCACTAATAGCTCGAGCCACTGGGACTCAGCAGCTGATAGTGTAATAAAGAAGGTAGGTAGGCCAAACTGCTTCAAGCTTTGGACGAAGTTATAATTTAAAAGAATTTGAGCTCTCACTTCATTACAACCGGCAAATTTTCGAAGGTAAACTGAAGTGCTATTCCTAACTTGCAATAATTATAACTTCTTGTATGTCTCTGTGCAAATGTGATTTGGCCCAGCATAAATTGTAGCTAGGAATGAACTTAACTTGGAAGTACTTTTTCTTCTTTTCTTTAATAACAGAGCAAGACTTCCCTGCCTTTAGTATTTTCCGCTAGCTTTTTCCGCGCGAAGAATAAGACCGACGCGAGTTAAACGCAAATAAGTTCGCGCAGGCGGGTTAAGCGTCTGTCATGTGAACGGGCTCTAATAGAATTACTCAGTGAGTTTAACTTGACTATATTCCATGCGCCTTCTCAAATTAATTTTAATGACATGTGTTTGATCAAACGATCGAAGAAGACATGTCACAATGACATTCACGGAAATAGGGACATTTACAACAGAGCCTTTTAGTGAACTAGTGAATTGTCATGAATGGTAATCTGGGCATACTTAGACGTTCTTTTTCAGGCAATCAGGTATTTCTGGAAAATCTAGTCCATAACGAGACATGACTTTGGGAGCTTTGTATTCAATATTTCATTTCTGCAAGCCACACAAAAATTATAATTTCCATTTTCGGAAGGGAATTTATCCAAAAGATAGAAGGCGGATGCAACACTTGGGTGGCTTTGAGAAACCAAATTGAAGTTTAATTGGCGTACTTGGTACGGAAACCATAAACCCCCACAGTAAATACAAACAATTGTTGGGCCTTTTTTAATGCTTTGTAAATAAGTGCTCGATCTGCCGATTTCCAATTTGTCTATTCGCTACGTAAACTCTATGTAGACGTACTCCACATTGAATTAGTCGTCTGAAATCAGACGTTCCTTCCGATTTAATCTTCTTGTGAGTCGACGATATTCTGTTTCCTGAACACGCTCATTTTCCCTACGTTCATTATCTAATCGAGTTTGGTATCTTTGGGTACGATCACGTAATCGCTCTAAATGTCTGTAATCTCTTCTGCTGCGCAGAACTCTGCAAGCTTCAGTGTTTTTGGATTGCTCTACAGAGCGAGTTACTGAATTTTCGGGTGAAGATCTATGCTCTGGTGTATTCCTAATTTACTCGCAGTACGAATTATGGAATTTTCATGGAGATTTTTATGTTGTACTTATTCCTAGTTTTCTCAAAAAAGCGAATATGAGGATTCTCTCTACGTGCTCAAGGGTATTCCTCTCTTGCTCAGCAGAGTGAATTTGAGAGTTTTCGCGGCGAGATTAATGCTGTCGGATATTCCTCTCTTGCTCAACAGAACGAAGTTGAGAGTTTTCGTGGAGGAATCTATGGCCTTGTATGTTTCTCTCTCGCTCGGAAGAGCGAATTCGAAAGTTTTCGCGTCGAGATCTATGGTTCAAGGGTATTCCTACTTTGCTCTGCAGTACGAATTGCGGAATTTTCACTGCGATTTCCATGTTGTGCTATATTTCTAATTTGCTCAAAAGAGCGAACCTGAGGATTCTCTCCATGAGACCAGACCTCTCTTGCTCAGTAGAGCGAATTTGAAAGTTTTCGCAGCGAGGCCAACGCTGTTGGGTATTCCTGTCTTGCTCAGCACAGCGAACCTGAGAATCTATGTACTTGGGTGTCTACGAATTCTGCGTTGCATCATATTCAAGCGTTGCTCACAGGATCGGTCTTCTGGATCTAACCGGCGCACTATGGGCAATATGAGGCATTTTCTGACCAAAAACTGTAACATTTTTGTGTTTTTAAAGTTACGATCATGAAATTTTGTGCATAGATAGTGTAAACCATGTGAATTTAAACCATGCATTTGGACCTGGAAAACATAAAAAGTACACTTTGTGATTAAATGGAAAGAAGATATTTGACTATTGGTATTAAACGAGATATATATATCTTTTAGATAGACTACCCTTTATTTAAAAATATATATACTTAAAAAAAATACTGAACTATTGCACCTACTATAATGGCATAAGAAAAGTATATAAAAACACTCTAATAAAACAAATTTTGAATAGTATACCTAATCGAGCTTTGAAAAAGCTTATCATTTTCTAAAAATTATTGACTAAAAATAGTACATGTTTTACATATTAAAAATACATTTATCAAAATGCTTCATTTATTTGCGGTTTCAATCGCTTCTGTAATGAATTCACTTAATTTCAGCAGGCCTAGAGCATCTTTGTCAAGTTCTTTGGTGATTCTTGCGTATGGCTTACGAACTCTTCATTTGTAGCCAATATTGAGTGTTTTCTTGCGTGATGTAGCCTAAATTTATTTTGTGGGCCTCTTGTGCGTCTTCTGAAAGTAGTCGGATTGGTAATACAGCAAAATGTTTTATAACGCTCTCTCTATGGATCAATAGCTTATGCACCGAGGATGACATATAATACCAGTTGTATTTGTTTACATATATTCTTGCTGTTTCCAATGCATAAACACCAAACTTTTCAGCATCAGTAATAACACCCGAAGATAAAGTTTGTAGAATGATATACAGTCTGTGTATCAGCACTTCATCAACTCTAGTGGCATTCGAAAAAAAGCTTCTTGCTGTATTTTCATCATTGGAGTTGCCACTTACTTGCCGTGGCTTATCTATAATTAATCCCAGCTTTTCTCGAAAAAGTATTTGCACCGCAGTTTTCTTGTCTTCTTTTGCCCTTTTGTGTACTTCATTTGTAGCAAACAATTTTTTAAAAGAAAGGTTATATGATATGTGCAAAATCATCTCCATTCATCAAATCCAGGCATGTAATGTCCATAACGAAAACAGCTTTCGTCTTCAGGTCTGACCGCGACTTTCTCTAAATCAAAAAAATCGTTCATTAGGCGCGGAGTGTCACCACATATAGTCCACGTAGAGCTGGAAGCTTTGCCTGTTAATACCTGGGTTACTTTTCCGTCGACCATTGTAAGGAAAAGTTCATACTTGACCTGTAGCTCTTCATCATCTGTACCAATCAAAATAGGGTTAAAGGACCAGTGATACTAGTAGCGGCTGAAATACCGTATTCTTACGTAGTGTCACTTAAAACATCATAACTTCAAATGACGCAAACTTGCTCAAACTTTTTTTTCTGTGTAGTAGTTGGATTTTTCGTGCTTTTAATGAATTTAAATTCAAAACATGGCCAAGCGGAGCAAACCTTCCAATCCTTCGTCGAAATTAAAAAAAAAAAATAAACCAAATTTGTGTTTTATTACAGAAGAATATTTATAGCCAATTTTAAATCTGAATATAACATGTAACTCAAGTCTGTTTTTCGTAATAGGCTCTTGCTAGAAAAAAATTGCTTAACTGCGGATTTGAAAATTAAATTGCGAGTAAAAATTTCAACAATTTGAATATGTCAACTTCTTAAGCAATTTTCCCTTTATTTCATTAAATAAACCCACAAAAAAATCATTAGATCATTCAAGCACGCTTTATTCCCTAAAGAATGATACCAAACACTTATATTATTTACAACTTTTCAAAAATGCATTTCCCTGCAAAAATCGCGACTACTCCATGCATGCATGTAAAGAGTACTCCCGAAGGACCAAGGAGTACTCCAAAATTAACCACAATTCATATAAAAAATATGCTCCAATTAACATTGCGATGTCCTAGGGCAGGACCATATACTCCATCTCTGCATTACATCAGAGTAGCACAAAACTACTCCTAACATACTCCAATGACATTGTCGTTATAATTTTTCGTTTGTACACGCTTTTGTTCTTTACTTCGCAGATGCTTTTTTTGAAATGAATAAAAACCAAAAACAAAAATTAAAAATTACATGTTGCCTCTGACGACATTCGAACCCGAACATGCTGGGAGCTAACAACTAACAGCTAGCATCTCTACACGTTCAGCTACAGCCAGACATGCAAATGTACTTTCAAATGCTCAACTTCAATCACATTTCGTTAAAACACGAGCAGTGATCGGGTAACAATAAGCTGGTGCAGAGACACGAGTTGGTCCGCTACAGCATGACAGAGGAGCACTTTTGTAAGTACTCCAATATACCACAAATAGACTACATGGTCCAACGATTTTTGCAGGGTTATAGTCTGCCTTTGTACTAGCTCGATCCATAGTGCGGCGGATTCGCCGGCAGGTCGCAAAAACGACTCCTCTGCAGCCCGCGAAAACGATATACCAGCGAACTACAAACCGATGTTCAAAATTGCTACAAAATGAAAAACAAATTTTTTAGTTCAAAATAGTTTAATATAATTCAGTTGATTTTTTTTTTTTCAAAGTATTTTAAATGTACATATTTAAATATTAAATAAAAAGAAAAACAAGTAAGAAGGTCTAAGTTCGGGCGGAGCCGAACATTAAATACCCGGCGCAAGTATTAAAGATATGTTTTCCACCTTGCCGAAAGCTACCGCTACATGATAAGCCGGGGTGTATACATTTTAAGTAAATTAGCGTCCTTAAATTTCGAAATATTGAAATTTCAAGCATTTCTGAAATTTACCGTTATATGAAAAGCGGCCTCAATTTTAGTCCGATTTCAACAATTTTCAACGGTTTGCTTTTATGTGGCAAGCACAATAATCATACCGAGTTTGGTACAAATTGCTAGAACGGTTAGCGAGATACATATATGTAATCACAAGTGGGCGGTGCCACGCCCATTTTCCAAAATTTTATCATAAACGTATTTCTTGGTAAAGAATTGTTGCAACCATCAATTTTGAATAAATTAGCTTTGATATTTACTGATTTATCGAAGATTTTGTATTTCTCGAAATTACCGTTATATGGAATGTGGGCGTGGTTATTGTCCGATTTTAAAAAGTTTCGGCCATTTGGTATGCTGTACCAGGACCAACAACTGTGCCAAGTTTGGAAGAAATTTGTGCAGCGGTTACCAAGATATACACATGTAACCATAAGTGGGCGTGGCTACGCCCATTTGCCAAAATTTTAAAATATTCTTATTTTTCGTCTAAAACTCATTGTAAATATCAATTTTGAGTGAATTATCTTCAGTAGTTACTAAAATATCGCAGTTTTCGTATTTCAGAAAATTACCGTTATATGGGAGGTAGGCGTGGTTATTGTCCGATTTTTTAAATTTTCGGCCATTTAGTATGATGTATCAAGGCCAACAACTGTGCCGAGTTAGGAAGAAATTGGTGCAGCGGTTACCAAGATATACACATGTACCCATAAGTGGGCGTGGCTACGCCCATTTGCCAAAATTTTAAAATATTCTTATTTTTCGTCTAAAACTAATTGCAAATATTAATTTTGAGTGAATAATCTTCAGTAGTTACTAAAATATCGCAGTTTTCGTATTTCTGAAAATTACCGTTATATGGGAGGTAGGCGTGGTTATTGTCCGATTTCGCCCATTTTCAATACCATCCGTCCTACGCCCAAAAGAAGTTCACGTACCAAGTTTCATTAAGATATCTCAATTTTTACTCGAGTTATCGTGTGCACAGACGGACGGACGGACGGACGGACGGACAGACAGTCACCGCTTAATCGATTTCTCTTTTCATTCTGATCATTTATGTATACATTTGTCTATATCTATCTCGATTCGTTTTGCCTGTTACAAACAACCGTTATGTGAACAAAGTTATAATACCCTTGTGCACAAGTGCGCTCGGGTATAATAAGGAAAACATTCACTCATAAAACACAAACTAAAATTTTAATACATTACTACACCCTGTGTCAAAAATTATTGAGGTAACACATATTGACAAGTTTTAATAATTTATTTTTTTGTTACTTCATTTTAGTTAATTTAATAAAAATTGGGTTTATTTTTTAACAAGGACCATGTAGTTCCAAATTCATGAAATTTGCAGTATACGTATATATATACATATCCATATGTATATATAAAAAAAAAATCAACAAACTTCATCAACATTTTTTAAGCTTTTTACTCTGAATTTAAGAAACACATAGTAAGAAGTTTTATAGTCCCTAAAACCCTTAGTATAAAAGAACACAGGTTTGAAGTAACACAAAAATCGCATTGATTTTTAGTGTTTTTTTGTTTTTTTTTTGCGGTTTTGCGCATTTTCATCCATTTGAATTTTATGACAGAAAATGCAAGCTTTGAGTCACTTCAACCTTGTATTCTATTATACATGCTAAACTTCAATGGACTTTAAAACTGCTTCATATGTGTTTCTTAATGCAGAATAAAAATCTTAAAATTTTGATGAAAGCTTGTTAATTCTTTTTTATATGTACATGCATATGTATATTACGCAATATTTAGAATTATATGGCCGTTGTTATAAGATAAAAATTTGTATGACAATGTCTAAGATGAAATAGTAAAGAAAAATTTTGGGTGGGCTTTAGATTGGTAACTCCGGAGTACGGAATTAAGGAAAATATGGGAGGTAGAGGGGGGGTCTAATAGTTGTCTGTATCAAGTTTCAAAGCGTGGAGTCTTGTAATTTTTAAGGAATTTGTTGTAAAATTATGTAAATTTACCAAACTTGTATGGCCCTATTTCACAATATTTAATGCACTTTCCACTAAATTTACCCGTTATTAGTACTCAATATTTGCGCAGTTAGAGTGTGCACGACCAGACAAATAAATACTTTTAGTATATAACAGCTTTTTTATGAAAAACTAATTGTTGTTAAATTATTATGAGTGTATTTGCAAATGACAGCAGGCACGTGGCATTTATTTTTAATGCATGGCATCAACAAGTCAAACAAGGGGCCCACACATACGAACGCCTGCGGGTATGCAAGGAAAATTTACAGTGCAATAAGATACATGCGTTGCTCCTATGTCCAGTGGCAGCAAAATGCTTCAGCAAAGTTAGGAACCAAAGTGGATGCACCCTGTAACGTAAAAGGAAACGCGTTGAAATATGATTGCAGCGAATGTAAGCACCAAACGCGGATACAGGGTGTGGATTGCAGGATGCACTTGATGTTTAATTTTTTGTCCGTTATTCGAACAATTTTGTTGATTGATGCATTTCCGAGCGTTTTTTGCAGTTTATAATAGAACAAATTAGCGCTTACACATATGTTAGTGTTTGGCCGAGCTTCTCCTCGGACTTGTGGCGTGCGCCTTGATGTTGTCCAACAAAGCGGAGAGACCTACAGTGTTACGCCGACTCCGAACGGCGAGTATATTTTTATGAGAAGCTGTTTTTCATGGCATAAATACACTTGGAGGTCTACCATTGCCTGCCGAGGGGCGACCGCTGTTAAGAAAAAACCTTTTTTCTAAATTTTTTTTTTGCGATGTTGCTTTGACCAGGGTTTGAATTCAGGCGCTGCGGAGTGGAAGCGCGCACTGCTTACCACTACGCCACAGCGGCCGCAGTTTGCAGTTTGCTTTTGTTAAATCAGGTTTTAAACTTTGATTTTTCAAATTAATTGGCGTTTCGAATTTTTCAAGGGTGGATCATTGAAATCGTTTCGTAAATTGCTGTAAGTCTTCGGAAGATTTTTCTTAACTAGCTAATTTATTGACTTTAATTTTAATTTAATTGATTTAATTTATTTTAATAATTGATTAACCGATCCTTATTAGAACGCTAACATACGCGAGGAGTGGAGCCACATTTCAAAGACTGGTTTCAGATAAACTTGAATAACTCAGCCAAAACTTTACAAATTTAAACTTTGGAGGTATCATTGGCATGGTATTTTCTCACCCTTTTAATTTCTTCCGTTATAACAATTTTTTAATATTTTTATGTAGATTTTTTAAGCTTAAACTGTTGTGCCATCTGAGGCGATTTTTTCCAAAAATTGTTTAAGAAACTATTTTTATTCATAAAAAAAATCATTTTTAGAGATATTTTCAAACCGGTCGGTCCAGCTCACGTAAATCTTAATATTTTTCCGAAATATTTTGGTAGAAGTTTTAAAATATACTAGGTTTGGTAATCCCGCCGGAAAAACCGCAACTTTTTTTGGTGATGCAGTCTAATGTATCTACAGTAGTCGAAAAAATTATAGCCGCACCAAATTTTCACAAGTTTTAAAATATTATTTTTCTTGTTATTTAATTTGGTTAGTTTTTTATAGTTCATTCTTTAACAACATCCGTATAAATACAAGTTTGAAGGCAGTGTCACACGATTGGGTATTTGCAAAAATTTGGTGCGAATCGTATCCCAAATATTTTTCTTTATATTTTTCTTAATCACGAAAATTAATTTGTTGAAATTTTTCAATAGGAAATCGCTGCATTGTATCAATCTTTTGACTACAAAAAAAAAATTGTCCCACTTTTTTTAATTTGTACCGATAGCCCAATATAAAAATGTACCAATCTGTACAAATGTACCAATCGAATGGCACTGTCGTAAAAATTTATGCAATTTTAAAAATAAAATCAACAAAAGTTTTTTAATTAGATTCTGAGTATGCAGTTTTATAGCCCATTGAATTCTAGTAGAATAGAGTAAAAGTTTCAAACGATTGATTTTTTAGAATTTTTAAAAAAGCTCGAAATTTGTACGAAAGTTTGTTAATTTTTTCTTTAATATTGCACAAATTTGGAAACTTGGATTTACACGGGTTTTGTTAAAGAATGAACTATATTTTTATAAAAAAAAAAAAATAACCAAAATTAAATAACACCGAAAATTATACGTTAAATCTTAGCAAAAAGTGGTTCGGCTATAAGTACCAAAGCCAGCCTTTCGACATAAGCGACTATTCCATACGAACACAGCATGAATTATATAAGAATACAAAGACGAATTATTTATCAGAAGCATTGTCTCTTACACACTGAAAAAAGTAATAAAAACTCTCAAAACAGCAAAATCGCTACAGCGAAAAAATGGTTTGAAAAACCGCATAAATTCAAATCCGCATAAAA
>NW_023458564.1:28723643-28724840 GCF_013731165.1 Rhagoletis pomonella
ACGTGTAAGCAATATTTTAAGTTTTTTCTACGTGTTTTAGTGAAAAAATTTTTCTGTTTCTCATTACAAAAGGAAAAGGTAAATTGCATGCCACATTTATATATAAGAATAAATTTATCTGTATGCATATATACCTTGTTTTGTTGCATTGGGACATATACATCCCTGCAGTGTGGTAGTGTGGGATGTAATTGTCCCAGCAGTTTTCTATCAAAAAAATTTAGTTTTTGTTATTGAAATAATTTTATGATGAATCGACCACTGGCTAACGAAGAAATTGAGGACGAGCTTGATAATTCATCTGATATGGAGGTGGATCCTTTCCACGACAGTGACGATAGCCGTGACACAGATTATAAAGCCTCTGATGCCTCCATATCTTCTGAAGTAGATAGCACGGATTCCTCATATGATGAAGATATCCAGATGCTTGAAAATGTACAAACGGTAAATGAAGATAGTGATAACAACACTGAAGATGCAAATTTCACTGATACAGCTCCTGTACAATCAACAAGCAATAGTAAGTTTATTTGGCACGGCGGTATTGATAATTTTTCCCCAAAAATGTCACTGCCTCAAGAGGACAAGCCAATTATAATGGTTAACCTGACCAGAGGTTCCACCAATCTTGATTGTTTTTATAAACTTTTTCCAAAGAGTCTCATAATGAAGATAAGTCATTATACAAATATGCGCCTACAGAAGCTCAATAATGCAAAGATGACATCACCAGGAGAAATAAAAATTATTCTGGGCTGTTCATTGATAATCTCATATAATCGTGTACCACGAATCATCAGTATTGGTCTCGCAACAAATCCCTCCGGAACGCAGCAATATCAGAATGCATTTCCTGAGATCGTTTTATGCTACTGATATCAACTAAAAATCATTGATATCGGACTAAAATCATTTGCCAGCAATGTCAAGTAGCTTTATGTATTGATTGTTTTACACCATTCCATACATAATGTAACAGTTTCGATAAAAATAAATATTTTTTACTCTTGAATACCTAAATTTGTGTTCTGATTATTTACTGCTGGGATATATTTATCCCATAACTAAACTACTGCTGGGATATATGTGTCCCAAGGCATTTTTTCAAAAACTATATTTTCTAAAAATCTGAAATTATGTAAATATGTTCCTTTACTTATTTACAGCCCATTTAGTTCAATTATACAGAAATAT
>NW_023458564.1:28724940-28735141 GCF_013731165.1 Rhagoletis pomonella
ATAAGTTCTGCCGTCCGTTCCTTTGTCTTTGTAGATTTTGTTGTCAGGACAAATTTTTCTCCAGCCATAATCAGTCAGAATAAGATTATAACTCTGTGGAGGACACTTGAATTCCCCGATTTCGACGTTATATGGTAAGTACTCCTGACTCGTGTCATATTCTATTGAATCACTGACGCGGTCACTTATGTCGGCCACGGGAGCTTAAAATGTTTCTTCAAATTTTCCATCAGTTGACCACGATTTTCTCGAACATATGATTGTAATGTTTCAGGATTGAATTCAATGGGAAGAGTATAGCAGACGTCTTTCCAAATTTGATGTGAACGTGGTTTCAAACGATTATACTCATCGAAAATTTGGTGCATTTTTAATGCTTCGAGCATTACTGGAAATGGAATCGATGCTGATTTCGGCATGTTTAATCCTCGGAGACCCTTATTTCGTATCGTTTTCTGGTATCCGTTTCAGATTTGCCATGCTCATTTGTTGTGTTCGACAAACTTACTGAAATAAAACAAAAGCGGCAAAGAACACAACGATAAATTAAAAACGATTTGAAAGAAAAGTTACGCGATAACTCGTAATCCGAGGGACCATTAAAATATCACTGATCATCACTACTAGACTATCACTTAAATGTCTGTTTTTCTTGCTAAAACGAATTACGGCTTAATAAGTAGATGATTTAAAAAATTATGAGTTTTTTATTGAACAACAAAACCCTTGACGACCGAGTGGTCTAAAGGGATACCTTTTTCATTTGAAGTTTTATTACCTCAGCGTAAAGCTTTTGGTGGCTATTGGTTACGAACCCCGAATTATCACGCGTTACGAATTATCACGCGTTTCTTAACTTCTCTAGCTCATGAATTATCACGATTCCACTGTAAGGGCCTGTGCCAATTGATAGAAAAGTTCTATGGTGGAAAAACTTTTTACTATGGTGAGAAAATTTTACATTTCTGCTGTGCCAATTCGTAACTTTTTACTGCTGGAAATTTTTGACAGTTGCTTTGATGCACAAGAAGACTATCGTGTTTGCTATTTATAAAATGCAGCAATTATATAGAAAATATTTGCCTTTGATGATTTCAATTCTTCTGGAACTGAAATCCATGCATTTATTAGACCTTTTAGCAGTAATATTAGAAATAAAAACACGTCAAAACCGTCTGGTAAGTGTGTTTACAAAAATGTTTAAAACCGTGTACAATTGTTTCCAATAAAAACATATGTCGTTTTAGGGTATTATGTACATGCAACAAGACGTTTATTCCAAAATACTAAGCAGCATTATGAACGGCGATAACAAGACTACAAAAATGTATCTTAGGTTGTCCTCTGCTTCGTTTCGAAAAATTGTAACTCACATTCCCAAAAAGCGCCACGGATGGTCAGTGGAGTACGAAGTCATTTGCTTAATAAAGTCTTCAAATTATTTATATTGTTCTTACTCACTTCCAGCCTTCGTTGCTGTTGGCGTTCTTTGAACTGAACCAAACATCCTTGTCAATGCGCTTTTCCAGAAAGATTCTGCGTTCTGAACTGCTCCCTGTAAAATAGTATTTTTAATTAAAAAAATATATAACGCCTTTTCATATGTAAATCTGAAATTAAATCTTACAAGTTATATAGCTTTTCTTTATTTTTTTTGCCGGCGGGACCATGTTCTTTTATTTCCACTCGCTTTTGTGTCCTTTAATTTATGTGTTGTTCGTTCTTCTTCTTGATAATGCTTGCTGTCAAATTTTTCACTAGCCCTGCCGTATCAAACATTTTTATTCACCTCATAGCTGTCAAAAATTTACTATCCAGAGAACTTTTCTATCAATTGGCACAGGCCCTAATTAGCAAAAACTTACCAACAAATTAAACAACAGTTAAAACCGTTGCGCAAAGTTGATGTATGCAAATAACCACTAAAATCACTTGAATTAATATTCAATAGTCGTCACAATTTTTCTAAAAATTCTGAATAAAAAGTTCAACATTTTTGGGTGGAATTGTTAAAATTTGTTGAATTTTGATAATATTTGTAGGAAGTTTTAAATGTGGACTTATGTGCCGCTGGATAGGTAAAGTGCTAAACTTTTATAAACAACTGACACAAGGGTATATCGAAAAGTAGTAAGCTACGCAGACTCAGTCGCGGGTATCAGTTAGTTAGTTAATCTATAGCAGTATAGCTCATTATATAACAAAAAACCATGAAAATCTAAATTTTTATCTAATTCAAACATTCTGGGGGCATATTTGTAGTCAAAATAAATTCGACTCTAAAGTTAGTTGCAGCTTTTTTACATTATTTCCAAGGAAATATCTGTCGAAAAAGCTGCAACTAACTTTACAGTAGACTTTATTTTGACTATGAATATGCCCCAAAAAATTATATAAACTTTTCATACCAATTATAAACATTGTAATTAGAATTTCTAGAAAGGTTTTTTAAATTGCAACTTTGATGTTGCTAAGAAATCGCGTAGATTTTTATTTTTTGTTTTGCTAACGATAACACGCTTTTTTTCATACAAAATAATTTTTCGTATGGAATAAAGTGCATAACACCGTCTAATTAAAGTTTTTATAGTTGGCATGTAAAGTTTGATACGGTTTTTGTTAGATAAAGAACTACTATTTATGTACTTTAATAAAAAATTTATGAAAAAAATCAAGGGAACAGTAGTAAAAGTGATCAAAATGTTAAGATACTAAGAAGAGGTGCAAAAAACATATTTAATTACTTAAGCAGTGCAAAAAAAATATGAAGAAAGAAAAAGCAGTATAAAACTTCTGCTCTCAATATAAGCAGCGGCAGAACATCACATCTAATATGAAATTATAACTTTCAGAAATAGATATAGGTTAAAGCAGTTGACTAGAACTCCTATGTTTCTTATAATCAATTTCTATTTGCAAAAGTTCTAATTTCATCTCAGCTTCTTTTACTTCGACTGTATACTTTGCATGCTTGTCTGCCGCCCTTTTGTTTTCTTCCTCCCAAAACAAATGATAGGAATCGGGAATGGTCTTCTTTTTTTTCTGCTCTGATTTGACCTCCAGCTTATTAGCTTTTTTCGTTCGCAAACTAGTTGGATTCCATGAGCTCCAATCAAGTGTATTTTCCTGAAACAGTTTATATACACATATATTAGGTAAAATTAATGGAAATACACTATAATATTATATTACAATATCTGCACCCTCAATAATTTCCACATCATTCGCTGTTTGAATTGGCATAGAGTCGTCCAAAAATTGTAGTTGTAGAAACCGTGCTTTTCCAAATGAGGGGTTGAGGCGTAATCAGTGTTTTGGTATTTGATCGGGCTTTCCTTGATTGTTTCGGTAGCGGAGCGCCGATCCCCATTAATAGCGTCCACATATTCGATTTCTTGAAAGGCTGAAATCATATACACATGTAATGAATATACTAGGGCTGAATGGAGGATATTGTGGAGATGGTCTTGGATTTACGTTTGCAAAATATGTCAGTTACGCGGTTTTGCAGAAGATACGCGGCTTTGTACTTTAAACTACGAAATGCAAAATCATATCCACAAGATTCTGAATAGTGCAATTGTTTTTTTAGCTCAGCACCAGATGGAAATCAAGCACAATTTTTAAGTTTTATATTTGTTTTTATCATCAATGTTTTAACCTCAATTTAAGATCATCCTCAGGACTTAAAAACATTATTATGTATATAAGAATTCATATGCATATGTATATAAGCATGTTGAGTGTATAACTATGTACGTATGTCTCTAATGTAAGCCATAATGGTTGCGTGCGTTGGTTCAACTCGATTTGTAATCAAGTTGGACGTTTTGCCTACAAACAAATATCACTGTGCAATCTCATTTTTACAATTTCATAGCTTCGGCATCCATTTATAAATTTCAACAAAAGCACATATTTCGGCTAAGTTATCCATTTGGGGTTATTTAGTGAACAAATACAACGCACACAATGGGCCGTATGCATAAAACCCAAGCAAATGCTTTTTCTTAAAATTTCAAACCTTCTACTCAATTTGTTCAGATAAATTTAAGTGAAAAGTATGAAATTTTAAGAAAAAGCAATTGCTTCGTTTTTATGCATACGGCCCAATGTTTTTTGCTAAGTAGTTACCGCGAAAATGTTCACAAAATAGAATGATGACTTGAACAGCTTGCCAGAAAATAAAAAAATTTTGATCTTTCATACAACCAAGACACAACTTCATTCAACGGGCGCACAAACGTTGCAATCTCGAGCTCAACATCCTCAAGTTGAACCAAGGGTCGCAGCGTTTATGGCTTGCATTAGTCCTGAGGGTCATCTCAAATAGAGGTCGAAATCTCGATGACAAAAATACAAATACACAAGTTAAAAATTATTCTTGATTTTCATCTATCCTTAAGCTCAAAAAACAAATATATTGCTTACAATTAACGCCCAATCATAAGGATGTAAACAATACACATGTACTGATTAATTCCATTAATATTGATGTAATAATAATGTCAATGAAATATCTTACCATCGCTGTCAAAATCATTGCCCAATCCTGTAGTAGAGTGACCCATTAAAGCAGCCAACCTTTCTGTGTTGATGTCCCGCACTGCTTATATACTCCACCACCTATTTTATAAAGTTCCATTTTTTCTTCCGCCAAGCATTTTCTGGCCCTCCTCTTTAAGTTCTCATATTTTTCGCGTAAATTTTTTGCACCTCTCCTGATTCCTACTTGAGCCTCAAATTCGACGTCGATAGTTTCCCAGGCCTTCCGCTTTTTCTCCCAAGTCACTGCATCCGTTTTTTTATTTTCAATAAGATTTGCGTGCCGCTCCGCCAGTGTTGCCAGTTCTTCTGCATGAGAAAACGTCCCTCTTGGTCTGAAAAACCGTCATTTCCTACCCAAAAACGTCTTTTTCAAATGAATGTACAAAAAATTTTTCTTATTACACTTTCATTGTATACAAAGGTACAT
The DNA here is from genome assembly GCF_013731165.1 of Rhagoletis pomonella. NCBI lineage: Eukaryota > Metazoa > Arthropoda > Insecta > Diptera > Tephritidae > Rhagoletis > Rhagoletis pomonella. The sequence goes on from NW_023458564.1 coordinate 28,729,916, forward strand.
ATCGACGTTTAAAGTGCAAAACCGCGTATCAGCAAAATGCAATACCGCGTATGGCAAGTTGTAGAAACTATTTTCTCATATTCCAAATTTGTTTTCTCTTTTATAAAGCAATCGCATTTCTGGATAGTATATTTCCGGACGAATGGATAAGGATTGAGCCAAGAGCTTGTGTGAGCAAATCCAATTTTTGGCAGTCAATGTCAGTTACGCGGTTTTGCAGAATGACGATACGCGGTTTTGTACTTTAAACGACGGTATGTACGTAAGGTATATTAAAATGTCATTTCGACAGAGCACATTTAGAATTCATTGTAAACTGGTTTGAGATCGTTAATATAAAAATGATTTTATACATACACTTGTGATCAGCTGATTAAGTCATCAACATTTTGATCGATTTTGGCTGTTTTTCGTTTGTTTATTTAATGTTTATTATTTTTCCATAAAAGCCAAGCTCATTAGAACACAGGTTTGCAATAACAAACAATACAAAACTCACATTGATTTTTGGTGTTATTTGTTTTTTTGTGGTACTGCGCATTTTCATCCATATGAATTTTATGACAGAAAATGCATGCTTTGAGCCACTTCAACGTTGTATTCTATTATACATACCAAACTTCAATGGACTTTAAAACTGCTTCATATGTGTTTCTTTAATGCAGGATAAAAATCTTAAAATTTTTTATAAAAGCTTGTTCATTTTTTTTTATATGTACATGCATATGTATATTGCACAATTTTTGAATTTTGAACTATATGGTCCTTGTTAAAAAATAAACCCAATTTTTATAAAGATAATTAAATGAAGTAACAAATAAATAAATTGTTAAAACTTATCAATATGACAGATAATATATTTATGCAGACGACTGTGAAACATTTCTTTTATTCCGTTAAAAAAAAACACTACCAAATGGTTAAAGTGGTCGTGGTTTTGCAGCTTCTCCTCAAATTCCTGAAACTCTGAAGGGCTGCACATTACTTCCTTTGGAATAATTTCAATAGTTTCTGTGCTTGCATTCTTCGACCGCATTAACTCTCGCTTCAGCACGATGACCTCCTATGTCAATCGGTTTAAAAAATTAAAGATTTTTTCTTGCGTTTTGTCAATCATATCCAGTCGTCCCAACAAAATATTTAGTTTCTGTCCGGTACTCTCTGTAAGTAAGTAATAGTATGCACCGAGAATTATATATAGCTAGCTTATACCCGCGGGTTTCGCCCAACGTTTTTATACAAATATCAAAAATAATTTAAATTTAGTAACCTGGCCTTGATAAAATACCACTTCTCATTACTGTAGCAAATGCCTCAAGGAAGCTTTAGATTATAAGGCCCAGCCCGGCTCTCCCTTTTCCATTAACTGAAACTTTTTCTGTCAGTACGGCACTTATAAAATAAATCTCCATAGCAAATTTAAAATACTTCCAAGAGATTTTCTATCCTTCCAGAGATATGTATTAAGGAGTTTTTAGTATGTATGGGAGGCGACATGCCTCCCTTTTTAATAACTCACATTTTTTCCATGAGCAATTGACACATTTTGTATACACAACTCCATACCAAGTTCCAGTATTCTTCCACAAACACTGCCAGAGTGCCACGCCCTTTTTTCATATAACCCTAATCTTCTTCCATGAACTTAGAATTGATTCTGCATACCCCAGTACCAAGTCCCAGTACTCTACCATGAACACCTCTAGAGATATGCAGAATAAAACAGTAAATTTGTACGGGAGGTACCATGTCCCCTTTTCGAATAACGCAAATTTTTCTCCATGAGTATGGAATTAATTTTGTATACACATCTCGGTGCCAAGTTCCGCAATAAACACCTCCAGAGATATGCAGCATAGAAAAATCAATTTGCATGGGAGTTGCCACATCACCTTTTCCAATAACTCTCATTTTTACCTTCCTTTTATTAGCTCGGGATGTAACTATGTAATATTGATGCGCCTAAAAGATGCAGCGATTTCTATTCTCGAGTTACATACCTGATGACAGTACGAATTTCAATTGCTTTAAACTTCCGTTCTTAAAACTTCCATTCGTACTGTCACCAGGTTACTTTAATAGCGAGGTTTTAGTTTTTTAACTATATTTTTTTCTCCATGAGTATGGTATTAGTTTCACATACATACATACATATGTAAATATTTCCATACCAAGCTTGAGTACTTTACCCCAAACATTTGAAGAGATATGCAATATGAAACTTTCAGTCAGTATGGAAGGTGCTACGCCTCTTTTCCAAAAACCTCAATTTTTTCCGTGAATTTGAATATGATTTCACACAGTTGGGGTGTTCACAGTTCGTTCCAAATAGTATCTCAAAATGTAGACGTCTACATTTTAAGACGTTTTCTAACCGTAAAATCTGTGGTGTTGTTGTTTCCCATACAAAATTGGAAAACGACGCCGTCTACATTTTGTCACACTCAAAGGTATGTTTTTTACGCGTCTACATTTTGCAACCTCGCAGCAGGGTTGCATTATGGCAATACTAATCACATTTTTTTTATTTATTGGGCACGTTTTCTGTATTTGCATTTAATTTGAGCGCAATTTCTGATGAAAAGAAACAAATCAAGGAAAAGAAATAACAAATATTACGAATTGGTAATTAAGTTAAATAATTAAAATTTTTCAGAAACAAAATCGAAAGGCGACATATAAAAAATGCACGCAAGGAAGAAATGTCTGGCAACACCAGCAAAATTTTGAGACGATTTTGCGACGACTGCTAGAAAGGGGTGCTCAAAGTTTGATGCTAAAGATGTCTCAAAATGTAGACGTCTACATTTTCAGACACAATTTGGAACGAACTGTGAACACCCCAAGTTTAGCAAAATGTTGATCTGATTAACGATTAAAAATTCGCGATTAAAATGTTAATCGCGTTTGAAGATTAAAATTAATTAGTCGTAATCAACTGTACGATTAATGATAAAATTTTTTTAATCGTTAATCTAATTAAAAATTAAATCTGATTATTGAATTGCTCAGATTGATGAGGAAACCCGGCTTAGCCATACCGGATTAACTTGCTTTGTGTGCACAGGAAAATTCCAGCATAATTAATTAACCACCGAACCTACTTGATCAAATTAAGAGTTAATGATTAAAAATTAATTTTATTAATCGCAGTTAGCATTAACTGTTTAGTCCGATTAAAATTAATCATGATTAACTGTAATCAGATTGAATTTAATCGAATTAACTAACTGACTAAAACATCAATCGATTAATGCCAACGTTGATTTCACATACATATCACTATACCAAGTTCCAGTTCTCTCCCACAAATACATCCAGAGATATGTATGTAATATGAAAATTTCAATTTGTATGGGAGGGGCCTTGAGTTATCGGACTTACTTTCAGTCTAAGACCATCCTTCCGAAATCCGTAGTAAGTGTAGCAAATTTCGTTCTGATCGAGAAGCCGGTTAAGGAGGTAGCCTGTTTTTCAATCCAGGTCATAAACCATCTGTGAGCAAAATTTCATTTTCAAACAGGTGGCAACTCTTAAAAAAGTAGCCTACTTTCCAATCTAGGTCATAAGCTATCTGTGTGCAAACTCTCATGCAAATCAGTTCAGTCATTTTCGCGTATTAATTTAATTAAACTTTTCTAAAAGGTGACAACTCTTAAAATAGTAGCCTATTTTCCAACATATGTCATAAGCAGGGAACGGATTTTATGGAAATTGCCTTTTTTTCTGCTAAAGAGATAGAGTATATTCGATTAAGAATGCCCACGATTTAGCTTTCCCTGATTCCATATATATGTATACATTTGATGTTGCCTTTTTTAAGATATTTGCCTTTTTTTGCCTTTTCTACCTTTAAAAAAATGATTATAGCATTTACAATTTTTTTTTAAGATTAAAAAATATACAAATGCCCATGCGGCTTATAGAAGCGCAGGGACCTCTTGCCAAATTGGTGTTGGAAAAATTCAAAGCTATTGTAAAGGGCGAGGAAAACGCTCTTATTCCTAATAATATGAAAGTTTCAAACGTTCCATATTTAAATTGGGCTCCACTTGTATCAACTTACGTCGAGTGCACATTTATTACATTCAAGGCTTTTCTTCGCGAAAATCGAATAAAAATGCTGCCAGAAAATTTCAAAATGCATCTTGTGGTTCAATGTTACTACAACTATACAGATTAAAGTTTTATGAGTTAGAAGGATAAAATACTTCAATATGCAAAGTAAAAATTTTTCATATAATGAAACAAGTTCATAGTTTTTCTATTTTTACTTGTAATATAAACATTTCTAAAATAAATTTAGTTTTTGATTGTTCTTCGTATTTTCTGTATTTTTTTAGTGCCTTATTCTGCTTTTTTGCAATACCTAGTGCCTTTTCCTGCCTTTTTCGCTATTTTATTTTGCCTTTTCCAGCCTATTTCGTTATTTTAATTTCCTTTTTTATAGGTCTTTAGGTCCTAAAAATCCGTTCTCTGGTCATAAGCTAATCTCTGTGCGAAATTTCATGCGCATCTGTTCAGTCATTTCCGCGTATTAATTTAATTAAACTTTTTTAATAAGTGGCAACTCTTTAAAAAAGTTAGCCTATTTTCCTCTGTAGGTCATAAGCTATCTGCTTGCAAACATTCATGCCAGTTCGTTCAGACTTTTCTGCATATTAATTTAATTTAACTTTTTTAGCAGACGGTAACTCTTAAAAAATGTAGCCTACTTTTCAACCTAGCTCATAAGCTATCTGTGTGAAAACTGCCATGCAAAACAGTTCACTCATTTCCGTGTATTACTTAAAATACAAATTTCTAACAGGTGGCAACTCTTAAAAACAAAGTAGCCTACAACCTAGGTTATAAGCTATCTGTGTGCAAAATTTCATGCAATTCCGTTCAGTCGTTTCCGCGTATTAAATAATTAAACTTTTTTAACAGGTGGAAACCCTTTAAAAAAAATAGGCTATTAACCAACTGGCCCATAAGCTATTAGTCCGGGAGCCAGCGACATTTTTTAGTGACCAAAAGTACAAAAGCTGAAAATTTGTCCTAAGCTTTACTTGGCATCGCTAGTAAGTGAATGGACCACCAGCTGGCGCACTTCCGGGGGGTGTAGCTGCGGCAGCCTCCCACACACGTAAAATAACAATAAAAAAAAACTAATACCGCAAAAGCTGAAACTTTGTTTATATGTTTATTATGTTATAAATAAATGAAAAAACGTGTCCAGCCGAA
>NW_023458564.1:28735241-28752194 GCF_013731165.1 Rhagoletis pomonella
CGGACGGACAGACAGACATGGCTTAATCGATTTCTCTATTCATTCTGAGCATTTATATATACATTTGCCTATATCTATCTCGATTAGTTTTGGCTGTTACAAACAACCGTTATGTGAACAAAATTAATATACCCTTGTGCACAAATGCGCTCGGGTATAACAATGTCTAAAATGAAATGGTAAAGAAAAATTCTGGATGGGCTTTAGATTGGTAACCCCGGAGTACTGAATTAAGTAAAATTTTGGAGGTAGAGGGGGGTCTAATAGTTGTCTGTATGAAGTTTCAAAGCGCGGAGTCTTATAGTTTTTAAGGAGTTTGTTGTAAAATTAGGTAACTTTAACAAACTTGTATGGCACTATATCACAATATTTAATGCACTTTTCATTCAACTTACAAACAGGGTGCCCACACATAAGAACGCCTGCGGGTATCCAAGGAAAATTTAAAGTGCAATAAGATACATGCGTTGCTCCTATGTCCAGTGGCAGTAAAATGCTTCAGCAAAGTTAAGAACCAAAGTGGATGCATTCTGTAACGGAAAAGGAAAACCTATGAAATATGATTGCAACAAATGTAAGCACCAAACGCGGACACAGGGTGAGGAATGCAGGATGCACTTGATGTTTAATTTTTTTGTCCGTTATTCAAAAAATTTCGATGGTTGATGCATTCCCGAGCGTTTTTTGCAGTTTATAGTAGAACAAATTGGCGCTTACACATATGTTAGTGTTTGGCCGAGCTTCTCCTCAGACTTGTGGCGTGCGCCTTGATGTTGTCCAACAAAGCGGAGAGACCTACAGTTTTACGCCGACTCCGAACGGCGATTGTATTTTTATGAGAAGCTGTTTTTCATTGCCTGCCGAGGGACAACCGCTGTTAAGAATAAACTATTTTTCTAAATTTGTTTTGCGATGTTGCTTTGACCAGGGTTTGAACTCAGGCGCTGCGGAGGGGAAGCGCGCACTGCTTACCACTACACCACAGCGGCCGCAGTTTGCTTTTGTTAAATCAGGTTTTAAACTTTGATTTTTCAAATTAATTGGCGTTTCGAGTTTTTCAAGGGTGGATCACTGAAATCGTTTCGTAAATTGCTGTAAGTCTTCGGAAGATTTTTCTAAACTAGCAAATTTATTGACTTTAATTTTTTTAATTTAATTGATTTAATTTATTTTAATGATTGATTTAAATTGATTCACCGATCATTATTAGAACGCTAACATACGCGAGAAGTGGATCCACATTTCCCGCTCACTAAGTACCGCCGCCGAAGAAATGTCGGATTTCAGCGAGCCCAAAAGAATAACTGGTACGATGAGGAGCAGTGAGGAAATTTATGGTACAATTGTACTTTTTTTGTTACATTTGGAATCTCAAAAGTACATTGGTACTACATCGATATTTTTGAAACAGTTTTGTCAAAATACGGCACTGCTCCAAATTCTGTCGAAATACCACTATGTATACTTGAAAATTTGAATGTTTGTGGATGAAAATATACTCATCTTTTCCCACTTCATACAAGACAAAATTGCTAAAATCAATAAACAGTTTCTGTTATAATATAAACCGTAGAAAAGACTAAATATTTTGCTTAATATTTTTCTGAAACTTCGATTGCATTGAATGCAATCGTTTTTTGTAAAGTTTTTGTGTTACTTGCACTTAATAAACATACTTGAATGCTTTTGTTGCTTGCCTTGATATATTCATTTGTATTGGAAGCTTAGAGTACAACTTCACAAAATGATTTTCATTCGTTCAGAATTGTATTCTTAGCGTTTTGTTGGCCTTTTTAAACTACCTTGCAGAAAATGGGACTAGTTTGTAGCTAACTATTAACTAACTAGCAGTTGGCTAGAGGTAACTATTTATTAACTGTTTCCGTTCGCCGTAACTAACTACTTTTGAAGAGCGATGGCGGTAAAATAGTGAGAACTGGTTTCCCCTGCTAACTACTTTTGGACATAAACTACCAATAAAAAAAAAAACAAAAAAAGAAGAAAATTGAGTTTTTTATTAATAAAAACAGTTTTTTTTTATATTTTTTGAAAAAAGAACCTCAGATGACTGAACAGTTTAAGCTTAAAAAGTTTGCATAAAAATAAAAAAAAGATTTCTACGGAATCATAATAATCAGATTTTTGATGCTATTTTTGCACTTTTTTCAAAGACTGGTTTAAGAAAAACTTGAATAACTCAGCCAAAACTTTACAAATGTAGACTTTGGAGGTATCATTGGTATGGTATTTTCTCACCCTTTTAATTTCTTCCGTTATTACAATTTTTTAATATTTTTATGTAGATTTTTTAAGCTTAAACTGTTGTGTCATCTGAGGGGATTTTTTCCAAAAATCCTTTAAGAAACTATTTTTGTTCATATAAAAAATTCATTTTTAGAGATATTTTCAAACCGGTCGGTCCAGCTCACGTAAATCTTAATATTTTTCCGAAATATTTTGGTAGAAGTCTTAAAATATACTAAATTTGGTAATCCCGCCGGAAAAACCGCAACTTTTTTTGGTGATGCAGTCTAATGTATCTACAGTAGTCGAAAAAATTATAGCCGCACCAAATTTTCACAAGTTTTAAAATATTATTTTTGTTGTTATTTAATTTGGTTAGTTTTTTATAGTTCATTCTTTAACATCCGTATAAATACAAGTTTGAAGGCAGTGTCACACGATTGTGTATTTGCCAAAATTTGGTGCGAATCGTATCCCAAATATTTTTCTTTATCCCAATCACGAAAATTAATTTGTTGAAAATTTTCAATAGAACATCGCTGCATTGTATCAATCTTTTGACTACAAAAACAAAATTTCCCTTTTTTTATTTTGTACCAATAGCCCAATATAATAATGTACCAATCTGTACAAATGTACCAATCGAGTGCCACTGTCATAAAAATTTATGCAATTTTAAAAATAAAATCAACAAAAGTTTTTTAATTAGATTCTGAGTATGCAGTTTTGTAGCCCATTGAATTCCAGTAGAATATAGTAAACGTTTCAAACGGTTGATTTTTTAGAATTTTTAAAAAAGCTCGAAATGTGTACGAAAGTTTGTTGATTTTTTTTTAATATTGCACAAATTTGAAAACTTGGATTTACACGGGTTTTGTTAAAAAATTAACTATATTTTTATACAAAAAAATAACCAAAATTAAATAACAACGAAAATGATACGTTAAATCTTGGCAAAAAGTGGTTCGGCTATAACACCTACAACAATGGCCTGTAATGTACTAAAGCCAGCCTTTCGACATAAGCTACTATTCCCTACGAACACAGCATGAATTATATAAGAATACAAAGACGAATTATTTATCAGAAGCATTGTCTCTTACACACTGAAAAAAGTAATAAAAACTCTCAAAAAAGCGAAATCGCTACAGCGAAAAAATGGTTTGAAAATCCGCACAAATTCAAATCCGCATAAAAAGAGACGCAAGTGTATTGAGCTCTTGAAAGACAGTCACAAGGAATCGCGTTTCTTATATACAGGTCTATCAGTCTCTCTAGCGTTTTAAGCAAAAACGAAGAGACTGATATGCCTAAAACCCCTAGGGGAAACATGAGAGCCTTTTCCGGCACGACACCTTCAGAGCCCTTTGCAGCAGCGCAGGTATGATGCCATCGGTCCCCGGCGACTTTAATGGATTGAACGAATTTATCGCCCAGGCCATGGGACAATCGTCCAGAAGATCGGAGAAGTAGTGGACCGCTATCTCACTTTTTGACGCAAAACCATTTATATCATGCGTCCAAAAGTGCGATAGCGGTCTGAAGTACAAAATATCGCGAAGAAGCGCATTTGACTGTACTTCGAAGTACGAAGTACAAGAGCGGAAAAAGAAATACGGTTGGTCACATTAATTATAACGAATCTTTATAGAATCGAATCGTAAAAGTTTTGAACGAGCAACTGGTCTCATAAAAATGCATATATCGAATTATAACAGTCGTGGACTTACTGCTCGTTTCGTATCCGAGCTACAAACGTACTGCCCTTCACGACTGTAAAAATCTGTAAAATACATTTTTACGTGACGAGTTGCTCGTTCATGACTGTTACGATTGAGTCTAGGTAGAAGCGTAATTATTACTCGCGTATATTAGATTTAAAAAATTGTCGCTGCCTAAGATAATTTTTTCTACGTAACATACGCGAAGGCCGTTTTATTTCAAAATACTAAATACCACTTATAATAATTTTGAGGGGTGTGCTCAAAACGATATCTGCAGGCAGAAAGCGGTGTTTTGTAAAAGAAGATTATTATATTAAACAAAAAAATAACTAGATAAAAATGGGAAAAAGGAAGTTTAATTTAGAACGATATGTGAAGTATGAAGAAGCACTAAGAAAAGCAAACGCCTCATAGAAACTTGCAAACGTGAATTAAGTGGAAAGTCAGCAGCAAATATTAGACGGCATTACAAACTTGTACACAAAACTGACATAATGGATAATAGTGATGGAAGTGGTAGTGATATCAGTAGTAAAATACAAAGAAAAACTGTTACCAAATTAAACTGGTCATTAAATAAAGCTGGATTTTTAAGATGCTGCATGGGATTAATAACTAAAAAAAAATATTCCTTTTAGAATATTTGATGAGGAGTATTTTATGAGCAAAAATTTCAAACTAACTTGAATTCGAAAACTAGATAAAGCAAGTAAACAAATCAAAGAAAAAATTGCTCAACTGGTAAAAAATAGAATGATTTCATTAAAAATCGCAACTCGAATGGGAAGAAGTGTACTAGGCGTTGACTTACAAAACATTAGGGATTACAAAATACATATTAATACCATAGGTAAGTAATGAAATTATTTTATATATACATGTGCCCATATATATATGCTTTATATTTACTTAACTTTGCAATCGTTCATTTATTTTTCAGGCATGATTGAAACTACGAAACGACATGTCGCGACACTCCGCTGAAAATCTGAAAGAGGAAATATTAAAATGTCTTACTGAATACGGTATTAGCATAAACCAAATTTACTCTAGCATTACTATAACGGTGCAAATGTTGTCAAAATGTCCAAATTGTTAAAGGGGTGCAACAGGACAACTTTTCAAATGACGAGGACATTGAAACGGATTATGCTGAATCAAACAGTATCCAGTCGCAAATTGCTTCTGTTTTGTCTGTTGTTCGTTGTGCAGCCTATTATGTTTTGAAAACAATAGAAGGGGACATTAAAGGATGCCGAAACATTGTAAAGAAATTACGGACATCGGTAAGATCCGGTAATATCGAAACTAATTTGCCATGCCTTGACAATGCAAGCACCAAGTGTTAGGTCAAAAAACAAGGGCGGAACTATTTTTAAAGAGATATATTTTAATGGGCAAAATGTTTCAGCTCTTATCGACACGGGGTCGGACTTGTGTCTCATGCGTTCCGATACGCTCATGATGCTACATTTGGATGTCGATCTAAGCTAGGAGATACACCGGTTAGTGGAAATAGGTAATAGTGGGTTAGCTACGACGGGTAGTTTCACTGTCCTCATGAATATTGATGGCATCGCCTAAGATATAAATTTTCACGTTGTCATGGAGAAAGACATAAATTTTGCGCTGGTAATAGGTAACGACGTTTTAAAACAAGTGGACCTTATCGTGACGGAAGATAACCCAGAATTCAGACAAAAAGGAACAGTCCAGCGCCTTCGTCTTGGTCTGCAGGCTGTATCGGAGATACAGCCGCTATATTTAAACGTATAATACGTGGTATGGTTAAGAGCATATCCAAGTCAAAAACGAAATCACACACTAAGAAAAAAAGGGTTTTTCCAAAATTTTACAAGTTTACATACTTCTAAGTGAAAAGAACTCAATGAGAATATAAGCGAAAGCCCTATTTTTATTTTTATTTTATACCATTGTTTTTTTCTACAGCTTACTGAGATTTAAAGATTTGAAATTTTGAACAGAAAAGATATTTATTGAAAAAAATATCGATATCAAAATCGATAACAAAATCGATAAATAATCTATAATAAATTCGATAACAAAATCGATTAAAGTGTCGATAACAAAATCGATCATTATATCGATAAGTTCCGAAAATATCGATAGAAAAATAAATAACAAAATCGATCATTATATCGATAAGTTCCGAAAGTATCGATAACAAAATCGATAAAAATATCGATAACAAAACCGATGACAAAATCGATTAAAATGTCGATAACAAAATCGATAAAAATACCGATCATTATATCGATAAGTGAAAATATCGATAGCAAAATAAATAACAAAATCGATCATTATATCGATAAGTTCTGAAAATATCGATAACAAAATCTATAAAAATATCGATAACAAATTCGTTAGCAAAATCGATAACAAAATCGATAAAAATATCGATAACAAAACCAATAAAAATATCGATAACAAAATCGATAAAAATATCGATAACAAAATCGATAATAAAATCGATAACAAAATCGAAAATAAAGAGATAACAAAATCGATAAAAATATCGATCATTATATCGATAAGTTTCAAAAATATCGATAGCAAAATCAATAACAATATCGATAAAAATTTCGATAACAAAATCGATAAAAAAATCAACAAAATATCGATTATATCGATAAGTCCCGAGAATGCCTAAAATCCCGAAATAGTTCCGAGATTGAGTCTCTGTGCCTTTATCTATATCCTTTTCTCTACAACTACCTTTATTTTAATCTTTCTTCCTCTATCTTCATCTATACTTTTATCGGTATCCTCATCCGCATCTTTTTCTTTATATTTATCTTTGTTTTTATTTTTATGTTTATCATATTCTTCATATACATATCCCCTTCACCTTTGCACTTATACATATAAGTAAAGTGTTTAAATTTACCTTGGTCTTCATGTTTGCCTTTATCTTTACTCAACTTAGTTTTTGTGTTTATTTTTACCTTGGCCTTTATCCTTTTCTTTATCTGTGTACGTCCTCACCTTTACTTTTATTCTTGGATTGGACTTTTTCTAAATGTTGTTTCACTTCGAAAAGTCTTCGCGTATTATGCATACATGTGTTCATATATGTATGTACATATATAATATGTATGTACATATGTATGTATAGACATACATAGATTACTAAAAATAGAAACAGATCCACATTAACTGCAATCAACATATGTACGTATGTATGTATTTACATATGTACACACGCTGCGATTAGGTTATAAATAGCGCGCCTCTGTTTATCAAAAGCCGCATTACATACGCATACATACTTTTTGTCTCCTTCCCACACTTCCAACATATGCACGTGTTTGCAAAATGATGACGAGGTGATTTTGTATGGAAAATCATTTATGCCCATATATTTGAATAAAATAAACATACATAGAAGATATCAACCAATACTTCCCATATACCAAACGAAAGGAAAACTCTTGAATTTTTGATTAAAGAAAACAAAAACAAAATCATTCGAGCGGCTTTCGAGCATTTTGGTAATGAAAAAAATTTGCAAATTTTTTCAACAATTTTTTGCCTTAAAATGCTCAATATTTGTTAAATTTATATAAAATTTGTACCCGATAATATTTCTACTGCTCCAAAGAACCTATATCCCGAAAATGAAAGTTATATATGCCAACAATAAGTTGCTAGAGCACTTTAAAGGCTCAAAATTGACCCCAAAATAAGGCAATGTTTACCGTTGTTTTTACGACAGAAACCGAATTGGTTATTTACAAAAATGAATCTGTCGACAGGTTTGGAATTTTATCTTTGAAACGCCACACTTTTCTTTGAAATCACTTTATTAGTTCTCGTGCAATAAGCGTTTTTGTAAAGCTCTAAAAATTACAACTACAACATTTGAACATAGCCCCCATACCTTAAGGTAAGACGTATTCTACGTCAAAAATTATTCCAGCCGAGAAAATCGTAAGCAAGGACACCGAAGAAGCTAAGTCAAAGAGAATGGGAGGTGGATCGTTCGGAACAGATCCAAGGGCAAGTAAGTCGACTGGAGGGTATAGGAGCAGCATGACCGTTAAGCAGCGCAAATGTGTAGCTGAAGATTTGCAAAGGGACGTTGAATCACATGAAGCGTCAGATAAGGAAAATAATGAGAGCATGAGTGCGCGTTCAGTTACCCCTGTTCAGCCAGCAGCGGAAGGTAGAGCAAATGTAATCGCTGAGTTTTCCGAAGCATTTAAAGGTTTATGCCTTATTGATGAAGTTGATGAAACTCCTGGAAATGAAATAAATAGATTTATCCCATTTGAATAAAGCTAACTCTGAATCAGTAAGAACTATGATAGCGCGTTACAGGCATTCTGTACATGCAAATAGCACATCGCCAGGCGCAATAAAAATTATGCTTACAGATGATAGTCCAGTTTACGATAGGCAGCGAAGGATGTCCTACACAGACGGATGCATAGTAGATCAGCAAGTAGCGCAGTGGCTGAACGAAGAGGTCATTAAACCCAGTACTTCGAATATGCTTCGGCCATCGTACTCGTTTCTAAAAAGGATGGGAGCAAACGTATTTGCTGAGACTATCGTAGGCTGAACAAAAGAATTGTTAGGAATCGTAGGCTGAACAAAAAGATTGTGAGGAATAATTTCCCAATGCCGCTGATGGACGACGTACTGGAGCAGTTACAGGGGGCCAGAGTATTCACGACGCGTGACCTAAAGAATGGATTCTTTCACGTACCAGTGGAGCAGCAGTCTCGGAAATACACGTCGCTTGTTACCCATAATGGTCAATATGAGTTCTTGTACGTATCCTTCGGAGTTTTAAATTCATCTGCGGTATTTTCAAGGTACGTTTTTACGGTATTGCGGGACTTTATACGAGATGGGACTGTTGTAGCATATATGGACGACGTAATAATTCCTTCGAAGGATGAAACCGAAGGCGTTCAGAAGTTAGAGCTAGGTACTGCAGGCGGAAAATGCCGATTTTTGATGAGAAAAGTCGACTTTTTGGTTTATGTCATCGAAGATGGCTCACTAAAGCCATCAGAAGCCAAAACAAGCGTATTGAGTATGAGGTTCAAAATTGTAACGGACTGTAATGCGTTTGCAATGACCGTGGGAAAAAAGGAGGTTCCACTAAAAGTGTCCCGCTGGGCGATGCTTTTACAAGACTTCGATTACACCATTGAACATCGAAGCGGCATTATAATGCGACATGTGGACGCCTTGAGTTGTGTATCATGCCTTATGTTGGAGGACTCGCTAAACCATCGATTAAAACCAGCAGCAAGATAGTTGGATCAGGGCTGTTCGGAAAATATTGGAGAAAGAGAACTACGAAGACTTCTACGTTAAACACGACGTAATACATAAAGATTCGGCAAGGGAGGGTCGTACCGACCCTTAAGGAGGAGGAAATAATAAGAATGGCGCATAAACAGGGACACTTTTCCATCAAGAAAACGCAAGATGCCGTGGAGAAGTCATTTTTCATACCACAATTGAACTCAAAGGTAACCAAACTAAAGAAGTGAAAAGGAAAGGGGAGAAAAGGAAGGACACTTGAATCCGATCAATAAAGAGGACAATCCGCTGGGGACCACGTCGGACCGATGGAAATAACCACTAAGGCGTATAACCATTTAATGATAGTGGTCGACGCATTCTTCAAATTTGTGTTGCTCTATCCCACAAAAAATACTGGTGCAGAGGCAGTGGTTGACCGGCTACAGAAGCAAGCAGCAGTCGTCGGAAACCCAAGGCGCATCATCACGGATAGGGGTGCAGCCTTTAAATTAAGTCTTTTTGTGGAATATTGTAATGAGAGAATTCACCTATTTACTGCACCTACTTACTGCAACGGGCATCTCTAGAGGCAATGGCTAGGTGGAGAGCGTCCACAAAGTCCTTGTGCCGATGTTATCCAAGTTGTGCTACGAAGCCCCGGGTAACTGGTATAAGCATGTGGACCGAGTTCAGCGGTTTATCAACAATTCACCGCCACGCTGCACCAAACTATCGCTCTTCAAGTTACTTAGGGGTTTGGACATGCGAGTTGCTGATGAGCCGGAATTAGAAGAACTGTTATACCGTGTATCTATTGATGAATTGGGTACTGAACGCGATATAATCCGCAACCAAGCAAAAGAAAACATCGCAGCGATTCAACAAGGGAATCGAAGAACTTACGTTGCACGCCGCAGAGCAGAAGTTGTATACGAGGTCGACGAACTGGTGGCCGTTAAGCGAACCCAGTACGGAGCCGGGATGAAACTGAATCCCAAGATTTTCGGGCCGTATAAGGTGGTTAAGAAGATGGAGGACGGACGCTATGAGGTAGTTAAGGCTGGAGACCACGAGGGCTCTGGGCACACAACCACTATTGCCGGATTCATGAAAAGGTGGAGCCCATTATCCGAGCCGAATGATATTTCAGGATGGCCGAATGTAGGGCGTGACGTACGAACAACCCGTAGCGGACATACGTACGGACCAACGTAGTTATTCTGACTACGTACAATAGTAACCCTGGCAAGCGAGGAGAAGTAAAATGTAAGAAGGACAACGACAAGAAAAGACTGAACGCTACAGTCACCAAACTACAGGCAACCGACGTGGACGTTGATATTTTAATTCGTACATACCTTAGGCTGAAGTTATTTTATTAGTCTTTGTATTTTACGCTAATAAGCTCATCTAAAATATAAGTAAAATAAACTGTAATGATCTAAATCAATCCGCGTGCGTTTTACTACGGGCTTACACAAGCCATCCTACATTTATAACATTAAAGAGGGGTTCCACCTGTGGAAAAGGTTAAACAAAAAATTATTAAAGTATGGATATAAATTGAAATGGGTTAAAAATATTTTCTTCTGAACTTTATTTGAGAGGGTTGTCATATGATTTAGAAACTAAATTCGGCTTGAATTAAGGGAATTATATACAAAATTTAAATTTGTATCGCAATATGTGTGTAAGTCGCAGATGACGTGCAACCATATCTGGATTGCCCACTAAAGTCAATTAATGCCTGCACACGTAATCTTAATGCAGATCTGTTTCGAGTAAATGGCTGGACTACTGATAATGGCCTACTATTGAATCCGAGCGAGAACCAGTGCATCGCAATATACAAAAAAACTTTAAGCTAAACACTTATTCAAAATTAACGTTAGGCAATCCGGTAATAAATTTCGGGGATGCTTCCCAAAACCTGGGCGTGACTTTCAACAGAATATTGACATGGAATAACCACACTTTTACAGTAATAGGCAAGGTGTGTGGAATGTTGCGCTCCTTATGGACTACCCAGTACTTTACATCAATTAAAATCATACTAGGGGTATTCTCCAAATCTTGCAAAGCCATTGTACGTAGCACGGATTGCACGGATTGCATAAATTGCAAATACACAACAACAAAATACATGGGAAACAACATTTCCTATCGCAGCAAAATATGCAACGTCGAAACCCGTGTATATATTTTGCAAAATAGCATATCAAGATAATAGCTGTTTTGTTGTTGGAATTGCTACATATTTCTCTCATTCCTCTCATCTCGCTCACTTAATTTTTTTTTTGCTGCTTGCTACTCATGCATGCTACCTGCTGGGGTGCCCTCGTACTCTTCAACATTTGGAATAGTATTTCTGCATTTATTTCAATCCGTGCATCGGGCAAGACTTCGAGAATACCCCTACTGCTTTTAGCCAAGACATATTTCCTTCCAACCATGCTTCATGGTTGCGAACTGTATGCTAATTGCGATACGACGTGCAACAGAAAGCTCAATGTCTTATTTAATAATATTTCCCGATATATTTTTGGTATTAAGCGCAGAGATCGGATCTCCGAACATGCTATAAATACATATATTCAATCTCCTTTAATAGCTATTTGAAACTCAAGGCTCTAATACAACTACATAAAATATTGGTAAACCAGGATCCCTCTTACCTCTACGAACGATTTCAAGCAATTCGATCAGCGCGTTCCTCGCAATTGCTTTATACGACCTTTAATTCCAAAATATCTGAGAGTCAATTTTTTGTGTATGTAGTCCGTCTATGGAATATTTTACCTTTGGAGATCAGGGGCGTAAAAAGCACATTGCACTTCAGAAGGGAACTAATGCGATTATTTACAGAATGATTATTCATGTACATATATCATCTATCAGTTACTCCTTTATTCATGTCTGCTTTTTCACTACCTTTTCCGTTTTATCAATCCAGTCATTTTAACAAGGTTTTGGTTTTAAAATATTTTGCCCTATGTTTTAAAATTAGAATTTAATTAAAGTAAGCATAGGCTAAATGAAATATTAAAGTATGACGGGAAACGAAGGTGATAAGATATCCTTAGTTTGAATATTTAGTACATTAAAGAGGGTTTCCACCTATTAAAAAATGTAAACTCAAATTATTTAATAAGTTGAAGTAATTATTAAAAATATGGGTATCAAATGAATGTGTTTCTGAACTGTATTTAGAAGCGTTGTCCCGTATTTAAAAAAGCAAATTTAACTTAATTCATGAGGCACATGAAACTTGTTATACCGTTTTTAACATGAATGTGATCTACATAATATCCCAGCCTCCAGGTCAAGACGAAGGCGCTGGACTGATCCTTTTTAAGTCGTATTCAGTTTAACTAGAGATTAGTTTACGCGTTACCTGAAGTTAAATGATTAATTTCAAGAAATGTACAATTTAGTATGAGAATGAATTCAAATATATTTTAACTGATATGTGAATGTTTTGTTTAGTTTCTAATAATCTGTGCAACTTTCAAAAATTGTGGTTCTTCTCCAACGCAAACATCGTTGGCTTCAAAAATTTCAACGCTGGGTTGATTAAAAGAAACTTTAATACCATACTACTTTTTTCTGGAATATATCTTTCCCGTTTCTCGTAACCTAGGATCTTCCACCGTCCTTTTAAATGCCGATTGTCCGTTCAACTGTGCATCTGGCATTTGAGTGGACCTCGTTGAATGCTCTTTCTTTTGAACTCTTTGGGACTTCTATCGCGGATTATACACCACGATTCAAGCGGATATCCGGAGTCTCGTTAATAAGGGTATACAAGAATAAACGTTGATTTTTTCATGATTAATATGTCTAATACTACCAAAAATCCAGAAATAGTTTTTCAGATTTAATTGAAACCGTTCTTGCAACGACATTAGAGTTGTAAAACGATCGATAGTGCCACCATCGATAGTTTCCATGTTTCAGAAAAAAATTATCATTGCTCGTTGATAGTTTGCAGCAATACTATCGATAGTGTCAAGCGCTAATATCGATAGTACTATCGATAGTCAGTGTAATGATAACAATTGTTCCACATTAACCGGGACGGCATCGAAATACAAAAACAAAAAAAAAAAAACAAATGATTGGGAAAATAAACACAGAGCCGTTTTCTCAAGCAACCTTTAACTTTAAAGCTCACTTCATATTTACAGATTGCTTTAAAATGTATAGCTGTGTATAAAGTAAAGCGTTTTATTATCGAATTTTATTTATTTATTTACATATTTATTAGAAATTTTTTTAATTTCGTAATATAATTTTGTTGATTTGTTTAAAGCCAAGAAACATATGTACATACGTGAAAAACCGATAATAGAAATGCTTCTCTTTAGGCATAGCTATAAGTTTTAAAGCAACGTTTAAATATAAATGGAGCTTTTCAATTAGAGGTTGGTTGAGAGAACGGCCCCTAAAGAAGGAAGCAATACAATAATTTGCAAAGTTACCAAACCGACGCGCAGCTACACAAAATGGAGAAGTTATGAATAAAATGGGCTGTGCTAGATGTGTTAAAATATCGATAGTCAACTAGTACTATCGATAGTTTAAGAGTTTTAGAGAAAAACTATCACTACTCTTCGATAGGGCCAAAAAAATAAAACTATCGATAGTGTACCATCGATGGTTTGACACCTCTAAACGACATCCTCTACTCGGAATGTTTCCAAATGAAGGAGTCATGCGCTGCTCCTCCATATCTGGCCCTAATGTTGTACTGGTGAAAGAATATGTGAATACATGATTCTAAGGGCCGGTTTCTTAGTGCACGGCCGTGGTTTAAACTAACTTTAAACGCCCGATCTGGCTGGTTTATACTAAGATTAGCCAATTAGATTTCAGCCAGCTGTTCAATTTAAACTCAGTTCCACTCATTACTTACCACTGCCGAATAAGTAATACGATTCCACCGAAACCGAAAAAACAACTGGTGCGGTTATGTATGTCACGTAGCTGTCGGGCCCAAGACGAGCTGTGTGGGATCGATATATGGAGCTGAAGTAGGAAGCGAGACGCATTTTCCGCTATAAGGAGAGAGAGGGCGAAACACGTCAGTGCGACCAACTTGGAATACTGACCGAAAGGATATAGAAAAGTTATATGACTTACGAAAGGATTCAAGACCAGGCCGAATTTCCGTAAAAATAAACACAGCGGCCTTGTGCCCGATGTTCAGAGCCCCTTTTACGTGGTAACAACGTAACGGGGAGGAGTTGATAAAGTGCTTGATATCTTATGCAGAATATGATCGGACAAACACATGTCCGTCGCCTGGAATTGAAGTATGCTCTGGCCGTATGAGACAACTACTGCGGGACGAGCTTTCTTATTATGGCGTTTAAGGTCTTATCGAGCGCATTGTGTGAAAGACTGCAGCCCACCGTCAACGAAATTATTGGCCTAATCAATCTTGCTTTGGACCGAGTAAATCCACCATAGACCAGGTATAATATGCCAAATCTTGAAAAAGACCCGCGAGAAAAGATATACACTCAGCATCTATTTGTCGACTTTAAAACCGCTTTCGACAGCACTAAAGGGAGTTGCCTATACGCCGCTAAGTTAGAATTTTGCATCCCCGCGAAACTGATACGTAGAATGACGTTGAGCAATACAACTTGTTACTCCATCAGAATTGGGAAACTCCTGTCCAAGCTGTTTGGCAACAAACGGTGTTTAAGACAGGGCGACTCCCTTTTGTGTGATTTCTTTAATCTGATGTTGGAGAAGATAATAAGAGCTGCAGAATTGAACCGCTCAGGATCAATTTACTATAAGAGCGTGCAATATTTCGATGACATCGATAACAAAAAACGTGAAGACTGTTTTCCCTTTCCCAAGTTGGATATATCGCGCATTCGCGCTTCCGCACTCACGTCACTAATATAACATCTGATGAAGTGGCTCTTGGAGTATACGAGAGGAAGATTTTGCGGAAGTTTTACGTACCTATTTTCGTTGGCGATGATGAATACCGCAGACGGCGGAACGATGAGCTGTGTGAGCTTTACAGCGATAATGCAAAGAATTAAAAATAAGCTGCTGCGCTGGCTTGGCCATTTGGTTCGAATGGACGCAGACGCTCATTGAAGTACGGGATCATTTTTAATGTAATGCAAGTTCGTGTAAAATCCTGCAGGTTCATGAAGTACAGAACCAGTCGATTCACTCGCATTAGGGATTACATTGTGATCTTTAAAGCGCCAGTTACCCACCGACGGAGTCGGCCTTCCGTACTGTCCGTCCGTATAAACATGTAAAATTTCTGTTTATAGAGAGAGAAGCAACGACAACGTTACCGTTATGCGGTGGTGAGTTTTCGTTAACACGAAAAGCCCGTTAGATAGGTCGTGTCAGCTGACACGGTCTACGGTTTAGCATCGGTGGGTAACTGTGCCCTAAGTTTTTTTTTTATAATATTAAAAAGGATTTGTTAAATTAACTTTACTGAAATAACTAATAGCTTTTTAGTAACCGGCGCAGTCGATACATTCATCATGCAAGCATCTGGCCGTAATTCCACTGGACTTCCATTTGTGTCTATCCCAGCTGAGCATGCGGCAAATGCAATCGATATGTTTATCCTTTGGGCGAGTTACTTTATTTCTCCTTTTGAAACGAACTTTTTTTTAACGCTGCCCGCGCGTCCACTCTAACGATTATTTTGTATAAAATTGTTTTAGTTAAAAGAACTTAACTGGCTTATTTAAAAGGAAACGTATACGAAGCGTTCTGTTTGGGTCAATGAACAGTAAAGCGCACGCCTAATAAAGTGTAGCAGTTTGTAGATGAGGCTCGTACCAACCGAATTTGAAGTGTCGACACTTGTTAATGCAGCCACGCCGACGTTTGGAAACCCTTTGTAAAAATAGAAAAATCAATTTCAAGCAGTCGCAACGTCCGCGTAGAAAAAATGCCACATACCGACGACAGTGAAAGCAAGATTCAACATACATACCAACATACGAGGTAGTATGTAGATGGGCAGCCCGAGAACGTGTTTGTGTTGCCGACAGAGTAAACGAGTATCAGCAGGCAGGAACTAGTATCTGGCGACCAAGAGAGGAGTGTTTTTGAGAGACTGTTGAATGGATAGAAGTTTCGAAAACGGTGATAAAAGCTTTTAGGGCTGTTTCCGGAGCAACGTATTCCAAATGCCGAAACACGTTGTGTCCGCTCATATGTATATGCATACCTACTTCTAGACACCCTCACATTCGCTCACTCTACTCCAAAACTCTTAGCAATTGGGTAATGACTTTCTAAAATACGAACACTTGCACTCTCGCGCGGGAGTGGATGGTGAATTTGAATGACGAGTAAAAGCTTATTTTTGTTGTGAAGCTTCCGGATTTTCCTAAGAACGAGCGCACCGTTCCATGCAAGCACGAATAATTCAGTTTCGATTAGATGCGCGCAGAAAAATCAGATAAAAACGGCGCAGTGCATAATTTTTCCGAAATACGCGTGTGGGAAATTTGTGAAAATTCAGTGAATATCTAATGAAAATGCATAGAAATAGTGAAAGCATGTTTATTTCTAAAGTGAACATAAGAAGTGAATAAAATAAAATTGATAAAAGTTCTAAGAAGACCTGAAAAAAAGGCATATAATGATGAAAATTTCCAGCACTCATATCTATTCTATGTGAAAGTGCGCTTGTGTGTTT
>NW_023458564.1:28752294-28755831 GCF_013731165.1 Rhagoletis pomonella
TTTCCAGCACTCATATCTATTCTATGTGAAAGTGCGCTTGTGTGTTTATGTTTGTGTGTGTGTATGTGTATCCATGAATGCATGTATGTCCAGAAGAAAAGCAAGAGGAAGAAGAAGCATTCGAGGTACACTAAGTAGCAGTATTGGAGCCGAAAGGAAGCACTAAAAGCCAATTCGCCAGTCCAATAACGGGAAAACGGGAGCTGCGGAAGCAGAGGCAATATCAGGCAAACGACAACTACGGTAGTAATGGTGGATAAACGAGAGCAAGAGTTGAATATCTGTGGAATTGAAGAATTTACAAAGGTGAGAAATGGCTCCATAGTAGATGCTGTTAACAGCCGACTAGATTGTGTGCGGGTGCTAAGTATTTATACAAACATATACATATGTATGTATAGATGTAAGTGTGCATCTCCCATAAAAGAGTTATTCTGGCTAACTTACTAGGAAAAATATAGTTTTTCATCTGAATTTCACCCTGCGTATGTGTGCTGGTGGACAAGCCGGTCCAACGCCATTTTTATGAACAGCCTGCGCCGAAAGGGCGAAAGCGACGCACCCTGCCCCAATACTAAATTTAACGCCATCACGTCACCACTTCTACTGGCTACTACCACGACCCATTTTCCATTCCATTGGCGTACATACAATTTATTACATCAATGACACTTTTGTTGTTAACTTTATTGGGTGTTGACGGCGACACATTCCTTTGCCCGTCGCTAAAGGATTCATTCGGTCGAAAGCATCAGTGGTGAATTCCCATAGGAATTCTGCTGATATATGTATGTAGGTAGGTATATAGCACTTTGACGCGGGCATGTGCGGCATAGATGATACAAAATACTTGCGGAAAGCGATTAGCAAGCAGGTGTTTACTTTCCAAACGCCAACGCGTGTATAACTAACTGCGTTTGTGTTAGTGCTAGGCAATCAAAATATAACCAAGCAGCCTCAATGATCATAAACACGGTCACAACCGTCAACGACGTGACGTACCAAAAAACCAAGGCTTTTAGGGATAAATAGAAGAATGTAATTGAAAGTGGTTTTAAAAATAAGTTTTTTTTTTAGTCTGGTAAAAGTATGTTAGAATTCTATGAGCAAAAATGCTACTTGTAACCGAATAACAAAATAGCCAATACTCGCAATGAATAACAAATAAAAATTTATAAAATATTTTGGATGCGCCCGCAAAACCTCCCATGCAAAAAACCATCAATAATAAAAAACGGGCAAAATAAAAAAACCACCGCCAAGCACACACTCTGAACAGTGTTGCCACTCAAACTCATTCCTCCCAACCAAATGTTTTTTTTTTAACTACCAAAACGGTTGTCAGCCTACCAAAAAATTTAATATAAACGAAAACATTAAAAGTTTTAACATTTATATATGCATGTATGTATATTTGATTTGTAGTGCTTTAATATCAGCCCCTACCGTCTACACATAGTGTGCACAACATTATATTATTAATTATACATGTTTCTAACTTATCTTTTAGTCTTTATAAGAGCTAGGTCTGAAAATTTTCATTCTGCTGATGCACAACTATGAGGTAAAGACAATAAGTTATATACAAAATTACATAATTCTTTAAAAAAATATTCATTCAGTCCATTTTTAATCATACTTTTTGTTGCCTTAGCAAATTCCATTGCATTATTATAATATCCGCATCATATTCTAATAAGTTCTTGAAATGTAAAACGGAAACATAATTTTTAGATAGAACATTACTAGGTGTAATAATTTGCAAAAAATTTGGATCTTCTCTCGTGAAATCGAATCTCGTACAAATTTGATTCATAAGTTAAATGTAAAAGTTTAAAATGTTTTCTTTTACTTTAACCTTTTTATTAGCATTTAAATTTTTCTCCATTTAATGCTGGATTTCCACTAGGCATCGTTGTCATTACATTAGAAAAATAGTAATTAGATTCATTTCCACATGGCATTTTTTCAAATGGCATAAATTTTTTGTCATTTCAATGCCTAGTGGAAATTCGGCATAAATTTTTGAATTTGGAGTTAAAACTGAAAGCAATTTAGTCAGTTGAACTGATTTATATAGTTCTTCCACATTTAATATTCTTGGCTATACTCGAGTCTGCACAACATTCAGTTAATAAACTCGGTAAATAATAAATTAATAAGAAGGAAAGTTGTGGGTTATAAGGAACATCACTAGTGTAAGTTCAGCATTGTGTACCTGTTGTTGGAATTTCTGATTTATTTCTTTTTGCGTTCAAGTTTACTCTTTTCGTGGTTTTTTAGGTGTGCTAAATGGTTCAAAATTGCCGCATGCAATGCAAAAGGCGCACCCATTTTTTCTCGCATTAAATCGAATTGTTGGAACCATCCAACTCTGAATTTTCTTTTAAATTTCTGCTCATCTTCACTTGTATTATTTGTACTAACAAATAAAGGAATGAAAATATTTTGCCGCCAAACTAGTAGATCTAGGTGCAACTGTTGTATGAAGACTTACCTGCATGAAGCTTTTGACTGGGAGCCATCGCTGTCCTCTTCAGGAATTAGATTGGATGATTTTGTGAGAAACCTGTAACATTATAATACATTTTTAAATTATAAAAATGGATTATGGTGGATATTTTACATATCCATAGTTCCTCTAAATTCCAGCAAAGCACCCAAGTATAATTATATACTTAAAGTCTTGAGAAAACCTTTCGCAGAGTCAGTTGCCTTTTTCCAATAAATGAAAAGAACATTGTGAATGCATAGCTATTCACAATAGGAAAAACCAAGCTTCAAAGAAGGGTTGCACTTCGATTATATCGGTGTTGCAAAATGCCAATCATTTTCTAGCAATATTGTTGTTAAAGAAAAGAATTTTGGGTGTTGGATAAAAGTTGTATGGAAAATTGTTTTTTTTTTTTTTGTTTTGTTTTGCAGTGACCTAGACAAAGGACAATAAATGTTTCATATACATCAAAACCTACCAAATTCGATTTCTGCCTACCAACCTACCAATATTTTTTTTTTTCAATTGAACCCACCAATTTTGGTCCAATTGGACCAAAACGGCAACGCTGACTCTGAATGGAACGAGACGTCAGACGAGGGCAAGCGATATCAGCTGTCATTTAGGTACATATGTATGTGTCACTTTCCGAAAGCACAATACATACATACATATGTATGTACCCTGCAGGGAAACCGCGGACTAGTGAATCAAATTCCGTACTAGGTCTTTATCGCCAAAAAGGAACTAGTCCGATAGGAACTCGATCCCCACCAGTCCAAAATCGGCGAAAAGTGGTACTTTTAAGAAACTAATTTTTCAGTTTTTTTTACTACAAATCTATATCTAAAGTGACGAATTTAGAATTGGTTCGGAACTATAGAAAAAGGGATGCAGAACGAACTAGATCCTATTTGTCGAATTTAGAACTATTTCGGAACTATCGAATAAGGGATGCAGCGGGGGCTTGTTTACTTTACATAGATATGTGTTCGACGGCTTTTTCGTTCAAATACGCTTCTATTCTGTGCTTCGCAGATGCT
>NW_023458564.1:28755931-28766850 GCF_013731165.1 Rhagoletis pomonella
TTTCTTCATCAATAATTTTTCAAATACTTTTCGTTTGACACCTATATTATAATACATACATTATCATATTAACTTAATTGAATTAAATTTTCGAAATTGGTGGCAACTCGACTCAAAAATATTTTCAGTAGTAAGCCTTCTTAAACCTTTTTAATTTGATACCCATATTGCAATATTTAATTTATTTTACCAATTTAATTAAATTAAATTTGAAACAGGTGGCAACCCCCCTCAAAAATATTT
This sequence comes from Rhagoletis pomonella, assembly GCF_013731165.1. Lineage (NCBI taxonomy): Eukaryota > Metazoa > Arthropoda > Insecta > Diptera > Tephritidae > Rhagoletis > Rhagoletis pomonella. Next base: position 28,756,175 of record NW_023458564.1, read on the forward strand.
TCGGCTGTAAGCCTTCTTAACCTCTTTCTTTTTACACCCACATTGCAATATCTAATATATGTCATTAATATACTTATACTGAAATTTTTTAACAGGTGGCAACTCTCTATTATTTCTGGTTTTAACCATCCTGATATTATAAAATAAACCAAAAAAATTACAATATTCAAATCAGTCAAGCCGTTTTCGAGTCTTAGCGAGGTTAACGGACAGCAATTCATTTTTATATATAATATATCTTCTTTTAAAAATGCGCAGGCTCGAAATTGACCTTAGAGCTATGGTCTGGAAGAATTTTTTTCTTAGAAATTTATGAAGAACCGGAATATGCTGGGAACAATGTCGAAAAAAATCTATCCATACTAATTGACCCGCCCTAGTACACATACATAAATACATACATACATAAATACGTACATACATACATATATAAATATGCATGTTATGTATGTAAATATGTATGTGTATAACTCTAAAAAAATTATTCATTCTATAATCTATATGTAATAAATTTTATTTGTTGTTTTAAATACTGCCCTAATATAATCAGGGCTATCACAGAATCCATCGTAGCTTCGATTTTCGTGAAATCTACGAAAGTGCTATCACAGAATCCGAATGGCTACGAACGTAAATTCGAAATTCGTAGAGAGCCTTCATTGAATCCGTTCGCAATGAAGATTCGTACAGATACTTTACGACGAGATTATGCTGTCGGAACAAAATTTAAAATCACTCAATCTTAAAAATAGTGGACGAAAGCTGCATTATTTTTAATATTAAATATTTATTATACTCCAAATTTGTTATAGTTTGATATAATTCCATATATTTGTGTAAACGTAGACGTAAAATACCAATGCCATACATACATACATATCGAGCCCTAACTGCCAAAATAACGTAAGCGACATTTTTTTCAAAATTTTATTTTTGATGCAGAAATGCATCTAGATGCTCTAGGAGTATTTCTGCATCAAAAAGAAAATTTTGAAAAAAATGTCGCTTACGTTATTTTGGCGGTTAGGGCTCGATATGTACATACACGCATTCACCTGCTAGACGCTATTTAATGAATTAATATTTTGTATGAATCGAGGAAATAATAGTTTAGCGACAATTTATTAGGAAATACACCTAATTACTTTAATATCATAAAAATTTATTTAAAAAAAAAAATATTTTTCTATTTAAAATAATAAAATCTAAGCTAAAAATAAACTTAAAAAAAATATTTATTAAAAAAATAAACAAAAATTAAATAAAAATGAAAAAAATCTTCACTGCCCCACGACTCGGACTCGGCTCTCTCAATTGGCAGGCTAGTGCTTTGCACACTCGGCCATTGCGCCTGATGGGTAAGCGTGAGCAAAATGACATACATTAATGTCTGTTGTTTCCTTTGCACTAACTGATTTCGAATCAGCATTCGAAGCTGGCAACGATATTTTCGAGTACACTCGGATTCAGTGATAGCAATTTTTTCGTATTCGTAGCGGGCATTTGAATTCGTAGATTTTCTACGATGGATTCCGTGATAGCCCTGAATATTCACATATTTATATGCATACATATGTACATATGTACATACAATTATTAACATACTTTCGTGCATAATCTATGTAGGATGGCTCGTATAAGTCCGTAATAAAACACACGCGGATTGATTTAGCTCTTTACAGTTTATTGTACATATATGTATTTAAGATGAGCTTATTAGCATAAAATACAAAGTCTATTAAAATATTTAGCCTAAGGTACGAGTTGAAGTATCAACGTCCGCGTCGGTTGCCTGTAGTTTGGTGACTGTGTCGTTCGATCTTTTCTTGTCGCTGTCCTCCTTACATTTTACTTCTCGCTAGCCAGGGTTGCTATTGTTGATACTCAGAGTAACTACGTTGGTCCGTACGTATGTCCGCTACGAGTTGTTCGTACGTCACGCCCTACATTCGGCCATCCTGGAAGATCATTCGACTCGGATGATGGGCTCCACCTTTTCATGAATTCGGCAATAGTGGTAGTGCGCCCAGGGCCCTCGTGGTCTCCAAACTTAACTACCTCGTAGCGTCCGTGCTCCATCATTCCTTTTTCCCCGCTTTAGAATCAGCCACAATGCATTCGATGCAGCTTTTTACTACTTTGGTTACCTTTGAGTTCAATTGTGGTATGAAAAACGACTTCGCCACGGCATCTTGCGTTTTTTTGATGGAAAAGTGTCCTTGTTTATGGGCCATTCTTATTATTTCCTCCTCCATGAGGGTCGGTACGACGATTAGCTCCCTTGCCGAATCTTTATGTAGTACGTCGTGTTTAATGTAGAAGTCTTCGTAGCCCTCTTTCTCCATATTTTCCGAACAGCCCTGATCCTACTATCTTGCTGCTGCGCTTGTTTTAATCGATGGTTTAGCGAGTCCTCCAACATAAGGCATGATACACGACTCAATGCGTCCACATGTCGCATTTTAGTGCCGCTTCGATGTTCAATGGTGTAATCGAAGTCTTGTAAGAACATCGCCCAGCGGGACACTTTTAGTGGCACCTCCTTTTTTCCCATGGTCATTGCAAACGCATTGCAATCCGTTACAATTTTGAACCTCATACCCAACAGATATACTCGCCATTTTTTGAGGGATTCTACAATCGCCAGAACTTCAAGATCGTACGAGTGGTACCTCTCTTCAACTGGCGTTGTCTTGCGGCTCATAAACTGGATTGGGTGAAGTTCTCCATCATCTCGATCCTTCTGCAATAGCATTGCCCCGTACCCAAGCTTGCATGCATCTGTATGTACCTCTGTTACAGCCTTTGGGTCGTAAAGCTTCAAAACTGGTGCATTAGTCAATGCTACTTTTAGCTGCCGAAATGCTGCTATTTGTTCATCATGTAACTCGAACTTGGCTTCTTTTCTCAAAAGATCGGAAAGCGGTTTGGCTGTCACGGCGTATCCTTCCACGAATCTTCTGAAATAAGACGTCAGCCCCAAGAAGCGCTGCAGTGCCTTACGGTCACGTGGCAACGGGAAATTTTGAATTGCGCTTGTTTTGGCTTCTGGTGGCTTTAGTGAGCCATCTTCGACGACATAACCCAAAAAGTCGACTTTTCTCATCAAAAATTGGCATTTGCACCATTTTATTTGCATGCCATTCGCAGCAGCCGCCTGCAGTACCAACTTTAGCTTCTGAACGCCTTCGGTTTCATCCTTGGAGGGTATTATTAAGTCGTCCATATATGCTACAACAGTTCCATCTCGTATTAAGTCCCGCAATACCGTAACAACGTACCTTGAAAATACCGCAGGCGAATTTGAAATTCCGAAGGGTACGTACAAGAACTCGTATTGACCATTATGGGTAACGAACGACGTGTATTTCCGAGACTGCTGCTCCACTGGTACGTGAAAGAATCCATTCTTTAGGTCAAGCGTCGTGAATACTCTGGCCCCCTGTAACTGCTCCAGTACGTCGTCCATCAGCGGCATTGGGAAATTATCCCTCACAATCTTTTTGTTCAGCCTACGATAGTCACAGCAAAGCCGTTTGCTGCCATCCTTTTTAGAAACGAGTACGATCGCCCGAGCATAATTCGAAGTACTGGGTTTAATGACCCCTTCGTTCAGCCACTTGCTGATCTACTATGCATCTGTCTGTGTAGGACATTCTTCGCGGCCTATCGTAAACTGGTCTATCATCTGTAAGCATAATTTTCATTTCGACTGGCGATGTGCAATTCTTAGAAGGCCTGTAACTCGCTATCATAGTTCTCACTGATTCAGAGGTAGCTTTATTCAAGTGGGATAAATCTATTTTATTTCCAGGGGTTTCATCAACTTCATCAAGGCATAAACCTTTATTCTTCGGACAACTCAGCTATTTCATTTGCTCTACCTTCCACTGCTGTCTCAACAGGAGTAACTGAACGCGCGCTCATGCTCTCATTATTACCCTCCAGTCGATTTACCTGCCCATGTTTTTTGCTTGAATGTTTTCGGATCGGTTCCTAAAGATCCTCCTCCCATTCCCTTTAACTTAGCTTTCTCGTTGTCCTTGCATACGATTTTCTCGGCTGGAGTAATTTTTTGTCTAAATTCTGCGTTATCTTCCGTTACGATTAGGTCTACTTGTTTCAAAACGTCGTTACCTATTACAAGCGCAAAATTTATGTCTTTCTCTTTGACAGCGTGAAAATTTATATCTAAGGCGATGCCATCAATATTCATGTGGACAGTGAAACTACCCATCGTTGCTAACCCACTATTACCTATTCCCACTAACCGGTGTGTCTCCTGACTTAGATCGACATCCAAATGTAGCATCATGAGCGTATCGTAACGCATGAGACACAAATCCGACCCCGTGTCGATAAGAGCTGAAACATTTTGCCCATTAAAATTTATCTCTTTAAAAATAAGCCCTCCTTTGTTTTTTGACCTAACACCTGCTGCTTCATTCGTCATGGTATTGACATTATTTTCCTCTTTCCTAACCATTTTATTGCCACCCCTACATTCAGACGCACGATGGCCTTCCTTTCCGCATTTAAAACATGTAATGCTGCGCTTACGTGGACAATTTCGTGCAAAATGCGAAGTGTCGCCACAAATAAAACATTTTTTCCCCGCTGAAGGAGGGTTCGGCAAAGCCCTGTCTGAGGAGGATGGCTGAGATCGACTCGCACTCGGGTTCATTGGTTTACTATGTTTAACTTTTTCATATACCTTTATTTGTTCTTTCAGCTCGGCTACTGTTTTCGCTTGATACAAGTTTACTTTGTTAGGTCTGGCGTCGGGGATCCCTTCGATGAAATATTGTATTAAACTGGCATCGTCCAAATTAATCGACTTGGCGATTTCCAGTAAAACATACAAATATTCTCTAAGATCTTCCCCTTCACGTTTCCGTCGATTTCGTAGAGTTTGATGTACTTCTATCGACGAGAGAGCTGTGCCGAATTCCTTACGAAGGGTCTGCTTTAATGGGCTCCAACTGGTTACCCCAACTTGACTGCATATGAAAACTTTTGCCCCGCCCTTCAAAAGCTGTTTCGCGTAGATAAACTTTTGCAGTTCATTCCATTGTACAGCTTCGGCGTTTGCTTCGAAATCATCGAGCCATTGTTCGAACCCAGGTTAACCCGTTCCGCTAAAAGAAGCCATTGAGTCTTCAACGTCACGCAGCGTAAAGGCGGACCGACGAGCTATGGGCGAACCAGCCGTTCGCCGACTTGCCAAATCACTAAAATTGTCTTCCTCGTCGTCATCACTTACACTCAGGCCGTAATGCTCTAGTAATCTGTCCTGCAATGTCGATTTTCGTCCAGTCATTGATAACCCCAAACTACCCAATTTCTCTTTTAAAATGTTCACTGTTAGTCCGAGAATCTCGTCACGGTTCATTTTCGTACCAAATTTAATTTCACTTATATAAAAAGATATAAATGTAATGTAATATGGATAGAATGTTATATTACAGTAAACTTCAATAGTATGAACAAAATTTATTATTGTATTACTTGAATATGTGGCTAGTTTGGTGAAAGTTCTTTTTTTCTCTAACTGATAGCTAAACGCCAAATGTTTCCGCTAACTTTTGTGACGAAATTACGATCAACCTAGGTATTTCAATTCGTATTTGCTACACAAATTCTATAGCACAATATTTTCACCAAAATTTCGTCATTAAGTTAACATCAATATTACTATCTTTAGTATTTAATACATACATTTTGGCACATCAATATTTCACACAACTTTTGTCGCAAAATTAAAATAAACGCTATTTCTCTTGGTATTTAATACATAAAGTTTGACGTATCAATATTTCACCAAACTTTTATCGCAAAATTACAAACAACATAAAGTTTGACTGCTCCCCACCCGACCAAGAAACGTACGTTAGCGGAGGTTACGAGTTTTACGATACGTTTCTCTTACCCTCATGCTCCGCCTCGTATATACTTACAAGTATGGAATCCTATGCCCCTTTTTGTCTATTCTCTTTCTAACAACGGACGTGCCTGCCAAACAGCGGACGTGCCTGCCAAACTGAAAAGCATGATGGCGGCAGTGTTTGACAGGCACGTTCGACGATGCGAACGGCAATGGAAGGTAAGAAATGGAAGATGGATGACATGAGAATGAAATAATTATGAAATAGCAGAATGTCGAAGCAAAAACGAATTTGAGAAATGTGACAATGCGAATGACGTTAAATGAAAGAAATGTAAAATAGCGAAATGTCGAAATAGAAGAAATAGATGACAGGCTCGTATTCAAGGGTTTCGTGAAACAAATAGTGTTGCTGTGTTGCGCCATAAAATATTTAAATACTTTTTTAATGTGGTTAAATTGAATCATACGCTTTTTTAATTAGTTGGCAAAAGTACATATTTCGCCAGCCAAAATATATATATGTACCTATGTATGTATATAGCGCGACGCTACAAGATTCATTTATAAAAACGGTATATGCTAATGACGTTATTCATAAAAAATAATATATTATATATATATATATATATAATAAAAATCGATTTCTTAATTTTTTATGAATTTGGGTAAAATATTTAAATTCACATTTTTAGTCCATTTTTTTCCTATTTATTACTTTTAAAAATTTTATTTTCTTTAATAACCGTTCCACTGAGTTATACCACCCATCAAAAATCAAACTATTTTATAAGAAATGTATTGACCTTTTTACAACGGCATTTAACAAATTTTTTGCTCAGATTGAAAAATTGCCTGCTTCTCACACTTCTGTGGTGCTTTTTATTGTAGTTATTATTCTGTTGACATCTGAATTTCCCTACATAGATTTTATGTGATTGCCGATAGATTGATTACCGGCATTTCCTCTGTGAACTTTTTTTAACTACATTCATAAAAAAATTACTAATTTTGGTTTCTTTTTTCATCTTGAACTGGTACATATGTTTGTATGTAAAATGCATTTAAAAACGTCATTTGCCCAATATGCACGATGCAGCGAACAAAGGTGGCACCGTCAGACATACCCCTACTTTGAATTTGTCGATTTTGATAATTCTGATCTAAAAGTAAACGACGTATCAGAAACTTTAAATGTACTGAAATTCACTTATACTTCCAGAAAAATCACCGCTTTTTCACATTTTCCTTATTAATTGTCATTGTAACTCATATATTTTTAGAATTCAGCGCAATTAAAACACGCTTACTATCGAGAAATTTATTATTGAGAAAATTGGCTGGTCTGATATTTTCTTTTAACATGCAATTCGGCTTTGTTTACTTTTTGTACAGAAATGTCATCGCCACTATGACGGGGCAATCTTGTACTCTTTCTTGTCAAATATGCATTTTGATGTAACTGCTATGAAGCTATGAATACTCATTAAAATCGTTTCAGTTCGTATTAAACGTACATTACATACTTGTAGTCTAAATCATGATAAAAACATAGCAAGGTATAACCGTTCTCTCAATTTGTCGGCCATGATTTTTTTTTGAAGTTTGAAAACATTTTAAAATCATATAAATGTGAAAATAAAAAAATGAAATTGTTCGAAATTGTTGTTGCTTGAGATTGAAAATGAAAATGTGTGTGTGAGTTTGTGAGTAAATTTAAAAATTAAATTGTTTGGAAACGTCAAGAATTTTAAAAGTGACTCTCAGCGGTTCTACCTTACTATATTTTTATCATGGTCTAAATATATTTTTTAATATGAACTAGCTTTTTTAATTCTAGAAAATATCAATAATCACAAGAATTATAAAAATTTCTCTTCAAAAGATACGTTTCAAAGCATCCCTGTTGATGTCATAATTCAAATAAAAATTTGAATAGAAATTTTGATGCAAACGATTTTCCTCGATATTCATCATACAAATTTCTTTATTCTTTATTTTCTTCCACGCAAATTTACTCATTACTTTAAGTGGCTTTCATCTTTTTATTTTTGTAAAAAATAATATAAACATGTTGCTCTTGCCAGCTGCAATAGCTTCAATACACTAACAAAAGTGTGAATACCCAGTGCCCAGCTTAGAACAAGAATCCTAGCATTTTGCCTCCCAAATGTTACCGTCTGGCCTCCTCAAGATCCATAATGCCTCCGGAGTTAGTCAACACAACGTAACCAAATTGACGAGAAGGCAGCAAGTTGTTGGTCCACTTCCAACCATTTCAACCAATTTATGCGATTTAATGGGCCTCATGCATAAAAAATGAGTCTAAGGTCAGACTCAATTTTTGCACTAAAGGGGTGAGCTTAAGCTCAAGAATTTGTACTGAAAATCGAGTTGGAGCTTAAACTCACATTTAATGCATGAGGTCCAATATCTTTACTGCTACCTTGTGTTGCGTCCAGTAAATAGTGGCCAATTTTTATGAGTGCCTGTGGGCCTCTGCCAGTAGCTGCAGCTGCGGCGGCACGTGATTGTGGCATAACGTTGATGTAAGCGTAAAATAAAAAAAGGTTTGGTAAGGTTTTTCGGGCCGCTGCTTAGGCCACAATCGCAAATGCACCCACACATGCGTACGTGCTGCGTAGAGACGTAAATTATAGTTTTCCCCGAGCTCCAGTTTCTTATCGCAGTATTATTTCCCTTATTACTTATAATTCTCTGCCACGATTTGCGCTGCTCGGGCCACGGCTGCTTGTACAAGAAAATAAACCATTTGTTTAAACGATGATCATCTTACTTGTCCGTATGTCGCTCTGGAAAGAAATATATATTAAATTATATGTTTTCTTAAAAATAAATGCAAATTTACCTAATTTTTCCACCGGCAGGCACGAATATGATGTTCAAAACAAAAGCAATGACAACGAATTTCACACACATTGATGTATTTTAGCGCAAAACGATAAGTTTCACAAATATTTTAAATTATTGCCAGGAACATACACATTTATCGTTAATATTGGAAATGCAAGACTTGGCACGCATTTTTAGTTTCTTTTTTATTGAATTCAAATGAATAAAAACACATTTTTCTAAAATATTTCTCAATTTACATTTTAAAGTTTTTTCTGAAACTTGAATGTAACTCTGTGCGGAGAATGAGAGAATTGAAAATCAGGTGATCTCAGCTGTTTTCAAATGTAAACAAACAAAATGGCGCTTTCCATACTTGTAAGCCTATACAATGCCTAAGAGTCTCGTATTTCAAACGGAAGTTTGTGTTTTTGCTTTTCTGTCCGTTGAATGTATCGAGAATGTTTTCGTTTTATAATTTTTCTCTAACTTTTCTCGGACAAAATATTCGAAAAATTATATAGGAGGCATTGATTTAGTAAACATTTTGTAAGAAATTTTCTATCATTAAAAAGTAAAACATTTTGTTTCACGTATGCACGTGTTAATAAATAAATTGAAAATTATAAGGAATCACATAATAAATCAGAGTAAGTATTGAAACTGCTTTGCATGATAAATAATTTAAACTCAAGGCACATAAATACAGGTAGAAGCCAAAATGACATTGCTCTCATGAGAACCAAACCTTTAAACTTCAACTTGGTTTTCTTTTATTTCCTATATTTCGTTACGCTTTAAATGTCATGTCGTTTGATTTTGGATTTTTTTTTGAATATTCGTTAAAAACAAATTTTAATTAACATTTGAATTTTTGTAGTGTTGTGCGGCTTATACTTAGTGTATGTGTTAAAAATGCAGCACCTGAAGCCTTGTTTTTATGTGGTGTTAAATATAAATCAGAGGCCACTAATTTTTTAACGTGCCTCAATGTCCTTAGCGTAAGAAGCGTTGGGAAAGCAGCTGTGGGGTAGAGCTGCAGCGAAATGCCTTGCTGTGCGTTAAACATTTTAAAGCAGCAGATTTCATAAATGCACCGGGAGGTACAGGAAAGGTACGTTTGATGCCAAGTGCTGTTCCTATGACCCTTATGCCGGAAAGTCCCTCCAACAACACTGCAACTCATAAATCAAAGACAGAAAACAACAAACAAATTAACAAATTTTAACTAAAGAAAATAAATAAATAAAATTAAACTTCAAATTTACTTAAAAACGTCAACCAGTGAAATGGAATTTTTTATTTTTCCTTCCACACGCTCATTTTTATTTTTACTCTCCCGAAAACTTTGACTTTTGTAGGTTTGATGTCAATTTGGCTTCTACCTGTTTTTATTGTACCATGATTTAAACTAATAAATTTACTATTCTTATCACCCAAATAGCACAACTCACACAGTTGGATCCAACTTTTTAAGGAAGCATATAAAACATCATAGTAAGTATAAATAAATTAATATATATAACTAAATAACTGACCATTTTTTTATAATGCCTTGGTAACTCAAGCGAGTGATTTCGGGTCGCATTAATGGTTACCCGCATGCCATGGCGTATGAGTGACAAAGGGTGGTATTATCACTTGCGAAGCGTAATATCATTGAGAGTTCGCGATGTAAAGAACCTATTATTTATCGCCTACATGTAGTTATAAAGTACCTATTTATTAAAGCTACTCAAGTTTTCTTTTCTTAGAAAATGCCGCCTAAAAGAAAACGACTTTGTGAAGGACGTTTCCTCATTATACTCACATGACCGAGTCTGCAAAATTTGCAAGTACCAGGAAAAAAACAAAGGATTGAAAATGATGTTCAAGAATCATAAGTTTTATTAACATGTTCATGTTATAATTTTTAAGTAATGAATATTTATTATTTTAA
>NW_023458564.1:28766950-28768523 GCF_013731165.1 Rhagoletis pomonella
AGAGACCCAAGTGTATTGAGCTTTTAAAAGACAGTCACAAGGAATCGCGTTTCTTATATACAGGTCTATCAGCCTCTCTAGCGTTTTAAGCAAACACGAAGAAACTGATAGCCCTAAAATCCCTAGGGGAAACATGAGAGCCTTTTCCGGCCTTCGGAATAAATGCAACACCGACTACCCTCCAAGCCTAGGGGATGTACCCAGTCCTAACGCAGTTCGCATAAATAGAACTCAACTCATGCGTCAAAAAGTGCGATAGCGGTCTGAAGTACAAAATATCGCAAAGAAGTACATTTGACTGTACTTTGAAGTACGAAGTACAAGAGCGAAGAAAGAAGTACTGTACTTCCGAAAAAAGTACGGTAACGAATCTTTATAGAATTTATATAGACCAGTGCTCGAATCGTGACAGTCTTGAACGAGCAACTCGTCTCATAAAAATGCATATTTCGAATTATAACAGTCGTGGACTTACTGCTCGTTTCGTATCCGAACTACAAACGTACTGCCCTTCACGACTGTAAAAATTCGTAATATACATTTTTACGTGACAAGTTGCTCGTTCATGACTGTTACGATTCGAGCCTAGGTAGAAGCGTAATTATTACTCGGGTATATTAGGTTTAAAAAACTGTAGCTGCCTAAGATTATTTTTTCTACGTAACATACGCGAAGGCCGTTTTATTTCAAGATACTAAATACTACTTCTAATAATTTTGAAAGGTGTGCCCAAAACGATATCTGCAGGCAGAAAGCGGTGCTTTGTAAAAGAAGATTATTATATTTAAAAAAAAAATAGCTAGATAAAAATGGGAAAAAGGAAATTTAACTTAAGAAAAGCAAACGCCTCATAGAAACTTGCAAACGTGAATGAAGTGGAAAGTCAGCAGCGAATATTAGACGGCATTACAAACTTGTACACAAAACTGATACAATGGATAGATTAGTGATGGAAGTGGTAGTGAATCAGTGGTAAAATACAAAGAAAAACTGTTCCCAAATTAAACTTTTCATTAAATAAAGCTGGATTTTTAAGATGCTGCATGGGATTAATAACTAAAAAAAATTCCTTTTAGAATATTTGCTGACGAGGAGTATTTTAAAAAGCTTATAGAGCCATATGAGCTAAAATTTCAAACTAACTTGAATTCGAAGACTGGATAAAGCAAGTAAACAAATCAAAGAAAAAATTGCTCAATTGGTAAAAAAATAGAATGATTTCATTAAAAATCGATACTGCAACTCGAATGGGACGAAGTGTACTAGGCGTTGACTTACAATACATTAGGGATTACAAAATACATATTAATACCATAGGTAAGTAATGAAATTATGTTACATATATATACTATATACATGTACCCATATATATATATGATTTATATTTACTTAACTTTGCAATCGTTCATTTATTTTTCAGGCATGATTGAAACTACGAAACGACACACCGCTGAAAATCTGAAAGAGGAAATATTAAAATGCCTTACTGAATACGGTATTAGCGTGAACCAAATTTACTCTAGCACTACTATAACGGTGCAAATGTTGTCAAAATGTCCAAATTGTTAAAGGG
>NW_023458564.1:28823523-28854015 GCF_013731165.1 Rhagoletis pomonella
ATAACAAAAAATACAATTGTTTTATTAACTCCTAAGCCGCGCCAACAGTAAGGTCCTGTTTCCACAGGAAAACACCAGCTCTGATCCAATACTTTTCGTGAAAAATCCTGTAAAACTGTCAAACAGCAAAATTACTCTCTGAAGTGAGAGTAAAAAGTGAGTAACAACAAAAAGTACGGGAACAAAAAAACCATTCTTCCGGTAAAAACGTCAACCAGTGATTGCTTGACCCTTTACTTTTACCAGAAGCAAAAGTTCGGGTAAAATCTTGCAACTTCGTTCTCTACACAACTCTCCAAAAGTCGCTCTCATTTAGAAGAGTTTGGAGGGTTTTGGAGTACGGGAGCATTTTTTCTGAAACTTCCTGCAAGTTCGTGTAAAATCCTCTAAGTTCATAAAGTATTAGATCAGAGCCACCAATGTCGTGATAACCATGTCACAAAATATATTTCCAATGGATACCGCCCTATTGCTTGCAATCTATTGCAGGCAATTTGATAGTTTGACAGCCATATTTTCACTTGATAGAAAGCGTGCTAGTGGTTATTATATCGAGAAATATTAATATTAAATCAAAATAAGAATCTGTTTCCTATTGGATTATTTATGACAACGTTTTAGGAAGTTATTCAGTAAGTTTGTTTAAGATTTAAATGTTTTTTAACACCGAATTGACAGAATGTTGTCTGGCGGCGTCATGCGGCAAATGCTTACGCATATCTAGACATCAAAGTGCCCACACACAACAGTTCGTAGGCTATAAAAATTGCAAGGTGTAACTGCAACTGAAATTGCGCAAATCGCACTCGGGGAAATAATTTCAACCTGCTCGTGCAATAAATGTTAAAATGTTTTGGAAAATGGTTTTTCATAAAAATTATTGGTTTTATTCCATAATGTTGCTTTGATACTTAAATAAAAAAAAGTTCTGCTACAATTTTTCATAAGCCCGAGGTCACACTGGTGGTGGGATGCTCAGTCCGACTGAGCAGGCTAATGTGCTCAGCCCCTATTATTAAGCGGATGCTACATAAAACTTTTGCTTCGCTTTATGTGACAGATTTGCTTTGACAGATAAGACGAATTGTATGAAAATGCACAAAGCATGCCACATAAATCTTTGAAGCTGCAGCGCGAAGCGAAAAGATGGCCAACTCCCATCTTTTTGCGCGCTTTGACAATTAGCCGGCTTAATATTTATTTTACTTCGTCCAAATTCGAGTTTTCATGTAGAAACATAAAACTTAATTATATTGCTGATAATTTTAAAGCAAAATATATAAAATCCACAGCAACTTTGACTAGTAAAAAAGCGGTACAAAATTCTTTTCTTGGCGTTTATTGTAGAATACCTTTTGCGTCTGGCGCTTTGCTGGCAAAGTTATAAATGTCACGCAAAGCTACAAAGTTTTATCTGGCATCAGCTTAAGACTTCCATCGCTTTGCTTGACAGTTCAAACTTTGACAACAATACATCGATATTTCAATAGTCAAATACATTGAGCAGCTGTTTACTTGCTAGTTTTGCGTTTCTTTACTATTTCTTTATTTCGCTCTCAGTGAGCGCAATTCTCTGAATTTTCCCATGTTTCTTCTTCTTGATAATCATCTGCTAGAAAAGAAAAGAAACAAAGCCCTTGATTGTGTAACGTCTATGTTATGCAAAGTATATACGCTCCAACCATTTGACCGTTATGGTGATGGCATGATTCAACTACTACAGGTAGTAGCAATCGTACAAAAACAACATTTACCGTTGGTATGAACTCCTTGTGTCATCAACATCTTCTTTATCTAATCATATGTATATGTATACCCTGCATACCAGGATTTCATAGAATTCTGAAAGGTTTCACTTTTTTTTTAATAGTTCTTACAGGTCTATTCTGCACGTTACCGAGATTTTGTGACCGGAAAATTGTATTACAAAAAATGTTACCACTTCTTGTTACCAAGATTCTAGGTACGTTGGTAATGCAGTGAAAAATTCAGCAGTTCAGCTATGAAGATTTGTGGAAATTCTTGTATTGCATATTTCACGGAGCAATATTTTGTTACCAGTTTATGAGATGGTAACCAAATTTACCGGTGACAAGAGCGCACAGAATGCGAAAAAGGTTTAAAAATTGACAGACACTTTAATTACCGCTTACAAAATTTATGTTACCAGCGCAGAATAGATCTGTAAGAGTAGAAATCCACTACAAGTTTTTCAGGCGTTCGCGTTCTTCAGGTTTTCAGCTGTACAATTCAGCTAATGCTGAATGCCTGAAAAACTTGTTGTGGAGTTGTACTTTAATTGCTGGCCAAATTATTTAAATTTTCATACATTCGCTGGCCCAATCGTCAAATTAGTCAACCTCTTTCTCTGCAACGTGTTTAGCACGATGATTAGATTAGTAATAAAGTTGCACAACATATTGCATCGTGATGAAGCGTGTTTACTAAATGCCAACGCACCCATTATCCAAATACACACGATCTGACAAGATGAAGCAAAAGGAAAAAGTTATCTTCTGGCTGACATTTGTGACTTCTGCGCCAAGTTATTTTCTTTGAAAAGTAAACAAAGAATATGAAGACGAAGAATAAAGAAAAAAATGCAAGCAATTTTTCGTTTGTGCTAACTAAATTATTTTTGCCACCAATATTTATTTTAATTACATTTGCACAAAAAATTTATCGAAAATAGCTTAAAAATCACTGAAATAAACCACCGACAAAATACACATAGAGAAAGAAGCAAAACAGAAATAGCAAGCTTCAAAATTACGAACGTCACACACTTTTTTCCGATCTGTCAGATCTGTTCTAATTGGTTCATGCAACGCACCCTTGAACCAACGACTACAGATCACGCAATCCGCCATCGTTGTATTTGTAATCGAATTTCAGAAATAAGTTTTCGTAGCGTTTTTTATGTTTTCCCGTTTTGTTTACATCGTCTTCTATCGCTTCGGTATGGCTTTTTTTTAGCAATTTGATATGTTTTATGAGCGATTTTAATTTTAATTTTGATTTATTACAAATTGTTGATATAAAATGAGGTGCTTTGTGATTGGAACAAGTTTGTGCATTTGTTTGGTCAGCCAAAGGCCTAAATTTTCGTGAAAAGTGGGTGCACGTTTGCGGTCAGAATGTTGGCATTGAAAAATCGACCCGTGCTGATGATATGTGATTGTAAAACGCTCTCAATAATGAAAACCACATTTTATGGACTTTTTTGCTAATTGTCGTCAAGTTTCAGTTCGTATATTTTATAATAAATACCAATTTAATCGCACTCAATCACCGCGCCTTTTTCGTTTTCTTTATTTGTTTCCATTCTTAGGCACATGTCAAAAACGCTCAGAAATTTACTTTTTCGTTCTTTTCCGATTGCGTGATCTTGTTAGTTGGTTCATGAACGCACCCATGCTCCAACTCGTTGGTCAAACGTCTAAGGGCCATTTACATACGACTTTCCTCGCTTTGCTTGACAGTTCAAACTTTGACAACAGAGCGTGAAACGCAGAAAGTATGCTACAATAAACGTTTTGACAGCTTTTGCGTTCTCCTTTTCCTCCATATTTTTTATCTGTAAAATAGATATTAATATAATAATATGCATTAGTAATAGCAATAATAATTCCTATTTACCCTATTTGTCATTAAATGCAAATGCAAGCGCACGAGAAAAGATACATGTAGACAGCTGTTTGCCAAAGCGGGCAAAAGTTGAGAGTTGCCCAAGATTTTGCTTCGTTTTGCTTTGCTTCCAAAGTTTTTTATGTGAGCATACTCATGCATATGCCTACATCGATCTTATATGTCAAAGCAAAGAACTATCAAGCAAAGCGAAGAAAGTTGTATGTGAATCAGCCTTTACAAGTGTGTGTAAGTCCCCTTTCAGACACGTCAAGTCTTGCTTTCAAGTGTGCTCGTTCGTTGGCGAAGGAGGTGGGAAGAGAGGGGAAGAGTACAGATACCTCCGTACCGTCAATTCGTTTCAATTTTTCTGTCTCTTTTGATCTTTTCGTTGCTTCCCATTTAAGAACCAAGGACTTGAATTCAATTAAAGTTGACGCGTGTGGAAGCAAATAGAAAACACAAAAGAGAAAAAATTGCTTTCAAGACTTGACGTGTCTGAAAGGAGACTAAATAGGGCATTCGCACGAGGCGATTTTACAGGCAACAAAAGTTGAATGAGAAGTTGAAAGTGAAAAAGTTGTCAGATAAAATAAAAGTAAAAAAGTAAAAAAGAAAAAAAGGATATATACAGAATGTAAACAAACACAGGGCGCAAGGAAAAAGTTGAACGAGCTCAAAGTTGGCTGGCGACCAGCTTTGTTGAAGGCGATTAATTGAAAGGCCGTTCGGACGAGGCTATTTTTGCTTTCAGCTAAAAGTTGCCTGAAAAATCGCCTCGTGCGAAAGCCCTAAAAGGGTGTTCTCACGTGGCCATTTTGCGTTCAACTTTTGGGTTCAACTCACGCAGGTTTGCACAAAAAAAGTTGAATGGCTTAACGTTGGCTGGCTACCAACTTCGTTGAAAGTGATTAGTTGAAAAGCCGTTCAACCAAAAGTAGAATGCAAAGTCGAACAATGCAAACGCCTTTTTAACGCGAATATTTTTATATTTTTTTATATTTTGATATTTTTAGCCAATCAATTTTTTTTCGTGCAACCCTGCGTGAGTTGAACGCAAAAGTTGGCTGAAAACTCGCCATGTGCGAAGGCCCCATTATGCTGAAGTTCCAAACATATATCGATAACATATTCGAATGAGCAACTCTGGGATATACACATCGGTAAAACACGAAATTTTTCAATCAGCAATTTAATTCTCTGTGAAGGAGGACGAAAATAATTTTCACAAGAGAATTAAAGTGTATTTTAAGTATTTCTTTGCTGATATTACCATCAAAACTTAGGGAAAATGTAAGTATATCTGGTTTCTATATTCTATTGGTGAAAGTGTTTTAAATATAAGAAATATAATGATTTCATATGAAAATCAATAGCTTAAGTATAAAGGCATACATATATGTAAGTACATACATTTCATTTCGGGTATCTATAAGAAAATGCGCAGCACCCATATTTAGGGGCACATTAGAGACGTTGAAATCTATAAAAAATGTAATTTCGAGCTTTTAAGTAATCAAAATGGTGTCGGTTCAGCTTTTTATAAATTCCTATGTTGTTAACTGTGATTTATAAAGGAAGCCTTTTATTCCTCAACGAAAAAAGCTAAACTAATTATGTACATATTTTTTTATTTTGAGGTTATGGTGATCTTTAATTGAGCCACGTACAAATTTAAAGGTACATAAAACTTCACCGGGTTTGCACGGATTTCGCACGAAATTTTTTGTCGTTAAAACCACCAAAGCATAAAACAGTTTCCATGAACTTTAATGCATTGATAAATCTTGCTGTATGTACATACGTACATAGTCCTAGTTACATATTGAAATATTGATTTTTCACGTTTTACAAACGTGCTAATTTTCAATTCACTCATAAACCGCATGACTCATTACTACAAAGGGTCATGATGCATTTTTTAATTCTAATGGAAGCAGGTTTTTACGATTACATATATACATACATACATACATATATAAAAGCTTAAAAGGTGGCACTCGGCCGTTGATTGGGCTTATACGAAAAAATGCAAACGAATTTGGCATACATCTAGAGTACTACATACAAATCTCCAAATTATTTGGCACAGTAAAATTAAAGTTCAATTTTTCGAAATTATAAAATAATATCTTATGGACTACATAACCAATTAAAAAACTAATGATGTCAAAATAAAGATAACCAGCCTCGTCATGCACGCACGCTTCCTGGGGCTACCGATAGTAGAGCTGGACGACAACGAATGAAGGACTAACCGATCTGGGCGGGGTTGTTGTAGCCGCTACAACAACTTAAATTTTTATTTCCATATATTTATTATGGGCGGAATAAAAATTTTCGGGTGAAATTTTTTCGGACGAAACTCAGGTTACTTTATCTTTCAGCTATTCTTCATAATTTATAAATATTTTTATTTATTTTTTATATTTATAAACCAAAACTACTAAAAAAATTTTACAAAATTGTATAATTATTGCTAAAGAACTACATGCTACATTACATAAAACACTGGTGCTAAGGAAGAAATATTTAGGAACATAAAATTTCCTTTAGGAACATAAAATTTCCTTTTGTACTAAACTACACTTCCTTGCATTCAATGGATAAGAATTTATATGCTAGGTATATACATATGTACATACATATAGAGGTCCACAAAAAAATTGCGATATATTGACCGGTTTTGTCATTTGGCATCTGTCTTTTGTTTATTTAATATTTATAGTTAAATTTTTTTATATAAGTCTAGTATAAATATAAATCAGATTTCAATTTTGGTACAAAAATTAGAAAAATTCTGGTGTGCAGTTTTGTAGACCATTTAATCCTAGTATAATGGGCGAATTTCAAGCTGCTTTAAAATCCCATTTGTTTTTAGCAATTTTGTTTTTTTGCTGGCAGTGTCTCCTACATATAAATGTAAATTGTCGAACATACTTTTGTATGGAAAAAAACGTGAACCACTTTTAACAAAAAAAAATAATTTTTGTGAGCTGTCTGCAAATGGTTTTTGATGTTGGCTGTTTTCTGTCGCTTCACCTGAACATATGTATGAAAAGAAAATCCAAATAATCGGCAAAGAATCGGCGAAAAAAGGCCGATGCCGATGCCGAAGCTCAATTTTGTGCCGATACTAGCCGATGCCGATGCCGGTTAATCGGTCGGACCTATATTGTAGTTCATTAAAAAAGGGCCCTCCTCTTCGGCGACACAGAAAAGACATTTCTGCTTAGTAAGGGTTATGACCCCTAAAGCAGTGTTTGCATTGTTCAACTTTGCGTTCAACTCAACGCAGCTTTGCACAGTAAAAAGTTGAATTAATAATAATATCAAAGTAAGAAAATATATCAAAATATGAAAAAAATCAAAATATTCGCAGTAAACTTTTGATTCAACTAATCGCCTCTAAAACAGCCGTTAAAATTGCCTCATGTGAACATCTTTTAAAGGTTAAGATCTCTAAGCGCGGCCGAAGGCTTCATACGCAAAAACAAGATCTGCGCAAAAATAACTACGACCCTTAAGCATAACCCCACAAATGTTACAATATCGTCACCTGATCACCTGAATTCACAAAGGCCCTAGCCAACAAATTTTTTATTTTACGGTAGAAGCAAAAAACAAAATTATTATCAAAAACTGGTAGGTCCAAGGATTGATGGACTTGCTTCGACTTATTCCAAAAGAAGTAACTAGACTAAAAAAGAAGGACCTGTAAAGTTGTATTCTATTTTTAAACGACTTCAAAAAAGGAGGAGCGTATCAATTCGTTGGAATATTTTTTTATTTTTTTTATGTATGTTACTGCATATCCTCTTCAACCGATTTCGATAATTCTTTTTTTTTTTTTATCGGAAAGGTGGTACCTAAAGGGTAGTCCCATACTGGTTTAGATTTGATCATGAAGAAATTAACGGTAGTCCTAAATTTTTATATGAGAATTGAAGTCGGTTATTTTTTTTTTGCTTAAAAATTACTTGTTGGATAAAGAAAAGAACAAATGCTTCTACAGAACCTTATCAAAAATGTAATTAAAATGTCTCATATACATATGTACATACTTATGTACATATAGTTACCTTAATAGAGAAAAGCCCTATCTCAGTTTCTTTGAAAATCTTGCTTTGTGCAAATGTCGGTAGATTACTCACTGAAAACTTAGTGCAATTCAAAAACCACTACTACATTTAATTAATTATGGCCCTCAATTGAAAACAGCATTGTAAAGAAATTCCCAGTTGTGTAAAGTTTTCAGTCATTTTGCAAATAAACAATTGGGGTATTCACAACGTTGTCGTAAGTGTCATATTGTTGTATGTCGTAAACTTTAAACGCCTTAAAAATATATTAAGCAGGTTCGCAAAGTACCATCAAAGTAATATTTTGAATTTCCACAGTGTTAGAAAATAGTTGGTAGTAGTTTCAAGTTCTCTAAACATTTATTTATGCTTTTAAAGTTTACGACATACAACAATACAATACTTACGACGCCTTTGTGAATCTCCCAAATATTTTAGATGGGGCCTTTCTATATTAAGGTACTATTGTTTTTTATTACTCTAGCAGAGCACCCGACGTCGTTCGGGGTAAACAAATCAAAATATAAAACAGTAATACAAATATTCAGTTCAGCATAAATTAAATTATTTTCTTTCTGTTTAAATTAAGGCATCCTTATGAATCATACTTTTTATATACTTTACTCTAAACAACTCCTGCATACCAAATTTCAAGTTCATGTGAATTATGGTTCCCAATTACTAATTACTGCTGATTACTAATTCCACGACTAGTCTCCACGTTCCCTTTTACAAACTCATATATATGTTGCCGGCCAAACCCGATCTTAGGACAAATCAGTTTTGACTAGGCTAAACTAGGTGAGGCGCCACAGTATTTTTGAGCAGAACTCCGCGCTTCAAAAAAAGAACCCCCATCAGTCCAACTCCAACTACGCCGTCCACAATATACTTGCGTCCAACTTGACTTCGCGTTTAGATGGATGTATCGAATCTAGACAGAACTAGTTTCGCCCAGGGAAAACTTATTTGTCCTAAGATCGGGTTTGGTCTGTAACATATACAAACCTTACTATAAGCACCTGCCATGGAAATGTATTCATAACAAAGTTCATTATATTTCACGCCCCCCCTTCAAAAGCTCATATATATGTATATATATATATACTTTACTATAAGCACTTACCGTAGATACGCCTGCATACTAAATTTAAATTTCATGTGACATACATATATGTATATGTCCACATATGGTTCCAAAGTTATAGCTGATTCAAATTACCACGACTATGGGCAAACCATAATATAATATGTATATAAAATTAATGGTAAAAACTTGCACTTTCTATATAATATACATTTTTTCGTCATTAATTATGGACTTTTTCTAAAAACAAGTTATTTTATGAAAAAAATATGACAAGTTTTTTGTTTTATAATATTTTTGGCTTAAATAAATTGTCTTTATTTTGACATCTAATCTTTTTTAATTGGTTACGGTTTAGAAAATATTAATATTTTAAAATATCGCAAACATTTTTTTTAACCTCATATATCTTCTTTACTTTTTAATTGCGGCAAACAATATTAAGATTTATATAGTTGAGATCAGCGTAAAAAGTACTATCGGTCGGCATTTTTAGTTTTCCCATAGCTGAACGGTTGGGGTTATCTTGATGTGTTCCTATGTCTGCACTGTCGCTATGTTCGTTTAAAAGGTGTTCTCACGAGGCCATTTTGTGCTCACCTTTTGCTCAACTCACGCAGGATTGCACGAAAAAAGTTGAATGGCTAAATGCGACCAACTTTGATGAAAGCGATTAGTTGAAAGGCCATTCAACCAAAAGTAGAATGCCAAGTTGAACAGTGCAAACGCCTTTTTATGGCGAATATTTTAATTTTTTATATTTTGATATTTTTAACCATTCAATTTTTTTTTCGTGCCACCCTACGTGAGTTGAACGCAAAAGTTGGCTGAAAAATCGCTTCGTGCGAAAGCCCTATTACACTAACTACAAACTGCCCATGTCAGAAGCGGGAGTTTTCCGATGTTATTCGCGGCGACGCTTCATATGTATGTTTATGTTGGGTAGAAATAGCCTGAATGCGTTGTAATATTTTAGTCAGTATATATTTACGTTCCAAAAATGTTAAGCGGGTGGCAACCCTATCAAAAAGTTGTTATTTTTACCTCAAGCAGTGGAGCTTTCTTTCAGAATGGTATTTCAATCATTCCACTTGATGAACTATTACAGAAGTTATGGCGCTGTTTTGGTCAGATACAGTGCTTTCAGCTTTTTAAAACCCCATCTTTTTTAATAAATAATTAAATTTGAACAACGTAACAATTTTTCGCATGTCCCCTTTAAAATGCCATATTATTAATTAAATTTGATAAAATATTAATCCGTTTGGTATCAGAAAAATACCTTTTAGAAATAAGTACATAAGTAGATTTGAGTTTAATTTTTTCGCTCAAAGGAAATTTTTTTATTGCTGGATTTTTATTTTTTCGATCAAAGCTAATTATAATTTTATAATTTTTATATCCCGTTCAAAGATAATAAGAATTCGGCCTAATTGCGTTCGTCGTAAATTAGGCTAAATTGAACGACTCGACAACATTGGCATTGTCTATTGTCGTACTGAAATAAGTAAACGACCAAAAGCGTCGAAAACTATACAGTGCTGCTAAGATTTCCCGTTTTAATACACTAGTCGAGTGAAAATTTTAGGCAATGACGTGAAACTTTCGATACGATTCGACTCTCTAAAAACGACTTGCATTCGAAACGACTCTCGCAATGAGGGTCATTATTGCTTTTTATTTGTTTACTTAACAATAAAGATTAATCAAACTCAAAAGCTATACCACCGTGATTTCCGACGTATCCTTTTCAGAGGTAGCGACATCCTAATAAAAGTAATAAGTCCTAAAATTTTCTGGTCAAAATTTCAGTTGGTTGCGTATAACCTTTTTAAATTTTATAGATAAAAATTTTTGTTTATGACCTTTTTAAATTTTATAGATAAAAATTTTTGTTAAGTACAAAAATAAAACTCGTTAATTGTTTATCTCTGAGTGGAAAAAATAAAAGTCAACTAATAATTATTTTCGTTGAGTGAATTTGCTTATTTTCGTGAATACCCCTATTGTACTTGCATAGTTAGCAGCCTTCTACGTTATAAGTACGGTTTAAGGCAGCCGAATACGGGACAATAAAATATGTAAGCCAATTTTTTCCATAAAAGCTATAGGATTTTAAAACCTTTTTCAATGACCCTAGATTTATTAGCCCTGAAACAGTTTATTTTGCATATATTTTTCTATCTTTTGTGAAAGCAGCACATAAATATTCAGTAGTAGCATCACACACTTGTAGAATGTTTTCCATAACTTTGTGCTCGGGACATTTACCCCGCAAAATCTGTTATAAACTTTCCAAGGTAGAGAAATATAATGAAAATATCCGATTACTTTTGAAGCACGAGTGGTATTCAACGGATAATTTTCTGACTCGGATTTGGGCCAAGCACAATGCAGTGAATATCATCCGGAACGAGCTGTATTGCAAAACGTACCTTTGAAGGGTTCAACTCCCCTTGCATCTTTGAGAACTTCTTCATTTTTACAACATTCTCAAGGTAGCCTTCTTATTTGGAGTTCCTCATGTTGAAAAACCCCTCGTACAATCAGCAATCATTTTTTGGCGTAATTTCACCCAATAAATATTCTACTTAAAATTACATCCACACCACGGCACGGACAATTCGGTATCTAACCGTGTTTGCGCATATTGAAAATTTCCATTAATTATAGTTTAGAAATAAAAGATACTGATGCTTTGTTTTGCTGCATTTTCGAATAGCCCCATACTTGACGTGCTTAGTTTGACAAAATTTATAAACCATATGAGATTAGATAACAGCCGGTTTCACCAGCAATTTAAATCCAAAATTAGTTTTTATTCTCGTGTCAATTTCCATATAAAATTTTAATCTAATTATAGTATAAAAAACTTAAAAACTCGCTTTTATTACAATGTGAACTAAAAAGTAGAAAACTTTCTATCGAGTTTAGTTAAGAAATAAAAGGCATTGTTTGAGACAAATGTTTGAGATGAAATTGTCCTAAACATTTACCTGATATCGCCCCGAATTCATTCCCATTTCTTTGAAGTTAACCCAATTAGGTACCATGGGGCTATCACAGAATCCATCGAAGCATACGCTACGTTCGTAGCTGTTCGGATTTAGTGATAGTATTTTCGTAGATTCCACGAAAAATCGGTTTACGATGGATTCTGTGATAGCCCTGCATAGCTTCGATTATAAAATGGTTTGACACCCGTCTAAATTAGCATTCTACAAATGCAGTGAAATACATGTAACGGCCATAATAAAAGTATTTTTGCAATTATTTAAAGTAAATCCATTTTACTATAAAATAATACTCAAAACTTTTTTTCTTTTGCTATTTACACAGGTTCGATAGACGTAACGGAGCTCCAGCTGGTGGAATGGGCGGTATGGGTGGCAATGCTGGTGGCGGCGGCTATCGTGATCAGCAACGCGGCGGTCCAATGCGTGGCAGTGGTATTGCACGTCCTCGTCCTGCACCTTATGCTCGCGGTGGCATCGGTGGCAATGGTGCTCCGTTTAGAGGTGGGCCGCCACGTGGCGGCAACAATGATCGTGGAATGAATGGCGGACCCATCAACAACGGCTCACCCGGGGATCGTTTGCCTAATATAATCTGGTCTGAAATAAAATTGTCACCGTTCCAAAAAAACTTCTATCAACCTAGTACGACTGTTGCCGAACGCTCAAAAACAGATGTGGATGGTTATCTCACATCCAATGAGGTTACTTTGAAAGGTGATAGCATTCCATCGCCCAGCATTGAATTTAGCGAGCCTGGTTTTCCGGACCATGTTTTAGCTGGAATAAAGAAGATGGGATTTGCCAAGCCAACTGCTATACAAGCTCAGGGTTGGCCGATCGCTCTTAGTGGACGGGACATGGTCGGTGTAGCACAGACTGGCTCGGGTAAGACCCTCGCTTATGTGTTACCCGCTGTGGTACACATCAGTCATCAGGCTCGTTTGGAGCGCGGTGATGGGCCCATCGCTCTCATTTTGGCACCTACGCGTGAACTAGCTCAACAGATACAACAAGTTGCAAACGATTTCGGTTCCCAGACTCATGTACGCAATACATGCATTTTCGGCGGAGCACCGAAACAACCTCAAGCGCGTGACTTGGAGCGCGGTGTTGAAATTGTGATTGCTACACCTGGCCGCCTACTCGATTTCCTAGAGCGGGGCGTAACCAACTTGCGCCGTTGTACTTATCTAGTATTGGATGAGGCTGATCGCATGCTAGATATGGGATTTGAACCACAAATTCGGCGTATAATAAAGCAGATTCGCCCAGATCGTCAAGTGTTAATGTGGTCGGCGACATGGCCAAAAGAAGTGCGCAATCTTGCTGAAGAATTCCTTGATAACTATATACAGATTAACATTGGCTCACTAACACTTTCAGCCAATCACAATATACTTCAAATAGTAGATGTGTGCGAAGAGAATGAGAAAGATAATAAGCTCATAAAGCTTTTGTCGGAAATTTCTGCCGAATCCGAAACGAAGACAATTATCTTCGTGGAGACAAAGAAACGCGTCGATGAAATAACCCGTACTATTGGGCGTAGTGGATGGCGCGTGTGTGCTATTCATGGCGACAAGTCGCAACAAGAGCGTGATTTTGTTTTGTCGTCATTTCGTAATGGACGGCACTCAATTTTGGTAGCAACCGATGTGGCTGCACGCGGCCTAGGTAAGACTAATTTTCCTTACATTCCTCGCCGCTGCCGCTATATAGCTGCGGCTACGGCGATAACTTGACTCTTTGATCGTAGCTGCGAGTGATGCTGTGGACGAAATGCTGAAAATTCTATCATTATTACTTTGTTGGTTCGATGGCGAATTATATTTTTTGTCATGATGCGAATCAGCGAAACCCAACGCCTTAATAATTGTTTCGAATGCGTCCAATTAAAGATAAGATGGGGTATAATTATAAGTTCGTTAAAAAAAAAACAAGCGGGTAAAGTTTGGAGTTAAAATTTAAAGCCAACTGCTCATAAAAACACTGAATGCAATAATTTTGCGGACGATTCGCTGAAAAAGGTGTGGGTAAATAATGAGGAATGTGTATTTCCATACATTACTGTCAGGTTACGGGTCATATTAATTAACTAGGATTGTATTTTGTATGTTTATGTACCTATATAAAAAAGAATAGTGTCAGTCAAGGAAACTGTGGCCGCAAAATCTGAATAGAATAGTATATTTTAGCGGGCGTGACTGTGCTTATCATGACAGCTGTTTGGTTACTTAAAAGGACTACTTATGTAGGAGTTATGACTGGCTACTTATTTTTTTTTATAATTCGTCATTTAATTTGTTTAGAATAAAAGCAGTAACTGATTCATTTCATATAAAAGTTAATATCAAAAAACAATCGTTAATTTCCTGTTGTAAAATCTTATTTAATGCCAATACTTAAAGCGTTGCTTACTATATAAAGGCTTTTCAGCGTTTGTACATACGGAAGTCGGTAAGAGTCAAATCTGTGCCATTAGATCAGCAGCAGTCATTAGCATGGTTAGGGGGACAAACACTTGCGGGTTTCAATAATTAGAAAAACAACGCACATTGTTCAGAGTTTGGGCCTAATAATTTTTGACTGGCAGTTGCATTTTTTCAGTTATTACAATTTATGTGTGAACAAAAATATCAACTTCACCGTTTCTTCAAATGGACTTCGATTTTTTCTTGTATATAAAACTATGAAAAAGTTTATAACTTCCTAAAATATTTCAAATGCGAAAACACGGCCTATCAGAACAAATGCTAAAATCTGTTTCTGCAGTTTTGTTTTTGATAGTTAACAAATCATGCTTGATAAAGAAAAGCTAAATTCAGATTTAGTATTTATTAGCAATAAGTAAACACTTAGGTTATATATAATTTAACAAAAAAAAGGCAGTAATGTAAATATATCATAGCTAAAAAAAGTAAACGCGCAAATGCTGTGCTTCAAGTTCGGCTTAAACAATCCGGTGCGCATACGTACTATGTGTGCTGGAGTCAAGCTGGGTAATAAAAATATGGGAGCTCACTGCAAATACCTATTGTGTATGTAAAGACATTGCGAGTACGCTTAGCTCGTGCTTGCGTTCTGTGCGCTCGCTTGTTTGCTTGTTCAACATCCTTGGTTTTCTTCTCACCCTACCACAGCTGCGCTCAACACATCCCTTAATTGTAAATTCAGGTCTGTGCCGGAATTCGGTAAGTACGTTGCTTTCTCTTCTCATTAAAGTCATTCAGAAAACCAATTATTATTTCTGTCTGCTTTTGGTTGTTAGTCTTTTAAGTATACTATATGAATTAAGCTTCCAACTCCGTGTATACTGCCTACGCATTTTAATAAAATGATTTTATAATTTCGAAAATCTTTAATACCAAAGAAATTGAAAAATTTAAGAAACATACAAGCATACAAGGAAAAAATCGTTGAAGGTCGAGGTCCACTTAAAAATATTGCAAAACTCCAATCATGCCAATTAAATTATAAAGTTGTAAAATATTTCACTTTTCTTGCAATGTTGGAGAAATTTTTGTTCAATTTATATGCTATGATGTATATTTTTTTGCCAGCGTGCACTCTAAATAAATATTTTTAATTTTCGACGTTTGCATCGAACGAACGCGAATTAACGACTATTCCTACAACGCACGTCGTTCAATGCTTTTAAAACCCTAAACTGAACAGATGTTGACGATGTTAAATTCGTAATTAATTACGATTATCCTTCGAATTCGGAGGACTACGTGCATCGCATCGGGCGTACAGGGCGCTCGAACAATACGGGAACGGCATACACCTTGTTTACCACTTCAAACGCCAACAAAGCTAATGACTTGATACAAGTGCTGCGCGAAGCTAATCAGGTAAAAATATTCAAAAATTATACATAAAATTATTTAAAATAAAACTTTCGTATTACATCTAACGAACGTTAGGCTAACAATTTTTTGTGTGGTTACTTCTTTTTCATGTACTTTTTGCAGGTCATCAATCCACGACTTGTTGAGATGGCATCATCTTCGGGCTATAATAATAAACGCAACTCGCGTGGTGGCTATCAGAATCGTGGTGGTATGGGTGGTGGTGGTGGCTACGGCAATCGCGGTAATCGCTCTTATGGTAACAATGCTGGCGGCATGGGTGGCGCTCAATCATATCAGCAGCGTCCACCACAAATAGCTAATGGTGGCCAAATGTATCAACGTCCGAGTGGACCACCTTCTCGATTCTCAGCCGCTCCTCAAGCTGGCTACGAACGCAACCAGCACACCGGTGCCAATAAGCCTTATGGTGCCGGTGCTGGAGCCGAAGGTGGTGATAAGCGACGTTTCAATCCCCAGCAACAACCGCCACAGCAGTCTTTAGGTTATCAGCAGCAACCCCCGCGCATGTCATATGGAGGCAATAATGCACACCATCAACCGCCGCCAAATCACCGGGCGGCAGGCAGTGCTTCTGCTGGTGCATCCGGAATGTACGCACATGCACCTCCTTCTCATCATTCAGGAGGCAGTAACTATGCCGTTCCCTCTGGATTTGGAGCGGCGTCCGGCAATAATATGTTTGCTTATCCCCCGCCCCCATTGCCCGCGCAAAACTAAAAACCCATACTATAGAAGTAATTTTAACATCATCAGTAATTTAAAACGTAATGAATTAACTTCTGCACTTGGCATTTGATTAGATTAAATTATGTTATTCTTGTGTGTGTGTTGTACTAATGTACGCCAAGTCATAGTACGCAAGTGTTTTGTAGCATGACGGATATTTGAAGGAGATCCGCACTGCAATGCTTCAGTTCAACTTAAACGTACCGGAAATACTACTTGTTTGGGTGGTTGTTTTGGTTCAACATTTATTTCTAAGCTGTGCATTTCTTTTACTTTACATCTTATTTGATTGTATTGTTGTTGTCTCTGTTTCCTTTTTTTTTATAATTTACACATCTTTACACCGCAACTTCGTGACAACGGGCTTTTCCAAAGTTCTTGCGCAAGCCTGCACTAATTTTTATTTAATTTTTGAAACTTTTGCAAGAAGTGTTTTTTTAACCGAATTGGAACTATGATTGTTTCCAATGCAGAGGTTTTATCTCCAGTATAGATCACGGCTATGTCATCGAGCATACAGCTATATTCATTACATCAACATAAATGATCACGTTCATCAAACTTTAAAAATAAATGCTAGTTATTACAATATATTAACATAGTTGAAGTGAATTGTATTCCTTGGATTTTAATGGATATATTAATGTTTACGTACCATAAAATTTAAACAAATATACTTCAATAAAAGTATATACATAAATATGCCTAATAACACATGGTATATTTAAAACCCCTATACAAATATCTTTTGAACTTTTAAAATATGGGGTGCGTTCAGAAATGCATCAAGCCAAAGCATCAGTCTCTTTTTTACTTCCAAATTATAACTCCTGCAGACGCGTTATTTGCGCAACTAAGTTCCAATTAGGCATTTAACCGTGGTTGCGCATATGGCATATTTCTATCAATTACAGTTTAGAAATAAATGCGTCTTATGCTTAATGCATTTCTGAACATATCCATGGCTGATAAACGGATAGTAAGTATTTATGAAGAGAATAAGTGTTTGCAAAACCTCCGATTAACGGAATAAGAGCTAAAAAATATTGGGGCGCTTTCTTGTTTCCGTACGAGTCGAAAATCTTGAATTTTTCCATCATTTCCATATAAAAATTTCAAATATTCGATACGTACGAAAACAACAATATGCCCTTATGTTAAAAGAAAATTATTAAATATGAATATCTACAAATCTATAAGGCGTGTTATGTCATCAGAGGGTGGCCGAAATTGATTTTTATCGTCAAAGTATGTAACATCAGACTTGAATTTCTCGTCGGCACAAATGCCCAGCTAAGCACCTATTTTCACAAAGTTATAAACCATTTTCCTTTGCAATGCCCATAGTATAGGTTATTAGGTTACCTTAATTTAAAAATTTTTATTTTAGAGGATAAGCAAAAACAAAAAGAGTATCAAAAGCAGGTTGGGCTTTTTAAAAAGTGGCATGTAGCTGCATTGTTTTTGGTACTAACACTTCACAATTTCTATTGAAGGTGTATTTTAATATATCCTACCAAAATCATTGAAAAACCAGAGACTTAAAATTATTATTCTAATATTTGAGAACAAAAATGTCGCCTTGTTTAAGAGAATTTTTTTTTCGTCTTTGTATAACTTTATTACGAGAAATAACTTTTTTCGGCTCGCTGGACGATTATTTTCAGATGGAAATCATGGTGTAATAAGTAATAATAATAAAATATAACAATAAATAATAATGGTGTTATTATTCCACCATGGGTTTTACCATCCCTGCAAGAACAGCGACTATCATTTGACAAATCATTTGAGTAGCAAGACTAATAAGAGATTCCTATCACTGGCTACCTACAAGTTAATAGGTTTGTTCGTCGAGCAAAAAATTTGTACGAATTATCACAATTTTTGCCCAAATCGCGTTCGTGAAGACCAAAAAATTATCCAACACTCAAAAATTGTGAGAGCAAAGTGACAGTTCTCTTGGAGAGAAGTTGCAAATTCTTCCTGGAAAAAATTTTGCCAGCAAGAATTTGCAAACACGAAAAACATGTGGTTGTGGCGCATGGTTGCATTTTTGTCTACAATAATTTGAATAAATTAGTTCGTTAAATTTAAAAATTTATAAACGAGCGACTTTTTTATGAAAAAAGGATGTAAATAATTGTTGATATAATTAATTTAGTTAATTCCAATGATTTGAACTTAATTCGGCTGAAAAAAATTGTATTCGGTATCGGAATGCAATTGCAACCAGAGTCCATTTAAGAAACCTGACAGCTATTACGATGAAGAAATTGAAATGTATGTTAAAGAAAGTCAGAACAACAAGAAATATACATGTATATCCTATTTTTGGCCATCCGAAAGAATGTAAAAATTTACAAAAATTTTTTATGTTTGAAATGCAACCGTGGACGCCAGCTGGCAGGGAAACTTGCAAATTCTTGCAAATTTGCGTTCGTGCAGAAATTTGCAAGTTTCTCAACATGAGAGAGAATTTTTTCTTACTCTCTGATATTTTGAGTGTTGGATAAATCTTGCTGGATTTTCGACGAACAAACCTATTATCAAATTAGGAGCGTTCCTTATCTCCCAGAAATAGTCGGAAAAGTCCGAAGTAGTCAGATTTAGTCCAAAAAGCGTTCCTTAACTCGGAAATGACAGCAAAAATGAGAGAGCAACACTCAGTGAGAGTGGCCCATATTATGAGTTGCATTCGATTTTCGACTGTGGTCGAAAGTGCTGAGCGAACGAATTTTCATTTGGTATTATGGCGCTCATTCGATGAAGAATTGCGCTATTGTGAATTTCGCTCGTTTAGGTTGTTCACAATAGTATATTTTTCACCGCTGAGAAGCTTTGTTTACAAATCGAGCAAACTAAATAGTGTGCTTATACATATTTATGTAAATTTGTTCTAATTAAAATGAAGTAAAAAAGAAAGCAAGTTTATAAAAACGTGGTAAAATGAGTACAACGAGTTCTGGTTCAACGATTCGTCAGAGGATGAGAGCTTAGTAAACTGGCCAGGAGTAGCAAATGTTTAAGAGAGTTTAAGTTTATTAGTCTTTCGAATATATTTTGATATAAAATATATTTAAGAAATTTGTCTACAGATTCAGTAAAAAATTCCGACCATCTAAAGAGGCGTTTGTGAGCCAAATCTATTTAAAATATTTTAAAACTATCAACAGCGCTACGATTTTGTTCTCAGAGATCGTGCCAACAGAGTATTGGGATTTTCTTTCCCAAGTAAAACCAGCCTTTCGAGCTTGTGTTTAGTATTCACGATGTTAGAACTGCATGAAATTAATAAAAATTGTTTAAAATTAGTGTCTAGCCGCCAAAATGTAAGAAAACATATACAAAATCATTAATTTTTCACAATTTTCTAACACTTCGCTACACCATCGAAAGCAAAATTCTGTTCGACAGAAAATTCGATACTCAACGAAAATTTCGACACGCTTGCATAGCGCATAATACGAATTTCACTTTCGATCTTCGATCTTCGATAGCCAGCGAAGATCGAAAATCGAATGCAGCTCATAATAAGGGCCAGTGTCTCTCATCAGTCCGAAGTAGTCGGATTTAGTCAGAAAAACTTTTTCTGGCAAAATCCTGAAAAGTGTCAAACTCAACTGAATTTAAATTAACGGAAATTAAAAAATACGCAAAAAGTGAGAATAATGTAAAAAGTAAAAAAAGTGAATTGAAATTGAAGGAGGCAAAAAAAAAAAAATGATATAGTAAGTGTTTATTGTGCTTGTGCTTGTGTGAATGTGTTTTGTACATACATTTCCATTCTTATTTGACGTTAGCTTTGATTTTAGTCCAAAAAGATAAGGAATTAACCTAATTATGAGTGATCAACCTTGATAGAAATATAATACTAGGTTCACATATAAGTAGGTTATCCTCATTTTCGAGCTTAACACCCTAATCTGTAATTATAACAAGAGATTAGCCATACAAAATTCGTCCCTTGTTAATCTGTAATTATAAAATAATCTCAGATTTAACCGATAACTTTTCGGTGTCCATCCTAGTTTTATCGATTGTTTTTGCGAAAGAGAGGAGAAATGCCAAATGTAAAAGTAAACAATAATGTACGCTAGCAAGTAAAAG
Organism: Rhagoletis pomonella; assembly: GCF_013731165.1. Classification (NCBI taxonomy): domain Eukaryota; kingdom Metazoa; phylum Arthropoda; class Insecta; order Diptera; family Tephritidae; genus Rhagoletis; species Rhagoletis pomonella. The sequence continues at coordinate 28,844,048 of NW_023458564.1, forward strand.
AGGTTTGTAAGGGTATTTTTAATAAAATGTTAAGTTAAAATATATTTATATTGCTTATTATTGCAGAAAAACGTGATCACGGTGGCACAGAGAAGAAACTTAACTTTTCCTTGAGATGTAAGAATAACAAGCACAACAAATTTGACGGCTAATAATCTGAGATTTGCCTGTGTAAACGGGGTGATTAAAAAACGAGCTTTGATTGAGATAATATTGATATGTGAACATAGTTTTAGTCAGAAATGTGCAATCAAATTTGATGTAATAACCGATCAATCATGACACATCAAGTCTGACATGTTTTCATGTCATTGTTGATTACTCACAATTGATGTAAAAATTCATCAAGCGTGATCTTTCACGCATGATATAGAAATCTTTCATTAATGACACATGTAATACTTCTTTTTTAATAATCAGCCTCATTGCGTAAGTCGTAAATTAGGCTAAATTGTACGACTCGACAACATTGGCATTGTCTACTGACGTACTGAAATAAGTAAGCGACGAAAATCGTCGAAAACTATACAGTGCTGCCAAGTTTTTCCGTTTTAATACACTAGTCGAGTGGAAATTTTAGGCAATGACGTGAGATTTTCTATACGATTCAACTATCGAAAAACGACTTGCATTCGACACGACTCACGCAATGAGGGTGAATATCTGTGTACGTATGGAAAAGTAGCTTATGTCCAAAGGCTGGCTTTAGTTTAATGCGGCATTCCCTTTATTCTTTAAACGACAAGGTATTTTTTGATGAGTCTTAATAAGAATATTGACTTGCTAGTATCGGAACTTTATCTTGGACGTTTATTTGCCAAAAGTTTTTCAACGGCTAAGCGCCAGTGAGTCATTTGCAATCGTATGCTGCGAATGCCGATTTATATTAAAGCCCATGATACAAAAAAGAAGGTAGTTTCAATAAACAACTTTTGACGGATAATAAAATTTTTTGAAGTTTCATAAATTGTCAGTATTATCAACGGCCTTGCCACTTTGATAATATTAAAACAATACATCGGAGTATTTTCTTTCCCATATTTTTACCAATGTGAGTATATTTCAAATCAAAACTCACAATCAGTACTTGATATTTTTTTACTTACGTGGTTTGCCCCTCTTTTATTAAAAATATATAAAATGTAAACTGTTACATTGTAATTATTCTTTTTATTTTATAATAAAAACCATTAGTGCATTATGTTGTTATTTTTTTCATTTTCTTATTTTGATATACAATTTTCGTTTCTTTAATCTTGCGATTTAAAAATCGAATTCTAAAGAATGTTCCCAAATAAAATCTTTTTATAATATTTTGGTCCAAATTTACTTTTAAATTTCTCATCAGATTTAGCAAAAATTTTGGCTTTGTGGTTAGCGAATCACCATTAATTTCAACAAATTTTGAATTCAAAATTTCCAATGTATGCAAAAAACTTGAATTCGGCTTGTACAGACCGCCCTCCGATAAACAGTTAACATACGTATAATTTTGATCACTTTCTACATGCGTCCTGAAGCCTAGTTTTGTCAACCCCATTTTCGAAATTATGTAGCCGGCAAAATTTTCAAGTCCATCATATTCTACATCTTTGAGTGGACTGATGAAATCTTCTGCTTCATGCTCTTCTGCGAGCTACTTAAAAAAATTAGAATTCAAATAAAAACGAAAGGGTAAGGAGTTTACCTCGAGTTCTTCTTCTGCGGATATTTCAATATCGTTAAGTGGTTTGAAAACATTTTCACTGAGCAACTCCTCTTCAAATTTTAACATTACTTCACTTGAAGACTCAACATTTGTTTCCGTGCTCAAAATAGTTTCGTTTCGCCCTAATAAAGTTCATGCATACATTTTAGAATCTTTATGACAACAACAATAATTTCTTTAAGTGGTTAAAAAATTACCTAGAAGGTATGATCGAAATCTGTACTTGAATTCGAGAGGTGACGGATGGTCATGCAGCCCTCCTTTCATATATGTTCAATAACTTCACTAAACTTCACTCATTTTCATACATTTTTGTTTACTTTTACAAAAAAAAAAATATTATCTCTGGTGATCAGGTAGCATGAATTTTATGAAATGTCATAATTTTATTAAAAGTCAAATGGTTAGCAACAACAACGAATGTCATTAAATGGAACTACCTTCTTTTTTGTATCATGTTAAAGCCAGCATTTCGACATAAGCTACTTTTCCATACGAACACAGATATACATTTCCAGCCGATGTGTTTTTAGATTTTTTGGCTGAGCTCAGTTGTCTTCTTGATTTCTTTTTGGAACTCAACAGGACCTTTCTTAAATGCATCTATGTGGAATGAAATAGAATACCAAAAAAATTGTATTGTTACAAGTAATTTTTAGCAAAAAAAACCGACTTTAACTCTCATAAAAAAAAATATATATCATGATCCACTGATCGGATCTTAACCAGATTAGTATGGGACCAACTCTGAGACACTACCTTTTCGATGCAAAACATGGTCCAAAGTTATGCGGCAACATACATAAAAAAAATAAATAAATAAAAAATATTCCGACGAACTGATAACCTCCTCCTTTTTGGAAGTCGGCTAAAAAGATATGTACATATGTATACGGCAGTGGCACATAATTAGGGATACTATTTCTTTATAAGTTTTGACCATTTATTAAAGAACTTGCATTGATTTTTGAGAATTTTTTAACAAAGTGTGTTAAAAAGGTTTATATTTATATAGTTGTAAATAAATAAAGAAAAAATAAATGGTCAGAACTTGTAGTGTCCCTAATATGTGTCTTAGGATTGTGTCAACCATTATAAGTTTGTTTAGTGGTTTTCTCTCCCATCTGCCGTCCCAGTTAAACTGCAGCAATGCCTCGTCCGAAAATAAATGTTAAATACCGCTGGCTACGTCCTCGGACACCTTTTATTTTTATATGAAGTGGCCTTTTGAAAAATTTATGTACAGCAATTAGAGCGTGAAATATGTATTCCATAATAAAATTCATTACCATGGCTTGTGCATACTCTGGATCTTTCAATTTTGTGGATACAATTTTTTAATATTGGATTCGTAATTCAGTTTTCCTTGCTCATGGCGTTATTAAAAGCTCTTTTCTTCATTTTAAATGAAATATTTTATAAAACTTATCTTTATTTTTCCACAGCACTTTGAGTTTTGAGCATCTTTTCGTTTTGCGTCTTTATTTTTTCTGTTGATGTGCGCATTTGAACTTCTTCAGTACCAAGTACTTTATAATACGGTTTAAATTATTACGTTTACATATAAAAAAAATGTCATACCACAATAAAAACTTTTATTTTTACTTACTTTTGCTATGAGAGGGTCGAATAATGGTAAAATTATCGTTTTAAACTATTTAAGTTCAAAATTATATCCAAGTACTTCAGTACTCGACATTATTTGGCAGGTACAACTACTTTTGTTGAGCACAAAATGCAGCCCTAGTGAACCTTGCGGTTACTTTGGCAACCAACTACCGTTATTTCGGTAGCAGTGCACTTTAGCGAAAGCAGGCCAAAACGGACGGAAAAGTTCGAGAGTGGTATCAATCGACGCGTCTTAACGCCAACAATAACAATCCGAGACCGGAAATTAATGGTGAAAAAATTAAACATAATTTCGCTGCTTGCTACCCATGCATGCTACCACTTTGCAATGGGGTGCTCTCGTACTCTTTGAAATTTGGAATAGTATTTTTGCATTTCGTGCAATGCGTGCATCGTGCAAGACTTCGAGAATACACCTAATAACAAGAGACAGCAAAAAAATGAAGTGAGCGAGATGAGAGGAATGAGAGAAATATGTAGCAATTCCAACAACAAAACAACTAGCACAGGGTCGCATTTATATTGCTATGCTATTTTGCAAAATATATACATGGGTCTCGACGTTGCATATTTTACAGCGATAGGATATGTTATTTCCCATGTATTTTGTTGTTGTGTGTTTGCAAGTTATGAAATCCGTGCTACGTGCAATGGCTTTGCCAGATTTGGAGAATACCCCTAATGTTCCATAACGCCGTACTACAAATGGTTGATAATGTGTACTTTTCCAAAACGCATCCGAAAAGTTATCGAAACGCATTGTTAGAGTAATCAGGGACAAAGTTGATGCTTCTTTTTTTTTGGCTGCGATTGGCGTTGTTAAAATTGAAAATTACGGAAGGGTATTAATTGTTATATTGGATATTCAAAACATGCAATGTATGTGGTTGCAATGTTTCGCAACTCTGCATATACAAGCAGTTTAAATACCGCAGTATCCAAACAATGTATTGGTACGGTTTTGAAGTCAGCCAAACTCAGGGCCAGAAACATACACATGCTGCGCGTGCTAGAGACGATTGCACACTAACTCTACCTCGGTCAAGTGCAGTACCTGCACCACCTCCGCACTTGCTCTGCCTTAAGAACTCACCGGCAGTGGGCTACGTCCTACGTTGCCCAATGCTGCGCTGACCCGACCGCCTCCACAGCACACGTGGAGTTCGCCCAAGCATGACAACATTAATACAACCACGCCTCTACACAACACAACAATAGACACACACAAACAGACGTAACCGCACCATGATCTTTGGCATTCAAGCCTGTCGAATGATCGGAGGGGAACGCACTGGGCTGAGCAGATAGACGATTCGAAATTCTTCACAGTGAGCGACGGCGCTCCCACCAGGATTATGGGCAGCTGCAGTAGCTCGCCTGACATAAAAATCGTAAGCGCTGGTCTGATAAACAGCTTAACGTGGCGACCTACCCTGACTTTAGCTTCGCACCTTTTGCTCATAATCATCTCGACCGACTTTGCTTCCGCGGAGCACCGAACCTACATCCACTTTTTTAAACCTGATTGGAACGGCTTTGCGGAAGTTACTGAAAACAGTTTCTCTGCCCTTCCCACAGCAACCTACGTTCACGTAGCTGAGCGTAAGTTCCGCAAGGTTGTGACTGCCGCTGCAGCCGGCTTCATACCAGCCCGATGTAGTTCGCATCCCCGTCCGCATTTTCCTGCCAGCTATCTTTTTTTGTTATTTTTATATAAAAATATCGTCTAAACTTTAACCAAAACCATGTAAATTACAGTTTCAAACTCTGTACAAAATTAAGGTAAATTCAACAAATTTTCATCAAAATTTCAACTTTATTCTGAATTTTTAGAAATTTTTTTGGTATACAGTTTTATAGCCCACACAATTTTAGTCCAATGCAGTGCAAGTTTCAAGCGGCTAAAAAATCGCGAAAAGTCCCATTAAGAGAACTTAACCATTTCCATTTGAAGATGCCCAATAAAAACATGAATTTGAGATTCCGAGCCCTATTTATAAACTTGAGCTAATTTATGCGGCTGGAAAAGCCAAATTTGCAAACGGAATGCAATCGCAACCCTAGTCGATGTTCAAGAATGATAGAATACAAGATTGCGCCAATCGAGCTGAAAGCAACTGGCCGTGACGTCAAAAAATACCAGAATGAGAGCGCAAGACGAACTCGACAAGAAAAAGAGGAAGCATCGAACAAAAGGCAGTATTGCCAAGTTTTGAATTTGAAAAAGCAGCACCAAATTTTTATTGGTATATTTTATGGACTTTATATACATACATAATTTTATTGTAAGGATTCCGATTCAAATTAATAAAAATCAATGTTTCTTGCACGACGGTCGATTTCTTCTGGCATGATTGAAGGTGCTGCCACATATTTTCGCTTATGTCACCGTGCCATGATTTTGTTAAAATTTTTGTAAAGTTGCTTACCACACTTACGGTTGCTATAAATTTTGCGTACATTTTTTTAAGATTTTCTAATTTGGTGTCTTCAAACTAAAAACAAAAGCATAAAAAACGCACCAAGCACCAAACTCAAAAATTTTCGCGTTTTGAATACCCATTAAATTTGGCGCGAAAAGCATAAGTTGGCAACATTTAATGTAAACAAAAGTATTTTATGACGTCAGCGATAGGGTGGATGCTGTCAAATCGACGAAGAGAGGGTTAGCGGTCCGCGAATGGCGCGACCTTTATTTTCTGGATCGTGGTCGATGTTAGGAAACCCCACGATTGAGAGAAATAGAAGTTGCGCCAATCACGGTACCGCTATACCTCTCTCAGTGAATTTGACTGACTCGTTGTTTGTATGACGTCACACTTGTGCAACTTGTTTATGTTTTCCTTGCAACATTTTTTCTTTTTCCATTCTTGCTCACGTTTTGGCATTTCTCACTCGCAATTGCACCAGTGTGACGTCACACAAAAGTTATTCTCAAAAATCCTCTCAGATAGACGCAATCTTGTATTCTATCATTCTTGAGGAAACCCCAATACATATAGAATAAAAGATTGCGCTGATTGATGTAAAACTCGAGAGATTAACGTGAATATGTCATCGGCACATGCCGGCTAAGGTGCTGGAATCGAAGGCTCGCATCCTCACAGTATGGCCCTTATTATGAGTTGCATTCGACTTTCGATCTTCGCTGGTTATCGAAGATCGAAAGTGAAATTCGTATTATGAGCTATGCAACCGTGTCGAAATTTGAGTATCGAATTTTCTGTCGAACAGAATTTTCCTTTCGATGGTGTAGCGAAGTGTTAGAAAATTGTGAAAAATGTATGATTTTGCAATTGTTTTCTTACTTTTTGGCGGCTATACTCTAATTTTAAATAGTTTTTTTTTTTAATTTTACGTAGTTCCAACATCGTGAATAGTTTTAATAAATTTTAAATAGATTTGGATCACAAAATTTCTAATATATTGTATGTCAAAATATGTTCGAAAGGCAACACTTAAACTCTCTTAAACATTTACTACTCCTGGCCAGTTTACTAAGCTCTCATCCTCTCACGAATCGTTCAACCAGACCTCCGTTGTACTAATTTTTACCACGTTTTTATAAACCCGCTATCTTTTTTATTTCATTTTAATTTGCACAAATTTACTTAAATATGTATAAGCACACTATTTAGTTTGCTCGATTTGTAAACAAAGCTTGTCAGCGGCGAAAAATACACTATTGTGAACAACCTAAACGAGCGAAATACACAATAGCGCTATTTTTCATCGAATGGGCGCCATAATACCAAATGAAAATTCGTTCGATCAGCACTTTCGACCACAGTCGAAGATCGAATGCATCTCATAATAGGGGCCTATATCTTTTAAGAGTGGTTTCGGTGATCGCCTCAAGTGTAACTTATACATCTCTTGCTGCTTATTCAAATCCGCCGGTTACCACAAAGCTTGCCCCAATCACTTTCAGGGAAAAATGTTGGGTTATTTTTTTTTTTTAAATTCATGTAATATACATATTTAATTTAAACCGCTTCTGGAGTGACTTGACAGTTGTTTGTTTGGAGTAGTTCACAAATATACATTTATATTTATTTGATAGGCTGTCTCCCTTTGATTGCGGAATAGAGAGTAACTGAGCAACTGTTCCTAGTCAGAAGTTACAGGATTTAGTCCGGAGATTTTTTTTTAGTCTGTTCCTTTGAACTTCAGACTAAAACCTGTGGAACTGTCAAACTACAATTTTACGCTCTCAAATGAGAGTAAAAGGAGAACAGATGCAGAAGAGCATAGGAACGCAAAAAGCACTATTTCCTGTAAAAACGTCAGACGGTTTGTTTACACGTCATTGGTACTACACTGATTTGGCTGAAATATCACTAAATAATTATTAAAATCTATACATATTCAAATATTTCGTTGTTTACTTCCATTTTTAAACAAATATAAGGTTCTTTGCTTTCACCGCTTTCGGTTTTTGTTTGCACATGAAAATCAGCTGATCGTTTGACACTTTTCATGAACTTACAGGAAAAAAACTCCGGACTAAATCCTGTAACTTCTGACTATGAACAGTTGCTCAGTTACTCTCTCAAATGTGTTCCCACTTACAGGTTTTATGTCAATAGGAACGACTTCCTGTAAGTTCTGACTAAATCCTGTAAACCGGACTGCTAATGGAATAATGGAACCGACTATTTCTGTAAGTTCATGAAAAGTTTCAAACGATCAGCTGATTTGCATGTGCAAGCAATTACAAAAAGCGGTGAAAGCAAATAACTTTATATTTGTAAAAAAATGGAAGTACACAACAAAATGTTTGAATATGTATAGATTTTAATAATTATTTAGTGATATTTCAGCCAAATCAGTGTTGCACAAATGACATGTAAACAACCCGAGTGAGGTTTTTACAGAAAAAATGGTGCTTTTTGCGTTCCCGAGCACTACTGCATCTGTTCTTCTTTTACTCTCACTTGAGAGAGTAAAATTGTTTGACAGTTCCCCAGGTTTTAGTCCGAAGTTCAAAGGAACAGACTAAATATAGAAGTATTACACATATGGTTGAATGTCACTTTTCCGCCTAAAAGCCACATCAAACAATTCCTGAACAAAAATATATTGCGTTGCCAATTTATTTGGTTACGTTACATAAATTAAGCCTAGGTACCAATGGTGCTCTCGGATTTATTTCGAGGACCCCGGCATGATCTTGGTTTTTAAATAACTGATATTTATGTTATTGTTTTAAAGAGTTAAGAGTAGAAGATTCCTCCGCACCCCACCCGTCGATGAAGAAAATTTACATTCGAAAATGTTATGCAATCCACGTCATCCCAGAATTTTTCGCAAAGTCCATTTTTTCGAAATTATTCAGGAGCGACGAAAAGTCAATGTAGTTTGGCATTATCTGCCATTCTGCATCAAAAACTAAATTTTGAAAAAAGTAGATTTTGCACCTTTTGGTAGCGATATGCTTTCTGACGACCGCGGAACCAAACGAGAAAGTGAATTGTGGTAAAACCTTGGGTCTGCTAGTATTTAAGAATATACAGCAAAAGTTAAATGGATTTGATAAAAATTAAAATTGTTTTTTGTTTTTTTTTTTTTTTATATGTTTTACTTCCGTATGTGAGGCATTGGGCCGTATGAAAAAAAGTAAGCAATTGCGTTTTTTTAAATTTAAGACCTTTTACTCGAATTATTCAAATAAATTGAAGTAGAAGGTGTCAAATTTTAAGAAAAGGCAATTGCTTAGATTTTATTCATACGGCCCATTATTTTGTAGGTAAGTCGGATTCTATACATAAAATAAGCTAACACGTATTCTAAGATTTTTTTTTCTTGGGAGATATGATCCGTCAAAGTTGAATTTACTCGTGAATGTAACCAGTTATGCCCTTCATTAAATTGTTATATCTCGTGCATTGTGGAAGAATACAAGTGAGATATCTTAGGGTTGACAGATAGTTGACAGGGTGTTCAATATGGCGATGACAGTGTGAACAATATGGCAGCTAATATGGCATACAACACCGAATGGCCCGAAGTAGCCAAACTACGACCCGAATGAAACGCTTCGTGAAAATCCAGGGTTGCGAAGTGGTATTTTGTTGGAAAATATAAAAGCCAGGATTTTGTGCAGCGCCGAATTTTAACAAAAGAGGGTTTTGTGTTCTCAAGATGAACAGAAAAGGGTTGCTGTGCTGTTTCGTTTTAAGCTTATTTTAATCTTAATTAAATATTAAAAGGAGACAAAAATTAAAGCAAAAATTTAAAATATATGTACATATCTGAAAATTATAAATAAAATATATATTTTCACGAGAGACAAATTAAATAAAATGGGTTAACTTTAGGGGAAATATACTTATCAGATTGGGACAGATAGCGCTTTTACGTTATAAATAAAAATAATTCCTACTTAAATTTTATATAATTTTGGTAACGTATTTCTAAGCTGACCCTGAGATCTGTGAAATAATACATATTTATGTGCATATATTGTGTTGATTATGCTCTAAATCGCTAAATAATTCTTGCAGCAATCAGCACCATTGGAAAGTGAAGTGACAATAGGCTGGTTTTCTTTATACAGCCCGTTTTAAATTCATATTATTGTTATAATAAATTACAATTATTGTTTGTTTCCATTTCGGTCAACCGCGCA
>NW_023458564.1:28874015-28902994 GCF_013731165.1 Rhagoletis pomonella
ATTGAAAAAAACGTTTCTTTGAAAATAATGTAAAATCGCACACGACAAAACTGAAAGGTTGAAAAATCATGATACTTTTTTCTTTCGAAAAAGGGATGCAGCGGGGGGCAATTGACACTTCCTAGGACATCGCCATGTTAAATTCGCCAGTTGCTTGCGTGCAAAAGAGATTTATCGCGAACCAGTACTGGGTCTAAATGTACTAGAAGCGCCCCAGTTCAGAACTAGAGATTTTCCCACAGGGTATGACAGTGTGTGGCCGAGGTTAATGGTAGTGCGTAAATGTACATACAAACATATGTAGATATGCATTGCCTCTTCCCAGCCCATCTTTGTTTTGATATCGTGTTTTGTTAGCGCTAATATGCATACAAATTCAAATATGTTTATACATTTGGATGTACATATGTATGTATACAAGTGTGCATTTTTGTTTTTGGTATTTCTATTCAGCTGTGCTTCAGTTTTAAATAAAAAATGGAAACATCTACATAAATACATACATACGTACTATATGTTAAATTAAGCACAGTCAAAGCTGCCGCAAGAGGAAAAGTTTATTCCCTCTATGCCTATAAAAACACATATGTACTTATGTGTATGTGCTGATAGTGCGTAGAAAAAAGTGTTAAAAAACATCGCTCTATAAACGTCCGTCTAAATCGGAATACATTCGTGTACATATGTATATATACATACATATATACATTAGACTGTCCCAAAAAACCAAAGTTGTTTTTTAAAGCTGAAATTAGTCGAGAACGCAGAACGTATACTTAAACGCAGTCTGTATACGCAGAATTTTGTCGATAACTGGAGCCCTCAGTGTTGCTTACTACACTGTTGCCACTCATCAATGCCTTTTCATAAACTTACCCTTTCAACTACAATTTTTCGTGCTATAATAGATTTTAGCTAAATATAAACTACTTAGTTTTCAACGAAAACCTTATTCAATAGTAAATTTCAAATATTTTAAACATATTTTGAATAGGAAGTTATATCTTTTTTACCATCTGTAAAACTGGCGAAGTGGCAACCATCTAAAGAAGGAGAAATCAGCTGACACGGAAAAATCTAAATTCCGCAGATTTCTGCGCTACGGGCTACAACTACAGAAAAATTCTGCGGTGTTGAGTTTTCATTTGCATGGCGCTTTGGTACCGGTAGGTTTACGTTCTTGACTAATTTCAGCTTAAGGGGGTATCCCCTCATTTTTTGGTTTTGTCTTAAGAACTATCCAAATAAAATTGTATGCAATTACTTACTTTTTACATTTTACTTTTTGTAAGGCGGTATTACTATACTCCTTACAGTATTAGGATATAATATTTAGTATATCTGCGGTTTTTAGAGTTTTACCAGGTTGTCAGGATTTTTTCCAAAGGATCATTAATTATAATATATTTCCAAAAGTTAACGTTAAAATATGGGTATCAATAAAAAGAAAAATTCAAAACAAGATTCATTTCAACTTTTGCTTTCAGTTATCCTTTTGAAACATGTCGAAAATGTCCTTTAAAAATATTATCCTTCAAGATTTTTGATTTTGAATGCATTTTGAAGAATCTTAGTTTAGTTTAAATGCTATTAATACATACATATACAAGGATATTGAAAGATAAAACCCGCAAAGGATATTTTAGTTTAATTAATTTTTTCGTTGTCCTTGGGAAAAATCCTGCCGTCCTAATGCGCTAAAATATTGCAAACATCTCGAATTTTTCGCTCTTCCAAAGTTTTCATGGACGATTAATTTAAGTTATTAACTAAAACTTCAACTAAAAGCCGGCACGGGTATCGTTATCCGGCGGCCATAATAAATCTTCACATATATGCTATTTAGGCTAAAAAACACAAATACGGAGGGTATGCATATCAAAATTGGCAAACTAATTTTTTCCATATATTCTTGGGACAGTCTAATGTACATATACACTAAACTTTTTCATATTTGCCTATGTATACAGGTGCTATAGGTATGTATATATACATACATACGCACATTATTGTTTATAAGTAGTGTACATATTTTTGCTTTCTTTCCATTGAGAAAGAAGAGAATAATTGTTTATAAAAACGGGGAGCGTTTACTCGCAAAAAGCTGTGAATGAGACTGAGAGTTTAAAAGAGAAATTAATTGCAAAAATGTATGTCATTCACAACAGACAACAATAGACGAATCCCTGCTGTGGAATTTCAATCGTCAAAGGAGTATGAGCGTTTCAAGGCTTCCAGCATGTCGTATTATCTTGCCGAGTTGAAGGCATTCTTGACTTCCAGTGCCACCAGTAGCACTATTGGCCGTGCCTGGTGGCAGGCTTCTTCGGCTTTCGGTACCGCCTCGACTACTTCATTAATTGCTCCTATAGTTGAGTGTCCCTTCCTGAAGCTATGTTATTGGGGTGAAAGGCCTTCCTCGTTTTCTATGACTTGCGTCAAGCGTATTTTGAGCAGACTCTCCATCATCTTATCTGCTGTGTCTAGCATGCAGAGTGGCCGGAACGATGAAGGAGAGTTTGGGTCCCATTGGCCTTGGGTATAAGCACTAGCCTCGCCTTCTTTCATTGGCTTGGGAAGACCTGGAACTAAGGCAGATGTTGTACATGCTAAGCAGAAAATCAGGGCTTGTTTTCACTGCTTGCCTGATTGCTTCCACTGGTATGCCATCGGGGTCTGGAGCTTTGCCGGCTTTCATGCTTCGCAGGGCTAACTTCAGCTCATCTGCCGCAAAGAGTGGTGCCTCGGCTTGCTCCTCGACGTACATTGTATCTGCTCTTATCGGAAATAGTGCATCCACTATATTCTTAACTCGGACCTCATCCATTGCTTGCGATGGTGTATGGAACAGCTTCATCACAATCCACCTCGTCACATAACGCTTCTTAGAAGTTCCGTTTACTTTCTTAGCCCTTTTATAGGCTGCTACTCTGGTCCGCGCCTCAGGTCTGCCACAAGCGCGCATTACGAGTCTGTGATTTCGACGGCAGGTCCTTCGCAGTTCTTCGATTCGGTCATTCCACCAGTATACCTGCTTTTTACCTGGCCATGCGGCATTGACCAGCTTAGCGCAACATTCCCTGTTGTGGATCTCTCTCCTTGTGGCTGAAATGCGAACATCGACCCTAGACGGGTTTCATCCTGGTTTCCTGCTAGCAACGCTACGTGTTTGCTCTCGCGTTGTGTCAGTGACTTGGAAGGTGATGTAGTTATGGTCACTGCCAGTCAGGTCTTCCATCACTCTCCATCCCTCTGCCCTTCGAGGGCAGGGTTATATCAGGGATCGAGTTTCCAAAACCCGGTCTTTGATATGTAGGGATCGATCTGGTAACGAGAAACCTTGATTCGCTTTAATTTAAAACAGGAATATCAACTTAGAGACTTGTAAAATGATTGGTACATATACGACATCGTTACAGCTTGGTAGTGCAATAGCAGACGGCTTTGTGATGATGTATGTAGGTAAGCGTCCGTTTAGACTTTCCAATTCATTAAGAGCTCCCAATCTTACAATTTGGTCATTTGTTACATCTTTGAGTTGAATTTTCCTTGCTAAGAGAAATTTAATCTGATTGTTCATTTGCGTCCAAGCCTTATGCTGGATTTTCACGAGGCATTAAATGGCAAAAATTGTAATGACAATGTTTGGCATTAAAAAATATTCGTGTCATTACATTACAAATTTTTCATTAAGCTCATTTCCACATTTTTTTTGCATTTGATGCAAGAATGGGCACACTGACGTAAAACAGTGCTACTAGCGACTATTTGTTGACTCCACTACTTTGTATTGTATCGCTTTCAGTACAGCCTGACTTTTAGAACTGACTGCTTCCTTATTTAGCCGGATGCAGCATTTATTAAAAATCCATTCTCATGTTAAATATATATATGTATAGATGTAAGCCGTGCCTACTACAGCATTGATGTAGAATAATATAAAGTGTATAACGAAGCTTGGTTTTTTGCGTGACTACTTTGAAAGAATATCAATTTATGAACAGAAAGTAATGAATGGAGACAAACCTGTTTTGTTGTTGTGCCATCTTCAGCGTCAAATTTTCTGGAGAGATTCTATAACCTTCAGTATCCTGAGGCTGAATGCTGGTTTGATTCCACCACTGAGCCCGGACTAACACATTATAAAATCTTTGCTAACGGCTCCACAACTGACTCTGTGTCAAGATCAGGGGTCTTTTTCGAAGATAGTTATTGCGAATAAGCTTCACTTTTCTCTTGGGGAATAGGCTTCGGTCTTCCATGCTGGAGTCTTTGCAAGTCTCAAGGCCATGAACTTCTTGTTAGAAAATAGGTGGAGGGAAAGGAGTTTACGTGTCTCTAGTGATAGCTAAGCTGCACTTAAGGCATTAGCCAGGCCTCTAACTACTACTACTAAATTACGTTGGTAAACATAACGAGCTTGCTTTACTCTGTGTGCCAGGTCAGTCGGCATTCCTCGGTCCGCAACCAGTTAGCGCACCCCCACCTTCGGCCATCCTAACCACCATCAGAACCTTCAATCTCAGAATGTATATTTAGTTGTTTGCTGTCCTTTGAGCAGACGGGACTGCAGACAACTTTTTCGACTGCTGACTGGTCAATTCATGTGGCACAAACACCTGACTGTGATAGGCGTACATGACAACTCCATTTGCCCATTATGCGTTGAGGAGGATGAGACGGTGGAAAAGTTTGTGTGCCTTTGAAAAGCTTTGCAAGAATTAGGTATGGGACTAAGGTTGGCAACTGTACTATAATATATCGATACCTTGGCGGAAGAGCGACCTATCTCGGCAGCGAAGAACGCGACCTATTGCAGAATTTTACTGAAAAACATCCCATCTCAGAATTTGGTTGATGAACGCCCTCTCTCAGCTGCCGACCTCATCACATTTTCAATGTATTTTCGTTTGAAGTAGGGCTTTTTTGAATCGGCAACTGAGATAGGGCGTTTTTCAACCAAATTCTGATATAGGGTGTTTTTCAATAAAATTCTGAAATAGGGCGTTCTTGAAAAGTTTTCTGAGATAGGGCGTTCTCGAACTCGCTGCCGAGATAGGTGGATCTTCCACTCAGGTCGATGTAGTATTGTACTATGTATTGAAGAACGCCGTATTTCAGAATTCTATTAAATATAAAATTTGTATAATAATATACTATACTATAGTTTAGTTTTTTTATTTAATTGAAAATAATAAATTATAATGTTTTTGTCCCTTCAAGGGGTTGAAATAAAAAATTACTTATTTATAAATGAGGTACGTTTTTAAAGTCTTTTAAAAATTGTTAAGATTTTTGCTGACGCATGAGTAATTAATTTAAATATAACAAACTATAGGGGGTCTTCATCTAAAGTGATAAACTGTTGACAAACTTGATCAAATTATAAATTTATCATTTTGATAAATGTGCTGTCAAACTTTGTATGGAAATCTATTTAATCAAAGTTTATTAAACGATTTTGGTGGATAAATGTATAAATTTCAGCAAAATTCAACCCCGACAGAATTCCGGCGGGTCGCTTTTGCTACGAACATATAAAAAGCAAATAAGCACATTGAACGAGATAAGAATGAAATGTAGATGGCCATATAAGCTATATAGCAAAAAATTTCATGAAATAATGCGTATAAACTGATAAACTAATGCAATTTATCCCTTTATTATTTTAGATGAAAACCCCTTATGTATAATACTTTTGTCCCTTCACGAGCTTGATATTAAAAAGTACTTATGCATAAATGAAGTACGTTTTTAAAGTCTTTTAAAAGTTATTAAGATTATAGGGTTTCAATTTGCATTAACATCGATATTGAGAAAAAAACATCGATGTCAGCAGCTTATATAAAAACATCGATGGATCGATGTTTCCATCGATGTTTCTCCAGCTCTACCAGCCACTTCAACGAACGCTCCCAAGGTAAAAACCCCATCCTTTGACGGCAGGATTCCTTTTCAAGTCTTAAAGCTCTAGTTCGGGAAGACGATTACAGGATAAATCCGCTGCGCTATTATTTGATTAAAAGGGCCTGCAGGAGAAATTTTGCATACTGTTCCCGACTGCGAAAATAAAAGTTACGATGCATTGATGGGCGCCGAGGAGAGACGTTATGGTACATGCCAAAAAGCCAAAGAGACTACAGGAATTTGCCTCCGAGATTGAGAGGTTGGCTCACTTAGCAAGCTTAAAAAAAAAAACAAGATAACGATTACAGTAATCCTTCATCGAACGAACTTAGATTACGATTACAGTAATCGTAATTTTAAAAAAGTTAAAATTACGATTACTGTAATCGTATTCCAAGTTCGTTCGAGGAACGATTACTTTAATTGTTATCCCGTATTTTCTGTTATAAGGATTTAGATAAATACATATTATCTTCATATTATCGTTAAGCGCGCATTTATATTTCGCAAATTTATAGAATTACTTCGTTTAATTACTCAAAAAATTGTAATTAGAAAAATTGTAAATTTAAAATTATTGTAATCATTCATTGAGCGAACTTTGATTACGATTACAGTAATTGTAATTTTAAAAAAGCTTAAATTACGATTACTGTAATCGTAATCTAAGATGCCTTCGATGAACGATTACCAAAATCCTAATTTAATAATTTTTGAAATTGCGATTAAAATAATCGTAATCCTAGATGCAATCGATTACACATGTAATCCTTATCGCCCAGCTCTGCTCGAAATGGTTAAAATCCATAGGTCATAAGCGGAAGGCGGGACATATATACCAAGCGAGAGACGTATGCGAATCCAAAACTAACATTTGCTGAAACTGTCTCGTATGCAGAGACACATAAACGGCGGCGCTCCTAAGTAGCCCAGCCTACAAAGCCCATCGAGTGGAAGTGGAGACACTGGACGTTATGAACGAGATACTGAAAACGCTAAAGTCAATCGCAGGAATAAATAATCATGTTTCCACCGAGAAAAAGGATGCTGCAAAATACTTCAGTTGTGGAAAGCAAGGCGATTGTAAGACAGACGCAAACACAGGGCTGAAGAAGACGAGCCCAACTCCAATCAGTCGTTGAACTAAAACGAGGCAAATTTGCAGAAAAGCGAACAACGTTACTGTTGGTGGATATTTGAATGGGCAAGAGCGAGTTCTGAGAGCGGATACTGAAGCGTCAAATTCCATTATTCGATCTGATTTTGCCACTTGGTGTGTGAAGTCATTAGCTGGATCAAAGTTGCAGACTACAACTGGTGAGCGCACCCAAATTTGGCCCCGTACAACAAGGTTATAGTGGCAGACATTGTGGATGAAGTCATCATCGGCGTGGACATTCTACTTGGCCAAGGCATGAAGATTGACCTGCAGGGAATGATCCTGACATATCGCGACTAGGAAAGTGCCACTTAGGATTGGGTACTACAGCCAGCACTGCAGTAGACGGTTGCTCTTAGAGGAACTCTCGAAGATTTCACCAGAAACAGAAGTGTCCGGAAATGTCGAAAGCTGTAGAAGCAGCGGCGCGCTTCGACGTATCCAGGAAAAGGTCGTTGTTGGCAGAGAATGCAAAGGCAAGCAGTAAAGCCTGAGGTCCAGGTTGAGGCTATACGTGTCCGGTCAATGAAGTTGACATCGGTGAAAACCAATATGGAGTACAACTACGGAAGTTTCAGCGTGAGGACTCAGATTAAGCAGTTGTGATGCGAGGATTGGAGCAGAGAAAGCTTCCGACCAGGGACGAAGTGAGGAAAACTTTGAGCGCTCAAAATATTTTGTGATTTCATAATAGAAAAGGGTAAAGCAATAAACTCCGACTTCACTTCTTTGGTCCACCCAACTCAACACTACTTGAGCTATTCTACTCTGTACGCAATAAACACAAAACATATCTAAACCACTCTCGAATGTTTTGGTAACGTTTTGCTGCAACAATGCCATGGACAATCTAGAAAATGTTTAAAAAATTACACCTTGCTACTAATTATTTTGTATGCAATATTGTAATGAAATTGTAAAAGCTAGCTTTTCGAAAACTGAGTAACGAAATAAAAAGTAACTTAATTTTCATATTTTTTCAGGTCAATTCCCTAGCCACGCCTGAATGAACCTTAAACATTCCCTTTGGCAAAACTACAAATGCACTCAAAGAATAAATTTTGGTAGCACTTTCCAAACTGGGTAAATTGGCGCTCGCCGTTGCTCTCTCGCTATTTTGCGTTTGCTCACTTTCGCAATCTAAACTCCATGTATTTCATTGAACTTTGCTGAACTTTTTCTTGCGCCAGCGCATTATCCCAACCACCCTGAAGATACCCGTTGCATATTTTACTACAAATATTTACACTTCACCATAGTTGTATTCAAAAAAACATGTCCCAGTGGGAATTAGGAGCACGTAATAATACCTTATTAGCAACTTACTCTTCACCTGGCAGTCATTACCATTTACCTGCCGAACGTCCCTTACTTTTACAAAGGCATGGCCGCCTTATGTAAGTAGGAATTTAGAATGTACATTTGGTATCAGACATACTTCTGAGCCGCTATACAAAGTAAGTTACGTGTAATGCAGAGCAGTCGCTCGGAGTAGTTCGGTGCTTGGAAATAACTTCGGCTGCACGTTATTTTGCAACTGACAACGTAATGTGTCTTCGGAGGTGTTCATTTTGCCCTTTACTAGTAGATGACATTAGCCATGATGACAATTTTGGTACTAAAAACTGAAAGAAAACATGGCTTACCTCGGAAGGTGCTTACCTATTTTCCCAGTGGGGTATGTATGTATGTATGTATGTATGTAGGCATGTATGTACACAATATGTGCATATTTATATATGTGAATACATGTGCAACGATGTACATACATACGTACATAAAGGTACATCTATGTATATATATTTGTACATTCCTCTCCATATGCAATCCTTTTTCTTAGTCTCAATTTTTCTTTTTAATCTCAAGCTTTCGCTTCGGTACAAATCTGTTGTAACTCGTTGGTTCTTCATTACATCTACCATCATTCTTTGGCTCTGTGTACAAATTAAATTTCACCACGGGTGGTTTATCTCAGTTCTATGCTTCACCTCGCCTGAAATTTATTATTTATTTGTTAAGGAATTATCGTTTTTTTTTGTGAATACATACATATACATATGTAAATTGCTCCACACATAAAATACATACATATGTATAATATTCTATTAACTTACCACCTTACAGGAATCACAAAAGGAGGTGCAGCGGTAAAACGCTGTAAATTAGTTGTGGAGCAGTTTAGAAAGCAGAAGCAGCAGCAGCAGCGCATATTTCAGCGGCAACGCTGCTGCTACACGGATTATGGGCTGTGGACAAAGTAAAATCCATTTATATCCCAGAAAATCAAAAAGCAAAGCAAATGGAAAGAAAGGAGGTCACGGTAAGTGTCACAGAATTGTGTAAAAATCGTTTAACATTCTTTTTGTCAAGATACTCAATAATTAATTGTACGTATGATACTCGTACGAATCATCCCTGCAAATCATTTTTACAGAGTATACTGAATTGTAGAGAAATTTTAGACAATTCGTAAAGATCTCATCTGAGTTTTGGCGAATTTTCTAAAATGAAATAAACTATGCACACTTCGTTCACGAAATTTCGGAAGAAAATCGGTAAAGCAATGAAAATAATGCTGCTATTTGAAGAATTTCAAGCAGATTTTTTTCTGAATTGTCTTCATTTTTCGTACAGAAATTTCTCTACGAGTTCGTGTCAACCGCTTCATATAATTTTCTTTGAAGATTCGTAAAAAAATCGTTACAGAAATGAGATACTCCTAAAGATTTCGTTAAGAAGTCCTTTCTTTTGTAACAGGTAATCTCGCAAACGGCAGGTCCGATTTTCATGAAATTTTGTGTATAAATAGCTTTCAGCAGCTACCATATCAAGGGGCCAAAATAATTTACTTTTTTCCGGAAGGTGGACCAGGGACCGATCTATTCTAAAAAATCTTATTTATTGCTTGACATTTTGTACGTAGGAACCTTTTTGTCTAGATTTACATATTGTATCCTCTTTTCCGGTAAGTGGACCAGGGACCGATCTATTCGAAAAAATCGTAACTAAGGTGCGATTTGCTTTAAATTTGGGACGTAGGTAACTTTGTGCCTAGATTGCCATTTAGGATCCATTTCTCCCCGTAACTGGATCAGGGATCTATTTGAAAAAAGCGTATTTACGGTTCGATTTGCTTTAAATTTGGCACGTAGATAGCTGTTTGCCTAGGTTAACATAAAGGATCCCTTTTTTCTGTAAGTGGACCAAGGACGGATCTGTTCGAAAAAAAATCGTATTTTTAGTCCGTTTTGCTTGAAATTTTGGCACGTAGGCAGCTTATTGCCAGGGTTAAGGTATAGGATACCTTTTTCTGATAGATGGACCAGGGATCGATCTATTCGAAAAATTTTGTTCATGGTCCGTTTTGCTTGAAATTCGGTACACGTGTTCTAGATATAGTTCTAGTTTAAGCTGGCCCTAA
This sequence comes from Rhagoletis pomonella, assembly GCF_013731165.1. NCBI lineage: Eukaryota > Metazoa > Arthropoda > Insecta > Diptera > Tephritidae > Rhagoletis > Rhagoletis pomonella. The sequence continues at coordinate 28,884,503 of NW_023458564.1, forward strand.
GGTCGAGTTATTGCCCAAATAGTGTTAATGCATACCTTTTAGCGAAAGATAATTACTAATAAATGAACTGGTAGCCATGCTGAATGTTGATTCCCTAACTGAATATTTTCCTTGCACTATTATTTGAACGCTTTACCGAATCATATACATACTCAGAAATAGAAGTCGATAAGTACCTAAATTTATTCACGGGACACTATGCTATTGCAACAATGCTCTAACGATGGCGAATACCAACGAGTTCTCTCTGTAGATGTGAATGGGAAGCCATTGACACGTCCACGCCTAGGATCAAAGCGACTCAAATACCTAGGCTCATGCTGTTTTCCAGTTTTGCAGAGATCGCAGAGGGAGAACTCTTAAACCTTCTTTACTTCATTTGGGATAGCAAATACTTCAGCAGGTTAATGGTTCGTGACTAATAAGAAGGAAGGACATGGCTGAATACATTTACCGAAGCTTAACAATTTGTGGGTAACCGCTGTTGATCATGATTTGAAGTGCCATAAACTATGAGAAATGTGCATACAAACGCATATGGCTCAAGACGCGGCCTGTTACATCACATTTTGGCTCACATTGCTGTACAAATACATACTTCTGAAACTCGCTAGAATAAGATTTTCTGATTGCTTTTTTTGCTGTTATCTGAAAGCATAACGAAGTATTGCCGACCTCCGGTTTCGACCATTTTTTCACTTCGACCATTTTATACTACTTAAATGAGGTTAAATGTTTTTATTGGAAAACGAAAATATATGAATTACCAAGTCGGGGATGCTCTATCTATTGGTCGTATTACCGACTTCGGTTTTCTACCGGAAGTGGGCTAAACATACCGGAAGTGCGTTTTTTTAATCGGAACTCCATTCTAGAAAAAAGTTTCCAGTTAAAGTTTTGTATTTTTGTCCGCAGAATCTGAATCTGTGGTTAAAACATGTATGACCATTAAAAAGAATGGACTTCGGGTCAGTTCAACCTACATCCGGGCGAAACCGGAAGTCGGTAATACGATCAAAAGATACAGCATCTCCGGCTCGGTGATTCGTCTTTTTTTTCGTTCTCCAAAAAAAACATGTTCGCCCAGTCTAGAAGTCCAAAGTTAGAAGGTCATTTCTTCTTCTTTTTGGCGCTGTAACCGCCTAAGCGATTTTGGCCGAGTTCAGCAAAGCACGCCAGTCGTTTCTCCTCTGTTCCAACTGACGCCAATTGGAACGGCCAAGTGAAGCCAAGTCCTTCTCCACCTGATCTTTCCATCGCAGTGGGGGCCTCCCTCTTCCTCTGCTACCACTAGCGGGTTTCGAGTTGAATACTTTCAGAGCTGGAGCGTCGGTGTCCATTCGATCGACATGACCAATCCAGCGGAGCCGCTGTATTTTAATTCGCTGCTCTATGCCCATATCGTTGTAAAGCTCATACATCCATCGTCTGCGGTACTCGCCGTCGCCAACGCGTAAAGGCCCGTAAATCTTCCGCAAAATCTTTCTCTCAAACACTCCAAGAGCCGCCTCATCGGATGTTGTCATTGTCCATGCTTCTGCGCCATATACCAGCACGGGCATGATGAGTGACTTATAGAGCGTGGTTTTCGTACGTCGAGAGAGGACTTTACTCCTGAATTGCCTACTCAGTCCAAAGTAGCACTTGTTGGCAAGAGTGATTCTACGTTGGATTTCAATGCTGACATTATTATCGGTGTTAATGCTGGTTCCCAAGTAAACAAAATTCTCTACTTTCTCGAAATTGTAACTGTCAACAGTGACGTGGGTGCCAAGGCGCGAATGTGCTGACTGTTTGTTTGATGACAGGAGGTACTTCGTCTTGTCCTCGTTAACCACCAGATCCATTCGCTTTGCTTCCCTATCCAACTTGGAAAAGGCAGAACAGACTTCGCGGTTTTGATACCGATGATTTCGATGTCATCGGCATAAGCCAGCAATTGCACGCTCTTGTAGTAAATTGTTCCTGATCGGTTCAGTTTTGCAGCTCTTATTACCTTCTCCAACATCAGATTAAAGAAGTCACATGAAAGGGAGTCGATCTGTCTGAAACCCCGTTTAGTGGCGAACGGCTCGGCGAGGTCTTTCCCAATTCTGGTGGTATTGCTCAACGTCAATTTACACAGCCGTATGAGTTTTGAGGGGATGCCAAATTCAGACATAGCGGCGTATAGGCAACTCCTTTCAGTGCTGTCAAAAGCGGCTTTAAAGTCGACAAATAGGTGGTGACTGTCGATCCTTTTCTCGCAGGTCTTTTCCAAGATTTGGCGTATTGTGAATACCTGGTCTATGGTGGATTTGCCAGGTCTAAAGCCACACTGATAAGGCCCAATCAGTTCATTGACGGTGGGCTTCAGTCTTTCACACAATACGCTCGATAAGACTTTGTAACCTATGCTTAGAAGGCTGATCCCGCGGTAGTTAGCGCGAATGGCGGGGTCACCTTTCTTGTGGATTGGGCAGAGAACACTTAAATTCCAGTCGTCGGACATGCGTTCATCTGACCATATTCTGACCATTAGCTGATGCATGCACCTTATTAACTCCTCGTCGCCGTACTTGAATAGCTCAGCTGGCAGGCTGTCAGCTACAGCAGCTTTGTTGTTTTTCAGCCGCGTTATTGCTATACGTACCTCGTCATAGTCAGGCGGTGGAACGTCGACTCCGTCATCATCGACTGCGGGCTCGAGTTCTTCTTCTCCACAACTTTCCGTGCTGCTACCATTCAGTAGGGCGCAGAAGTGTTCCCTCGGTACTAGGTCGCTATTGTTCTTACAGGAGTACGCCCTGGTCTTGAAACCATCCGTAAGTCGCCTAACTCTTTGGTAAAATTTTCGGGCATTCTTCCTGTCGGCCAGCGTTTCAAGCTCTTCGCACTCACGTATTTCGGCCTCTAGCTTCTTATTTCGTCGAACACGTCTCGCTTCCCTCTTCAGATCTCTATAGCGGTCCCAATAGCGCGCGTGGCCCTGTAGGCGGCATCTTTTTTCTCTGCAGCTTCCTTACACTCCTCATCGTACCAGTTGTTCTTTCGGGCTCGCTGAAATCCGACTACTTCTTCGGCGGCGGTGTGTGACAAAAACAGTAACAACAAAGTTACAAAACCACTCTTTTACCGAGTGAACTGAGGGAATTATTCATTTATTGGGCATCGCTGACTATTTTTGTCGATTGTTCTGACCATTCACACTCATTTTTAATGGTGGGAAGTTCTAATATCAAATAACATTAATCAGATTTTAGTCTTAAATAACCAGTCATTATAAGAAAATTCCTTTAAGGTTAATATCACTGGTTGCAGTTTCTCGATATGTAATTGCGATTTCTACTTTATCGCAGTCACAGTTCGCAGAAGGCTCCAAAACAAAACATCACTGCGACTGTTCCTTTGTCACAGTCTGTCACGATGACTTTTAAGAAGTTGTCACAGCAGTTACTCGTGACTTTTGAATTGCCGTGACAAAGTCACAGGTGCGCAAATAACTGCCACCTCTAATATCAAATTTCAAAGCTACATTTTTCGTTGGGAATATTGCATCCACTTTAATCTTTACCATCAGTTGAAGTCCCTTTCCGAAGGCATTGCAGTTTGCACAGCATCTTATAGAATATTTTCCTCAATGCTTAAGTGTATTAAAAAAAATCTGTGTTTCCCCCAAAAACCAAACCTTGAGTGGTTATGCATTTTCATATCTGTATTTGTGCATATTTTTCTTTGTGTGACGGTACTGAGTCACTCTTAAACGTGCAAGGTGATAAGAGAGCTTTTAGCGCTTATTCCTGAAATGCATATATTCTGGTTGCCTTGGATTTAATTAAGACTCTTTAAAGCACAGTTACGGTTTGGTTTTAGTTAGTTTTGTTTTAGGTCTTAAGTACTTTTTTTATTTATGTAGAATCGATACGAATCACACTATGCAAAAATTTCATAAACTCGAAATAATGACGAGGTCATGGCCTGCAATTTCAAAATAGGATATCACTTCAATTGGCTTACCTTTCAAAAATTAGGTTATTTATTAAACTTTTAATGCATATTGAATTTATGGTGCATTTTTTGGCACATACTTATTTCGTGTTTTTTGCTCATAAAATTACATTACTTGAATAAGTAGTATGTACGTACGTACATATGTATGAACAATAATGGTATTTTATCGCTTATTTGTATCGCTTGGCATCTGACTTGTGGGTACAGCCCACATTTATTCACCACAGTCGCATCAACAACAGCACCACCAAGCATTCACAATACTTACATTCATGTAAATATATCGGAGGGTATCGACGACGGCCAGCGCCTGCCACCTGTTTACACACGACTTAAGGAGGAGACATTAGTTCATTCTACGATAACTAGCATCACATACATACATACATACATATGTACACATATGTCTCGTTTGCTGGAAGAACGTTCTAACTCAAACAAAACCAAACAAAAACTCGAAGTTTTACCCGAGTTGAGCGTTCTTCTGTCGCTCGTTTACAAAAGAATGCACCTCATCTCAAAATAAATACGAACTCTTTTAATAAGCATTAAATCCTTCTGATTCGTATGGAGTTTTGTTTTGCTTTAAACACGCAAAATTATCTACTCAAAGTTATGAAGAAATACATACTTGCGGAAAATTGATATTAGAAGTTTTTTCGTCTGCTGTAAAATTTATAAAAATGGATTAAGCAATTTTTCACTTAAAGCTAGGGATATATTAAATAATTTTGCCTTATTTTACCGGGTACATTAATTTTATTTCATTAACAATATTTCAACTTTATGGGATTTTATCTCCCGCACACATCTATCTCCTGCAATCAGAGATTTGTACTTAAGATACGTTATATTGCTTTCTCTTTCTTAGGATCGCAACCTTTAATCTTTGAACACTCCTCATAACTCTTTCTATCTGATTTAAATTAAATTTGTTTTCTTCCGATCAAATTAATGCGAGAAATGTCAAAGGTAAGGTTTAAGTAATTGAAGGTACTCGTAACTTGTCTGGCTTGTATCCATTTCCCCCACTGCAGAGACGTATACATATATAAATATGTATTGTACATACATACATAGATACATAGATTTGTACATATGAACGATAGTACATATCTGAACCTCTGCACCAAGCAATGGTATTGAGATAAAATTGCATTAAATTGCAGGTGCACAGTAGCCGAAGTACCTACTTTGCTGGCAAAAAAGGCGGAGAATTGCCAGGAATAGCTTTTTTGTCAAACAATATTGCAATGCATACATACCCACATACATATGTACATATATGGGACATTCATTGCCAAGCGGGCTAACCCATCTCTGCATTTTTCGTCTGATTCGAAACCTTTTTTAAAAATTATTCAAAAGATTTATTTTTAAATTCCGTTTGGTGTTTTTAAAAATTCAAGATGGCGGATTAAATATGGCGTCTAAACTTACTATAAACTATATTTGTCTGTACGACTTTTGTGTATCTGGAGTTGGGTTCTCTAAACAGGAAAAACATACTGCCGTTGTTTATGTTTTAGGATTTCTGATAACGAAAAAATTAAAAAGCCGGATCCAATTGGCGGTGAAAAAAATGAAAATGAATGCGATTCACTTGGAACGTTTTCCTCAGTAAGTTTTTGTGGTTGTTGATTATTAATCTGAAGTCGGGGGTTCTTAAAATCAAAATAGCGGATCCATATTGTATCTACCATATATCATGGAAAAGTTAAAATCGTACATACATACATACGTACATGGCGTATGAGCTACACAGCGAAGGCGAGAATATTACACATACGCCATGTGCGTACGTTCGATTTTAATTTTCCGTAATAAATGGTAGATTTAATATGGATTCGCCGTTTTGAATTTTTAAAATCTGATTTCAAATTCGTAGTCAGCGGCCTCAAGTATCGCCGATTGTAAAGTTTTAAGCGAATCTAATCGATTTGAATTTTTCTAATATGACTACAGTTCTTAATCAACAACTACAATAACCCCCGAGGAAAATGTTTCAAAATGTTTTGACTTAAAATCAGAACACCGATTCGTAATCAAAAACTCTACAAATATAAAAAGCCGCCGTTAGTTTTTCTTTCTTAGTGTTAGGTTCTCTAGAGACACAAAAGTTGTAAAGCAAATTCTAATTTATAGTTCGTTTAGACGCCATATTTAAACCGCCATCTTGAATTTTTTAAAACGCCCAACGACATTTAAAAAAAGGCCCTTTAAACTAGTTTTTCCAAAAGGTTTCGAATTCAATAAATCAAAACAAAAAATGGAGAGCTGCGGTGGCCCGCTTGGCAAAGAATGTCCCATGTATATACAGTATTGGCCAATACAATAGCACCCCCATTTCAAAGTTATATTGTTTGCCACTCATGTTTATTTGTTTATTTTTAAGAATTTTCAATTAAAATACAGTTCATTCTCTCACAAAACTAACATAAACTCAAGCTTAAAACTTTTTAAAAGACCGCAAAAAAGTGCAACAAATTTTCACCCAAATTTCAAACTTTTTTCTCAGAAGGGGAAGAATTTTTTGAATACACCTATAAAACTGTCAATTTTAGTCTAATAATGTGCAAGTTTCAAGTGGCTAAAAATTACCGTTGATTTTTTAGAATTTTTTTCGCCGAGGATGTTGCGGGTTTCTGCCATATAAAAATAAATTATGTTTAGTCCATATATGGAAGCAAATGAGACAAAAAAATTCTAAAAAAATCAACGGTAATCTTTAGCGACTTGAAACTTGTGTACTAAAAAAAATTCTAGAGCTTCTGAGAAAAAAGTTTGAAATTTAAGGGAAAGTTTGTTGCACCTTTTTGCGGTCTTTTAAAAAGTTTAAAACATTGGTTTATATGGGTTTTGTTAGAGAATGAACTGTATTTTAATTGAAAATTCTTAAAACCAAATAATTAAACATAAGTGGCAAACAATATCGCTCTGAAAGGGGGGTGCTATAGATATGTCCAATACTGTATGTATGTACATCGTGAATGTCTGTTCTGCTTTATACTGCATACTACAGTTCTAGGAATCCTTAAGTACTTACACGAGTGTTCATATTAATGCAGTGTGTAAGCAATTGTACAAAATCATAGCATACAAAGTAACACGGATTCCTTTCCTTATTGCTTCGCGACATTCCTCTTTCTGACCTACATATGCATTGCCAAAGCTCTTACGCTATATTATTATTCAGTTTATTCAGGTGCATACGTACGTAAGTGCATGTACATATGTGTGTGAAACATTTGTAATTTTGTTACTAGGTAAAGGATGCTTTGTTTAATTATGTATCTAACCAGCCTGGATCTGTGATCGATAACTTAGATATGTAAGTATATGCATATGTACGTTGTACTGGGTAGCGAAAAAAGTTTGCAATTACCGCTTTCCAGTTTGAAAGCTTACATTGAGAGGATTTTAGAGTAATAAAAATTTACGCCTTTGGCGAGTCCTAAAAACAGCAAAAATCGAAATATCTTCCTTACATTTTTATTTACTTATGTCTCGATCTCAAAGTGTGATATAACGTTCAAGATATATTTTTGAGCTCTATACATTCCTCTAACATCCCGTCGAGCTAGACCAGTTCATTGACCTAATAAATTTTAATAACTAAAACTGTATACTTTTTGCTTTTGTATGGGGATCAACCCAGTTTAATGTACATGTCGTTACCTTAATTAACAAAGGCCTTAACCAACACTTATTTCGAAACTGCGTTTTTCACAGAATTTGGTAGGATGTATTAAAATACACCTTCATTAAAGATTTTAAAGTATTAGTACCAAAAGCAACAGAGTTACATGCTACTTTTTTAAAAAGCCCTACCTGTTTTTGACACTCATTTTTTAATAGTGGAATTCGCTCTTCTGTGTATTCATTGTATGTTGTGTAATTGTAACTGCATGAGCGTGTGATTTGTTGTTGCTAGCGGTACATCAAGTACACATGCAACAACAACCGCATGCTCGTCCAGTTACACTTACGCAGGATACAGCGAATATACAAAAGCGCGAATTCCACTAACGTTTTTTGTTTCTCCTGTAAAACAAATAAAAATGTAGGTTAGGACCTTTGTGAATTAAGGTAACGATATGTAATTATGTATGTATGATCATATAAACTGCAACAGTGCCAACAGATAGCGAATTGTCCTAACTTTATGCATTCGAAAGCAAACACTTGAATATGAATATAGATAGATAGGTAAATATGTAGTTGATGAAAAGCACTGCGACCAGTAGGTCTATTGTGTCCTTAGCTCATCACAACGCCTCAACGAGCCCTAGAGACTCTACGAATTTCAGAGTAGATCCCGGTGGTAGAGAGTGTATGTGCCCCTCTCCCGACCATAAGTGTCATATGCTCCTCTCCCTCCTATTTGCAACGGCCTCATACTCCAGAAGAAGGTGTAATGGAGTCTCCTTGGCAGCGGCACACAAACGATACAGGTCACTAGACCCATTTATGTAATACTTCTATATTGGCAGTAAGCTAACTTCTCAATGTGTAAGCATTCCGAAATCAACCGGCCCGTCAAAATAGCTGTAATCATTCTCGGTTCCTCCTTAGGGAGAACCATGAGTAGCCTATATCTTTTCAGATTGTACCCTCCTATTCAGCTTTTCGACTGACCTAGACCCATGGTGTTACACCAGTGCAGTTTCTCTAGTTTGGTATTCACCTTTTTGAGCCACTGCAAGGAAAGGCCCTTAACAATTGGATATCGTTGTAGACGTAAACATTAGGTCGTCGAGAGAGATTTTTGGTTTTCCGACATTACGCAAAGGAACTAAATTTTGTGTTCCTCCCGGGAATACGCGCTCGAAGTTTTTCTCAATATGGAGGATCCTTTTTACAATGTCTATCCGAAGTCTTATTAACTCCTCCTTATGATGGAGGTACAAATGGGTCTGATGAACTTTTTTAGGCTCAAGCCGAATTTATAAAAGGTGGTATCAATAGAGCAGAAACAAAAGCTACAATAAGAAATTATACACACAATGGCAACCAGAATCGACACAAATGTACAACAAACACATCATTTTGACATTTAGAAGTACCGCGGCGAAAATGTTATTGTTCTACCAACATCACCTTGTATGAATTCGCCTTGGCTGAGCTCCTTCTCGAAAATATAATTAGTATATCAGACCTGGGGTACGGCTCCATTAAAAAGTATGTGACCAGAGGCACTCCCCAAAGAGGCGTTCTCTCCCTCTACTCTGGAGTCTAATCGCTGATGCCCTACTTCTAAGCCTAAAGAGCACCGGTTTTTAAGTCATTGCATACGCTGGTGGCATAGCAATTGTAGCAACGGGCAAACATCTGCGGGTTCTGAGTGTGATATTGCAAAATGAACTCAGTCTTTAAACATTTGGTACAAGGGATGTAGACTTGGCGTCAATCCTACAAGTCCGTAATGGTATTATTCACAAGGAAATAAAACTCCTCTATTCAAACGTCCCACCCTAAATAGGGTGGCACTTACTCTCACATCCGAGGTTAAATACCTTGGAGTTGTTCTAGAGGAGAAACTTGACTGGAAACGAAACATCTAAGCCCAAGGCGGCTATAGGCAAAGAAGAGATATAAAACCCCATCCTTTTCTACGCTAATCAACACTTTGCCCCGATCTAAGGTGGAACGAGTGCAGAGGACGGCTGTCATGCTCGTCACAGGAGCGCTGCCCACTACACCCACCAAATCCCTAGAAATAATGTAAAACTTTCCACCTGTGGACCTCTACGGCGAATTTCGGACCGGCTGCAGTGCGGCCAGGTTAAATACGATCTAGCCATGAACAGACCTTAGATTCAGACACGCAAAAGTACTTGAAACTCTACCGGATTATCGTCTCTCTACCGGAACAACGTCAAAAATAGCCATAGAGCGCAGGAAGGAAATTCAATTATTAAGTGGTTCGGGTAGTGGTGAACTTTTACAGGGTTAGCAATAGATCTTTCGAGATTTGATGCAATACATTGTATAAATCTGACCACTGATGAATATGTAGGATCTGAAACCACTCTAATAAGACGCAATCGGTCTACTCAAAAATGGCGTCATTTTGTTCGGAATGAACATCTTATGGGCTTTATTCGTAATAATAAGAAAGCTTATCCTTAATGGACAGAGTTCACCATCCAAATTGCGCTTAGCAGTTGGTTCATGTACCCGATCACCTCTTTTGTTTTTAAGATACACTATTGTTCTTCTCACTCTCTCAGGCCAGTACAAAAAGTCGTCAAATCGGAAGTCGAAATTCGAAAAGTAGCTCGAAATGCATTTCTTTTGAAATCCAACAGCAGTTTTTCGGGTTCGAGATAGTTTGCAATATTATACGGGAGGTGGATATCCGGATATATCCGGTTAATATCCATTCATTTTATAATTCGATTCATATGCATTCACTTTAGTTATCCGCATATTCTAAACAGTTTTTGAGGGGACCCGTAAAATTTTACTTGACATTTCTGAATCTATTGAGTTACAAAATAAATAATAGAGCACTTCATAAATACGCAAACAATTTCGACTTTGCTGCTAATTTTAGATTCGAATATACGGATATCTGGATTATGCGAATAAAACTCCCAGCCCTACTATTCATATATGTATCTTTGCCCCTATGTAGTTTTCTTATGCACGTTATGTTCTCCTTGCAGCTGACTCAGATGCTGAAACAGACGAAGATGAAGGCCACATTGAAGACGCAGAGAAGTGTCAAAATCGAGAACGTGATAAACATGATGAGAACGATGAGCAAAGCAATAAAGATGCACAGGACAATGATGAGGATGTGTCTGTATCACTACTGCGAGCCAAAAATCTATCCTTGCTGCAAAGCCAGTGAGACGAACTAAAACATTTTTTTTGTTTAAAGTTTAGTACATTCACCCTTCTACTTTCAGAGAAATTTCTACGAGCCAGCAGAACTTCTTTCGCATGCTTGATAGAAAGATTGAAGAGGTGAGAAAATATTTCCCCCTTCGTTTGACTGAAGGCTCCTAAGCCCGTTCTTTGTTTTTGTAGGGACCCGATTACGATTCATCGAGTGAGACGGAGATCGCACTTGAAGAGGCCAGACTGAATGCTTTAGTGCAACACTGGGAGTCAGCGAGTCTGACTGCCTCTATTTGCTCCTCCGCCAGCCGCTCGTTGCAAACGACACCGATTCGCCAAGCACCAGTAAAACAACTGGCAACGACCAGAACCGTGATGCAGCCCACGGTCGCTGTACCGGTACCGATGCCGATGCCAGTGCAGCAACCAGTGCTGGCCACAGACTTTCTAGCACATGGCGTGTCACCAACGGCGGCTCAGTTGTCGGCGGCAGCGGTAGCGGCCGGCGGTACACTGAAGCATCATCAAGGATCCCAGCAGATTGTAATTTCGCACATGAACACCAAAATGTTGCACCAACTGGCCGTTGTGCCACAAATGCCAATCAGCATGACGCCAGAAACTTCCGCAACCACCGCTAATACGTCCAACGCCCTCGCACTACTGCAGGCGTCCAATCAAACACCGCAACCGCAGTACACGCAGCATTTGCTCTCCAGCAGCTCTCCACAACTGCTCGGCAATATAAAGTCGAATGTTAGTCCTAAACGCTTAATAGATGGTCGGTTGCTTATGAATTCCAGTCCGCTTGCACAACAAATGCACACCGTGACAACGCCGCTGCCTAACGCATATATAAGTGGATCAGCACAACAAACGGCAGCTGCAGTAGCATCAGCAGGCAATAGCTATGCCAACGGAGGCGCCAATAGCGGTTGTTCATCCCAACCAACCATGCCCATGCAGCTAGCATATTTCGGACAACCACCACAAATGCATCAGCAAATGCAACAACAATATCAGCAACAGCAGCATCAAACGTCAAATGCAGCATTGGCCATGGCGACCATGACAATGACAGGAACACAAAATGACCAACAAACTCCGCAAGGCCAAAGTCAACCATACTACGGTGACCAAATACAAATGCACGCGATGCAGGTAAATCAAAAATTTGAATTAAAATTCTACTTGAAAGATATGGATAATATGAAAACAAGGCGAATCTGATAAATAGTGTTCTCAATTTGTAAACGTGCCCACCCAGTTTGGATTGGCGAACCCATCCAATCGTTGTTCGTCCCTGGAGTAAAACTTTGCTACAGAATTGCTCTGTATTAGAAATCTATTTCTGCGGCGTATGCCAGTTGCTATTCTGAGGTTAGGTCACATTGCGAGTGTACGGCAGCCTCTGCCCCACGCCTCCAACTCCGCCCCACGGAGCTAATCTGAGCAATTTCTTAACTATCCCACCGTTCTCCCTTACCTTCATCGCGCTCAGTGAAATTCCTGGTTTGTCACCACTTGCGACTGTGTTCTTACTTGCGCAGAAGCCGCAAGTTGACAAATGACTACCTCGCCACCTGCTGTAGAACCCCAACAGGCAGCACCACTAACAGGGGCAAGCCCAACCAAAAGGATATATCCTCTCGGTTCATAAGCCCGCCGAATTTGCTTCTACTTTAACTTAACTAAAAAAAAGCTAACTACAACGGCTTCTCGGTAGTTGCCCATAATACCTTCAGGGCTATCTACACCCCAACGCACATCCAAGTAGGCGATTTAATATTCTTCAAGCTGGTCACTGCAGCCACGCTTTCTACCAGCCGGTAGACTCAAGAATCAGAGAACTCAATTTGGAGAATAGAACACTAGTAAATCGACATAAACGGAACAAGTAATTTTTTAGCAAAAAAACAAAACCGACTTCAATTCTCATATAAAAATATATTTCATGATCCAATGATCGGCTCTAAACCAGATTAGTACGGGACCACCCCTGAGACACTACCTTTCCGATGCTAAAAGAATTATCGAAATCGGTTGACTTTGGACCACAGTTATGCGGTAACATACATAAAAATAAAATATTCCGGCGAAGTGATAACCTCCTTTTTTGGAAGTCGGTTAAAAACAGCACATTTACATCTGAAACTTCACAATAGTAGGGTTTAAATCAAAACGAAAGCCACGAGCTAGTTTATACGGCATCCAAGCCTAGTTCGCCTCTTACATTCACCAGCAATAAATGTAAAGGGTCCAAGTCCATGGATCCCTAAGAAATATGCATATTGATACTAAATCGCTTGGATTCGGATACTTTATTAAGGTCTTTAACCTGTCGTGTGCCACTCCAATCATTCCCCACATGTGGAAGTCTGAGAAGCGGTCCTACTACTGAAGGTTTGGAACCCGTCCAACAAAGATGAGTCTAATCGTCCGATAACTGTCCTTTTGCTAGTAATGAATGCACTTGGTTATTTGGTTTCCGTTAAAAGCACAATGCAAACAAAGCACTCCGCGTAATAAACACCCAAACAACCTAGGGTCCGAATAGTTAGAGAATGGCACTAGTAAAGTTGAATATATCGGATGCCTTAAGCCATACCAAGGCAGCCTCTTCAATCTTTTTATTCATGCCGTTCGAAAATAGAGCTGGAAAACTTTCGATGACACTATCGATAGTATCGATGGTTTTTGACTATCGAAAACATCGATGGTTTTGTAAGCACTATCGATAGTTACCACTCATACATACATACATTATTCTGTAAGAGTAAAAGCCGGCGGTACCTAGTTTATCTTTTGATGTCGGAAAGGACATTTATCAAAGCATGACAAATAAATTCCATTAAATTTAAGCTAAAAATCGTTGATAAACTTTTGTTCCTTAACAGAAATATAGACATATTTTAGCAATTCTGATCTCATTTTCAATAAAAGTTGTTGTTATTTTATGTTTGTAGGCTAGTCTGATGTTTTGAGTTTGCGTGCGAATAAAACCACTTTATTCCACTTTTTATACGGCGTTTCGCTGATACTTTTTTAGCATCGTCAGGAGTAGTGTTTATTTTAAATTATATACCAAAAAACACACACACTAAATTTTAACCGAAAAACAAATATGTATACTAGGGCGGGTCGAAAATCTAATTTTTTTCAAATCCCTTGGTAATAGTGAAAATATATTGTATCATGCAGACAACAACAAGCCTGCAAAATATTTGTCTTTTATTTTAACTGTAAGAGCCCGCACATCGACCACCAAGTGACCCACAGCACACTAGTCGAATAAGACCAATTCTTGTTAAAAATTCTAGGTTCAGCAAAAAGGTTTGGTGCATGTTATTAGATAATGAATCCGTTAACGCAAATAATAAAGTCAAATATCATTTCTCGCAGCCCTCTAGCTTAACGTTCATCACAAAGTTATCTGTTTTCAATAAAATTTTAATTGTTCTCTTGATAATTGCACTGGCCTATAGTCAAAAGATGTAAAGAACAGTATTAATATTTCTGGCGTGCATTTAGGTCGCTGGTTCCAAATATTCTATTTTTTTTTTTAAATATTAGCTATAGTTTGCAAATTTAGGAACAATTTCGGTAGCTCTAATAGAAAAGCCATTATTTTCCATCATCATGGAAAAATTTTGTTGTGCAAGAAGTATGGAAACACTGAACAGCCACAACTTCTAGAAACACTAATTAGTTTACTTATGTTGATGTATATAATATATAAATTGCAAATATAGGAAAATGACAAAAAATTTTGTTCAACATTTTTTTTTTAATAATTTGTTTATAATCTGAACGATTTTCATCATATTATTATCATAAATCAGGAACAGTAAGTCTCGGCTTCAATTTGGTATTACGTACCGAACGAGTAATATTTGCCAAAGTTATATCGAAAAACTTAGGTGGATCTCCAGTTTTTTTCTAAAAAAGATCTCTTCAATTGTATAAAGAACCTTTAACTAAAAGAACCGGATTACAGAAACGTGTACCAGGGAGTGACTTTTTTCGTTCAAGCTGAATATAAAGCAATATCGTCCAATTGCAGAGTCCTCAAAAGGATTTCCCAGGATATGTTGCATTTACCTAGTCACTTCTTCACATAATGCAATTAAGTAAAATATTTATGTATATCTAAACACTTATTGTACGTCGCCTACTTTCATATAATGGCAAATTTAGAAACCGCGAAAAATGTGCTTCTTCGGTGAAACCATTCTGCACCAATTTTCAAGACTGCATAAATGGACTTAAAATGGGTGTTTCTCACCCTAATTGTATTCTGTTAATGTATGGTAACACTTATATGCTTGAAACTTCTATTAACTTACCAAACGATTCCTAATCTTTGACAATACGTGTTTGACTTTATCCACCAGAAGCAAAAGTTTCATTTTCAAAATTTATTGTTTATGTTAAATTTTGGACCTTTTTAATCAAAACTATCGATAGTATTATCGATGGTTGTGACTATCGACTACGGAAACTACCGATGTCGACGACTGTCGATAGTTTTCCAGCTCTATTGGAAAATCAACTCTGACGGGTTATAGCCGGAAACTTCTGGAGAGCCTAAGAAAGCTTGTTGTTTTTGCTCAGCTTACGAAACCTTGTAAAAAGCGGCAGCCTTTTATAGTCGTCAGGGACAAGCAGGACAAAATAGACCAAGTAGTGTACCTGCCAGAACACTGTACTCCGTACGACCATGTAATACCTTCTGGTGAACGGCGAAGCTTTATCTGAGGGCGTGAAGTCGATGACTTTTAATAGAACGTGGGGAAGCAAAATATTTTCTGATGCTATATAAAGATGGACAAAAAATTAGAATACCAAAGAGGGTTCATGGAAGAACATCTGCTAAAGCGAAGAAGAGTATAACGAATTTTCTAGATTTATATTCATTCCTGCGTGGAGCCATGGGCTATCTGAGAAAAAGGAAGGGAATAAAGCTATTATTAATGAAGAATCACTAAAGCTTCTTCTTGATGCCCATTTTCCTTTTTACACAAACAAAGAGCAGTATAAAATGTTTGCAAATTGCATGAGGAGTGCTTATATGTCCAAAGTTTGTAGAGTCGTCAGGATCTCAAATAGTGGAAGGAGATCTCTTATTTTACCTAACGATTCCAGGCCAGTGACGTATGTTTTGAAATCGACTGGTTTTCTGTGAACCGGTTTTATCGTGCATTGAAGGTTTTTATTGAAAAAAATCTATAGAGCTGAAGAATCTACCGGATTTCCCCATCTCAGGGCTTCCAGTAGGACGGAGCTCACAACCACCCTAAGCATAACTTCACTTGCCCACTCAAACCAATCAGTTAAAATCTTTTCCTCTGTTCCGAATCCACCAAAACCACGAATTCCCTTGGACTGCGGCATCCAGTGTAAACCGATATAACAACAAACACTGCGTAGAACTCAGTTTCCATTCCTGGTCCGAGCAAGTTCCAAAATTATTGCAAAAAGTGGTTGCCAAAGTACGGAATTATCTATGTTTCTAGCATTTGACTTATAGCTTATGTGAAAAGTTAAACAAAAAATTGGGCATTAGTTATAATTAAAGGAATGAAAAATAAAAACACCACCACAAATTTAAAGAAAAGAAGGGCCATTCATACGCTCTCCCGATAGCCCTCCTCAGCTTTCTTCCACAAATTGTTTGCTTTTCTAAAACCTCGTTTCGAACGGCTGAACGTGGTCCGCCCCAATAATAACGGAGCTAATCGTTGTTCTGAATTTTAACTACATACACACATACATACGAATCTGTGATCATATGTAAGCGATAACCGCTCAAGTCGGCTGAAAACATTTTGATTTGTATATTTAGTGTATATTGTACTTAGTACTTATCTGGAGGTTAGGTTTAACGTGGGACCCTACCGAATTAAATGCAGTCCGAGCTCCATGAAGCTCAAAAGCTCAATGGATTAATTCATGCCTTAATCATTGCCCTGAAATTCAAACATTTCAATCCCAAGGGCAGTCTGGGGCGGACACACATTCCACCTTGGTAAAGCCGAAACCTACCTAAAATCTCTGCGGTTCTTTGGGTCCCGGCACCCGGTTGAAATGCAACTCCACATTGAACCCTTGCAAGTTCTACCCGCATTTCACTATTAAACCACAGCCCCCGGGATACTCCCCGTACCTCACTGAACAGACTGGAGTAGTGCTCGCCAGCCGGACTTGCTCGACCAGCTCGACTCACGCGACTTACTAAACTTACCAGAATACACATGCTTGAACCCACAACTAGTCAGATTTGCTTTTCCGCCATCATAAACCTCCAACACTGACTCCCTAACCGGAGAACAGCTTCATGTTGCCACCATAACCCTTCATTCATTCTGCTTGTCTCGCTAATCCCGCATGTCTTACTAGCTTTACTGGGGAGTAAACTGCAGCCCGGATTGTGAAAGCATGCAGTCTTACTCCTTTTCCGGTTTTCTACACCCGCTCGAATTGCTTTACGAGCCACATCCATCAACCTCCAACATTGTCTCCCTAACTGGAGAACAGCTTCATCGTGTTGCTACCCAAAACAACATCCACCACCATCCAGGTCGTCTCACTCCTCTTACAAGGCTTACTGATCTCAGTCCACCCCAGGTGTCCCAGCCCGGAGTGAAAATCTACTTTCAACCCCCCTTGATCGAGTCGCTTAACTCACCTCATTCATTCTGCTCGTCTCGCTAATCTCGCAGGTCTTACTAGCCTTACAGGGGAGCCCGGGTGGGCAAAAGGCATGGATTGTTGCTCTTTTTCCGGTTTTCTACACCCGCTCGAGTTGCTTGACGAGCCACTTTCTTCCTTGCAAATCTCACCAGCTGTACGATCTTACTCGTGCATCTAGCTTATCTTTCAGCCTAGTTCGTCTCACTAGTTTTGCTTATCCAGCCAACGAACACACTCCAGGGGGATATCTGTTCACCCGCGCTACCGTTTTAAGTCATTGGTAAGATTTCGAAAGCCGTAGACTCTTCAGCCTTTGACTGGGGTAGGCGGGGTAGTCAAGCCCGAACCCTGGAAATACCAAAACCCCCTGTCTCCCCTCCTGTTTTCTCAAACCGAGCCTGGGACCGTCTAAGGCACAGTTATTGTACTGAGTATATCAAAATAGTATATTTATGTACGTAAAACCGATAACTTTGTTCCAATAGTCTACACTAACTCTTTTAAATTTTTATTTACAGCCGCCGACGGAATACAAATTTCCGCCAGCAATCAGCGTTCAACGCCTCGCGCCTCAAGTACAGCGACAGCTGCGCGAAACACAAGAACTGATAAAAGACTCATGCCCCCAATTATTCGCAGCGGGTTATGGCGGCAGTCCCGGACCACCGATACGAAACCAGGCCAAAAATCCTAACCGAAGACCCACCCTGGAGACGCAATTCTCACAGGAAAGCTCGTGATATCTATACAATTAAAATAAACCCAGCGCCAAAACTCTAGTAGACGTTTGCGGAAACAACAAAGCCCTACATTCAGTGCCCTTGAGATTACCAGTGACGAATCGCCCGCAAACAGTGCAAAGTCGGACGATATAATATACCACAATATTATATATGTATACATACATGCATACATACATACATACATAAAAGCCGAAGATGAAAATATTGGGCCAACTGC
>NW_023458564.1:28942994-29005632 GCF_013731165.1 Rhagoletis pomonella
TGTGGATGTTTTTATTTTGGTCTCCGGCCACGAATCACCCCAAACACTTACCGAGCACCGAATTGCCGAGTACCAAGCCCTAATTTTTGTTTTGAACATAGCGAAAATAAAAAAATGCAGCGCTACGATACTGTTCGTTTGTTCACACGTTTTTCGACATGGACCATGAATCACAATACATGGAAGGTTCGTTCAGAGAATGACAATAAACTTTTGGATGTACGTTGCCACAGTTGCACGACATGTTTTGTAATGCATAAAAATTTACATATTTTTTTCATTTGTATTTGGAAAAGTATCAAAATTGAAAAAAAGTATCTCTCCAAAATTCATCGAAAAATTTATCAGTTTTGATCCACGTGGTGATCTGTCAGAAGATACCAGTTTTAGTCCGAGAATTTTTTGCTGGTAAATTCTGGTAAATGTGTCAAACGATCAGCTGTAGTGTGTTTGGCAACCAAATTGTAAACAAAAGAAAAGTGCTAATTCATGTTGAAAAGTATTTACTTACTTGTTTAAGTGGATTCTAATGAATTTGAAAGTATTTTTGGTTATTTACATGTGTGAGCTGAGTGTGTTTACATACAAAATAAGCAAAAATTTACAACCAAAATTTGGAGGTTATGTTGAAGTTGACAGAAGTTACCATTTTTTACTAGAAAGTGATCCCATACTTTTCAATGTTACTCTCTCGCTCTGTGCGAATTTTTATTTTTTGACAGTTTAACTAGTCCGAGTCCGAGGAATACGGGATTGCACCTAATATTGGCTTTGTTTCTGTTCTTTTCTAGCAGATATTTATCAGGAAGAACAAGAATGAGAAAATGGATAGAATTACGCTCACAGAGATAGCGAAATAACGAAGAAGTAAAGAGACGCAAACTAGCAAGTAATCAGCTGATCGGTGACTTGAAAATATTTGGCGCGAAGAGATCGAGAGAGAGCTGCTTTTTTCTGCTAGTTTTTTGGGTTAAGAAACGCTTTCCAACAGAAACTAGTGATAATTATCTGTTAAGAAACAAAGCTATTATTGTATCATGCCAATTATTTTCTAATAGAATTGTGCTGATAACAATTCGTAAAAAAAATCTTAGAAAAGGGGCCAAAGACGCACATCATTTTGGAAAAGGCTAAAAAAATAAAAATTGCAAAAAATCGGGTCAAAGGGTATTGGCGCTTAAAAAGGTCAAATGGCCCTTTTAGGTCACAACAGCAACACTGATTGGAGATTTCATTTATTTTAAGAAAAGCGAAACAAAACAGAAACCTTCACCAAAACATCCAATAATGAATAATTTGGATAGTTGTGGCCAAGCATCCTCCAAATTGGAGAAAGAAACATCCAATTTAGCCTTGTTAAAAGATAGAGTAGAGAAATATCATGATTTGTCGACGCAAATGTCAAGTATTTTAACTGTTTTCGAGCAACGCCTCGGAAAATTGGAGCAGACAATACTGCCAGTATATAAGGAGACAGAGCAGCTTCAAAAACGACAACAGAGTAAGATAACACAGCCCAAATTTTAAACTGGTTTTAGGAAAATAAACTTAATATTCATATAGATTTGGAAGCAACTTTAGTGTGTCTTGAAACAGTACTTGCCCACTATGATATTTCCCAGGAAGTGTGCAATCTTATTCACCAAGGGCCGATAGAAGGAAACGTTAATGGTTTTCTTGAAGCTTTGGGCAAATTGCGCGCTGCAATGGACTACTTCCTGCACCATAACTCTCAAAGCGTTGAATTGGAAAATGTGACCAGTCTTTTCAATACTGGCTGTGAAGGCTTAAACCAACATTTTCGTTTGTTACTGAAGAAACATAGCGCGCCACTTAAACCGGTTGAACTCTTAGATCTTATTTATATTGAAGATGACTCCAGCGATGAGTATACCTCCTTCCGCCAATTGTCGCAAAACACACGAGAGGAGCTAGGTACCATTGCCCATTGGCTGGAACAAAATTTGCGGCGCGAATATGCAGTAATTTATGCCACAGAAAGAGGAGAGGTGGTACTGCGTTCACTCCAAAATTTAAAGGATCATCAAAAAAGCAGCAGTTGGGGAAATGAGGCTTTGGTGTGTAGTACATATCTTACTTACACGCTGCATTGTAATTATGAAATTTAATATTACTTTCCCAGAAACCACGTCACAGTGGACGACCTGAAGTAAAGAAGAATACGTCAGCCCGGTTGCAACAAATGTTAGAAATACATACATATTTACCTTCCCATTCTAAGATAATAACTTAATTCCTTTTTGCAGTTTTGAGCGAAAAGCAAATAAATTATACTTGCGCGCAACTCAGACACTTGAACAATCAACTGGAATATCCATAAAAAAGGCTTCGTCGCAATCTGAACACTTGTCTGCTGAGGAGTTCATGGACGGTGATCAAGAACTTGACAAGTACCTTGTGATGCTCTTGGGCTTACAGCGACTACTTAATTGGGAGCGCTCTTTAATGACAGAGATCGTGCCTGCATCCAAACACGGAGATGTTTTTTCAAAGTTAGCTTACAACTCTATTGAACTGGTAGTTAAAGATGCAGAAGCAATTACAAACCGCATTATGCGTTGCATATCGCGAAAGGAGTGGACATCAGCTTTAGGAATATTTTCGGCACTCAAACGTGTAATCTTGCTTCAACCAGACATTGAACGTACCTATGACCCGCAACAGCGAGAGCAACTTACAAAGGTGCTTAATAAGCTTCAAGCAACGGTAGGATGATCGCATATTTTTCTTCATTGGTACCTATTTATATTAATGCTTAAATAATTAATGATTCAAGGGCGCTAAAGCACTAGAACATTTCCTGGATGTGGTGAAAGGTGAATCAGGCACTAACATAGTTGGCATGAGTTCAAGTACACTTGGTTATGGCTATGTTAATGTTCCGAAAGATGCTACGGTGCACGAACTGACCTCCAACACAATCTGGTTTATAGAACATTTATATGACCATTATGATGTGATTGGCTCTATCTTGCAACAAGATGTGCTTTACAGTACGCAATTGGATACAATACTCATGAAAAAAGCACTCCCTGGCGAAGAGCGTAATAAAGCATTGCTAGCAGTTTATATCAGTAAGTTAAAATCAAGTTCTAATAATTGTTGCTATTTAATACATTTTTTAATAGAAAAAGCTTTAGCGGAGCTTAATCTTTCGATAATGAACAAATGTGAGCAGTACAACGACCAAGCTACCAAACATCTCTTTCGTTTAAACAATATTCATTATATACTAAAATCTCTACAACAGTCAAATCTAATTGATTTGGTAACACTAGCAGAGCCAGATTGTGAGCAATGCTATTTAGATATGATTCGAGAACTAAAATTCTCTTACCAAAAGACTTGGTCTAAAATGCTTGTAAGCATAGGAGTAGATGAGTTGCCGCGGCCTTCACATGGCAAGGTCAAAGATAAAGATCGCAGCATATTGAAGGAGCGATTTTCAGTAAGAAGTATTTTTAAATCTATCGTTTTTCTTTACAATAATCGCATCTCCTCCACAGACGTTCAACAAGGATTTCGAAGAGGCTTGTAAAGTTCAACGTGGTATTTCCATTCCAGACGTGATTTTGAGGGAAGGTATCAAACGTGACAATGTGGAGCACATACTTCCGAAATACAATAGATTTTATGAAATGTAAGCATACTTACGCTTGATATGATTATTATACATATTTCATTATATTAATACGTACTTCTTCGTGCATTTAGGTATGCATCGGTGCAGTTCAGCAAAAATCCAGATAAATATGTAAAATATCGGCCGCATGAAATAAACCAAATGCTAAGCAAACTTTTTGATGATTCAGCTTAAGGTAAAGTTAGTAAACTCCATTATTAGTGAACATGAGTTACGAACTTGTTCATATATAGTTTATTTTTATTTTTTGTCAAAAATATGATATAAAAAATCTAACATAAATACAAACACACTTTATACTATATTTTAAACTAAACATGAGTATCACTAAAATAATAAATATTATTCAAAACTGTTTGCAAAACAGTAGAAAGAAACAAATTTAAATAAATATAAATGCATAAACAAAAATCATAAAATATCTCTTTATTTGCAGTCCATGTATTGGTCATGATTTGCAATTGATGTTTACGTTGGACTGACGTCCGCATCCAACGATTAATTCACTTCAGTAAAGATAATTTGTCGAAGGCGCCTCTGGTCGACCACATGCTCCATAGTGACTCACTTTCACTGTGTTATTTGTTCGACAGTTTTCAATGTCCAAAAAGCACTCATTAAGATAGGTCATGTTATCCGTTCCACAGATAGGTTCGAATTCTCTGGGGCAAATTCGCGCACAGCCCTTGAATTGGATACTGCTTAGGCAACGTTTTAAAGGAACAACAAATACATGCTTGCCACAGTTTTCTTTGCGCATGTGGCACTCGGATTTATAAAATTTATTATCAGATCCACAAACGAAATTTGGAGGCTGGGCGTCACAATCTGACTCGCATTCGGCAGTTAGCAAGCAATTCTTCAAGGACACCGGAACGACGCGCATGTGACAAGTGCGTCGTTTGAAATCGCACATTGATGGGAATGTGTTGCCGTCAGAACCACAAACAGGGCCGCTTTCGATGTCGCTTCGTGTACAACGCTCACCACAATCCTTTGCCTGTGCCTTTAGGTCTGTACATGGGCCAATATGAGCCAGATTTACTCCTCGTCTAAAAATATTAAATAAGTAAAGAATATTGATTAAAATTTAATTGTTATAAACGCTTTTGTGAAGTAGTTATATAACAAGTTTAGGGTCTTAACGACTCTATGCCCGAACGCCCATAGTCAAACCTTAAATAGAACTTAATAAAATTCTCTGCTTAACACTATTTTAAAATGTTTTAACCCTCTAACTGCTTTTTTAAACTTACTTTCTCATATAGGGTCACAGAGGCCCATGGAAGGAGTTGCAGGGTTAATAGTTTTCAAGAAATAATCGCTCCCTAAATTTTTCTATACATATGTATGTACATACATACATAGGTCTCTGAAGTCAGGAATTGGGTTTGAAATTTATTTATTATTTCTTAATTCATGCATTGTGCATACATTGATAATGGTTCTGCCTCAAAAACCTCCATCGGAAACGGGAAGCCAAATCGATAGTGTTGTGAGAAACGGAAGGCTTCCATTGTTTTAGTCGTCCGTATACTCCGAGGCCCAAACATCGACTCGGACCACTATCTTGTTGCAGCCAAGATACGCACCAAGAAAGGCTCAACTTCGAAAAGTTGCAGAAAAAAAAGAAACAACCTACAGGGCCACGGTGCGATCGGCACAACGCGAGCAATGTCTGACCATTATAGCAAATTGAAGAGTGATAGTGAGACGTTTTTTTCCGCAATAGGAAGAGAGAGGACGAAATACGTGAGTGCGAAGAGCTTGAAATGCTGTACGAAAGGAAAAACGCTCGAAAATTTTGCCAGAGAGCTAGGCGACTTACGGAAGGTTTCAAGACCAGGGCGAACTCCGGCAAGACCAACTGATGTTCAGAACGGACTTAAAATATGGAGGGAGCACTGGTCCACCCTACTGAATAGTAGCAGCACTGTAAGTTGTGGAGAAGACGAACCCGAGCCCCAAGTCGATGAGGACGGAGTCGATGTTCCACCACCAGACTATGACAAGCTGTTCAAGTACGGCGGAGAGGAGCTGATAAGGTGCATGCATCAATTTTTATGCATGCCCTGCGACCATACGGGAAAATTACCGCGGTACCGCCAACTCCGTCAGAATTGGGAAGGATCTCTCCGAGCCGTTTGATACCAAACGAGGTTTCTGACAAGGTGACGCCCTTTCGTATGGTTTCTTTACTATTTTTCGACAAGATATGTAATAAGAGCCGCAGAACTGAACTGCTTAGACACGATACTTTACAAGAACGTAGAAGTGTACGAGGGCTACGTCTGTTTTGCCTTCTTGGAATTAGATAGAGATGCAAAGCGTGTGGGTATGGCGCTAAACGAGGACAAAACGAAGTATCTACTGGCATCAGACAAACAGACAGAACATAAGCGTCTCGAAACCTACGTCACTTAAGAGGCGGATGCATTGAAATTTCTTCCTTCTTCATGACATATTTTTCCTTTTAAATAATTTTTAATAAATGTAATAATTTTTAGAACCAAAACTCATAATTCAAGTGCCTTGTGAGGCGAAAAAACTAAATTAAAGCCAAGGATGGCAATAATGGTATGTTCGGAATTAATGTTGAAGTTAAGTTAAAAACTCAGAAGAGTTCAGAATTTTTCTCAGCAGCTGTCCTACTCTGAATTGAGAGAGAAACACAACAACAACCACCTGGAAGAAAAGTTGAAGTATGTATAGCTGCGAGTAAAGTAACAGCAGAATTCAGAATTCTGTTGTTGGCAACGTATGTTCATTTATTTTCAATAGTTTTAATATGAAAGATAGTTCCGTTCATATCGGAAACCACATAAATAAAAGTTTGAAGATTACACAAAGTTCGCCGAAATTAATCAAATTGCAAAAAATATTTCATAAAAATTTCGAACTTTTTATTCAGAACATGAACAAAATCTACACCCCCAACAAACAAAAATCTCACAACTAAGGGTAATTTTTAGCGCCTGAAACTTAAACTTTATTTTGCCAGAATTTAATGGGCTACAAAACTGCATATTCGATAATTTTAATTTTTGTGAACTTAGAGTATACTTTGGAACTTTTTTCATGTGATTTTTAATATGAATCGAACTACATTTTAAATGAAAATGATTAAAAATAAATAAATAAATAAATAAATAAATAAGTTACAGCAAAATTAGTATTAAGTTCTATTAGAAAACTCAACTAAAAAACATTTTTCTAAGTTTTGTTTATTGTTTTTGGGATTGTGGTAGCGTACTCCTCACGCAAGCAGCATGTATCAAATTTAAAAGAAAAAATCATTATTTGCGGTATCTGGTATTTAGAGATGCCTAAACCGATCGATGAATCGGCCCATGCCGAGGCTAGAGTTTTTAGCGTTTACTTTTATTCTTGTCTTTGTCTAGATAGTCTAACCGTTAAGCCTCTGCGTAACACGTTTCCATCGAAAGTATTACATTCTTTCGTGACGATTAGCATTAATGCATTTAGTATATATCTATGCAAATAATTGCATACATAAATACCAAACGATTCAGTAAAATATTTTAAAATTAGCATTAATTAAGTACACATCGTTCATACTACATAGTGCATACTAGGGATGTTGCGAATGTGGAATTTTAGAGATCCGCGGATGCGAATGCGGATGCGGATGTCAAGTATTTTCAAGAAACAATTAGGTAAGTAAATTAAGTTATTTAAAATAAATAGATTGATATGGAAAATAATAATTTATTTTCCAGGAATGAAAATTTGGAAAAAAATTCTGTGCTCAAAGTCGTTGCTGCCAGCCGAATCGGATCAGAACATTTTTATTTTTTTAAAAAAGCACCCCGTTTTTTTATAAGCATTTGAATTATTGGAAACACTGATGATGATACCTAATTAGGTCAACCTATAGCTTTTTTATTATTTGAGCATCGATTCTCTTTATAGCCAGGCGTTTACCATTTCAGCTGGAAATCCCTATTGAAGGACTACTCTTTGACTTTAAATAGCAAAGAAGGGAGAAGTAGAGGGACAGTTTTACCACAGAAGTTTTTAGCCAAGAATCCTATAAAAAAAATATTGCTCGACAAGTAAACAAAATTACTGTTTTTAAAATTTTTGCTAAAAAAAAATTCCCCAAAGAGCCCCATTTGAAATTATTGAAACGAATATATATATGTGACATCAAAAGCAAATCACGAAAATTTGGCTAAAAATTATAGTGCACACTTTCTTCTTTTGTGTCTAGTAGATGTTTTTTTGTTTAAGATTGGTCCAAAAAAAATCATAATAACGAAAGAGACCCATGCAGGTAACACAGAAAACAAAAAAATATATATATTATTAAAAGGACTATGTTCTCTTTGACGTACGTCAAAGGTCAAGTAGAAGTGGGAACTTGTATGCCTACGGTGACCATCCGTCCTGTATTATTCGGGACAGTCCTCTTTTTTGGCCCATTATCCTGGTAATTTAGTTATTTTATACGGGACGCCAAATGTTCTGTATTTCTTTTAATGTCCTGCATTTGTCCCGTATTCGATGTTTCGACGCCTTAACAGCTCAATAAAATGGCATGCCTATGAACGAGTTTTAAGTGATGTTGGTATTTGATCGTAATTTTCTCTATAATTTTGGGGAGGAACTAGCTTACTACAATGGCTTCGCATTTAAAAGTGATAAAATTATAGTACCGCAGAAATGAATTTCAAAAATGCTGAAAGCAATACACACCGGACATTTTGGTATACAAAGTTGTGTCAAAAGAGCAAGACAAGGGCTTTATTGGAAAGGACAGTACAGTGATATTCTAGAAAAGGTCAAAAGCTGCCCGGTCTGTGGAAAACACAAAGAACTAAAGATAAGGAAGAGGTTTTAACAAAAGAAATACCCACCCTAACGTGGCAAATAGTAGCATTCGAAAATGAGCCATATATAGTAATTACAGACTCCATCGATTTGAACAAAACTTAAAAATCAAACTTCACATTAAATAATAGAGCACCTTAAAAATTCCAAAAATATTTGAAAGTGATAACGACACATCATACAAAAGCAAAGAATTTGAAGATTTTGCAACTACCTGGTGTTTTAGTCATCGCACATCTAGCCCGCTACATTCACAAGGGAACGGATTATCAGAACGAGCAGTCCAGTTGGTAAAAAATATATTGCGAAAGTGTAGCCTCGACAATACAAGTTGCGTTCGCGTAGCTGTTGATTATTCATGTTTAACCAAAACTTTCAGGTTTTTGCGTTCGCGTACGCAAAAAACTCGCAAAGGAGGGGAAATTGAGAGAGCAAAGTGACATTTCATTTTGAGGGGAAGCTGCTGGTTTCTGCTGGAAAAATTTTTAGGTCCATTCAATAACTTTTCAAGTAAGTACTTGCAGCGAGAGCGTAAAAGAAAAATAGAGAGTAAATTTGAGAGCAAGAGAAATTTTTCAGAAAAAGTTATTGGACGCAAAACTAGTAAAAAATTGCAACTTAAGCCATTTTGACACTTAAGTTTTGGCGCGCAATTTTCTTTTTAATTGGGAATAGTTCCCATCGTCATAAAAATAAAAAAAATATACGATAGATTTAAATTTTTCATCCATATTTTTATTTCACTAATTATGTTTCATCAAATCATCCTCTTAAACAGTTTGTTTACATTTGAATTTGAAACATAACCTTACCTTTTGACTCCTGCAAATTCCTGCTAGTAAAATTTTTACTTGCAAGAATTTGCAGCTCTCTCGGGTTGTTACGCTCTCGAATTCGCTCTCTCTTGCAAATATTTTGGGTTATTGAATGCATTTCCAGTAAAAACTTGCAAGTACTAGTAACAATTCGTAAAAATTTTTTGATATTGAATTGACCTTTTGCCAACAGGAAAACAGCTGATCAAAAACAGCTGGTTTGAATTTCCGCAAATCACAAAATTGAATTTGATGGTTTGAAAGTTAAAAATTACAAAATGCGGCTAATTAAACTTGTAAGAAGAAAGTAGCTATTTGTTAAATCAATAAACTGTGTCAAGATACCACTTTGTGATGAGTTTTCGTACGTTTTAAATTTTGCACTTTTGAATGTAAATAAAAATGATATTAGCTGTTCGTCGAACTTGCAAGTTTCTGCAAATTTTCTCTTCGCGTACTGTTTGGATATTTTTCTCTTGGGAGAGAACTGGTGACATTTCGCCGGAATTTTGCTGTTGGTTGGTTTTTACTGGAGATTTTAAACGAACGCACCTACAGACTACAGGCTTGCACTATTTAACTGGAATAATACTCCTAGAGATCCAATATTAGGTTCCCTAAACCAAAGACAATGCAGTAGAATCACGCGTTCACAAGTTCCAACCTCAAATCAAAATCTTCAGCCTAAAATAATAGAAGGTATTGCGAATAGACTGCAGATTTTAAGAGAAGAACAGTCGTCATATGCTAAGCGAAAGCTGAAAATTTTCAACCTTAAGATCACATACGAATGAAAATGGCACACAGAGGTTGGTCAACTGGTGAAATAGTAAAACATCACGAAAATAATCCAAGGTCTGTTTTAGTTCAATTGGATGACGGCCGCATATTCAGGAGGAATACATCTTGGGTACGCAAAACTGATGCTAAACTGCCAGTCCCAGAAAAAGTAATAGTACCTCACACAACTATGGAAATGTGTCAAGCCTCACCAACTAATTGCAAAGCAACATTCGACCAGTCTCAATCAACACCATCTTCTCAGCAAATGACTTGGAAACTACAAGAAAAGCGATCAATCCGGCAGTAACTCTGCCTGTAAAAGTAGCTCCGCCTCCTTTGCAACTCTCCACAAGATCAGGAAGAATTGTGAAGCCACCTTTGAGATTGAACTTGTAATCGTAAATATTACTTAATATTAAACTAAGAACTGAATAGTAAAATACTGATCTCAAAACTGAATTTACAAATATGGATTAATTGTAACATTTAAATTAAGTTTTCGCCAATGCAATTTAAAATATTCATTGTCTCTATAATTAATTTAATGTTTACTACTAACTAAATACATAAATTAAACACTTCTATTTTCTATAAAAAAAGAGGGATGAAACGTCGAGTCCACTCATGTGACGTATGAGTACGTAGAAATTAATAGTATAGTGTATTGTGGCACTAATGTATGTATATCGATAATAATTCGTCACGACTGATGTAAAACATTTGGAATGAAAAATAAACCATCCTCTTGAGCATAACGTGTTGTCTATTTTATTAACTGATCTTACATAACGAATCATCGTTTAAATCCTTTTCTCGGTAGGTTTGTTGATTTAGACTTTATTATGGATTTCGCCAGAATATCTATATGGATTGAAAAAGTTGTGGAACAAATGTTGCTAACGAAGCGATTTTCTGCCTAACTCCGCAATAAAATTTGCATTTTGCTTACTTTAGTCCTACAATTGCTACGTCCATTTCTAGGGGTTTATCGCCTTTAAGAAAAATCTTGCCATACATATATTATACCTAGACATGTATTTTATCGAAATCCGCAATAAATTTTTTTTTTTGCAAAAATCCGATGTTTAACACCTTACTAAATATATCTCAACATAAGTTTTCGAAAACAAATTACAAAAAATTGTTGATTCTCACCAAAAAAAACCACCTCCTCATAAAAAAATTATTTTAAAAATAGTTCCTGAAAACCCCCCAATTTTTTAAACATGTATTTTATACGGAATTAAACAAGGAATACGATGGTATAATTTTAAATCCCTAATTTACTGGTCTTTACTATGGAAATCATCTTCAGAAAGTTCAAATGTTAATAGCTAAGCTAGCTTTGCAACAATCTTGACCCCCTTATATGTAGATATGTTAAGCCCGTTTATTTAGCTTTAAAACGACGTTAAGATGAAGTCTCTACGATGCGCAGAACCCGATACATAACTATTTGAAGTAGTACATGATTAGTCAGAATCACGAAAAATTGCAAACTTTGACAGATCACATCTCCGAAGAAGAAAAATTAAAAAAAAAATTCCTCGAACCCGTGTTAGCTTATTTCATGTATAGAACCCATAAAAAAAAATTGAAGCGAATCGGAGACATGACATATTTTTTTTTACGAAATCCGTCCGACTTAAAAAAGAATGGCTCTCATGAAGACTGTTACAATAAAAAAAAAAAAACGAAATTTGAAAGCTTTAAACGCGTCTCCTGAATAATTCCGATATGTAGATATTTGCATTTTTGTAATGCATGGAGACAGACTTACAAGCATGTTGCATGCGCCAACTCGCACTCATTGTTGTACGTTTTTGAATCACTGCCGCAGAGTTTATCGTTTCGATTGGAAGAAAATATAGACCCAAATAAGTTGTTGAAATCTTTGCAGGGCGGCAGCTGTTTGCATCGGTTTAAACGAGTTTTACACTTGTCCATGCCCATTTTTTGTATAGATTTGCGTTGAGGACTGCAATAAGAAATTCAGAACAACAAAATGTGAAATTTATCAAACTACATATCTACATTAACTTCACAGCATGTCTGATCCGCTTTACGCTGTACCGGCTTACGCCTACTTACCCACAATTGAGCATTTTCAATTCGCAGAGCGATGAATAAATATTACCATCGCTTCCGCATACATACTGCGATGGTGCGTCTGATGTTGGCGGACATTCGGTGGGACAGTTATCAGCTGCTTTGCTGCCATTACTATTTCGCTCCTGCGACATGCAGAACGATAGCGGTACTTCGAAGATATGCTTGCCACAGTTGTAGGCACGCATTTTACATGGACTGGCGTACAACCGCCCATCAGAACCGCAGGTGGGCCGCGCAACGCGCCAGCAAGACTCACGACACATGCGCGTCGATTGGCAATGCTTTCGACTGGTCTTCACGACGCCTTGGCTGCATGTTAGTAATTTCATTTCGCATGTCGAATTATACACGTTGCCGTCCGATGCACAGATTGGCCCATCTTTCGGCGCGCTCTTACAATCTACTGGACAGGATTCGCGTATGGCACTGATGTTGCTGCAGGCGCCCACGTGCGACATGCTAACCGCAGCCATACCCACACGACACGCTTGCACGCGCAACATGCAACGATTTAGGTAAGTGTGGCCATCGGTGCCACAAACTGGATCCTTCTCTGTTGGACAGCGGTGTTTGCATTCAGAGCCCCGCGCCCGTTCACAACCATCTTTAACGGCCTGTAATTTTTGACAAAA
Organism: Rhagoletis pomonella; assembly: GCF_013731165.1. Taxonomy (NCBI): domain Eukaryota; kingdom Metazoa; phylum Arthropoda; class Insecta; order Diptera; family Tephritidae; genus Rhagoletis; species Rhagoletis pomonella. The sequence continues at coordinate 28,955,855 of NW_023458564.1, forward strand.
GTTCATGCATGGGTAATATTTTTATGCCACTACATATACATATATGTATGTATGAGTACACTTCCATATGATACTTACCTTCATTGTATTTGACCCATTTCGGGAGCAAGTTTTTTTCTTCATTTCACACAGATTCGCATAAATTAAACCATCGGAGCTGCAAACCGGTATCGCGCCTACTGTTGTACTTGGCGGGCAAGATCTAGGGCAGGCGTTGGCGCTTCCACGTTGTTGTCGCTGTGCTGCATCCTCCTCTAGACCCACTGCGCTCATAGCGGCATTAATGTACTCCGAATATAGCAAAGCGGATCGACTAAGAATGGGCGATGATGTGTGGGTGTTGACGGCGTTTCCTGCAGAGTTAAATGGCAAATGTTCCTTGCTGTTGCGATAACTGATGATAGGTGAGTCATCTGTGCTTTGTGTGTAATGGATAATTGGCGCTTGTGCCGGCAATTTAATGAACTTAATTGGGGAGTCAGTAGTGGCGCCTGCAAAGGAGGAAAGAGATCGTATGTAGTACGAAAAATGTAGTTACCTTTCAGTAATATATATTTAAGAATATTTATATACGTTAGGGTGCCGCTTATTTGGACCAGTGTCTATATTGAATGTATTATCCGCTAGATATGTGCATACTGAAGCCTTAAAAGTTAATTTTTTTACTTACATATATTTTACTTTACCTTTATAGTCCTCTTATATTTTATTTTAATGCATATAATTTGTATCCATGAATTTCAGATATATATTACATATAAGCAGGGATCGAGACAAAATAGTGTGATCAAAACTAAATGTCGTTCTCGTAGTTTGTTCCCAAGAGCACTTAAAAACCCAAATAGAAATGAGAACAAACCCTTCGGAAATATTTTCACAAGAGCGAAAGTGAGAACAAAACTGTCGAAAACGTTCTCAATGGAAATTGTATAAGAACAAAACCCTGTGGAACGTTCCCGAAGAGAATAAAATGCGAACAATACTTTCGGGAACATTGCTAACAGAGCAAACTGGGTACAAAAGTCTCCGGAACGTTCTGTTTAAAAACAAAACGGGAACAAAGGTTTAAGAAACTTTCTCTCGAAAAATCATTTGGGAACTAAAGTCTCAGAAACTTTCTGATAGAGAACGAAACAGGAAGAAATCTTCTCTGAACTATTCCGAAGGATGAAAGCAAAAACAAAATTTTTCTCAAAGCTTCTCAGAACGTTTGAATTGTTTGAATACTGAAATTAACCAAATAAGAAAGTCAACGAAAGACTTAAGACACGAATTTTTATTGCACAGAAAATGAAACATTGCTTCATAAATGGACAGTTAACCCTAATGATAAAGGATCTGGAAGTTGAAATAATCAAGCTTTCCTCTGGCTTAGAATTAACAGTCATGGTTATCACTGACCAATTTTGTATCTCAACACGCAGACGGTCCTCTCATTCTTAACGTTAAGTTCTCAAAACGTTTGTTCTCGGTTTGTTCTCGCGCAAGACGTTCCTCGGACTTCTGTTCTTATTTAATCCTCCTTGAAAACGTTGTCGATACTTTCGTTCTAATTTTGTTCTCAGAACTAAACCACAAGCCGATCGAGTTCTCGGTCCCTGCATTTAAGGCACAGCGAAGTTGATTAGAAATCCTATGTCTCAGGGTCTCAAGCAATAGCTTACTTTCAAGCTACATACATATGTACATACACCATAAATCGTAAAAAATCTTGGCCGAAAGTAAAATGTTCCAGTTATCCAGTTATACACCACAAATAGCGGGAAAGATTTCACTTACGCAAAATGCATTTGTGTATACATAATGTGACCAACCGTAGTTCTTTCGGAAGTACAGTACTTTTTTTCGCTCTTGTACTTCGTACTTCGAAGTACAGTCAAATGTACTTCTCTGCAATGTTTTGTACTTCAGGAGGGAGATTTTGTAACCAGTTAGCGACAATTTTGGATCGCTATCGCACTTTTTGACGCATGATATAAATGTTTTTGTCGCTAACTGGTTTCGGAATATCCCCCCAGGTCCCGTACTTCTCCGATCTTCTGGACGGTCATCACGTGGCCTGGGCGATAAATTCGTTCAAACCATTAAAGTGGCCGTGGACCGATGGCTTCATACCTGCGCAGCTGCAAAGGCCTCTGAAAGTGTCGTGCAGTTGGTTGGATCCTATTTATGCAAACTGCGTGAGGGCCGATACATCCCCAAGGCTTGGAGGTTAGTCAGTGTTGCGTTCATCCCGAAGGCCGGAAAAGGCGCTCCACTCCACCACCAGGCACTCCAAAGGCAATAGTCAAGTATATTCATAATCTGGGGTTGAAACCAACCTAATAAAGCTTATATACAGCTTACTTCGCGACAGAACTGTCGCGGCGGAGTGGGGTAGCGCCTGCACTCAGTGCAGAGTCATTAGGAGCACTTCCTGTTCTGTATTGCGGTTGAAATGACCTTCTAGAGAAACTGGAAAAAGTGGGTTGTCGGGTGATCGCCCATGTAGATGATGTGGAACTTTTGATTAAGGGACGATTTCTAGACAACCTTTTTGATCTGGTTCAAGGTTACCTGAACCAGGTAACTAGGTGGGCCATCAACGGAGGCTGTCGTGGAAGTCTAACATTGAGGAAAGGGTAAGAAAGGTGTCGGTTGCCTTGTACTGCTGTAGGGGAGCTATCGGTAAAAAGTGAGGTATCTCGCCCAGTGTTGCCATTGAGAATTTTCAGAAAGTCGCAAAAAAGGGGTCATTGACGAAAAAAAGGTTCAACATATTATTTTTGCTCTTTTTTACTACACTGAGAAAAGAGTTTAGTTACGTCAACTAAATATGTTTTTCTCAACACATGATTTGGTTATAGTTACATTATTTGTTTATAGTTACCCAATCATGTGTTGAGAGGAATATATTTGGCTGACTTTTTTCTGAGTGTAGTAAAAAAAAAAACAAAAAAAAACAAAAAAAATATTCCGACGAGCTGATAACCTCCTCCTTTTTTGGAAGTCGGTTAAAAAATCTCAGACTCAGGGCCAAAAAATAAAAATTTTCAAAAAGTCGGGCCAAAGGGTATTGGCGATTAAAAAGGATCAAATTGCCCCTTTAGTCGCACAACGGCAACACTGCTCTCGCCCAAATTAATTCATTAGCCCTAGGAAACCAGATTTAAGCCTATGTATGTGTTTTCAAGGAGCCCTTGTCTGATGAAACTCACTAGAAAAGGCTACACTTGTAAAATAGGATTTAGCGGAGCATTAGGATCCACACCTACACTGGCGCTTAACATACATGGGTTCAACACGGCGCCTGCGGATATTGCATACAGAATTGTCGCAGCACGAACAGCTATTGAGCTAAGGGAAACCGGGTCCTTTTGTGACATAAAAAAAAGGAAAATAAGACGTTTCTCTGCTGCAACAAATGTTTTTGTAGGGCACTTTAAAACAGGTTACCTCTCAAGGGCTTCTTACAGGTCATTGTGTGATTGGTATTCATGCGGTGGGACTAGGAATCTCAACTGATCCTTTTTTATCAGCTGTCAAGAGGAAGATGAAGTGGAATCATCTCCACACTTTCTTTTAGACTGTGGCGCGAGGCTAAGATGGAAGCATTTTGGCTCGCACTTCTGAACAAACTCTGGGCTCTCAGGGATCGAAATTAGCTGCATTCGAAATTTCGTAATCGGCGCTAACTTAACCCAATCTAACCTATACTTCTTTGAGCTATGAAATAGTTGGTCACATTATGTATACATACTACGTAGTTATAAAAGAAAACCACTGCACCAATCAATATGTGTTACAAGTAAAATGGAATTATTTTAATAAGGGCGGTATCGTTTTGAAAGCTGTATGACAAGAAGAGAGTGTGATGAAAGCTTGCATAGAGGTTTCATTTTGGATTTATAAGGTTCTTGATTCGCCCAAAATCGCTTAGACGATTCTAGATAAGAAATATGTAATTCGGTTTTTGTGGCGATTCAAAAAGAGCTTGGATGATGTGCTATAGTTATAGGGCGCACTATATGTGCTTTTCCCGTATCAAATAGAATAGGTGAAGGTGAATAGGTGTTTTAAATATGTATGTATGCATATGTATACATATATCGTTACCTTAATATAGATATTTCCTAAATCAGATCGTCTTTGAAATGGAAAAAACTAAGATTTTTTATTGCATACAACGATGTGGGGACTCATAATTCGATGAAATGTATCATAATCAATAAAAAGTGAATTTTGGATTTTTAGTTAGTTATTTACGGCCTTTTGCATTTGTGCGACGATGTGAGGTGCGACCTTTCTACTTTAACGATAGGCATAGTTAACAGTGTTGTGTTAAAGTGTTTAAGTGCATTAACTATCTCGATTATTCTGGAATATGATTGACTTGAAAGATAATATCAGATATTTAACCCCAATTACCAATTGCCCTACAAATCTTACGAGCGCTCATATTTTGTTTATAAATATTTACACATATATGTATATACATACATACATACCAAAACAAATACCCAGTAGGAAAAGATAATGTGTGACAATGTATAAAGAGTTGGTTCCGCAGAGTTTGAACCCGCGACCAACGAGGTGGTAGTCCGACACGTTTCCATTCGTGTACAGATACCGTTGAAATAATATGGAAAAAGGTATGCTTAGGTTCAAAATTACACATGACACCTTAGATCGCATGGGAATGCAATAATTCAGCTACCACCATAAGTTGGCTTCAAACCTTCTACGAGACATTACCCATTAGCTTACATTGCGTTGCATGTTTTCATTCCAAAGTAGTTAGTTATAAACGTATGTATGGACATACATGCATAGTAACATATGCACATATTTACATGTGCTCTATGTAAGATAGTTATGCGCAGAGTGCTTCCAACAGCAACCGCCTTTCGCTCCTAAGTGAAAACGAGATTATGGCGTAGTTGGAATACTTGAATCATTTATGCGTTTGCATATTTGTAGAAACCTGACCTCGACAAGTTATTTGTTTGTTTATGTTTTCAAGCATTATTAACACGTCACAATGGGCATTTTCTCTCACCAAATATCCACATGGAAAGCTTATTTATACATACATATGTACATGCACACATACATATGTACATATGTAAATCCTTATGTACGAGTGCATACATATGCTTTTCATTTTCTTATTTGCGCTTAATGTTCATAGCAGCTTTTGATGCTAGGGTGGTTGAAGACAAACGAAAAAAATAAGACCAATCAGTTTGATAGTCTTTTGCTATACATACATACATATGTAGTATAGCGCCTGTCCAGTGAAGAAAGTGGCCTTAAGCCGCAAAACACTCTTTCATACTATCAAAACCCTTATCTCGGATATCAAAGTTTTAGCGCTTTATGAATAACACTGTGCGACAAGTTTATGACAATTAAAACCAGCCCGGACTTTGCTTATATTTTCTGAAAGCGTACATATCCAGTAATAAAACACTCGATGGATTTGAAAAAGTTAGCTCGTATTTTTATTTTATGGCCTACTAAAGTTTTCATGTCCCGGCCTAAGGAGTTTTCTAAAAAATTTAAAAATTGTTAAAATAAATGTCTGAGCGAAATTAAAGGTTTAAACATACATATGTAGTAAAATTTCAAGGGAAATATTTTCGTAGAACATTTTAACCCATTAGCTCCCGCCCTATAAAGTCGTTTTGACCATATATTAAAGAAACCCCGCAAAAAGGCAAATTTAGAACTTCGTTAGAAGATTGATATATTGAAAATTATTCTTCGGAAAATTTTACTTCTCAGGCAAAAACTTTATGCCACCAACGTAAAAGCCTCTAAACAATAAAAAAAAATCTATGCCAAGAAGGAATAACAGCCAAACTCGATTTTAGAAATTTTCAAATGAAATATGAGCAGGAAATACTTCCACCAAAGGTTAAGCAATTAAGAGCTCAGGTAAGTTTTAAGCATTTTAACATGGGCAAGGTTTATTTCTTAATTTCTTTTTTTTTGCTTTTTTCCTTTCGTTTGCTTCTACTTAATAGATGGAATTACCTCCTTTGAGTTAAGGTTTGGTGGAAATCAACTATTACTCATATGTACGCGGCGTATGAGTAACATTCTTTCCAGCATTCATTCTGCGCGATCGAAAAAGTTTCTTCAAAATCTTTGGTTTTAATAAACAATGAAGCTAATTTATGAATGTAGTAGATATTTTTAAATTCTTTTAAGCCTGTAGCGAAGTAATCTACCGACCATTGAATTTCGAAAGAATATTATATGTATATTTTTATGAATGTTACCTCTTTAATGCTGAAATATGTGTTTTGAATTCTTTGGGTATTATGTGGGATAAATTTTTAAGATGTGGGTAAATGAGGGATTTTTCCCGATTTTCGTGGGTAATTTAACAGAGAATGTGTGGCATCACCGGTCTACAGGATAAGAGCTCTCTCTATCTGTCCATTGATGATTTTGACCGTTATTGTTTTAGAATCTGCGCCTTACACTGTGCACGTCTATACAAAATTTATAGAAAGCTTAAAAACGCTCTGCATGCGGCGAATGCAATAACTTCGGCTAATTCATGCAGCAATTTCTTGTGGATGTAAGCTATTTTTTTTTTCATTTTTGAACTTTTTGTTTATTCTGCATATTGTTTCATAACCCAGTCTAATACGTGTGCATACATATACAAACATTTGTATGAATGGATGTATATACATGTATAAACATATGTACATGCTTTTATATGGCACACTGTTAACAACAACGTGAAGAGTTCTCTTCAGTGGAACGGAAGAGATTCTAAAACGGTAGCAAGACAGCATATAATTTTCAGATTAGATCTAATTGTCTAACTATGGACATAAGCATGTATGTATCAATCTATCTATATTCATATATAGATATCCCAGCACAAAATACGATAACCTTAGAAATAAAAGTGGAATCGAAAGAATATTGGTAAGCGCTTCCCCTTTTGCTTCCTGAAGGCATTACTTTAACATGGGCAGGTCATTGTAATATCTTCTGGAATATATCCCAGCAAAAAATTTGGAATCGCTTAAAGTTGAAACGAGTTGAAGTTATAAATGTACACTGAGCAAAAAAATCAACCAAAATTGGTTAATATTACCAAATTCAAACATGAAAAGGAATCAACGCATTTTTTGTTAATATTAACAATATCTTGGTTGATATTGTCAGTAATGATTTGGTTATCTTAGTCACACTTTTGTTTACATTAAACAAATTGTTGGTTGCCGATTTTTTCGCTTGAATACGCTTACTTACTTCACAGATGCTTTTTCATAATTCGGAGAAGTAAAACAAAAATTTGTATTATCATTTTAACACGCTGCCTCTGACGGGATTTGAACATAATAGCAAGCATCTCCGCACACTCAGCTACAGTCCCTTTATAAATGTGTCTTTAAATGTTTAATTTGAATTAATTTTGTTCGTCGTTCGATTTGGTTCTGCACTTCATAGATGCTTTTTTCATAATTAAGAAAAACCAAAAACAGAAAAAATGGCAACAATAACAATTTTCGCAATTTACTCGAAATTTTGGAGGTGTACACTTAAAATGAACCTCAGATTCAGAAACAGAGGCGAAATACATGTCGATAGGTGGGTCTTGTTAAATACACAGGCCGCTTTTTTTTGAGCCGAAAACTTCGAGTAAACTGTGAATCGCAATTAACTCGAAATTTAGGAGGTGTACGAGTCAAACGGACTTCACATTCGGATTCAGATCAATTTGCTTATGCCGGTTATTAAACAAAGTAACGTCAATTATTTCCTCTAAGCAGCGACGTTGCTATCTGATTCTTAGCATTGTCATTATTTCTCTACTTACATTCTTAAATGCATTCCAGACTTTTTAACGCTTAACATATGTTCAGCGATATTATCTGTACTCAGGCGGAAAGTATATGTACAGCAGTTTCCAGCACATTTTTACATGCCATCGAGACATTATGACCAGCCGTGGCCACTTAGTAATTGAGTCATATGAAAATTCGCCATGCGATCTGTATAGACATAGCCGTTTGAGTGTTGCGGCCTCTTTTTTCTTCCTACTCGTTATAAGTGCACCTTCTGTTTTCTGGATAGTTAAACTCAGCCCTTTAATTGTAAGCCCAAGCGATGCTATCAGCTTATCAATTGTTTTAACTCCTTTCGGAATGGTTAGATATAATACACCATCGTAGGCTATGATCCACCAAAGTGGACCCAGGATGGAACCTTGGGGAACTCCTCTGGAGACTCTGTAGCTCATCTTGTCTCTTTTTGTGTTGTAGAACAATACTCAATTACTTTGATAGAAAACTGTTAATTATATTAATTATATACTGTGGCGTACTAACATTTTTCAAGACATTTATAATGTGCGACCAGCTTAATAAATTTAATGCATTCTTTACATCTAGGGTGACTACATGATAGTATTCCTTGGACCCATTTTTTCAGCGTTTACCCTTAATAGCGTCTTTAGCGATGTCGGTTCCGATGCAAGTACAAATACTCGATACTTTCGATACGATCCAATGCTTTTTGGATATCGATACTACTCCAAAAAAATTTGAGCATACTGGAATTAGTGTTGCCAGAAGATCCTGGTGGAAATATTCTAGCATATATTTTCTCAAAATATCGCTAATACAGCACCTCCGTTGAACGAAGTTAGCTGCGTTTGTTGCCTGTTATGGATAAAAGCAGAATGAGGCGGAAAGCCGGTTAGATGTCCATCCCTAGTTTAAACAAATAAATTTTGCTGTGGGAATTTGTGTTTTGCAACAAGAGTACTTTTGTATTTACTGGTGTTATTGGTCCTTCTTCCTTTGTACATTGTTTAATCATTTTGCGAGTGGTTGTGTGTTGCTAGGTAGTTGCATTTTGCATAAAAAATTCAAAAATTTTCTAAACAAAAAAAAATTATATTAGCGAATATTATAATAAATAATATAAGTATGAATTCCAATCAGAGTGTCCAGATTTGGCGATTTCTCGCCAATTTGGCGATTTTTTTGGATATTTGCGCGTAAAAATTGTGCGATTAATCAATTAATACGATTTATAATGAATTTAATAATTGCGCAGTCCTATTGCAAAATGTGTTGAAACAAATATTTTTAAAAAGTATGCGTATTTTTTATGAAAATTGTTTGTACATCACTATTATATAAGTCACTTGTGTTATTTATTATTACCCTGTGAAAGTATTATATTCGTTTTTGGTTTTAAAAACTATATTATAACAAGATCTCATTTTTAAAATAAAAGATTTGTTAAATCAATTTCATGAATTTTATTTAAAAAAAATTGGCGATTTTTTTTCAGAAATTGCGTTTTTTTTTTAAACAATCTGGACACTCTGATTCCAATATTACAACTTAAAAGCCATTTTTATTATATTTTATTATATTTTTATTTTTTTATCGTAGTTCCCGTTTAAATTTCCCTGTCACGTACAACTAATTTTTTCTCTTAATTTGTGTTTTAGAATACTCATATGAGTACTATTACTCGATAGTTTTCTTTCGATACCATGGTATCGATACTTTTGGTGCGGTACTTTTTGGCATCGATACCTTGCTACTAACAAGTAGTTGGTATCGACGCAAACCTGGTATCGAAGTGAGTGTCTGATAGACATTGGAATCGATATGCTCCTCAAGCGACTGCAAATGATGCGTTCGAGTCACTTTACTTGGTCCACTCTCTGGTTAATTGGGCTTTGGAATGTGTATGCACATATGTATTTGCATGTGCGTCAGAGCTTAATTGATGTTTGATTTAAATAACTACCCAATTAAATTACATTTAAGTAGTGCGTATTCGAAAGCTCAGTCCTCCTGAATGAATACCACGCATGAGATAGCGCACAGTCGGCGTTGGAATTGATTTAATTATTATCTTCAATTTAAGACTTATTTGACCATGGCCTTTCTTTGCGTGCAGCCCGCGGCAGTACCCTTTCATATGTACCTCATGATTTCTTACATCTACATACATACCTAGGTACATATGTACGTATGTATGTATGTACATTAGGGTGGTAATTTGAAAAGAGTTCGGTTTCCCGGTCTCACCCCGTAAAAATACTGTATGTCGCTAGCCTAAAAACGAATTGAAAAATATTGATATAAAGAATTCTATACCATTTCTACGAAAAATTGTCTTTTTTCCATATAAATTTATGGAAAACTTTGAGCGCTGTGAGCCACCTCTAAATCTTTTTTGATTGACCTATAACTTTGTATAGTTAAATATTCAGGCTATTCGCACATATCTAGGGGGTGAGAACAAGAATCGAAAAACTTTTGTTTTCTCAATATAGTTAAGGGACACCCTAATGCACATACATACATTCATTATTTGGTTCGTTTTAATTTGCGGGTCGAGGAATTTTGAACTGAACTTTAATTACTAAGAATTTCTTTATTTCCAACTTTTCCAAATGCATACATATGTATGTGGATAGATATTGCACAACGTCTTTACAAGCGGCACCAACAATGCAGTTCGCTGCCAGTTGGTAGTACATATTCGATTTTATTTCTTCACCGGTCAGCGTGCGATTTTTGAAACTAACTTTTTCTCGTCCCACATATCTCATAATTCACGACAAAAAGGGCATTCCTTAATAAATGTTGAACGATGAATTTATTTACATACATATGCATGCAGACTAGGGATGTTGCGAATATGGAATTTTAGACATCCGCGGATGCGAATATCTAACAGCTAACATCCGCGGATGCGGATGCGAATGCGGATGTCAAGTATTTTTAAGAAACAATTAGGTAAGTAAATTAAGTTATTTACATAGGTAAATAAGAAATGGAAAAGTTAGTCAATTTTAATAATGTTTATTTTATTTAGTATCTACTTGAATTTAAAAATTGGAACATTATATTTAATAAAAAGTAATAAGAATTGCATCGGGGCATGTATCCTCCTGACTTTCATTTTCACTTGAAGAATTTAGCATAATGGCGAAATCGTTATTTAAACAGCGCTTACAAGCCAAACCAGATGTGTCAGGTTTTTCTAAAGCTTTTTAAAAGAATTCTCCATTCTCATTCCTTTGGCTGTGTCAGAATTTGGGGAATCTGTAACTTCATCAGCGTCTTCGATTTTAGTTTTTGTAAATCATTTGTAATACTTTCTTCTGCGACTGGTTTGAAAAATTTGTGCTTATAGCGAGCTAAATAGGTGGATATGGAAAATAAATTATTATTTTCCAGGAATGAAAGTTTTGAACAAAATTCTGTTTTCAAAGTCGTAGCTGCCAGCCGAATCGGATCAGAATACTAAAAAAGCACCCCGTTTTTTATAAACATTTGAATCTCAGATAGTTACGTAGTTCTTATCTTATTAAAGGTGAGACCTATATTTTTTTAATTATTTGAGCATCGATTCTCTTTACAGCCAGACGTTGATCATTTCTGCTAGAAATCGCTATTGAAGGGCGCTTACTCGTTGACTTTAAATAGCAAAGAAGGGACAGTTTTACCACAGAAGGTTTTAGCCAAGGATGCAATGCATATCCTTATGAAAAAAATATTGCCCGACAAGTAAACAAAATTACTATATTTAAAATTTTTGCTAAAAATAAATTGCCCAAAGAGCCCCATTTGAAATTATTGAAACGAATATATGTAACATCAAAGCAAATCACGAAAATTTGGTTAAGAATTAAAGTGCACACTTTCTTCTTTTGTGTCTAGTAGTTTTTTTAAGACTGGTCCAAAAAAAATCATAATAAAGAAAGAAACCAATACAGGTATTTAAAGCACAGAAAAAAATATTGTTAAAAAGACTGTGTTCCCTTTGACGTGTGTCAAAGGTAAAGTTGGTATTTGTATGATTGCCCATTCATAGATCGGTTAAGAAATAATATGTTTAAAGACATTTTTATCAAAGTTGATAAATATGACATTTGACCAGTTTTGTTACACAAATACGCCCACGATCACAAGCAAAAATATTGGCTACAATTTGTCATTTTGTTTGCCGTTTAATCGGTGCACTTGCACAACATTCGCATTCGCAAAACCCCCGCACTGATTATTACGAATGCGAATGTTAATATTAATGCGAAGCTCCGCGATTGCGAATGCGAATGCGAATACTCGCAACAACCCCGATGCAGACATATGTATGTATGAACTATGTATGTATTTAAGATGATTTCTTTAAAGCTAATTGATAGTACCTTGGGGTTTTCTTTAAAAAATTTCTTTGCCACACGATTTTTTTTTTTAACATAGTGTGTAAATACACCTCGCTTCACTTGAATAGGTATGTATATTTTTTCTCTGAGAAGCAATCTTATATCTTCACTGTAGAATCGGACACACTCTTTTTGATCTTATTTGGAATAGGAATAGAAATGTGCTGGAATTTAAAAAAATGTTACCTGAGAAAACCAATACTATTTTTTTACTTCTTCTAAGAGATCTAATGCTTGCAAAATTCCATTCAAGATTTTTGACGTTGTGCATTTATTAATACCCCTATTTAAAATTTTCCATTCTACAGCTTAACCACTTAACACACGATACAGTCTGAATTAGTAGTTTGTTTGACAGCCAGTGTTGCCAGATTTTATTAAAAAAAAAACTGAATTTTAAACAAAAAAACTGTAACCCTCAAGAACGATGGGATTTTTGGAATGTTAAGGTTTTTCACCTATGATTGGAATGCAGCTGACCCGGATTATTAATAAGAGGAAACTCTGCACCTCTATCGCCTCTTTATCACATAAAAATTTACTTCCATAAAAACAAATGCGATATTTTATTCTTTCAAATCTGACATTTACGAAGGGAATTTAAGAAACCTTACAGTTAAAACTGTGAGAATGGCAACATTGCTGACAGCGATGAGTCGGTACTAAGTCACGATAGTTGATCAAGTTAAGATAGTCTTCAGCACGGCGTTAAAGATAGCATCAATTGCCGGCTATCGACTAGATGAGATAAAGTAGCGCGCGGCTATCGAAATGTTGATAATTGGGAACGTATTTTATGGAAATTGCCTTTTTTCTGCTAAAGAGATAGAGCTTACTCTGATTCCATATATACTTATTTGTTTGGCCTTTTTGCCTTTTTAAAGATATTTGCCGTTTTTTGCCTTGTCTACCTTTAATTGTAAAGGGCAAGGAAAAAGCTCTTATTCCTGATAATATGAAAGATTTAAATTGGGCGCTACTTGTATCAACTCACGTCGAGCGCACGCTTAGTACATTCAAGGCTTTTCTTCGCGAAAATCGAATAACAATACGTTACTACAACTATAGAGATTAAAGTTTTGTGAATGAAAAACTAGAAAAGAGAAAATAGGCAAAGATTCAAAGTAAAAAATTTTCATATAATGAAACTAGTTTATCGTTTTTCTCTTTTTACTTGTAAAATAAACATTTCTAAAATAAATGTATATTTTGATTAATTTTCGGCTTTTGTCTTTTTTAGTGCCTTCTTTTGCCTTTTTTGCGATTTCTAGTACCTTTTCCTGCCTATTTCGCTATTTTATTTTGCCTCTTCATTATTCTATTTATTCTATTTTGCCTTTTTTTATAGGTTTTTAGGTCCTAAAAATCCATCCCCTGTTGATAACTACTAAAAATATTCCTTGCATGGGCATGAAGACCAGCTTTTTGTTTTAATTTTGATCCAGTATCACGACGATAAGAAGCTGACCTTTTAATGGACCTTCGTAATAATTTACATGCACAAAGTTTTTTCTTTTAGTCCATTTCATGTTAACAATAGCTGTGTTTTCTTGGGCAATGATCGGGATCCGGATAAAAAATTTGCACCCAAATGCAACAACAACGTTATGATTTTGATGTTGATCCGGTTCAATTTATGATCCGCTCTGTTTTGTTTGACTGATCATGAACCAATTAGAACAGATCTGAGAAGCAGCCATTTGCAATAGCATTTGAGAAAATAGTGTGTGACGTACGTAATTTTGAAGTTTGCTATTTCTGTTTTGTTTTTTACATCTCTTTCTTTATGTGTATTTTGGTGATGGTTCATTTTAGTCATTTTTAAGCGATTTTAAATAAACTTTTTGTTTAAATGAAATTAAAATGAAGTGTGCGGTAATTGGTTGTAAAAACACTTACAGAAATAATAAATTACAATAATTATAATTTCGTCTTCCTCGTGCTAGTAGTATAAAATTAGTACTGCCAAGCCCAGTAAGAATGATCCATCGTTTCCGTTTACCAAAAAAACACAACTAATATGTACTTGCACTTCTTTTAATTTTACAGCCAGTATGGCTTGAGCCAATCCCTTTAAGGCAGCACGCAGCTCTTAAGAAATTTCCTCTGCTACAAGGCAAGCCATGTTTACAATAGAAATATATGCCCGTTCCATTATTTCTTGAGGAAAGAGTGAGACAACTGGCTGGTGAAGTATCAGATGGCAAAATTCCTTGGACACACACTCAAAATTATGGCAATTTTTTCTTCACCGTTTTCTTGAGACCTGCATACTGGTCTTTACGAATAATTCTTGTTCTGTAAATTTACATGCAAAAGTAGAACACTTTTTGATCTTCTTCAAGTGACGCAGTTTTTAAAGCATATTTTTGGTATTGCTTCGTAAAAAGTAGAATACAAAATTGATTATTCAAGTGAGTTTGGTTTTTTAACACTTTTCTTTAAAATCAATCATTCTTTAAAATGTGACTACAACTAAGTTTCTCCGATACCTGCAAGCAAAGATAAAGGCTTGGTTCTTGAAAAGATATATATGTACCTATTCAACTGAAGCGAGTTGTCTTTATAAACATTTATGTAGGTATATATGTGCATATACATACATATGTATGTCTGTATGTAAGTATGTACGTAAAGTAAGATGGGTAGCCGCCGTATTCGCTACATCATACACTACTTTGTTCTGCTCCAATTCGGTTACACAGTAATTATTCGGTGAAATTTCGTGTTAATGAAAGGTAGCGCGATCTGTGGCATGCTACATGATCGTGCGCACTAAATAAGCATGCACGTAAAGTGTATACGTTTTTTGAAGACTATTAATTTTTTTGTTTACGATGGTGTATCTTGTTATATATGTATTTACATACTTACATACATACTTAAGTACATATCTAGTAACTTTTTTTAAAAGATTTTATTTTTGAGAAACAAGTTCTCTATATTTTATAAAAAAATTGTACTAGCAAACTTTTCACAGAAAACTATCCGGATGGTAACTAAACATTCTACGAAGTTTAGTTTTGATCTTAAGTGAGGACATAATGCAAAGCGTTTGATGTCTGATGACTCAAAAGATCTAAAAAAATTCTACCGCTTTCGGACCATCCCGCTTTAGTCACATAACTGCACGTCGTTATCTTATCGCGAGTGAGTCGATCTAATTTCAGTAGCGTACTAATTTGAAAACGAATCTGTCGACAGACCAAATAACTTGCATTTTAGCAGCAAACAAACAAATAAGTTTTAACGCACGTTCTGCTCAGATTAAAGAATAATTTCTCTGCGGTCAAAGCACAAAATAATAGGGAATTTACATGAGGCGATTTTTCAGGCAACTTTTAGTTGAAAGCAACAATCGTCTGGTATAAACGGCCTTTTAACTAAACGCTTTCAATGAAGTTGGTCGGCTGCCTACTTTCGTTCACCTTTTTATTCAACTAGTCGCCTGTGACAGTTGAATTATGTAAATTCCCTATACTCCTGTTTTTTTTTTTAAATAAGAAAATATTTAGAGGTCACTCCAAGCGCTGAAATTTTTTATTTATTTATTTATTTGTTACAGTCTTGCGTCTTAAAAGTACAGATCGATATTTTTGATATATAACAAAGTATGCGTATATGTAAGTTTAAATTTTCAATTACAAAGCTGTTTATGTTTCTAAAACTATCAAATAACCTATATAAATGTATGTTGTCTAACTAGTTGGGTAGCTAGCGAGGCCTAGTCTCCAGTCTACTTTTACATATGTACTATGTGCAGCGGGCGGAAAGACCTTGTTTCCGCTCCGCGTTGCTCACGAGTTGATAGTCACGGTCGGAAAGGCCGAGTTTCCGATCCATGTTCCCGTCGTCATTAATATGCAAACCCTGACGCTGGATTCCGTGATGTGAGGTGGGCGGAAAGGCCTAGTTTGCGCTCCGCGTTATGGCCGGGCTGTTGGGCATAGTCGGAAAGACCGAGTTTCCGATCCATACTCACGCGTCTTTCGTATGCTAGATCATTTGCTGCTTGGTCGGATGGAAAGGCCGTGTCGTGCTTTCCTACCTAATAGCCAGAGTTTTACAGTGATCAAATAGTTGTCTTTTAAAAACAGCAAAGTTATCACAGTCTTTTACATGTGGCGGAAACTCATTAAAACACTTTAAACCTTTATAAAATATATTTGTTTTGTCTACCTCTGTTATATAAAGTGGGAGTCTAAAGCAATTGTATTCCCTGAGTATATATGAATGAGTTTCATTTATATACCGAAGATTGTCGCTCAGATAGTCTGGAAGTTTACCGTTCTTTATGTTGTATACGAATTTCGTAGCATGATAGAAAACCTGTTGCTTAACACTCAACTAATTCATATCTGTGATCATCTCCTGCGTAGGTGTATCGTAACGCTTATTTAATATGAACCTCATAGCTCTATTTTGCATTTTTTGCAATTTCTCGATATTCGCGTCGCTTGCTAAGAAGAAGATTGTTGGGCAGTATATAAAATGTGGTTCTACTATAGATCTATAGACGAGGGTTTTATACCTTCTTCTCAGATACTTACAAGATCTTTTCATAAGACCAATTTTTTCGCAATTTTGTTCACTGTATGCTCAACATGCTCATCAAATTTAAGTTTATCCTTACTAATATTATAAATCCGAAAGTGAGTTTGTTTGTTTGCTACGCTTTCACGCTTTAACTACTCAACCGATTATCATGAAATTTTTTGCACTGCTGTCATTTAGCCCATCTTAAAATATAGGATAAATTTAATCTCGATTAGATAAGAGGGCGTGGCACCTCGCATACAAACGGAATTTTTCATACTGCATTTCTCAGGAAATATTTTTGATAGATTACTGGAACTTGGTATGGAGATATATAAAATCATTGTCTACTCATGGATGTGGGCTGCCACCTTTTAAAATAATCAAAATTCAACTTCAACTAAAGGAGTTATTTATTTGAAAATTATATTAAAAAATTGGTGTCAAGAGGTTTAAAAAAGCTGTATCTCGAATGTATTTTGAAAAGGGTTGCCACCTATTTGACAAGTCAAATTTAAATTAATTATACGCAAGCTATCTAAAGAATTAAATATGGTTGTCTAACGAAATATTGTTAAGAAACCTTTAGTTCGAAAGTTTTGAATAATATTTAAGTCTTTCACAAGGGTTGCCACCTTTTCAAAAATTAAATTCAATTATTTTAAATTAAATATAACAGTAAAAGGTGCGCAATGGTTCTGGCAGTTGATTTATCGGTGGTGATTTGAGATTTATCCCAGCCCAACTCAACCCTGGTGTCTCCGAATGGAGCTTTAAGAAAGTTTTAGTTTGCGAAAATTTTGAAGATGGTTAAACAAAATTTAAACCTCCTGTTTTTTAATTAAGTTTTCTTGAAATAAATTTTACTCAATGTAGCACTTTGAAATTTCATACACTCAGCGAAGCGGGTGAGGGCGATCTAGTTATCTATATATATGTATACTCAGGTACTTAATGAGTTTAACTTCCTTAATTTCTTCATCTGTGATTTTTAAATTGTAACTGATGGTTCCACGATTAACTGCTCTAGTGAGGATCATGAACTGTGTCTTTTTTACATTCAACTTAAGTTTATTTAAACACAACCATTTGTACAAAGAATCCAAGTCTTCTTGCATTTTAGTCATCGCAGTCCGTAAGTTTCTGTCACTGATCGTTAACAATGTATCATCAGCGAACAGTTTTAACTTACAGTGCTTGAGTGCCATATTTATGTCGTTAATGTAATTAGTGTAATATTAAAAAGTACTGGGGCCAACACCGATCCCTGCGGCAACCCAATACTGACTGCCACTTTATTTGACACACTTGACTCGATTACAGTTTGTTGCATACGATCTGAGAGAAAGCTTCGAAACCAGTTAAGTTCCGTGTTTTCAATACCAATGCATTCGAGCTTTTTCAACATTCTTGCCCTGTCAATGGTCTCGAAAGCTCTTCTCCCAAGTATATACTACATATGTACATATCGATGGCTGAGTGGAAGATCGAACTATTTCGGCGGCTAGTTCGAAAATGCCCTATCTCAAAAAACTTTTCAAGGGCGCCCTATCTTAGAATTTTATTGAAAAACACCCTATCTCAGGATTTGTTTGAGGAACGCCCTATCTCAGTATTCGGTTCAAAAACGCCCTATCTCACACGAAAACACATTGAAAATGTGCTGAGATAAGGCGTTGTTGAAAACTTTTCTCAGATAGGGCGTTTTTGAACTGGCTGCCGAGATAGGTCGATCTTCCACTCAGCCATCGATATGTACATATTTCATATGGAAAAAAATAAAAAGAAATTCGTAGAAATGGTATAGAATTTGAAAATCGAAATTTAACCATTTTCTAATATCAACTATTTTTTATAGGTCCCCACATTTTGGGGGTCAGAGTTTTCTGATTAAAAAATATTGATTTTCAAGGATTCTGTACCATTTCTACGAAAAATTGTTTTTCCCTTTGATCGCTTTGAGTGACCTCTAAATATTTTTTAATTAAAAAAGGGGTATATTTTTGCGATATAGACCAATCCTAGGCGGTGGGAGCATAAAAATGCCAATTTTTCACCCCTAACGCTCATACATGTAAGTATCTATACATGCCTACATACATATTTCAAAGTCCAATATCTCAAGAAATATCGATGTTAGCGATTTTGTGTGCTACAAATTGGTCATTAATATTTTTTCTTTAGCTCTTGTTATTCTCGAGATAGGCAAGAAAACGAGAATTTCATGAAAAAATGGGTTTAGTGACCCGTACTACCTCGCTGGTGGGCGCTAGGATTAAACCGAAAAACACACTTTTGTAGAGCATTCAGTTCTGAAGAAAACCCATCAGTGACCAAGATTATACCATAAAATGCCTCTGAGCTGTAGACTTTTTAAGAAAAAAACTCAAACTTTACGTGTATTTTATATGTGAAATCTATGCACGCCTTGGGCGAGTACTTAATCTTAATATTAAGGGTTCAAATTTTCAGGGAGCTCTTTTTTAGGTGTTTTCCACAAAATTTTGAGGTAGGAGTGAAAAACAAACAATAGTCGCAAAAAAAAATTTAAGATACATATACTATATATGTATTTGTTACTCAACTTTAAAATTTATTTTGTAACTCCTGAAATACATATCTATGTACCTATATTTGTACAGCTTGAATTCGAGTAAGAAAAATGAATTTTAAGGGAACAACGTTTTTTCACTATACTTTTGTTCCCAAAAAACCCGTCTCATAACCTATCGATCTCCCTTACATGTTAATAACCGTATGGACCAGGGAAACTTAACTGATAGTTTTATTTTTGGATAAATTACTACAAAATTACTTCTGAGTTTTTGCAGGAAGGTAGTATACATATGTATGTGAATATGTGAATATTTTCAATGCATGAAAATGTTGCAAAAAGTGAATTTTTTATGCACTGTTTTTTGAGTGGTTACACGGGAAATCGGACTTCCATTTTGGTGGTTTGACAATAAAATGGGTAGAAAAGCGATTGCATCGCCACGTCTAATCGCACACATATACTTAACCCTTAATAAGCCGCATGGGGTCACGGCCATTTCAAAAAACAAAAAAACATGTCTTGGAATGCTTGGAGTGCGCTTCCACTCTTCCTAGCTTCCTATCTCCTCACGGGGTACGCAATTAAGTCGCGGCCAGGACATCGGCGCGTACACATGTATGTAGGGGGTTGATTCGGGTTTTTTTTGGATATCTATAGGCGGTTTTTTTGAAATATTAATTTTTTGAATATTGAATATACTGGTTTTTTATTTCATTTCATACAAATCTTGACCTCTCAATAAAAGTTTTGAGGTTTTCGAAGCTTTCAACGCTTTTTCCATTTTAAGGGAAACCCCTAAATAGGCTTACAACTGCATATATCCTAAGTTATTGAGGTATGAACTGTATATCATATTTGATTTCAATAAAATAATATTTGGCGGTTAAATGTTTTCTAAGGGTTTGGCGGAGTTTTTCCTCCAATTCGTATTCTGCTTCTTGATGTTGTGACGCAAAAGGAGAGACGTACGCCTACGAAGAAGTTTTTTTTATAGCAGAGGTACATTCGGAAGTTTGCCATTGTCTGCAGAGGGGCGACCGCTATTTGAAAAAAAAAAAAACATTTTTTGTTGTTGTTGGACCAGGAGCAGGAGGCACCTCTAAGCACTCGGCTACGACGCAAGAGCACTACTCAAACCCGAGCTGCAATTTTTCGAATAACTCGAAAACCGGTTTTGGAAACTAGGCGAATAATCGAACACCCTAATCGCCACCCTCTTCTGTACTGACCCCATAGCATCACTAACCCAACATTTTTGGCGGAGGTAAGTTCTTTACTTTTTCGTTTTAGTTTGAAGTCAAAGTTATGTTTTTGATTTTTTAAGTTAAAGATAATAAAGAACTTAAATATCTAAACATTTTCGATGCATAGAAACCAAACATCTATATTTTCGAGGCATCGATATTTTTCTGACATGCCTAGTATGCACCTATTGGTCATAAAACTCTGCGATGCGAAATGGGATTACTTCTCAATCTTAGCATGATACATAGCAGCATGTAAGTATGTATGTAATATACATACATACATACATATATACCTATGTAATTAAAAACTCAGCTATGCTCCCCACACATGGAATTGGTAAGTTACAAGCAACAAACATATGTATGTATGTACATATGTATGCCCGTTTATTGTAATCCAGTCATGTCAGTTCAATGATCGCAGCATTGATAGTGAAATTTCCCTTATGCTGATATCTAGTCTGAGATAAGTGTAGTTATTATACTTTTACTTTCAGGTGTGTCGTAATTTCGAAACTGCAAATTTTTTACGATATTCCAGAAATTAAAATGCAAACATATTTTTACAACTTTAAAACTAAATTAAATGCATACTTGAGTATGAACTTTCTTTTTTCTTAACATTAAAAATTTAATAAAAGAGAAATTCATTATATGCACACCTCATATGTTTATCGTCGTTTAAAGTACAAAACCGCGTATCAAGAAAATGCCAAACCTCGTATGTGAGGTTGCCAAGATTTTGTATTAGGTTGCCTCAATGTCTGAAAAAGATGTGTTGACAACCCGCCGAGTGTATTTCGACGGTACTTTGGCAAAACCTCACATCTCAAAATACTCTCAACCAACAGTCTCTATCAAAAAACCGCTATTAATAACAGAAAATCATTTTTGATAACTTTTATACTGAATATTAAAAATTAAGCAGAGATATAACTTTTATAAGAGAAAATAATAAAAGTCAATCAATGATCATTATATTAAGATAAATATGTTTCGTGTCATCTATAATTATTATTCAAGGGCTTATATTATAAAAGTCCTTTCATAATAATTATCAGAGAGATAAATATTTTTAAGTCTCCAAAGACTTTTATTTTAAGACTTATATTACAAAAGTCTTTTGATAATAATTATGAGCGCGAAAATATTATTTAAGTCTGAAAAGACGGGACTTCTTCAGGAGCATTTCTGGATTAGTTGGGGCCCAGTTCGTGGCTAGGTGAGGAACAGTTCGGGACTAGTTGGGGACCCGTTGGGGTTTGGTTTGGGGCCCGTTCGGGACTATATACGAAATTTTTTCGCACTCATAATTATTATCAAAAGACTTTTATAACATAAATAATCAAAATAAAAAATCTTTGAAGACTTAATAATATTTATCTCAATGATAATTATTATGAAAAGACTTTTATAATATAAGTCTCAAAATAAAAGTCTTTGAAGACTTAAAAATATTTATCTCGCTGATACTTATAATGGAAAAACTTCTATTATATAAGTCATAAAATAATAATTATCGATGACTTAAAAGAATTTTCTCACACATAATTATTATCAAGAGGCTTTATAATTCTTACGGAGATTTGAATGACTTTTATGAAACTCCACCATGAAATAATTATTATTCGGGGTCTCTGAAATTAAGTACTTTTTAGTTAATTAAGAATAATATATAATGAATTTGTAGTATTTTAAGGTCTATTTTGAATTAATTTTATGAAATACGAAGTAGTAGCGATTTCTGAAATACGAGTTTTTACCAAAGTATAGTAGATTTCTGCCATGAAAAACATCTTCTATGTGATCTAAAAATTTCGGATTTTTTGAGATTTTCGAATATTGTGATAAAATAGGTGTCTTCGTTTTTCGATAAAGAATAAAAAAAAAGATATTTCACAACAAAAAACATTGAGGTGCAAATTTGGTATAAATGACCCATATGTTACTCTTGTTAGAAATCAAATTTGATATAAAAGAGTTATGATAAAAACCCGATGTAGTAGTTTTTACGGGTTCCCGAGAACAATTTTTGCATTCTTAAAACACTTTCATAGTAAGAGTTCAAAATTGACCGGAACATTTTGCTATTTGACAACATAAAAATGTTAGCCGATTAATAAGAGGTATAGCTTTTAAAAATTTAGTAATTACTTAACGGCCACACGAAATTATTTGTTTTGCTATTAATTCCCACATATCCACGCTATAAAAATTGATTGAGAAATATGAGAAATATGAATAAATTCTGATCCCACGGTTGCTTTTTATGACAAAAAGAATTGCTGTCGTTGCGAAAGGCTGTCGTTGTATGGAAACAAACAGTTAATTTCCCAAGACCACTTTAGATGCATATGTGGGTTTAACTTTCCTGCATTTACTCTCAAAACTCTTCAGTCTAATAGGCTTCTTTCTGAAAGCACTTTTCTTGCCACCTTGGACAACATCATTTGAATTTTCTCGGGCAATAAGCATTCTAGTAAGTAAAATTCACTGCTAATAAAATTAATTATACTATTGCTGAAGTAACGGTAACCTGCACTGACTTCAACATTGGCAGCAAAAGTATACGAAGGAAAGCGAAAAGAAAAACCGGGATCGCGGCCTTTTTAAAGTGCCGATAATCCCGGGATTCTGGGCAAATAATCCCGGGATTTTCGGGATTTGCAATTGGTACTGATGGTAATAATAGAAACTCCTTTTCTTCACCAGTATTGGCTATATTTATTTTTTTATTTAATAATTAATATTACATATGACACCGTGCGATAGTAAATTTTACACACAAAAATCAATATATTCGCGAAACCATGGGCCAAATATTGTAAATTGCGTTTTTAGTTTTCCACCCTGACGTAAGTAATTCCAAAATGATTTAAAAAATTCAGTGAAATGTGCTTAGAGAAGAAGTATGGGTATCAAGTTAAACACGAAATTCTATAGAATTTAATCAAATTCATTTTTTTTGTGTATATGGTGAGTATTGAAAATGTCCTTTTGAAATTTTGCATTTTGTTGATATGCGGTTTTTTACTTTAAAAGACGATATGTTAAGGACTTATATAAATTCGATAACGTCTTCGAATTTCGTCTTTCTAACTTTATCAGCTTAAAAAATTACCTATTCGTCCTTGTGAATCTAAAAAATTCTATTTTTTTTTAATTCTAAATAAATTTCCTTCCTTCTTTTCTTCCTTTTATTTGGTATCCTTCCTTTTATTTGGTATCCTCAATGCAATGAATTTTTTAAATTATTTTTGGAATTAATCATATCTTTAAAATTACAAAGTCCTTTAAAATAAATCCTGACGTCAGATAGAAAAAATAAAAATGCCACTTTAAATAAAAAGTAGGTTTCAAACCCATTTACGTATTATTTATTTTATGGTAGGAGAGCTTGTCAAACAATTTAGAATCAATTTATTCGATTGAAGTTGTTGAAAAGTAATGAGTATCTAAATACCGGGATCTCGGGATTGTGATAACGACATCACGAAAATCCCGGGATCGTAAAAAGCAAAAAAAATTAATATCCCTACTAGATATACATACATATAACAAATTGATTACTTGACTCGGATTCACTTACCTACTACGTTTTCGCTCTGGCCAAGTCTCAGCAACAGCAATATAGCCAACAAAAGTATCTGTTGCACCATCGGCAATGTTGTTGCAGCCGCATTAGTCGATTGCTGTCGTTGGCGACTGTGATAGTGGGTTTCAGTGGTTATGTTGCTGAGAGCCGTTGCATGTGCATCGCTGGCATGTTGGCGATTAGTAGCTGAGACGCGCACCATTTTCACTGCACTTTCTGCTTATTGTTTGCTTGTGTTTGCAATCGCCGAATTTCGTGTGTTCGCATGCGCGCACACTTTTCTCCGCTGTTATTGGCGCTGTGCTTAACCTTCGTATTATATTTGTTATATTTTACTTCACTTTTGTTTGCAACGCTTTCGCTCGTTAGCAACAAAACAAAGAGTAGTAAGAATAGCAACAACAACAACAAAAACGTTTTCTCTAATTGTATTTATTGTTCATACATATATATCTATGTTGAGAAAAAATCGCGGTAAATGCAACAACAAATCCACATTTGTACATACATACATACATACATATGTACATTCAAACGAGTGTAAAGTAAAGAGTATTTTCCATGTATGCCGAGTCCGTCGCGATTTAATACGACTTGTTATACATACTACCCATTTTTATTATTTTTAAGATACCATGGTTGTCAGCTAGTCACTAAATTGATGGTGTCTTTTCGTCAAAGATTATTCATGCATGTTTTTCACAAATCCAAATTGATTTCGACCAATTTGCCGCCTTTCATCTCTCGACCATAGAAAAATAAAATTTAGCTCGACTACAGGGAATGCACCATGGTCAAAATGCCTGTTTTTCTGACCAAAACTAATTTCTAGCTTTTCTTTACTTCAAATATTCATAATGAGATTCGGACCGGAACCTCTAAAAATAAGTAGTATTTATAGGAGTCCTTAATATTTAAAAAAAAAAATTACAATCGCGGTACAAAATACCATTTTTTTGCGAAAATTATCATGGGTATTCAGGGAAACTTGTAAATGCCTCGTAACCGTGTAAACCTCGTAAATAAACCGATTTTACATACAAAATTATGTAAGTTTACGAGGTTTACATGCGTTTTCATGAATTGTCCTATTATTTCTTAAGTTTTTTAGGCTTTCAAAAAAATGTTTACTAAGAAAAAATTGCTTTATACTTAAGTTCTGAACACATTGAAAACGACGAGCTACCGACCACAGCTTCCAATTTGTCATCTTTATTATCTAAGCGCTTTGTTGATGGCGACATGATTTCTTTGAACGCGGCAGCGACATCATGAATTTGTATGAGTTTGACATAAAAGAAGAGGAAGAACCTTATCTGTCGCCAGAAAAATAGAAATAGATCTAATCTGGCCACAACCACAACCGTCGCGTAGCCCGGTCGTCGCCAAAATAATTATCTACATAAGAGTACGTGTTAAAATAATTTGACAGCTGTGGTTTGTAGCTCGTCGTTTTCATTGTGTTCGGGCTATTAGTCCAATAGCGGTCCGGTTTACAGGATTTAATCAGAACTTACAGGAAGTCGTAACATAAAACCTGTAAGTGGGAACACTTTTGATTCGGTCTTCAAAGGGTTAATTTAATAATAGTCGCCGTATATATAAGAAACCGAACTCCTTTTTGCGTACCTGTAAGTAATGTAGCAGTTATTAGTCTGATAGAATTTATTTTGTGTTTTAAGGAGAAGGATTTAAATAAATATTTATACTAAGAAAATCGCTTTCGTCGAACTTTTAGAATCGGTGAAAGGTTTTTTAGTTATACTAATAATATACTGACTTCTTTTTAACTGCATTTTTCATAGGTGTTTAGGCGCGTCTGCTAACACCAGGCGCCTAAATACATGCTATGTACTGCTGCATGTGCAAAAATTTCCTTTATGCAATTTAGGAAATTTTTGCACATGCACTTCTCAACTGCCAAGTAATTGAACTTTCTTAAGTTTCAATAAGATGGCACTTCAAAGTATGCTCTGCCTAGTCGGATGCATCCTCCGGACACTGCTTCCGGAGCATTCTGCGGACTCTGCATGGCTTACAACCATGCGGAGGTGGTAATAGTTGATTACCATTGGCCACAGTGCCTACCCACTACTTTTTGGTCCAATAAATATTTTTTTTATATACATACATGCAAACATACTGGTCTCCCCTCTCACTGAGTTATTCATGACCTAGACGACATGGTCGTCTAGTGAAATTTCTTCTAGCCCTTTTTCATAATCGTATTTTAATGTTCTTTTTACGGAAAAAATTATATTTCAAATGAATTTAAATGTCTAGCTATAAATTAAAAGTCTTTGTGATTTTCTCGTTTTGTTGGGCGATTAGTTTTAAAGCGGAAAAAAGACATATACATATGTACATATATATATATGCATTGATAAATTACCATTTAAGGAGACTGAGCATAACAAGCAACCAAATTAGAGAAGTATAGTCAATGGGAGTTGGATACTTGTTTTGTGTTTTAAGCCTACATGCATATACTATGCTCGCACGTACGTATGTATGTATATACATATGCACCTACAGTGACGGGCAAAACTGTAACATGGTTTAACACTTTTTGTTTCAACCACCGCTATATTTCCAAGTTCTAACGACTTTCATCCTTTTGTTGAATATTCTTGTTGGTACATCCCTACTCCCTCTCTCATAATGATTTGAAGTCAATACAACAACAATAAAAAATTCAGCAGACAAAAATGTAAATTAAGGCAGATGTTACAGTTTTGCACTCACTCTCAGTTTTGCATTTGGCAGTTATCTTTTACTTAGTTGGAAGTCAGATGACTTTTTTCTATATTGTATTTTATTGAAGAAGTGATCACCAGTAAATAACATAGTTAATCAGGAACCATAAATGTAAATGATATATTTACTGCGGAAAGGCGGAACCGCACGAAAAGTGGCAAACAATTTTGGAATTTGCTACTTAAAAATGTTAAGACTTAGAAAAACTATAGCCTAAAGTGTTCTTAAGGACAAAGCAAGTCTGTTAAAAAATATTACGGTACGATATCTTGTGAACTTAGAAGCAAGTAGCGATGCAGCCACTATTACAGAAGCGCTTAAGGTATTAAACTTTAATGCAAATCAATAGACAGCGAGGCGAAGAATTGCCAATTTGAGCGCAAAGGATCATAAAAGAAGAAAAAAACAAATTTGATCAAAATACATGTGCGAGTGCGGCAGCATTTTGCTGCATCGCACGAAATCCGAACCGTTGCCTATTGGGATATGTTAGGCCGTTCACAATGCAATAAAAAACATATTTTTAAGTTTCAATTGAAGGTTATTTGGTCCGACAATAACTAAAACGACTAAATTAATCGCTTTCAATCAGATGGCCGGGCATTCTATTGGGTCAAAGACCCAAATTAAGCCCACGCACAGCATGTAAGGCAAACTGTGAATAAAAGTGGTCGGTCAATAATAGTTTGGGGTTGTATTTCAAACATTTTCTTGGTCTGTTAGTACAGATTATGCGTGAGGAACAGTATCTGTTCATATTTCAACAAAATTTGCAAGATGTAGTCGAAAAAATTAGAGTTTCTGCTGAAAAATCACCCAAAACACACTGCACATATTCGCAAAGACTGGATACAAAAGCAAAAATTTGCTGATTTCAAATGACCTCCACAATCCGCGGACATAAATCTCATTGAGAATTTGCGAAAACAACTAAAAGCACAGCTTACTAAGTATCCAAGTCCGTAAAATCGAGTATATGAGCTGTGAAAGCAAACTAAGGATATACTTCCAGAATTTTTACAGAGATACAAATAAGGTATGCCAAATCGTATCCAGGACCTGAAACAAGCAAAAGAGTACTGAACATTGTGTTAGTAGTTCTTTTTTTCGTGAAAATTGTTAAAAAGTTCTTAAAAATGTATGAGTGCAAAACTGTAACATCTGCCTTAATTTACATTTTTTTCTGCTGGTTTTTTTATTGTTGTTGTATTGACTTCAAATCGTTATGAGAGAGGGAGTAGGGATGTACCAACAAGAATATACAGCAAAAGTATGAAAGTCGTTAGAACTTGGAAATATAGCGGTGGCTGAAACGAAAAGTGTTAAACCATGTTACAGTTTTGCTCGTCACTGTAAGTACATACATATGTATATTCATACGTATGCATTTTTCGTGGTTCATTGATTTTACACCATTTGTGTTGATAAAAGAAAGTGAAGTGATAAAAAGAAGTAGACACCGTTGATATGTATATGGAACCCTTTATGCCTCTTCGTGGTCCGCCTATAACTGGAAGCTGCGACTTATGTATGTATGTATGTACATACATACATATATGTATATTGTATGTATTCCATAAAGTAATAATTCGACAAATATAATAAACTTCAAAGGGTAATTAGAGAATATGGAGCATTTGTAAGAGTAAGGTTAATTAAATTTATTGCGGTCCATCATGTCACCATGTTGAGCAATGCCTTTTTAACCTCAGCAAAACAAAAAGCAGAAAAAAAAATTGAATTGTAAAAATTTTTATGATGCTAAAAATGCTTTCGCTGTGCCTTAGAGTGGTCCGTAAATGCAGGAAGACGGTTAAGGCGTGTCGCAAAATTAAGGCGTATTCTGGATTTCGCACAAATCGAAAATTTTAAATTTTTGTATAGAAAATGATAGGAAAATTTTCTTGATTTACGGTTCGTACGGAATCATTTTTTTCATCTAATACCCCAAATCGATACTAAATACTATAGTCGAAGATATCACTTTTATGTACATTTTGGCCCCGATTATAGTCGGTTAAGGCGTGTGGTAGATGACATTACATCTGCTATTAATTTTTTTCAGGATTCTATGTTCGTTATTATCCCACTTTTATAAAGCAAAATCACTTTTCAAAATTGTTTAGTTTCGAAGCTGCTCTCATTTTACGTCACCTAACCTCACTTGCTTATTCTATTACATATTTAAAGAACCCGCATCAGCTATAAATGGCGAATAATTTCAGTCTTGCTGAAAGGATACTGGAAAAAAATCTTACCTACCCTGAGGGAATCTAAATTTTGAGACTAAATTCTATATCCTATATCTAGCTAGATTATATATACTACTCCTGGCTTCTGCTTTAATAATAACTTTTCGACATCCCCGTTATCTCTATAGTATAATGGCAGAAATTCAACTCAGAATGATTCAAAGCCGAAGCAATTTCGATTTGGCGATACGATGTACAAAGAATGTAGCCGGTGTTCCCGAGCACAGAAATATTCCGGGAAACAGCATTGCGAATGGGAAGGAAAGGCACTAATCTTTTGTCAATCAATTCTGCCGTCTAGAAAACTATCTTCAAACGAACTACGGCTAAGGTCTGTTTTCATTGAACAAGAACTACAAATGGGCACTGTTAAGTGGGAATATTTGGAGAGCATACAAGCTAGGTCCAGCGACTCATGAAACACCGCAAAGTGGTATTTTTGGCGAAATAGCAACGTTGCGAACAAAATTGTAGTGATGGCCTATCGCAACTGCGGATTGCGAATATCAAATTTGCCGCGCAAAAGTAAAAAAGAAAAGTTTTACAATTATATTTTTAGAAGCAGCCTTAACTGATATAATTTTTCTTGCAGTATTCGAGGACAATAAAAAAACGTCTATTTCGGGACTTTGACTTTGCAATGATTGGCAGCTAAAATAATATGACAGTGCCGGAAGAAAGTTTTCATTCAAAAGTAATCAGCTGTGTCGCAAGGTGGCAAATTTTGAAATAAATGTGACATTTCCAACAACTTTGCGATGTTTCATGAATTCCACTAACATTGGTGGAGGGAAAAACAGTTACTTTTTTTTTTTTGTATGGAGAGTGATGCACCCTAGTGAACATAAATAACTTGACTAACTAATTTCTAAAACTAACAATACTGAATCAAAAACTGTCGGGCTGCGAATGTGGAAAGACGTACGTAAAATTGGAGAAACTTCATTAAGCCAACAGGGACCGAAAATAACTGTTAACCCTGGGAGTGCATTCTTATTTTTGCACAATACTCGTTGTCGACTCGTCGATTCGACGAAAACTGTACGTTTAATGTAATGTAATGTAATGTTTAACCCTAAACACCAAGAGTTTTTTGCAAAACCGCAATTTTTTAATTTATATTTTTTTGATTGAGAATAATCATTATTTTGTGATTTCTTTCGATCAAAAATTATCGTTATTTTGTTTTAGTTTTAAATTTTTTATGTTCTGAAAAATTAAATTTAATAAATCTAAACATAACGATTATAACATGATCGAAAAATTACTATTTTTGGTTGAAAAAATAGAGATCGTAAAATATAAAATGAAAAAATTAAAAGTAAAAAAAAACGATAAATTTGGTCGGAAAAGTAGAGGTCCAATTTTAACGGTTAAATTATGATTTGTATTATAAAGATCATAAACGTAACGCAGCTTTTCACTCTAAGCTAGCGATATATTAAAATTTGTCTGCGTGAAAAAAATTAAGACTTAAACGAATTTAAAGTGCAGGTTTCGTTAAAAAATGCAAATGAACTTATTTTTGATATAATCAATGCATTTGTTATCGAATGGTAAAAGGCAATAATAAATGCTGCCTGGGTTACCCATTCTAAAGAGATTTTAGATGGAGAAGAAGATAATTTCTCACTTCAGCGGGCTGGCTACAATGTCAAAGATTTCCTATTTTGAAAATATTTACTCACATTTTTTATTCCTTGAAAACAAAACTTTGATTCAGTAGCGGTTAACCGTAAATTTTGAACCACGCCTAGCCCAATTATAAAAATTCAGAACTTATGTATGTGTTTGTAAGTATGAGCTTTCACATCTCCTTATGTATTTATACGCGTACATAAACATATGAAGCGCTAAAAATTTACGCCTGAAGCGCGGTATTCAATGGAGGAGCAGCTTTTGTTAAATGATCAACTGAATAATTCTGCATTGTTTGGCAGCCTTAACCAGCTTTTTATGCCACTTCTACAGACAGCCTGCTTAGACAATTGCTCCAATTACAGACACACCCCATACTTGGCACTTCAATTGAAACTCCCTTTTAGCGATTTGATCTTTCATGCTTTTCTGCATTTGTTTTGTAGTATGTATTTATGTACATTCATACACACATAAATATTAAGCACATAAATTATACTTGTAATTGTGCATTTAATTTATAATTTCAACACCGTTTTGTTTTCGCACAATTGCCGTTTTTTATGAATGATATGTGCAAATGTTTGTATTTTAGTACTTACCATCACTCACAGAAGTTTTCGTAATTTAGTTCTTTTTACAATATTGAAAATGTTTTCCATCATAAATCTATTTCGTTAATTTTTATTTAAAATATAAGTCATTCTATAACAAAAATCGTATAAAACAATATTGCCAACTTTGTACTAAGTTCACAAAAATTAATCAAACTTCAAAAATGTCCATCCAAATTTCAAACATTTTAATCAGAATTAAAAAAAAAAAAAACATTTCCGGTATGCAGTGCAAGTCTCAAGTAGCAAAAGTTTTACCGTTGATTTTTTAGAATTTTTTTTTCGAGGGTGTCTATATAACGCATGAACGAAATATATTTTCTAAAAATTCTGTTAAAAAAGTGTGAAATTTAGAATTTTAACAAAGTTTGCAAAATTGGTGCACGTATATGGTATTTGTTATGGAACGAGCTACATATATTTTAAATAAAAATTAACGAAAGAGATTTATGATGGAAAACATTTTGAATGTTGTGAAGACATTAAATTTTGAATACTTCTGTACGTGACTGTATGCTTTTATTTTTATATGTACATGCATAGTAGGTATGCGCGGTTTTTATCAATTAATTCTCTAATTCTTGCACAAAAGTAAATTTCTTGCGCCAAATAATTACATATGTATGAACTTCCTTTGTGGTTGTGGTTGTTGTTGCTTTTGTTGTTGTTTTTGTTTATTGCCGTTATTGACATTCGTACCTCCAACACAATAGCACTACAGCTGCAATGAACCGTAAAATTATGAATGTATGTAGATATATATATTTGCTGGAGTGCACTAAGTAATTTTATTTGCAATGCATATGCTTCGCCGTACTTTGCACTGTCTGCCCTCAACTTAGCTGAACAATTTCCGTAGGCACACTGTATAAAACTCAAAACGCACTGAATAAAAATATGTTTTGCACGAGTGGGTAAATAAGTATGTAAGTAGCTTTTTTGCACTTGGCTCCTCTAGCTGGAGCGCTTTTTATTTAAACTGCGATGTGCGCGCGCGCGTCTAACTTCGTCGCCACTACCGAAAAGAAAGGTTCGAAAGGCAAATGCAGAATGGCACCGCCACTTGTGGCGCATACGATTTTATAGAGTGAAAGGCAGCGAGTTGCGATTGTATTTGTGAGCGCCATCGCCAACGCCGTTGAAGCGCCGTATTTGCAGCAGCGACTGCTTTTGTTCAGATTGTTGCAACACACGTGAACATACCATACCGCATAAGTTGTACAAAAACGTATTAATTCAAATATTGTCGTTTTTGATATGACGTACGAGAAATGTCCCACCTACCACATACAGTATCGGTAATATCATTAGCACCCCAATTTCAAACTGATTTTGTTTGCCACTTATGTTTATTTATTTAGTTTTAATATTTCTCAAACAAAAACAATATAAACCCATGTTTAAAACTTTGTAGAAATAAAAAAAAAATATATTTAACAGATTTTCATTAAAATTTCAAACTTTTTTTTCAGAAATATTCGGTTTTTGTTTGTGTATACAGTTTTATGGCCCATTCAATTTTGAGTTTAATAATGTGCAAGACTTACGCAAGGTTTCAAGACCAGGGCAAACTCCTGTAAGAACAAGAATGGCGACCCAGTTACCGATGTCCAGAAGGTACTTAAACTATTGAGGGAACACTGAGAAGATGAACTCGAGCCCCCAGTCGATGACGACAGAGTCGATGTTCCACCGCCTGGCGTTGACGAGGTACGAATAGCAATAACGCGGTTGAAAAACAACAAAGCTGGTGGAGCTGACAGCCTGCCAGCTGAGCTATTCAGGTACGGTGGCGGGGAGCATGCATCAACTCTTATGCAGAAAATGGTCAGATGAACGCATGCCTGATGACTGGAATTTAAGTGTGCTCTGCCCAATACACAAGAAAGGCGCACTCGCCATTCGCGCGAACTACCGCGGGATCAGCCTTCTATGCATAAGCTACAAGGTCGTATCGAGCGTATTGTGTGAAAGATGAACTGATTGGACCTTATCTGTGTGGCTTTAGACCTGGCAAATCTACCATAGACTAGGTATTCACAATGCGCCAAATATGGGAAATGACCCACGAGAAAAGGATCGATACTCACCATCTATTTTTTTCGACTTTAAGCAAGTGGTAAACGAAGACAAGACGAAGTGTCATCGAGCGAACAGTTAGCGCATTCGCGCCTTTGCGCCTTGGCACACACGTCACTGTTGACAGTTATAAAGAGGAAGTAGAGAATTTCGTTTACTTGGGAATTCAGGAGTAAAGTCCTCTTGACATCGTCCACAGACGATGGAATGATGAGTTGTATGCGCTTTACAACGACATAGACGTAGTGCAGCGAATTAAAATACAGCGGCTCCTCTGGTTTAGCCATATCGTTCGAATGGACTCTACGACGCTACTGCTCTGAAAGTATTCAACTCGGAACCCGCTGATGGTAGCAGAAGTGGGAGGTTCCCACTGCGAAGGAAAGACCAGGTGGAGAAGGGCTTGGCTTCACTTGGCGTTTCCAATTGACGTCAGTTGGCACAGAAGTGAAACGACTTCTGTGCTTTATTGAACTCGGCCAAAATCGCTTAAGCGGTTACAGCGCTAAATACGAAGAAGAACTTAAGACGTTAATACCTGAACATGAACCAACTAAAGTAGAATATTTTTTATGAAATGTTTACCTTTTCAAACTTTTTTTATGTTTTTTATTTCTATACATTTTGTTTTTATAATTTGTTATATTTTTTAATGCTTTTGAAAGCTCAAGAGCGCACAGGGAGTAGCACAAGTACCAGAAGTGTCCACAAATTGTCGCTTCTTGTTACAAATTGAAATAATTTAAGGTGCGCATATGTGTACCCACGGTATGAAGGGGTTAAGTTCAGACTCAATTTTTGCACTGATAAAGTGAGCTCAAGCTCAGCAATTTGTACTGAAATTCGAATCGGAGATGAGCTCATAAGGTCCAGTAGTACTACTTACAAATAAGGTAGGCTGACTTCCAAAACGTCAATTGCTTTGCATACGTACAAAGTATAATGTTCCATAACGCCGAACTACAAAATGTTGACGATGTATACTTTTCCAAAACACATATGAAAAGTTATCGAAACGCATCGCTAGAGCAATCAGCGCATCAGAAACAAAGTTGATTCTTCGTTTGTTATTGGCTACCATTGGTGTTTTAGAAATGGAAAATTTGGAGAAATTGTTCATCGCTATATTGAATATTTAAAATATGCAATGTATATGGTTGCAATATATCGCAACTCTGCATATACAACCAGTTTGAATACCGCAGTATAACAGCTGATACTAGTATCCAAGCATTATATTGATACGTTTTGGAAGTCAGCCGTACTTTAAAACAGCGTCTACTCAGATAGTGGAGATGAAGAGTACGAGCAAGGATTATTCCGTCTTTAGATAGCAGAATCTTTTGTGTGTTTCTTACAAAATCCGATTTTTTGAGAAATAAAGTTAGCCTAATAGTCTAATAATGTGTATTTGTTTATTCAAGCTAAACTTGTCCCACCCGTCACAAATTCAAGTTCCACTCGCTCGCAAACACAACATAAAGTAATCGTTTTAAAGAATATTCTATTATAGTTTAAGAATCAAACCTTAAAATGTGAGTTGAAAAATCACACCCGTCACCGTGGAATGAGCCATATCTATTTACCTTATTGCAAAAGCTGAAGTATGTAGTATTTTTAACCGACTTCCAAGCAAGGAGGAGGTTATCAGTTCGTCGGAATATTTTTTTTTGTTTTAATGTATGTATGTTACCGCATAACTTTGGACCACGTCATCCGATTCCGATTTTTGCATCGGAAAGGTGATGTCTCAGAAGTGGTCCCATACTATCTGGTTTAGATCCGATAACTGGATCATGAAATATATATGTATATTAGACTGCATCACCAAAATTAGTTGCGGTTTTTCCGCCGGGATTACAAAATTTATTATATCTTAAGACGTCCACCAAAATATTTCGGAAAAATATTAAGAATTAAGTGAGCTGGACCGATTTCAAAATAACTCCAAAAATGGAGTTTTTTATGAATCAAAATAGTTTCTTAAAGAACTTTTTGAAAAAAGTCCC
Source organism: Rhagoletis pomonella (assembly GCF_013731165.1). Classification (NCBI taxonomy): domain Eukaryota; kingdom Metazoa; phylum Arthropoda; class Insecta; order Diptera; family Tephritidae; genus Rhagoletis; species Rhagoletis pomonella. The sequence continues at coordinate 28,991,350 of NW_023458564.1, forward strand.
CTCAGATGGCAAAACAGATTAAGCTTAAAAAATCTGCATGAAAATATTTAAAAATCTTTTCAACGGAATCGTAAGAATGAGATTTTTGATGCTGTTTTCTTACTTTTTTCAAAGATTGATTTACGAAAAACTTAAATAACTGGGCCAAAACTATTCTGATTTAGACTTATGGGATCTCAGTACAAAGGTATTTTCATACTGTTTTTATTTCTGTCCAAACAAAAAATCATTCATGTCCCAATTTTTTTTTTTCAAATACCAACACATCTTAATTCAACTTTGAATGACGTTCGTTCATCCTACCTCTCTCTTTCATCCTTTGAATGAGTTTATTAGCAATTATTTTTATGCAAATTTTTTAAGCTTAAAACGTTTTGTCATTTAAGGGGATTTAAAAAAAAAATAAATTTAAGAAACTATTTTTATTCATAAAAAACTCCATTTTTGTAGGTATTTTGAAATTGGTCCAGCTCACTTAAATCTAAATATTTTTTCGAAATATTTTGGTGGACGTCTTAAAATATAATAGATTTTATAATTCCAATGGGAAAATAGTACCGATTTTTTTGTGTATGGGGAGTGATGCAGTCTAATGTATATATAAATATATTTTTTTATATGAGAATGGAAGTCGGTTTTGTTTTTTGCTTAAAAATTACTTGTTTTGTAATTTATTGCAAAAGCATGGTAAAAACTACGATTGACATGAAGTCAAAAACATTTTAGGTTTTTTTTCAGAAACGACAAATTTCGAGTTCATACATTTTTGAATAACATGTGCAATACGTATGCATGTATGTATGTACATACTAATACATATGTAAATATAAACAAGCATTGTTTGCTGTATGCTGTGCCCTGTAAGAAATCCCAAAACTAAAGATGCAAGTTTGGAAGAGATTGAAATATATTTATTAGGAGAATAAAAGATTTTAATGTGTTTATATATAATAAATACCGATACTAAAAAGAATTGCTTGAACTAATTTTAATTCTTTTTTTAATCTTCGGTGATTGCCTCTCCCTTTTATGAAGTTTAGTCTGTTGCTCATATGAAGTGTATTTATACAGGACCTTCAGCAATTTGACCTTTCATGGCGCTCGTTGTCCACTCATGAGTACCCAATTAACCTACATATGTATGTATGTATGTTTTCATGTCCAAGCCAGCGCAGTCGTTGAATTTTTATATGTACATATCATTATAAAGCTAACATGTATAGTTCAGCATTCCATCGTGCAGGGCCATAGTCCCAAAGCCTTCTCAACTTTGGCCGACATCGTACGTTTCCTTGCCATATAAAAGTACGACCATGATGACAGATTGGTGGAGCGTTATTTTTGCTTATCGAGTGAAGCTCCACTTGGCTGATTACACATTGCATCTGTTACTTTTCCATGTTTTATACTTTATATTTATTTTCATTTATAGAATTTTTGCGACCAAAATTTGAAGTAGCAAATGTCAGAATTCCAGAGCTGTCAATAGTGACTCGCGTCCCAATACACTAGAAGGTACTTTCGTCTTGTTTTCGTTCACAGCTATTGTAATTTCTTTTGTTTTCGTCCCTAAGCTGGGAAATGCTGTGCTCGCGTCCCTGGTTTGGTTACCAACGATTTCAATGCCATCTTTATATGCCAGCAGCTTCGTACTTTACTCCCTGGTTATAATGCACGGGGCGAACCGTAACAAATCGCGGCAAATTCGTAAGGATCTTATAATTTTAGATACTCCCGTTTTATGTTGCGTTCATATGCATTATAACCATACAATAGATATTGAAGTCACAGTTCACTCCGTACCGTCACTTCCATTATAACTCAGGCATAAAGGCCTGTATGCAGCTCTCAAGAAAAGCAAAAACTCCATATAAAATGACGTACAAGAAATGACTAAGAAGGCAGTACGCAGTTCCTTAAGAAATTTACTACGCTTTCTAGTACGGTTTTCTAAAGTTTTTTGTGAAAAAAGAGCACAAGGCTACCAAGGCTTGCAACAGAAATATATGCCCGTTCCACTATTTCTTGAGGAAAGAGTGAGGCAACAGGCTGTGAGATATCAAAAATGTCAAAATTCCTTGGACACACACGCGAAATAATGGCAATTTTTTCTTGACCGTTTTCTTGAGAGCTGCATACAGGGCTTTAGTATGGTGGATTTGCCAGATCAGCCATTCTGATAAAGCCCAGACAGTTTGTTTATGATACGCTTCAATCCTCCTCAGAGTATCGTCCATATAACCCTTATTGGAGAAACAGGAAGATCTCCTTTTTGTGAATTGGGTAAAGTACTCTGAGATTTCAATCTTAGAACACCAAATTGTTGTTAATAATACAAATTATATTTTAGCGCTTACACCTTCGCTAAGGGCTACTTTCACCATCTCGCTCACATTACTCGCTCCGTGCATATAAAATTAGCTGAATTTTTTTGTAAGCAAGCGACAAAAGAACGCTCAACTCGGGTAAAATTTCCTTTTAGCTACTTAAGCAACTCTGTTGGTAGCTGACAGGAAACATGTGATTAGGTTTACGGGATTTAGATACAAAAACCAATTTAAATGAGTAATTATGCGCGGTATTTGCGTAATATATTTATATACTTATTTAAAATAGAAGTCACGTATATAAGGAAACAAAAATTTCCCTCTCCACTTTCCGATTAACAATTCACAATAGAGCAGTTTTTTCACTTAACAACACTACCCTTCAGGTCGCGTATTTTTCAACCGACCTACCTGAACTCGGATAAATAGCCGTGTTTGTGTTGTTGCTTCGCGTATATTTCGTCATTTAAGTGAGTGTTTTTTTGTAGCTCCGTGGCAAAAGAACGCACCTATTGTGTCGATAACTTCGGTAACGATGTTTAACTGGGGATTAGTGTCAACCAGAGATGGTGAAAACGGCCCCAAGTGTTTGAGACCGAGCTTCTCCTCCAGTTTGTAATGAGGTACTTGCTGTTGTCACACAAATGATGGGACCTACAGTTCTACAACGCCTCCGAACGGCAAATGTTTTTCTATGAAAAGTTATTTCATGGCGGAAATAGACACGGTGGTTTGCCACTGCCTGCAGAAGGGCGACCATTATTACAAAAAACTTCCCACGCCGGTATCCGGTCGGCTTTGTTGTTCTTAAGCTTCCTTGCTGCTGTTCTCTCTTCCTGTTGGTCGAGTATACCTAAATCTCGTACCTTGTAAGTAGTCAAGAACATTGAAAGAGCAACGGCACCAGAAGGAAATTAAATAATGAACTGTATTAGCTTCGTTAATACAAGGACATAATAGTTAAATGAATTATTATTCCTATATAACGATTGCGTTGTGTGATAATGTACGGTTGAAAACCGAAAGCTAGAGCGTCCACGAGCACTATAGAAGGATTTGGTGCAGAAGGACCTATGGAGGTAACTAAATTTGGTAGGAATAACTGATCGATCTTCGAAAAAAAGAGGAAAATTCTTCAAGCTCGGAACACTTTGACGACTGCAACTTCACGACGTAACGACAGCGACATCATTTTGTCGACAAATGTCGCCTTGAAGCCAACTTCTTAAACATTTTGAAGACCTCAGCGACATAGCAAATAGCTGATTTTAAAGTTTTACATTTTGGTATATTTATTTCACAAATTGTGTATTTTTATTTAAGTAAATAAGAACAACATGAACAATCAAGAATATGTGATTAATTTTGCGACAATTTAATTTTGCAGCACTATATCTACTCATTGTCGCCGGCAAAATTAGAAATAGATTTAATTTGGCGACGTCGACAATTGCAGTCCTGCAGCCAAGATGTCGTGCTGTCGTCAAAATAATTGTGTCCGTAAGAACGTGTGTATTTAAAATTTGACAGATGCTGCTTGTCGCTTGCTGTCGTCAAAGTGTTCCGAGCTTCAGTTTCAAATAGGATTTAGAGGAAGAAGATGTTTTAGTAATCAATACGGAATTAAAATATCATCTCAGGGCCAGATATTCAATGACTGGTTAACCCCAACTACAGGTTAAACATGTTATGAGTCGTTCACTTCGATAGCGATGTGTAAAATAAGGTAGGGTTAGGTTGGGTCGGATGCCGCCAAACATTAAAAACACCGAGGAGACAGAGGTTTCTATTTCATCAATTTCGTCCATCTAGTTGAATATGTTGAACCCAATGTAACAGTACTTTACACAAAACCTAACCCGAGATAAGTTATTTTGTCAAATGTCCATAGACATACTAAATTCACTGAAAAAACACCACTTTGGAACTAGTGAAATTGGCCTAGGGGTGATGGTTGCCGCATTCGCATAAGTTTCCAATCTTTTGGAAAAACAGCATATTGCTTTAATGAAATATAATGCAATTGCAAAGAGCAATAAGAAATGTTTGTTCATATTTGCTTTATGCGCATATAAACACATATGTACATACATACATATATATGTACATATATTTTTTTTAATTTATTAGTAAAGAAAAGTGGTCGCGGTTAGCTGCGGAACTACTTTACTCCAGCTGACGTGATTCGACATAGCAGCAGAAAATGAAACTTCAACCGTTGCCGGCCACACATATCAAATGTAGTTGTTGTGCAGCAAACGTGCCATAGATTTCTGTGTTCTTCGCGTGTTGCGCATTTTTTCACACCACGACACCGCATGTACTGAGCTGAAAAGAAAATGTTCCAACATAAGTTTTATTTGCAACCGCATTATGGAAATTCATACATATAACATACGCACATGCCAAGTTTATGCCTATGCATTTATGTACATATGCATTTATGTATATATGTACATATGTACATAAGTATGTATAAAATGTTTAATACTTACATATGTACATATATTATTTTCGCATAAGTTTTGTTTGCAATTTCCCCTTTCTGTTTCAAATATGGTGACACAAGATTTTCCTTTTTCCATGTATCGAACATGAATGCACACACATATGTATGTACATTGCATATACTTATTTGACATACATATATATATACTTACATCCCACTGGGAAAATAGGTAAGCACCTTACGAGGTAAGCCATGTTTTCTTTCAGTTTTTAGTACCAAAATTGTCATCATGACCAGCGTAATCTACTAGTAAAGCACAAAATGAACACCTCTGGCGACACATTACGTTGTCAGTTGCAAAATAACGTGCAGCCGAAGTTATTTCCAAGCACCGAACTACTCCGAGCGACTGCTCTGCATTACACGTAACTTACTTTGTAAAGCGACTCAGAAGTATGTTTGATAGCAAATGTACATTCTAAATTCCTACTTACATAAGGCGGCCATGCCTTTGTAAAAGTAAGGGACGTTCGGCAGGGAAATGGTAATGACTTCCAGGTGAAGAGTAAGTTGCTAATAAGGTATTATTACGTGCTCCTAATTCCCACTGGGATATGTATATAAAGCACCTACACACATGTTTGTAGGATTTATGACTTTTAACAATTTTTAAGTCTTTGTTTTCAATAACACTTTTGCATTAGTTGCTGTAGCAAATGACTGTTATATTCCTCTACATACCCTGCAGCGGGGTTGATGTTAATTGTCGCCTTCGTACTGGTTACATTACCAGTTCCAATAGCATATTATGCTCCAAGTAGTAAGAAACGGAGCTATTGGTAGTCATCTACAGTCCTGTTTTAAAACAAAAACTTTTTTTCAAACTTTATAACACAACTTTTGTATTTGAAAACAAACACTCTCTTTAATAGTAATAATAGAACGATGCTTGCACATATGTTAATGTTTGCCCGAGCTTCTTTCCAAATCGATCGATATATAAACGACTGAGATCAGCCCAATAATAAAATTTCAAGCAACGCCACTCTGTAGCTGGTGAAAAGTTTGTACGACCGATCACAGGATGGTGTTGTCTAGAAATTTTTATAGAGAATGAGTTCGGCCCAGTAAAAGCTTTCCAAATAACGCCACTCTGTAAACAGCAAAGACAAATTTGAACAAAAATGTACCAGTTGCGTAATTTGGCTTGATTCAAAGCGAACATTTGAAAGCACACTTACTTGTTGTGTCTGTAGCCGAGGGCGCAAAGATGCTTGCTACAATTAGGTGCGGCCAAGAGTGTCCAGGTTCATATATCATTAGGCAGAACATATCGTCGCTCCCAACGAAGAGTAGCACATCTCAAATTACCGTGGAAGACTAGCACATTTCACTTTTCGCGTCGAAGACTAGCACATTTCATTATTCGCGTCGAAAAGTAGCACATTTCAGATTTTCGCGTGGAAGAGTAGCACATTTCAGATTTTTGCGTGGAAGAGTAGCACATTTCACTATTTGCGTGGAAGACTAGCACTTTTCAGATTTTTGCGTGGAAGAGTAGCACATTTCACTATTTGCGTGGAAGACTAGCACATTTCAGATTTTTGCGTGGTAGAGTAGCACATTTCAGATTTTTGCGTGGAAGAGTAGCACATTTCAGATACTCGCGTAGAAGAATAGCGAATTCATATAAAGTGGTACTAGCAGCCGTACAAAAACCAAACATACGTGTATGTAATAATTATTTCTCCTCGACTAAGCTGAGAGTTTAATGTTGTGTATGGAGCTTTTCGGTATTTTATTACAACAAGAATAAACGTTTATTTTCCTCCTACTCGTTTGGACGCATATTCGCGTCTTCCTCAGGGAATCTATTTATAAATACGAGAAACATATATGTGCATTAGGGTGGTCCAAAAATGCATGTGAAAAAGTAAAGTCGGAATTTTTATGCTCTCACCCCCCAAGATTGTTCTATACCGAAAAAATATATCCCTATTTTTTATTTTGAAATCAAAAAATAGTTAGAGGTCGCTCAAAGCGCCCAAAGTTTCCCATGTACATATTTTATATGGGGAAAAACACTTTTGGTAGAAATGGTATATAATTCAAAAAAACTATTTTTCTATCGGAAAACTTTTTTCAGCTGCAGGATTCCCAATAATAATACCCAATCGTTTATTTAACCTTTTTTCATCGGAACTATAATTTGTAGGTCCGTCAAAATCCCCAAAAACCCCGAAAAATGCAATGGGGGACAAATAAAAAATCGTTAGTATTAAAAAATTGTTAAATAAATAATTGCGTATTATTATTGAAAGTCTCCTGAAAACAACCAGAGTTTTCTGATCGAAAAATATTGATTTTCAAAAATTCTATACCATTTCTACGAAAAGTTGTGTTTTCCCATACAAAAATACATGGAAAACTTTGAGCGCATTGAACGACCACTAAATATTTTTTGATTTAAAAAAAAAATATGAGTACACTTTTCTATATACAACAATCCTAGGGAGTGAGAGCATTACAATTCCGACTACTGTTTTTGGACCACCCTAATGTACATGCAGTCATATCAAAAGCACCTCATTTCAAAGTGATATTGTTTTCCACTTATTTTTATTTACTTATTTTTAAGAATTTTCATTAAAATAAAGTTCATTCTCTGAAGAAGTCCATATAAACCCATGATTCAATAATAGAAAGGTTTTGTAATAAAACAGTCTTCTCGCTCCCACACATAAAATCGGCTCCTTTACTTGTGCATAATGTTGCTTACTCTAGAGTTTCTAGTGATATTAGTAGCAAAACCAAAAATTCTTCATACTAAATATTCGTTGGCGTCACCTTCGTTTGCGTAATTTTCTAGAACAAGTGTAGAATAGCGACCGTTTAGCTATAAAATAACCAAACATGCCGATTGATAGAACTTTTTACGCTGATTTCAACGATACCAAATTTATTTGTCACTGGTAAAAAAAGAAGATATAAGAGGTTTATTTGTATTTTTTATTATCACTAAATTGTTGAAACCCAAAACTAGATCATGATAAAGTATGTAATATCGAATTAAAGATAATAACTTGTACTTTCTAAATTATATAAAATTCTTTACCATTAATTATGCAGTTTTTCCAAAAAGGGTTATTTCATGAAAAAATAATATTTCTTGGATTTTTAGTGGTTTTGGTTTAAAAATACAAAAAGCTATAAACTATGTACATCAGCTGAAGAACAAATTAATGACCTTTATGGTGACGTCATTAGCTGTTTAATTGGTTATAAATTACATAAGATATTAATATTTAAAATATCTAAAAACTGAACTTTAACCTTCTAGAACCTCTTCATTTTTTACTTGCGCCAAATCATTTTGGCATGGCTGAAATGAGCATAAAAAGTTCTATTGATCCGCATTTATAGTTTTTGCATAGCTGAACGGTCGGCATTCTAGATTTGTTCCCGGAAATGACGAAGAACTTAATTCGAAAATACACATTTTTATGTATTGTTTAGTATTTCCATTAAAACACCAAATATATTGCAAATTCGCATAGAATTAATAATACACATTTTACTTCTAATTGTATACTTTGCGTACTTTTTGTAGTACCATTCTACTACCGTTTTCGCAAAATGCGATCACATTCTTCCCCTTTCTCCTACTTCCAAAATACAAATCTAGATAGAGGAGTGTCAAATTTTAGCTGTCACAAATTACACAACCTTGTATTATTGAATCATGATATAAACCCAAATTTAAAACTTTATAGAAAACTAAAAAAATCTAAAAATGTTCATCCAAATGTCAAATAATTTTTTTCTAAGAATTTTTTGAGTATATAGAATTAAAGCCCTTTCAATTTTATTGCAATAATGTGCAAGTTTCAAGTGGCTAAAAAATTTCCGTTGTTGCGGTTTTCTTTCATATAAAAATAAATTGTGTTTATTCGTTATATAGTAGCAAATGCGACAAAAATAATCAAAGGAATCATAGGATATACCGTCGGAATTTTATGAATTTTATAATAGAATTACGCAAATATAAAATAAGCACTTGAATTTCCAATAAAAATTATGCTTTTATGATTTAGTTTAAATGTGCTACTCTTCCACGCAAAAATCTGAAATGTGCTACTCTACCACGCAAAAATCTGAAATGTGCTAGTCTTCCACGCAAATAGTGAAATATGCTACTCTTCCACGCAAAAATCTGAAGTGTGCTACTCTTCCACGCAAAAATCTGAAATGTGCTAGTCTTCTACGCAAATAATGAAATGTGCTACTCTTCCACGCAAAAATTTGAAATGTGCTACTTTTCGACGCGGATAATGAAATGTGCTAGTCTTCCACGCTAATAGTGAAATGTGCTAGTCTTCCACGCGAATAGTGAAATGTGCTACTCTTCGTAGGGACCGACGATATAATCTTAAATTTTTATTTTCGATTTTTTTTTTTTATTATGAAAAAGTATCTGTGAAGTGCACAACGGAAAAAAACGTCGTTCGATTACAGGCTACATGTTACAACTACAAGTATCAGGGCAAAGTTACGCAGCGGGAGTCAATTGTCACCTCCTAGGAAAACTCCATATTAAATGCGACAGTAGAAAGCATGGGTGGTAGATTTTCGAGGTACCGGTATTCGACTCCCGAAAACTGGTGAATTCACTAGTTCTGTACTAGTACTTTCCGCTGCAGGATATGTACACACATACAGACGTATGTATTAACTACTAAAATCATGTGATACTAACTAAAGCAACCATTTTATTTCGATAGTGTTTTTAAACTGAGCCACGAGTCAACTGCAACTTCAACTATCTAACGATGGCTTCTTCTCAAAAAAGCTTTATGCGGGTATTCTTGGGGAAATACCAGCGTTGGGAATAAAGGGAATCTCTGATTCCATGCCTAGAGAGATCTGCTTTGGCTGAAAGTTCCAAGTGATAATCCCCGATCGCGAAGATTGGCAAACGGACTCGCTGCACTTGATCCCGGATACGTACACTGGTACCCAGACTGTTCAAGGATGGAGGACAGAGCAGGTGCAGGTATTTTTGGACCTACCTCCAAACTTACAATTCACATAGATAAATGTCCCACGGTTAGTGATGGCAAACAAATTTTAATAATCGATTAACCGGTTGATTGATTAATTGAAATCATTCGATTAATAATTGGAATTAATCGTAAGAAATTAAAAAAAAATGCCAAAAATCAAGCTACTTAAGACTAGCACTTTATTATAATAAAATTGATTGGGCTAGAAATCTGCATACTCAAAAGAATTCTAAAATATCTGATTAAAAAGTTGAAAATTTTCATGAAAATTTGCTGAATTTTCTCAAGTTTTGCACAAAGTTTAGGAATTATATTTTTATAATTTTTTTTTGTTGTAGAATGAATCATATTTTTATACGAAATCAGCGGAAAAATATAAAAATGAAAATTGTTGCATAGTGCATTCAGTGTTTTTTTTAATATTAGTTTTTTTTTTAATTGTAGCTTATAAATATAAATATATCAAACTTTGTGCAATATTAAAAAAAAATTCAACAAACATTCCTGAAAATTTCGACCTTTTTGATTAGATTTCTAAGAAAAATATTCAGTATGCGGTTTTGGCATTGGTTTTTTTTTTTGCTGACGGTGTTGCTTATTTTCTTCCATATGAAAAAGCGTCGAATATACTTTGTATGGAAGAAAATGCTCCACACCATATTTGGAAAATAAACTGAAAATATGTGCATACTTGAGTTGTGATTTTTTAGTTGCTACTGCTGGTTAAACTTGTTTTGCGGTTTTTTGCAAAAATATCGTTAAAAAAAAATTGCAAAATGCGAGTATGTAAAAAATGTCTCCCCACTAGTAAAATTATAGTATAGTGGACACTTTTATTGTTGCTAATATTATTGAGTGGTTTGAGTGCAAATTTTGGTTACGTTACTTTGATTCACACATAACACATTATTGTGTGACTAAAGTTGTTAATTTTTAATGGTTTCTTTTCGATTATTTTGAAAATTAATCGGTTAATCGCTATATTGATCGAAAGGGAAACTTCGATACAATTAAATCGTTAATCGAATGAAAATAACCAGCACTACCCACAGTGTTTCAGGCTGAAATAAACAGTCGAAATTTAAAACTGCGCAAAATTAAAACTTGAAATGGCTTTGAAGGGCACTTTTGTAGTTATCCGGGCCCTTTCAAACAGGACTATGAAACACAAGCTGGTTAGAGACTTTGATACGCTGCAAATTTTGGCAGCCAAAAACATGGTAACACTGTGCTGCGTACCAGGCCATTGTGGAATCGAAGGCAATGAGTTCGCCGAGGAGTTGGCACATGAAGTATCGCTAACTGCCTTTTCGGGACCTGAACCATTCCTTCCTCTCCGTAGGTCGTCTTCGAGATAATTATTAAGTGGGTACACTCTGAATGCAGTACGCACTGGGGAGCGGTGGGGGGCCTTAGACAGGTCAGGCTCTTCGGCTACCCTTTCAACGGGAACAGTATCATTTAAGAAAATAGAAATGAAATCTGGCTATCTTCTGGGTACCTAAGTAACTGGTCACAACCGATTGCGATTCCACTTGCACCAAATAGGTGTGATCACAGAGTCAGAATGTCGGCTGGGCCTTGAAGGTGATGAAACTTCAGAGCATATTCACTGTCACTGTCCGACTTTGTCCAGAAAAAGATTGACCCACTTTAAAGCTTCAATGATCAAACCTTTTGTTATAAAAAACATACCAAGGCCCTTTTAAGATTAGAACTGGTTATTTTAAACGTAAAAATCATCAAAATAAATTTCATTACTTTCATAAATGTCAAACAGACGACTTTATTAGTTGCTTTTTGTTTTTGCTAAAAATTCTTCCAGCAGGGATTACCACCTTCTCTTCAAAATCAGCTGTCACCTTGCGCTCCCCCAATTTTTTGCGTACGCGAATGCCAAAGCCCGATAACTTGTGATAATTATCAGCTTATCGAACAATGACGAAATCATTTTCTTTTTACGGGGAGTAGAGCAATCCACTCGTAGGGAAGCTAAATCCTTTTTTATACTGATCGAGGAAGTAGAAGAAGGAGAAAATACGATTCAGTTCTTTGGCGCGGCCACTATATCCTTTCGTTGCCAAGGTATATGATGCATGTAGCTTACTGTGGATATCGATTGTTATCGATATTTCGATTTGTTAATGCATTGGTACTTCTGAGCCCGTCTCGATTATGTCGGGAATGTGAGCTCGTTATAGAGAGGTCTCTTTATGGTGAAACCCATTGCGTTGAAGCTCCACTGAATAGGCTTAGTTAAAAGTTAAAAAAAAAAAATCATCATTAACAAAAAAAAATGTTTTTCAGGAACTCATATTCCGATTTTACCTCCAAGTGATGGATATCAAGATTACATAAACCGAAAGGGATGGCCGTCAATAGTTATGCAAGCAGTAGTTGATAACAATTACTTGTAAGCTTAAATCATGTACATACATATCGATGGCTGAGCTAATCGGGAAGTTTGTTAAATATTGACTGCAAAGTTCCAGGACATACAAAGATACATACATACATACAAGTGAAGTTAAATAAATGCTTGTAAAATGAATGAAGTCAGTCATAGTTCATTTAAAGCATTTTTCTTTAAGCTTGTTTGACCCCAAAACGTTTCAATATTTTCGATCAAATTCTAAAAACTGCCACTGTATACACACATAAATGTTTTCTCTTTAACATGTATCAAAATTTGTACTATGGGAAAAATTTAAGTATCTCGCGAAATGATCGAAAAAAATAAAGTAACTTCCGAAAATTTGCACAAGCACGTATCACTTTTGAAGTATATGGATCAAAACGGGCAACACTGCTTATCAAGTCCTTACCTCCGTACTTAGCCGTCAGATCCAGCAGTTTTGATGTTTTTCAGCCGGAATTGCTAATCGCATTTCGCGGTGAATGTCCACCGGAATTCGTATTGGGGTCCTTACATTTTCGTAAAATTTTCAGAAGGTTTTCCTGCCAGCATATTTCGGCCTCTCCCTTTTTATTGGCGGAAAATATGTTTCGCTTCCCTATTCGGCCATCTACATCGAACCCTGGAACACATTTGCCCTCCCCCTGAGGCGGCATCTAATGGTCTTATTATGGCAACTTAACGTAACTTACGGCTCTCTTACAAATTCTGTTAAATGGGTTTTGCTTATAATTGAACAGCCGAAACTTTACGTAACTTAATGCCACGGCGAAATCTGTTTCATTTTGATTCTCTAAGTTCTACGTTCCGTTAAGTTAAGTTAAGTGGCCATAATCAGGCTTTAACTCTTTATTTGGCTTTTATTATAATACTCTTCTAATCAACGAACAATAGTAGCTTACACAAAGTTATGGTGTCCTCGGTAGGCATAGTACGGATAACTTCTGTCAAATCATTTAACACATTCCAATGAGAAAATCATCACGTCTTTGTAAATTGTATTTCACCAGTCATGCTGACCAATGAGGTGTTGATATAGCTGCATTTGCAATCTATGTACGTATGTATGTACATATGTATGTTACATACTTACATGCATGTCGATTCTACGTGCCTTGATACTGTTGCAGTTGTTAGCAGTCAGTCATTCGAGACACTTGCTGCTTGCTACGAACGGCATGCCACATATCATTTGTCGTCACTTGTCACACATTATTCAATGGAAACAGGTCAGCAATGCGTTTCCATCTGGCCGATCGCCAGCCAAAGTGCCTTAAGAGGCAGAGCTTTCAGAGTGATCAGCACCCAAAAGTCGTTTTAGGAATCACTCATGGTAGTTATTGTGCAGTTACGGCTAACCTAGTGGCCACTGTTGGCATTATTTTCCTCAAGTTCCTCCTTTACATTTTCACCGGCTGTGGCAGGTGTAGTACGAGTATTTTTATTATGTAGTATGTAATTCTTGTTTTTATTGCAGTTGTAGAAAATCTCAATTTCGTTTGAGTTCCAGAAAGCCGTTTGTAACAGTAACATTTGTGGTACACATATTACATACATATGTACATATCTACCCAGTAGCGAAAATGGTCACCGGTGACATTGTCACTAATGAGGATTTAGTGATATCGTCGCACTTGCTGTGAATCCTATACGACATATAGCTGACAATGACACTGGTGACAATGTCATGCAGGTGTACTCCTATCAAAGACTTATAACAGACAATGTCTTGCAGCGGTCACTTATAAAAAGTTCATTGCAGGGCATTATCGCTTGAATGTCATCAATGATAACTGCATGGCAAAGTCATGCAGATGACATCACCGACGAAATTACCATTTATATGAAAAAGTCTTGAACGACTTCCATACAAACGGAGCCCAAAGTCAGTTAAGACGTAACTTTTCCGTACAAGACTCTTAAGTGACTAATGCATGACATTCGCTACGGGGTACATGTGCATTGCATATACATATGTATTGTACATATTTGTGTATGTAAGTGCATAATTTTATTGCTATAAGTACT
>NW_023458564.1:29005642-29022135 GCF_013731165.1 Rhagoletis pomonella
AACTTAAAGATAGAATACGTGATATTGTTAAGAGCACATTCAAGTTAAAAAATATACATAAAATATTCGTTTAGATTTTATTGAATTGAATTTAATAAATCAATACGAATACAAAATATTAATAATTAGCAATAGTGAAGCAGATAATGCACATGCACATGGAATATTAGTTGCACAATACGATAGCGTACTATATAACTCAATTCTTTCTTAAGTCGACTTAGGCGGTTATTGCTTATGACCACAGATATTTGACCAACGCCGCACTATAGGCAAAACACGAGTTTTTTTTCAAAATCGTAGATCTTCGGTTAGAAAAGAGATAGGGGAATGTAAATCTTTTTATCGTGAAGATAAATGATCATATAATATAGGAAAACTATAGAGAAGTTACAGCAATAAAAACTTAACCCTCAAAATGCGGTTCAAAATGTCACTTTTCTTTTTTTTGAAATTTGGGATTTTGGCTCCCATTCCACTAGAAAACACTATATTTAATACACCATTAGTATTGTTTCTGAAAGATTTCTCTTTATTTTATCTCAAGACCCGATTTTTGGGGCATTGGATGCTGTACCCGAGTCGCCAGATTGGAAAAAAGAAAAGCTTCCTTTAAACTCTTATAACTCATAAACTATCAGCTTTCACAAAAAAGTGTATGTAACAAAAAAGGATATACTGGTCGATATCTTTACGAAAGTGCAACATTTAACCCTTTAAGCAGGGTCTGTCATATATGAAACGCTTTTTAACCCTTTCAAGGCAGAGGAAAAAGGTTCTTAGGTCCCACCGGGAGTAGACCACAAGCTATGTGACTCCCTGCTGCTCAAGCCAAACGGCACAATAGCCTCCACGGCTACCCGCTCGGTTAATGCACCCAACACTCGAAGAGCCTGCACGGCTCCTATAAACCCCCCCTGGGCAGCAGCATCGACCCGAGGGACACCATCCTAGAATGTCAGGGCATAGCTGTCCGGTCAGGCGATGTCAATATGAAATATTTAACGTCTATATACCCCCTGTCACCTGCTGCCCGGCAGGATATCACCCTGACATAGGTGCGCTACTCAGAGGTGAAAACCGAATGGTAGTAGGTGACTTCAACGCGCACCACGATCTCTAGCACTCAAGCCTGACCAATGATCGTAGGGGAAATCTTTTAGCTGAGCAGATAGACGATTCGACATTCTGCACCATGAACGACGACGCTCCCACCAGGATTGTGGATAGCTGCAGCAGCTCGTCAGACCTTATAATTGCTAACGCAGGTCTGATCAATAGCATATCATGGCGACCTATGCTAACACTAGCATCAGACCATCTACCCATAATCATCTCGATCAATAAGCCCACCGACTTTGCCCCGCAGACCACCGAGCCTACACCAACTTTAACAAAGCTGATTGGGACGGCTTCGCGGAAGTTACCGAGAGCAGCTTCGCCGCCCTTCCCACACGCACAAACGTATATGCTGGCGAACGCCAGTTCCGTAGGGTAGTCACTGCCGCAGCGGCTCGCTTCATACCGTCCGGACGTATCGCGGAAGTCCGCCCAAATTTCCCGGCCAAAGCAGCTGTACTAGAAAATAAGCGTGACCACCTCTGCCAGGTCGATCCCGAGGACCCTCGCCTGAGGGACCTTAATTTGGAGATTCGGCAACTGGTAAATCAGCACAAGAGGAAAAAGTCGGAGGAGCACTTGAAGGCCTGTAACTTCACATCTGGTGTGAGTAAGCTCTGGTCAATCGTGAGGTCTTTGTCTAACCCAACGAAGCGTGATGACAGAGTGGAAATCTCATTCGAAGGTCGCGCTTCGTCGGACCCGAAAAAATGCGTAACCTACTTCAGTAGGCAATTCACACTGCATCCTACGGAAGACAGGGCCAAACGTCGAGTGACCAGGAGGCTGCACAAGCTGCCAAGCTTTGAAGTGAAGGGGGCTATCGGGAAGGCGAAAGCCTCCAAAGCCATTGGACCCGACGGAATCTGTATATTGATGCTGAAACATTTGGGGCCTGCGGGAGTACCTAACGGAGGTCCTCAATCTGTCAATGCCCACTCTCATCATTCCTTATGTGTGGAAATCAGGGAGAGTGGTCCTTTCCCCGGTCGAAGAGACTAGATGCCCTGCTACTCACATACTTCACCTGCCACCTGACCCCAGCGAAGCATCAGCACGGATTCTGTAAAGTGCACAGCACAACAACAGCACTTAACGCCATAAACACCCAAATAACTCGTGGCCTAAACGGAAACCGTGGGAGAGAACGGTCCTAGTAGCGCTGGACTTGTCAAAGGCGTTTGACACCGTCTGCCATTCCACGCTGCTAGAATACACTGAGGCCTCCTCACTCCCATAGGGACTGAAGCGATGGTCGGCGAATTATATGAGTGGTCGACAGCCGTCAGTAATCTTCAGAGATCAAACCTCGAAACCAAGAAGAGTTAAACAAGCGCTTCCACAAGGTGGTGTTCTCTCCCCCTTATTATTTAACTTCTACATCTCGAAGCTTCCCCAGCCACCTGAGGGAGTTTCCCTGATCTCATACGCTGACGATTGCTCGATTTTGGCGTCCGGGAATGGAATTGATGACCTCTGCTCAAAAGTAAACGAGTATCTCTCCAGCTTTTCTCGCTTTTTCACTTCAAGGAGCCTAACACTCTCCCCAACGAAATCAACGGCGACCCTCTTCACCACCTGAACGAAGGAGGTCAGGCTAGAATTAGGTATACACGTCGATGGCACACCAATACCGACTGTAAACAACCGAAATTTTAGGGGTCACCTTTGATAGCCAGCTCCAACCGCAGTTGTCAATAAAGTACAGAGCCGCAACAAGGTCCTCAAGTCGCTCGCCGGCAGCACTTGGGGCAAAGACAAAGAAACGTTGCTGGCAACATACAAGGCAATTGGCCGGCCGGTTCTAAACTATGCTCCGCCAGTTTGGATGCCGGGGACTAGTTGGGTACAAAGTGGACGAAGCTACCGACTTGTCAGAACGCCGCACTCCGGAAAGCGGCTGGGTGCCTTCTAATGACGCCTGAGCACCACCTACACAGCGAGGCCCATGTGCTTCCCGTAAGGGAAGGGTGCCACAGAAGCGAACACCCCAACAGACCTCTGCTACAGGAGGAGCCTCCGCCCAGGCACGTCAGGGGGCACCTATTCGTGTACAAGGACGCAGTCCAGCAATACGTAAACCAACCACTGGACCCGGCGACATACAGACGAGCTTTTAATGACATCCATAGAGAGTCAGTAACCACCTACCTTGACTCTCGACCTACGAATGCCGCAATCGGAGCCCAATCACCAACCGTAGAAGAGACGGAGCTTCAATTGTCAAGAGAGACTCGCGTTACCCTGGCTCAATTACGGTTTGGATACTGTAGCGGCCTCAACAGCTACCTGTCCAGACTCGACCCCAATATCCCCAATGAGCGCCCGGCATGTGGAGAATCCCCTCATGACACCAACCACCTCTTCACATGCCAGCTCAATCCGACTCAACTGACACCCCTCTCCCTCTGGTCCGACCCCATTGAAACAACTCGTTTCCTGGGTCTCCCGTTAGTTGAGATTGACGACAATGATGGAATGTTGACCCGAAATAGGCGGGGCTTAGTAGCGCCGCTACAACAACAACAACAACAAACTCAAAGCTGGTGTGGGACTGTCCTCAGCTTTTAATACTTATCGCCTCCTGGAACCAGGTATCCTCATATGGGTACCGGGACAAAGTGGAGATATGGGCAATGAGATGGCAGATATTCTCGCCAGAAAAGGGTACACGAAGTGCGGTTCAACTATAGATCTGTAGACAATTTTCACATAACTCTAAAATTGCAATTCAATTCTATTAAAAAATATAAAAATTAATCAATAAATTTTAGGGCCAAATTCACAGTGCGTAGTTAACTCAGAATCGGCAGTTAACTACAGATTTTTGTACTGAAAAGGACTAGTTTTTGTAAAATCTTGCAACTTCTGTCAAAGAGTGGGCCGATTTTACTCTCCCATTTCTCCCCTACTTTGCCAGAGAACCGAGTACGGGAACGCTTTCCGGCAAAATCCTGTAAATTCTTGAAACTTGCGAGTTAGGGAACGCAACTATTTATTATTGAAACTCATTCATACTTACTAAGGGAAAACAACAGCTTCAGACTCCCGCTATATAAATCGGAAGTTGACAAGAAAAATATCTTCTATAAAGGGTTAAAATGCTTTAACGAGCTACTGTCGCAAATAAAACAGTTAGGGGATTCCCTTAAACTCGTAAGTTTATATGAAAACGGCCCCTTTGCGAAATTGTGTAACTTGCTGTCTCCACAGGCAAACGTTTTTATCTTGATAATGTTATTAGGCAAAATTTTATCCATGGAGACCGCATATTGCTCTTGGCAAGCAATAATTATCAGAGCTTTTATCTTGATAAATATTGCCAGCAATTTGGTGCTTGGACAGCTACATTTTCATTTGCGCGATAGCTTCGTGGAGACAACATTATTGATATTTCAATATAAAAGCAAAAATTGAGCTGTTTCCTATTAAAATATTTGTTATTATTTGATGGGTGTGAAATAGCATATTTTTTAAATTTTTTAAGTGATAAAACCCGGCAAAAATAGCCATCCTACAAATGCTTTTATCAAGATAAAAAATGCCCACGCACAAATATTGCCTCTGATAAAATTTTTATCAGGCAATAACTTTTGCCTGTGTGTCACTTTACGGCCCAGTGACTGTTTGACGGATATACCGGGATTTTGTGAAGCAATTTTTGTTTCGTATAGTAGTTTCCATAACATCCTGCCATCTTGCCTCTATCACTCTTGGCTAAAATACAATACAATCGAAAATGCCGAAAATTAGCAGAAAACCTAAGTCAATACAGTTAGCGGCTGAAATTCATTCATTTCATTCACGTATTATTTTTCTCATTTATTTTCATTATTTTATCATACATTTTAGTTTAAAAATTTCGGCCCCTCGGCAACACTGAAATTTACGAGGTCGTTTGCGCATCAAATTTGCCTCGTAAATTTACGAGGGCTCGTAAATAGAGTTCCATACAAATTTTGACAGTTCTTTTACCAGGTTCGTATATTCACTAGTGTGAGAACGTTAGCACTTTCAAGAGGCTGCTACATAGCTAATAGGTAGCAAGGATTGGTATGGAAACTAGTCCCTTCTATCCGTTCCAGCAGTGCGACTCTGGATCTCTTCCATTCTGATTGCCTGCCTATAAATGAGGAGGTAGAAGGGTTCGGCATAGAAACTAGTCCTTTCCATCCATTACAGCAGCATGACTCTGTTAGTCTTTTCCAACCGCCCAGTATATGTACTGTGCTGCTCGGAATCTCGTCCATTTCAACAGCTCCGAAAATATGATATTTATATTGTAGATATTTATTGAAGTGAAACTTCTTTAGCGGCGGTTGGTTGGTTGGAAGTAAATTCAACGGAAATTGCACACGGAAGTTGCACACAGAAATGGTTGGGGCTGAAGCAGGTGGTTCTTGAGTGTATGCACATGGTATTAATTTAACAAAAACTTTCTTATTAAAGGTTAAAGAATAACACTTATGGCGTTTCCTTTTCTTGAAAAAAATTTTAGCTGCTTATGACAACATTATCAGAGTGCAACACTTTAAAGAAAGACTACGCAATATGCATGTGGAGAAGCTGAGAAAAGAATACGAAAACTTGACACCCCTAAAAACCAAGATAATTATAAAGGAAAAAAATGAGGATGAGGACACCGATAAAAGTAAAGATGAAGATAGAAGAAAAAATATTAAAATAAAGGTAATTATAGAGAAGAGGATATACATAGATTGAGACACAGAGACTCAATTTGGGAATTATTTCGGGATTTTAGAGCTGTTAGGGATGCCCGGACCTTATCGATGTTATAATCGATATTTTTATCGGGTTTGTTATCGATATTTTTTATCGATTTTGCTGTCGAAATGTATATTGTTTATGAGACAAACACCATAGATTTGTAAAGTGAGTTTCACTTCTCCAGTGTGGACCAGGCGCATTTACTTTGTTTTTATTTATTAGATTCGTATGCATAAGCTATTACGCTATATTGCATCCAGATTAAAAGAAAAATTAAAATAACTTCGAAAGAAAATTAACTTAACTTACTTTTAATGAAGAAATGTGGACTTTGTAATATTTGTTATATATGGTCATGTGAGTAGTCCACTTGCAAACAGCGTTATGTGACTCTACATTAACAAGCCATAAATTAAAAAACGACCGCGACAACAAGTAACATATAAATAGAATCGTTTTTTTATTACCTGAAAAATTGAGTAAATAAGAGCCTAATAACATTATAACATAACATATGACAACATAACATAACATTAACAGTCTATAGGACCGAGAGCAGTTTTCTAAGTTCATCAGAAGATGGAGACTTTTGAAAGTTTATAAATAAGTATGATAGCGACTTTTACAATAGTAATTAACATTTGATGCTATTTTTTAGAATATAGAAAGATTTTGCACTGTGTTGTTAGTGGACATGAAACTATTTTAAATACTGGTACGTTACCAAAAACTAAAAATTTAAAAAAATTTACAAAGCGCACTTTGCAAGTGGGCTACTCATATGTGTATGTATATGTAAGTCATACGACCCCTGCAAAAAATGGGACTAATCCGGGATGACTCCGTGAGCAATCGCAAAGGAGCATGCGACCAATACCACTTTTGATCTCTTTATATGGAATGAACTGTTCGCTTTTGTTCGAGCATGTCCTATGAAGAGACTAATTGTTCACCTTTATACCCGAATGGGTACAAAAAGCGACTAGTCACTTTTAAAAAATAAAAATAAAAATTTGCGCCAGCTGAGATTCGAACTGGGGTGCTCAGTTTTGTTGGCGAATACTCTCTCTGTGTGCCAACACCGCACACGAAATTTCATTGACTAAGTGCGTACATATCATTAAATCGTTAATAGTACCCGTTAGAGATGAGTTGGGGACTAATTGATCTCCAATTATACCCATAAGGGATGAGTCGAGACTAATTGACCTCCATTAATAGCCGTATGAGACTAGCTGCGACTAATTAATGCCCAATTGTACCCGATTAAGCGTAATCTCGGAATACTCTCTTTAGAGATTAGTCGCACAATTTTTTGCAGGGACCGTAATAAATAAATAAATACATAAATAAATATTCTGTCTAAATATGTCGTAGATTTTATGCCTTGTGTGGTAGAAACCCAAATTTTAAACAAGTAAGAGCAGCGCTGTCTTCGACTATGCCGAAGGCTTCATACTGTTCCGATTATCCTCGTTCAGCTCGTATCGCTGGATTGTTAAATAAATGCTAACGATGACCAAATTGTAGTACAATTAACTTTATTGTACAACAAACAATTTACAATACTTGCTAATACAGTAAAACACTTGACAATACTTGTTAAAGCAAAAACAATGCTTTACTAAACTTGTTAACACAATTAAACTTATAGCTTGCTTATTCGCAACTCACTTCTCTGCTCACTTTACTTGTAGCTTGCTGACTTGTAACTGTCCAACTCCGCTGTGTCGTGGCTCTTATATACCTGCGCTCGTACGCATGGCAACTCTCGAACGTTCTGAAGTTCATCGCTCATTCTCATTCTCTTTCTCTCGCTGTTCGCAGTGTTCATCCAACTTGACGTTTCTCTTTGTGGAACATTCTACGTCATTCCTAGAACATTCTGCCTATTTCTCGTTGTTCGCTAAATGTTGCCGCAGTATTCGCCACACGGCCCTCCGCCTAAGTCTGATCATCCCGATCAGACACAATTGCGGTTCCAAACGCTGCAAGCCTTTCCAAGTGGACCACCTTCATCTTGTTTCTTGGTTTCCCAACGGTCTGGATCCGATACACTACGTCATTTAGCCGTTTTACGACCTTATACGGAACTTCCCAGTTGCATTGTAGTTTTGGGGACAAACCTTTCTTTCGTTGTGGATTGTACAGCAACACCAAATCTCCTTCCTGGAAACCCTCGGAATTCATCGCCTTATCATACCTGGCTTTCATCTTGTCACTCATAATTTGCGTGCGCTGTCTCACAAGAGCATGTATCTCTCTCAGCTCCTCTTCCAGGATGTTTGACGTCTCTTTTCCAATTCTTCTAGCATCACCAGTCACCCCAAACTTCAGATCACTAGGCAAACGGAGCTCACTGCCGAATATTACCCTTGCAGGAGTTTTACCCGTTGTTTCATGCACTGCTGGCCGGTATCCCATCAGGAACAAGGGTATGTGGACATCCCAATCTTTTTGATTCTTGTCCACGACCTTCCGCAAATGCTCTTCCAGGGTTCGGTTGAACCTTTCCACCATGCCATCTGATTGGGGATGAAGAGCCGTCGTTCCAGTTTTCCGGATACCCAGTATCTGGCACATCTCTTGGAACCGCCGATTCAAAATTTCTTCCCTGGTCAGAGTACAGCTCTATAGGTACACCGTATCTCGCAACCCAATTGTAGGTGAATACCTCCGCTACTGTGTTAGCTTCCTGGTTTGGAATCGAGTATACCTCCGGCCATTTGCTAAAGTAGTCCATAAGGACGTATTTGTTTCCCTGTGCGCTCATAGGAAATGGACCGGCTACATCCATGGCAATCCGCTCAAAAGGTGCACCGGAGTTATAATGCTTCATCTGGCCATGACTTCTGCATTTTGGCCCTTTAGCTGCAATACACTCCGCGCAGTTAGCAATCCACTCTGCGACCGATTGCCGACAACCAACCCAATAGAACCTCTTCTTAACCTTCTCCAGGGTCTTCGTGATTCCCAGGTGCCCTCCACTAGGACCATTGTGGAATTCCTTGGGTACATCCGGAATTCTTACCCTTGGAACTACTATCAGGTTGCGGGAGCACTGGCCATCTTCGCTTACCCGTACCCTATGCAAACAGCCAGATGTTAATTTTAAGCTGTTCCATTGGGCCCAGTACGCCTTTGCGATGGGGCTTTCCGCTGCCATTTGCTCCTTGGTTGGCCTTCTGTTCACCTCCAGTCCATGCATCAAAAGCTCCAGATCAGGATCTTCCTGCTGACACTTTCGTAGCTGTTCTTCCTTCCACTCTTCCGCTGGTGTTATTGTCGTTAGACGGACGTCTATAATGTCCTCTTTGCCTTCAGCTTTTGAGCAGTGTTTACATTCCAGGCTACATGGTCGGCGGGACATGGTATCAGCATTACCGTGTACACTTCCCTTGCGGTGCTCAATAGCGAAGTCATAACATTGCAGTCTCTCAATCCACCGAGCTAGCTGTCCTTCTGGATTCTTAAACTGTAGTAGCCACTTCTGCGCTGCATGGTTCGTTCGAACTCGGAAACGTTGCCCATAGAGGTACTTGTGGAAATGTTTGACGCAGTCCACCAACGCTAGTAGTTTTCTCCGAGTTACGCAGTAGTTCCTCTCTAGTTTTCCAATCGACCGGCTATAGTAGGCAACTACCTTCTCCTGCCCATCAATTACCTGCGACAGTACGCCTCCTATGGCATAACCACTGGCATCCGTATCCAAAATAAACGTTGCACCTGGAACGGGATACGCCAGCATAGGTGCAGTACATAGCCGTTCCTTCAGAGTTTCGAAAGCCTCCTCCTGATCCTTGTTCCACTCGAAGGCTCTATTTTTCCTAGTGAGCTCGTGGAGGCTATTAGCAACGCTGGCGAAATTTGGAACAAATCGGCGGTACTACGTGCATAGCCCAAGAAAACTTCGTAGTTCGTGCAGGTTCCTAGGTCTTGGCCAATCCTTTACTGCCTCTATCTTTTCCTTCGCAGTACAGACGCCCTCCGTTGTCACCTTGTGCCCTAAGTAGTTCACCTCCTTTTTGAACAGTGAGTACTTTTTAGGACTTAGCTTCAGACCAGCGCCTGCTACCCTCTGGAAAACTTCTTCCAAATTGTTCAGGTGTTCCTCAAAGCTTTTACCCAATACGATAATGTCGTCTAGATACACCAAACATGTTTTCCAATGCAGTCCTTTGAGCACATGGTCCATAAGTCGTTGAAAAGTGGCAGGAGCGTTGAATAATCCAAAGGGCACCACCGTGCATTGCCACAGACCGTCTTCAACGCTGAAAACTGTCTTCTCCTTGTCCTCGTCACTTACCTCCACTTGCCAATAACCGCTCTTAAGGTCGAGTGTTGAGAACCACTTTGTTCCAGTCAACGAGTCCAGAATGTCATCGATCCTGGGAAGAGGATAGCTGTCCTTTTTCGTCACATCGTTTTGTTTCCGGTAGTCTACGCAAAACCGCATTTGACCATCCTTCTTCTTCACAAGTACTACCGGCGAACTCCATGGACTCGCTGATGGTTCAATCACACCACTCTCCCTCATTTCTTTTATTATTTGGCTAACAGTTTCACGTTTGGCAAGTGGAACACTCCGAGGAGCTTGACGAATTGGCCTTGCATCGCCAGTATAAATGCGATGTTTCACAACGTTAGTCCTGCCTGGTTTGTCGCCATCCTTGTCGATTATGTTGGAGTATCTTCGGAGAAGTTCCTTAGCCTTGTGCTGGTATTTTTCTTCCAACCCTTCCGTCCATGCATTAGTGTCTTCCGCAATGTCATTCCCGCCAATGGAATCGCTTTCAGGTAATTTTTCGCAGTTGAAGATTGCCTCTACCTCTCGACATTGCCCCAGTACAGTTCCTCTTCGGAGTTTGACTAGTGATTTGAACTCATTGAGCACTCGAACTGGGAAGCGTCCATCCTTTTGCGACTTAGCCAGGGTTTTACCAATAAGTACGTCCGGTGTAGAATTTTGTGTTGCTTCAACAACCCACAATTTGTTCGTCCCACAATCTCCATCAATCTTTGCCCACACAACTGCTTCTGACTTCGGTGGAATCTGCTCGCTTTCCTCTAGGATCACTCGCTTGCTGCTGTATGGACCATCATACCCAAACCTAAGGGGCACGTTGTTATACGTCATAATCCTGTTCTTCATGTTGATCTGCATACCTTGATCAAGCAAGAAGTCTAATCCAATGATGACTTCATCCATAATCGCCGCGACTATGAACTTGTGTAACACCGTCACATTCCCTATTGCGACTTTGTATGTTACGTCTCCTACAACTTGGGTGTCCTCACCAGTTACTGTCCTCAACCTCGCTCCAGGTAATGGCCGATCTTTGTTATTTTCACTGTAAGTATTCTGTTAATAATGAGTGAAAACGGTGCGAATTTTCATGTTCCTATCTGCACAAATGAATAAGTTATGGCAAAAAATCTCATATCTGAACAATCAGTTGTATTGAGGCTATAGGTTTTATCGACCCGATCTTCGCCATTTTCACTGAAAGTATTCTTTTGATAATGAGTGACAACAGTGCGAAATTTCATGCTCCTAGCTACTTAGATGGTGGAGTTATAACGAAAAATCTTATATCTGAACAATCAGTTGTATGGGAGCTATAGGTTATAGTGAGCCGATCTTTGTAATTTTCACTCAAAGTTTTCTGTTGATAATGGGTTTTGCAAAATTTCATGTTCCTAGCTGCATAAATGGAGAAGTTATATCGAAAAATCTCATATCTGAACAATCAGTTGTATGGGAGCTATATGTTATAGTGGTCCGATTCTTACGGTTCCGACAAATGATTAAAACATTATAAAAATACACCCACCTACCAAATTTGATCCGGATATATCGAAAACTGAGAGACAAAATTGCATACAAACAGACGGGCAGACAGACAGACGGACATGGCTAAATCGACTCAGCTCGCCGTGCTGATCAGTTAAGTATAGAATTTAATTGGGAGCGGTGCGAGAGAGACAACTGTCAATTTATCGAACCTTGTATTATTGAATCATGTCCCTTAGCAGTGGCACCGTGTTGCTTCTTTGCAAATTTACATGGAAACAGTGTAGCTTTGGTGTGAAATAAAAGTATAAGCTTTTGTGCAATATGTTTATTTGTATATGCATATGAAGCATATTTAACTGATGAAAACATAAGCGTTGGGTGTTTACTCAATCTTATAGTAGTCTTATTTTAATTTTGAGTCATTTTGCAGTTTTTATACAGCTAAATAGCACATAAATTACGTAATTCACGTAGATATATCAATATTACGTTCAACATTTCGTTTAAAATGCCAGATTTCCTGCAAATACATTAGAATTTACAAAAGAAATTCCACTACTAATTGCCTACTTTGCGTACTTTTCTACTACCATTTTCGCAACAAGGGATTGCATTCTTGCCCTTTCTTTGCCCTTCGTAAATGCAACCTTTTGTAAGGGAGTGTCAAACCGCAGCTGTCAATAATTATCTAACCTTGTATTATTGAATCATGGTGCGCGCACATATGCGACAACATGCTCGCTGTCGTTTGCCACTACGGTCAGCGGCTCATATGTGATTTTGTCGTAGTAGCGTAAAGATGATTAGCAAAGATGGGGATGATGCAATTGCAATGCTTTTAACTTAACTTTTTTATGTATGTGTTACTTAAATTTATTTATATTTTACCTTGTATGTATGTACATACATATACTTATAGTAATTTAGCCTCATTTATCAAAAATTCAATTAACGAACATGCACCGCAAACCGCGCATGTGCGCGCACATGTTCGTCCTGTGTAGCCACTGTTATATAGTCTGTTCCAATAGCAGTCCGGTTTACAGGATTTAGTCAGAACTTACAGGAAGTCGTTCCTATTGACATAAAACCTGTAAGTGGGAACACATTTGAGAGAGTAACTGAGCAACTGTTCCTAGTCAGAAGTTACAGGATTTAGTCCGGAGATTTCTTTCCTGTAAGTTCATGAAAAGTGTCAAACGATCAGCTGATTTACATGTGCAAACAAAAACAGAAAGCGGTGAAAGCAAAGAACCTTATATTTCTTATAAAATGGAATTAAACAACGAAATATTTAAATATGTATAGATTTTATTAATTATTTAGTGATATTTCAGCCAAATGCATGGTAAATACCATTATTATTGGGGATTTTAATATAAATATGAATATATCATCGACATATAGTAGGAAGCTTAATGAGATATTCTCTCAGCAGGCAATGAAACAGTTAATCAACTTTGATACCAGGGTTACTGCACAGTCCGAAACGCGCATCGACTTGTTATACTCTAACACTAATGAAGTTTCATGTGAAAAAGCTGAGGAACATAGAATAACGGATCACGAAACCATAATGTTCAAATGCAATATAAAAAAACAAGGCGAAATCAATAAACTCTCTGAATTAATTTCTTGGGATGAGTACAGCCCAGACAACCTCATAAATCTTTTGAGACAATGCCACTTTGCAAACCTGAATAGTTTCAATATTGATGATATGCTCGAACATATCAACCTTTGTTTGATTTCGAGTATGAATCAACTAACTTCTCGGGTACAAAGGCGGGTTAAACTTAGAAATAAATGGTATGATAGACAACTGACTGACACTAATAAAGAAAAGTTTAGGTTACACCAAAGGGCAGTACTCACAGGTGATTGGGTAGATTACAACAAAATAAAGAAAGAGTATACGAAAATGATCAAAATTAAGAAAATTCAGTATATGGAACACAAGGTAGAAAATAATAGAGGTGATAGTCGTTTAATGTGGAAATATTTAAAGAATATTCTTAATAATACGGGTAACAGAGACAATATCAAAGAAGTTCTCATCAACGGAAAAATATACAGATATAGTATGGTAATCGCCGAAGAACTAAACAAGTACTTTGTGGATAGTATCGTCGACATAAATAGTAATATAGAGAACGTAAATTGTGAACAGTTACGACAGGAAGACAGTCGAGGCACCTTTAAATTTGAGAAAATTACCTCAGAGGATGTTATCCTTATAGTGAAGAAATTTAAGACTAAAATTGGTGGAAATAATTTATTATCTGACGGTGTTATAAAGGATTCAGTTGAATACATGGGACACTTTTATGCCTTATTAATAAATAAGAGTCTTGAATCAGGAACAGTACCAAAAGAATGGAAAATCTCGACCATAGTTCCGGTAAAAAAAGTGAAAAAAACTGTAAAAGCCGAGGAAATTAGACCAATTAATACACTGCCTAGCATGGAAAAAATCTTGGAAAATGTGGTAAAAAATCAGTTGGCGCGCCACATTGAAAGTAATAACATACTCATTAAGGAGCAATCAGGTTTTAGAGCTAAACACTCTTGCGAGACTGCGCTAAATTTTGTTATATCCCAGTGGAAGGAAGACCTTAACTCGAAGATGAATATCGTTGCCGTTTTTATTGATCTCAAAAGAGCTTTCGAGACCATTGACAGGGCAAGAATGTTGAAAAAGCTCGAATGCATTGGTATTGAAAACACGGAGCTTAACTGGTTTCGAAGCTTTCTCTCAGATCGTATGCAACAAACTGTAATCGAGTGAAGCTCGGAACACTTTGACGACTGCAACTTCACGACGTAACGACAGCGACATCATTTTGTCGACAAATGTCGCCTTGAAGCCAGCTTCTTAAACATTTTGAAGACCTCAGCGACATAGCAAACAGCCGATTTTAAAGTTTGACATTTTGGTATATTTATTTCACAAATTGTGTATTTTTATTTAAGTAAATAAGAAAAACATGAACAATCAAGAATATGTGATTAATTTTGCGACAATTTAATTTTGCAGCACTACATCTACTCATTGTCGCCGGCAAAATTAGAAATAGATTTAATTTGGCGACGTCGACAATTGCAGTCCTGCAGCCAAGATGTCGTGCTGTCGTCAAAATAATTGTGCCCGTAAGAACGTGTGTATTTAAAATTTGACAGATGCTGCTTGTCGCTTGCTGTCGTCAAAGTGTTCCGAGCTTCAAGTGTGTCAAATAAAGTGGCAGTCAATATTGGGTTGCCGCAGGGATCGGTATTGGCCCCAGTACTTTTTAATATTTACATTAACGACATAAATATGGCACTCAAGCACTGTAAGTTAAAACTGTTCGCTGATGATACACTGTTAACGATCAGTGACAGAAACTTACAGACTGCGATGACTAAAATGCAAGAAGACTTGGATTCTTTGTACAAATGGTTGTGTTTAAATAAACTTAAGTTGAATGTAAAAAAGACACAGTTCATGATCCTCACTAGAGCAGTTAATCTTGGAACCACCAGTTACAATTTAAAAATCAAAGAGGAAGAAATTGAGGAAGTTAAACTCATTAAGTACCTGGGTATATATATAGATAATAAACTTAAATTTGATGAGCATGTTGAGCATACAGTGAACAAAATTGCGAAAAAAATTGGTCTTATGAAAAGAACTTGTAAGTATCTGAGAAGAAGGTATAAAACCCTGGTCTATAGATCTATAGTAGAACCACATTTTATATACTGCCCAACAATCTTCTTCTTAGCAAGCGACGCAAATATCGAGAAATTGCAAAAAATGCAAAATAGAGCTATGAGGTTCATATTAAATAAGCGTTACGATACACCTACACAGGAGATGATCACAGATATGAATTGGTTGAGTGTTAAGCAACAGGTTTTCTATCATGCTATGAAATTCGTATACAACATAAAGAACGGTAAACTTCCAGACTATCTGAGCGACAATCTTCGGTATATAAATGAAACTCATTCATATATACTCAGGGAAAACAATTGCTTTAGACTCCCACTTTATAGAACAGAGGTAGACAAAAAAAATATATTTTATAAAGGTTTAAAGTGTTTTAATGAGTTACCGCCACATGTTAAAGACTGTGATAACTTTGTTGCTTTTAAAAGACAACTATTTGATCACTGTAAAACTCTGGCTATTAGGTAGGAGAGCACGGAACGGAATGAAAACCAGGCCTTTCCATCCGACCAAGCAGCAAATGATCTAGCATACGAAAGCTTCCGACTATGCCCAACAGCCCGACCATAACGCGGAGCGGAAACTAGGCCTTTCCGCCCGCCTCACATCACGGAATCCAGCGTCAGGGTTTGCATATTAATGACGACGGGAACATGGATCGGAGACTCGGCCTTTCCGACCGTGACTACCAACTCGTGAGCAACGCGGAGCGGAAACAAGGTCTTTCCGCCTGCTGCACATAGTACATATTTAAAGGTAGACTGGAGACTAGGCCTCGCCAGCTACCAAACTAGTTAGACAATATACATTTATATAGGTTATTTGATAGTTTTAGAAACATAAACAGCTTTGTAATTGAAAATTTAAACTTACATATACGCATACTTTGTTATATATTAAAAATACCTATCTGTACTTTTAAGTCGCAAGACTGTAACAAATAAATAAATAAATAAATAAAATCAGTGTAGTGCCAATGACATGTAAACAAACCGTCTGACGTTTTTACAGGAAATAGTGCTTTTTGCGTTCCTATGCACTTCTGCATCTGTTCTCCTTTTACTCTCATTTGAGAGCGTAAAATTGTAGTTTGACAGTTCCACAGGTTTTAGTCCGAAGTTCAAAGGAACAGACTAA
>NW_023458564.1:29102135-29124560 GCF_013731165.1 Rhagoletis pomonella
ATTTTGGCCGAGTCCAAAACAGCACGCCAGTCATTTCTCTTCTGTGCTAACTGACGCCAATTGGAAATGCCAAGTGAAGCCAAGTCCTTCTCCACCTGGTCTTTCCAACGCAGAGGAGGCCTTCCTCTTCCTCTGTTACCAGCATCGCGGCCCGCGATGAATATTTTCAGAGCAGGAGCGTTTCTGTCCATTCGAACGACATGGCCAAGCCAGCGGAGCCGCTGAATTTTAGTTCGCTGCACTATGTCTATATCGTTGTAAAGCTCATAGAGCTCATCGTTAAATCGTCTGCGATATTCGCCATCACCAACGCGTAAAGGTCCGTAAATCTTTCGCAGAATCTTTCTCTCGAAAACTCCAAGAGCCGCCTCATCAGATGCTTTCATTGTCCATGCCTCCGCGCCATACACCAGCACAGGCATGTTGAGTGACTTATAGAGTGTGATCTTTGTACGACGAGAGAGGACTTTACTTCACAATTGCCTACTCAGCCCAAAGTAGCACTTGTTGGCAAGAGTGATTCTCCGTTGGATTTTAAGGCTGACATTATTATTGGTGTTAATGCTGGCTCCCAAATAAACGAAGTCGGCTACTTTTTCAAACTTGTAACTGTCAACAGTGACGTGGGTGCCAAGACGCGTATGCTCTGACTGTTTGTGTGATGACAGGAGATACTTCGTTTTGTCCTCGTTCACCACCAGACCCATTCGCTTTGCTTCTCTATCCAGTCCCGAGAAGGCAGAACAGACGTAGCCCTCGTTTTTACCGATAATATCGATGTCGTCGGCATACGCCAGCAATTGTACACTCTTATAAAGTATTGTGCCTGAGCGGTTCAGTTCTGCGGCTCTTATTATCTTCTCCAACATCAGATTAAAGAAATCACACGAAAGGGAGTCCCCTTGTCTGAAACCTCGTTTGGTATCAAACGGCTCGGAGAGGTCCTTCCCTATTCTGACGGAGCTGGTGGTATTGCTCAACGTCATTTTACACAGCCGAATTAGTTTCGCGGGGATACCAAATTGAGACATCGCGGCATAAAGGCAACTTCTCTCCGTGCTGTCGAAAGCGGCTTTGAAATCGACAAATAGATGGTGTGTGTCGATCCTATTCTCGCGGGTCTTTTCCAAGATTTGGCGTATTGTGAATACCTGATCTATGGTGGATTTTCCAGGCCTAAAGCCACACTGATAAGGTCCAATCAGCTCGTTGATGGTGGGCTTCAGCCTTTCGCACAATACGCTCGATAAGACCTTGTAAGCTATGCTTAGAAGGCTGATTCCGCGGTAGTTGGCGCGTATGGCGGGGTCGCCTTTCTTGTGGATTGGGAAGAGCACACTTAAATTCCAGTCGTCGGGCATGCGTTCATCTGACCATATTCTGCATACGAGCTGATGCATGCACCTCATCAGATCCTCGCCGCCGTACTTGAATAGCTCGGCTGGCAGGCCATCAGCTCCAGCAGCTTTGTAGTTTTTCAGCCGCGTAATCGCTATTCGTACCTCGTCATAGTCAGGCGGTGGGACAGCTACTCCATCATCATCGACTGGGGACTCGGGTTCGTCTTCTTCACTACTTTCAGCGCTGCTACCATTCAGTAGGTTATAAAAGTGTTCCCTCCACAATTTAAGTATATTCTGGACATCAGTCACTAGGTCGCCATTGTTGTTCTTACAGGAGTTCGCCCCGGTCTTGAAACCTTCCGTAAGTTGCCTAACCCTCTGGTAGAATTTTCGGGCGTTCTTCCTGTCGGCCAGCATCTCAAGCTCTTCGCACTCACGTATTTCGGCCTCTCTCTTCTTATTGCGGCAAATACGTCTCGCTTCCTTCTTTAGTTCCCTATAATGGTCCCACATGGCTCGCGTTGCGCCTGATCGCAGCGTGGCCCTGTAGGCGGCATCTTTTTTCTCTGCGGCTTTTTGACATTCCTCATCGTACCAGTTGTTCTTTCGGGCTCGCTGAAATCCAACTACTTCTTCGGTGGCGGTACTAAATGATCGGGAAATGTGGTTCCACTGCTCGCGTATGTCGGATCGTTGAAGAGGGCTCTCAGAGAGCAGGTGTGTGAGTCGAGTGGCGAATAAATTGGCCGTCTGTTGTGATTGCAGATTTTCGACGTTAAGCTTTCCTTGCGTTGTTGGGCGCACATTTTTTGCTGCACAGAGGCGGGTGCGTATCTTGGCTACAACAAGATAGTGGTCCGAGTCGATGTTTGGCCCTCGGAGTGTACGTACGTCCAAAACGCTTGCAGTATGCCTTCCGTCTATCACAACATGATGGATTTGGTTTCTCGTTTTTCGATCTGGAGACAGCCATGTAGCTTGGTGGATGTTCTTATGCTGGAACCTAGTACTACATATTACCATATTTCGGGCCCCGGCGAAGTCGATCAGCCTCAGTCCGTTATCGGACGTTTCGTCGTGGAGGCTGAATTTTCCGACAGTGGCGCCAAAGATCCCTTCCTTGCCCACCTTGGCATTAAAATCGCCAAGCACGATTTTGACATCGTGTCGGGGGCAGCGCTCATATGTACGTTCCAAGCGCTCATAGAAGAGATCAGACACATTTTCAATTACTTAAACGAAAATTTTACATGCTAATGGGTACGGTTATATCGATCCTTCTATGGAAAAATTATCCGTCCAGCACCTTGGTCTTGACCTTCGGGCTGTGTCGGAGCCACAGCGCCTAAACTTCGTTCAGTCGTTTCCGCGTGATGATTTCCCAAACATCCAAACATACAAACTTTCATATTTATTATATTAGTAAGATAAGATTCTCAGTATCTATCACTGAAATATAACCTGTGGTTGTTGTGTTAGACTACTTAAATAAATAAATAAAGATCGCGAGCGAGATAATGGTTGTGGACTTGTGTTCACCCTACACCACACAGTGCAGTATCGGCTTATCGAAGAAGACATCGACCCGAGGGACACCATCCTAGAATGTCAGGGCATAGCTGTCCGGTCAGGCGATGTCGAGCTCGAAATATTTAACGTCTATATACCCCCTGTCACCTGCTGCCCGGCAGGATATCACCCTGACATCGGTACGCTAATCAGAGGTGAAAACCGAATGGCAGTAGGTGACTTCAACGCGCACCACGATCTATGGCACTCCAAGCCTGGTCAATGATCGTAGGGGAAACCTTTTGGCTGAGCAGATAGACGATTCGACATTCTGCATCATGAACGACGACGCTCCCACCAGGATTGTGGGCAGCTGCAGCAGCTCCCCAGACCTTACAATTGCTAACGCTAGTCTGGTCAATAGCATATCAGGGCGACCTATGCTAACACTAGCATCAGACCATCTACCCATAATCATCTCGATCAATAAGCCCACCGACTTTGCCTCTCAGACCATCGAGCCTACACCAACTTTAACAAAGCTGATTGGGACGGTTTCGCGGAAGTTACCGAGATCGCGAAAGTCCGCCCAAATTTCCCGGCCGAAGCAGCTGTACTAGCAATAAGCGTGACCACCTCTGCCAGGTCGATCCCGAGGACCCTCGCCTGAGGGACCTTAATTTGGAGATTCGGCAACTGGTAAATCAGCACCAGCGGAAAAAGTGGGAGAAGCACTTGAAGACCTGTAACTTCACATCTGGTGTGAGTAAACTCTGGTCAATCGTGAGGTCCTTGTCTAACCCAACGAAGCGTGATGACAGAGTGGAAATCTCATTCGAAGGTCGCGCTTCGTCGGACCCGAAAAAATGCGTAACCTACTTCAGTAGGCAATTCACACTGCATCCTTCGGAAGACAGGGCCAAACGTCGAGTGACCAGGAGGCTGCACAAGCTGCCAAAAAACAGTGCACCACTTGTTTTCACCAGCTTTGAAGTGAAGGGGTTATCGGGAAGGCGAAAGCCTCCAAAGCCATTGGACCCGACGGAATCTTTATGTGGATGCTGAAAATTTGGGGCCTGCGGGAGTAGCTTATCTAGCGGAGGTCCTCAACCTGTCAATGCCCACTCTCATCATTCCTGATATGTGGAAATCAGGTAGAGTGGTCCCACTGCTGAAACCGGGGAAGCCCGCCAACAATGAAGACTCGTATCGCCCGATAACGCTCCTTTTCCCGGTCGAAGAGACTAGAGGCCCTGCTACTCCCATACTTCACCTGCCACTTGACCCCAGCGAAGCATCAGCACGGATTCTGTAAAGTGCACAGCACAACAACAGCACTTAAAGCCAATAAACACGCAAATAACACGTGGCGTAAACCGCAACCCCGTGAGAGAACGGTCCTAGTAGCTCTGGAGTTGTCAAAGGCGTTTGACACCGTCTGCCATTCAACGCTGCTAGAAAACACAGAGGCCTCCTCCCTCCCATAGGGACTGAAGCGATGGTCGGCGAATTATATGAGTGGTCGACAGTCGTCAGTAATCTTCAGAGATCAAACCTCGAAACCAAGAATAGTTAAACAAGGGGTTCCACAAGGTGGTGTTCTCTCCCCCTTATTATTTAACTTCTACATCTCGAAGCTTCCCCGGCCACCTGAGGGAGTTTCCTTGATCTCATACGCTTACGATTGCTCGATTTTGGCGTCCGGGAATGGAATTGATGACCTCTGCTCAAAAGTAAACGCCTATTTCTCCAGCTTTTCCCGCTTCTTCAGTGCAAGGAGCCTAACACTCTCCCCAACGAAATCAACGGCGCCCTCTGCACCACCTGGATGAAGGAGGTCAGGCTAGGATTAGGTATACACGTCGATGGCACACTAATACCGACTGTAAACAACCGAAATTTCAGGGGTCACCTTTGATAGCCTGCTCTCCTACTCCACGCACACAACCGCAGTTGTCAATAAAGTACAGAGCCGCAACAAGGTCCTCAAGTCGCTCGCCGGCAGCACTTGGGGCAACGACAAAGAAACGTTGCTGGCAACATACAAGGCAATTGGTCGGCCGGTTCTAAACTATGCTGCGCCAGTTTGGACGCCGGGGACTAGTTGGACGCAGTGGACGAAGCTACAGACTTGTCAGAACGCCGCACTCCGGAAAGCGATTGGGTGCCTTCTGATGACGCCTGAGCACCACCTACACAGCGAGGCCCATGTGCTCCCCGTAAGGGAACACAACAAAATGCTTTCTAAGCAATTTCTGGTGGGGTGCCACAGAAGCGAACGCCCCAACAGACCTCTGTTACAGGAGGAGCCTCCGCCCAGGCACGTCAGGTTGCACGTATTCGTGTACAAGGACGCAATCCAGCAATACGTAGACCAACCCCTGGACCCGGCGATATACGGACGAGCTATTAATGACATCCATAGACAGTCAGTAACCACCTACCTTGACTCTCGACCTACGAATGCCGCAATCGGAACCCAATCACCAACCGTACAAGAGACGGAGCTTCAATTGTCAAGAGAGACTCGCGTTACCCTGGCTCAATTATGGTCTGGATACTGTAGCCGCCTCAACAGCTACCTGCCCAGACTCGACCCCAATATCCCCAATGAGTGCCCGGCGTGTGGAGAATCCCCTCATGACAGCAACCACCTCTTCACATGCCAGCTCAATCCGACTCAACTGACACCCCTCTCCCTCTGGTCCGACCCCATTGAAACGACTCGTTTCCTGGGCCTCCCGTTAGTTGAGCTTGACGACAATGATTGAAAGTTGACCCGAAATAGGCGGGGCTTAGTAGTGCCGCTACAGCAACAACAACAGCAAACTCAAAGCTGGTGTGGGACTGCCCTCAGCTTTTAATACTTATCGTCTCCTGGAACCACGTAGCCTCATATGGGTACCGGGACAAAGTGGAGGTATGGGCAATGAGATGGCAGATATTCTCGCCAGAAAAGGGTACACGAAGTGCGGTTCAACTATAGATCTGTAGACAATTTTCACATAATTCTAAAATTACAATTCAATTCTAATAAAAAATATAAAAATTAATCGATAACTTTTAGGGCCCAATTCACAGTGCAGAGTTAACTCAGAATCGGCAGTTAACTACAGATTTTTGTACTGAAAAGGACAAGTTTTTGTAAAATCTTGCAACTTCTGTCAAAGAGTGGGCCGATTTTACTCTCCCATTTCTCCCCTACTTTGCCAGAGAACCGAGTACGGGAACGCTTACCGGCAAAATCCTGTAAATTCTTGCAACTTGGGAGTTAGGGAACGCAACTACTATTGAAACTCATTCATCCTTACTGAGGGAAAACAACAGCTTCAGACTCCCGCTATATAAAACGGAAGTTGACAAGAAAAATATCTTCTATAAAGGATTAAAATGCTTTAACGAGCTACTAGCGCAAATAAAACAGTTAGGGGATTCCCTTAAAATCGTAAAGTCTTAAACCGCGTAAAACTCGTAAGTTTATATGGGAACGCCCGCTTTGCGAAATGGTGTAACTTGCTGTCTCCACAGGCAAAAGTTTTTATCTTGATAATGTTATCAGGCAAAATTGTACCCATGGAGACCGCATATTGCTCTTGGCAAGCAATAATTATCAGAGCTTTTATCTTGATAAATATTGCTACATTTTCATTTGCGCGATAGCTTCGTGGAGACAACATTATTGATATTTCAATATAAAAGCAAAAATTGAGCTGTTTCCTATTAATATATTTGTTATTATTTGATAGGTGTGAAATAGCATATTTTTTAAGTTTTTTAAGTGATGAAATCCGGCAAAAATAGCCATCCTACAAATGCTTTTATCAAGATAAAAAATGCCCACGCACAAATATTGCCTCTGATAAAATTTTTATCAGGCAATCAAAATGACAGTTGGTAGGCAAAAACTTTTGCCTGTGGAGACGGGCCGTAAAGTGACTGTTTGATGGATATACCAGGATTTTGTGAAGCAATTTTTGTTTCATAGTATTTCCATAACATCCCGCCATCTTGTCTCTGGCACTCTTGGCTAAAATACAATCGAAATTGCCGAAAATTAGCAGAAAACCTAATTCAATACAGTTAGGGGATGAAATTCATTCATTCACTTTCACGTATTATTTTTCTCATTTATTTTAATTATTTTATCATACATTTCAGTTTAAAAATTTCGGCCCTCGGCAACAATGAAATTTACGAGGTCGTTTGCGCATCAAATATGCCTCGTAAATTTACGAGGGCTCGTAAATAGAGTTCCATACAAATTTTGGCAGTTCTTTTACGAGCTTTACGAGGTTTTTTCGAGTTTAAGAAAGACCCCTAGAATGAGAACGTTAGCACTTTCAAGAGGCATGCTACATAGCTAATAGGTAGCAAGGATTGGTATGGAAACTAGTCCTTTCCATCCGTTCCAGCAGTACGACTCTGGATCTCTTCCATTCTGATTGCCTGCCTATAAATGAGGATGTAGAAGGGTTCGGCATAGAAACTACACAGACACCGGGACTCAATTTGGGAATTATTTCGGGATTATAGGGCAGTTAGGGATGCTCGGAGCTTATCCATATTATATTCGATATTTTTATCGGTTTTATTATCGATATTTTTATCGATTTTGCTGTCGAAATGTATATTGATTATGAGACAAACACCATAGACATGTAAAGTAAGTTTCGCTTCTCCTCTTACTCTATATTGCACCCAGATTAAAAGAAAAATTAAAATAACTGTGAAAGAAAATTAACTTAACGCTATCTATACTTTTAATGAATAAATGTGGACTTTGTAATATTTGTCGGCCGCTGTGGTGTAGTGGTAAGCAGTGCGCGCTTAAACTCCACAACGCCTGGGTTCAAGCCCTGGTCAAAGCAACATTGCAAAAAAATATAGAAGGTTTTTTCTTAACAGCGGTCGTCCCTCGGTAGGCAATGGCAATCCTCCGAGTGTAATTCTGCCATGAAAAACAGCTTCTCATAAAAGTGCAATCGTCGTTCGGAGTTGGCGTAAAACTGTAGGTCCCTCCGCTTTGTGTGACAACATCAAGGAGCACACCACAAGTCGGAGGAGAAGCTCGGCCAAACACTAACATATGTGTAAGCGCCAATCTATTGTAATATTTGTTATATAGCATTGACACATTAAGTTAAACTTTTGGCAAATAAAATTAATCTTTTGGCAAATAAATTTAATCTTTTGGCAATTAAATTTAATCTTTTGGCAAATAAAACTAATCTTTTGGCAAATAAATTTAATCTTTTGGCAAATAAAATTAAACTCTACTATAGTACTAAACAGTGTTTGAAAAAGTAAAAAATACATTAAAAAACTGCTGGTGTTGTGCTGGGAAAGCATTTTTTTTTAACTTTTGACGCTTAGCTTTACTGCGCCAATATCAAGAGTTAACCTCTAGGATAGCTGAAAAGTCTTTTTTGGATTTTCTGTTCTGTTGATTTGACTGCTCACTTTCAAACAGTTCTGTCACAGCATGGTCTCAAATATTCGTCAAACTATCTGGCGCACTTTATTTCAACCAAACCACGCATTATGGCCAAATGGGATAAAAAAACATGTAAGGTGCTTCAAATCTTGAACTCCCATAATATATTTTCAAACACAGCTACAAAAAAAATTTGCTTATGTGCATACGCACATAATATTAGGGTGCTCATCGAAAATGTTTTTTTTTTGGAATTTTGAAGACCCTACCCTCTAATCTTATTCGTTTTTATGAGAAATATTATTGCCTATTTTTATAGATATTTTAAAGGTCATTTAGAGGTCGCGATTTGTCGATTTAGGTTAAAAAATACGGTTTTGTAGATTTATGAGTTTTTGAATGAATAAATGAATTTCATCCACTTACTGTATCGACTTTTTTAGGCATTGTTCATTGTATTTTAGCCAAGACTGATAGAGACATGATGGCGGGATGTTATGGAAAATACTTTACGCACCTATTTACACCTGTTTGCAAAGGGGGCGTTCCCATAAAAGCCTCATAAACTTACCAGTTTTACACGGTTTAAGACTTGACGAGTTTAAGGGAATCCCCTAATTAAATTACTAATGAGCCCTTATAATGAGGAAACATTAATTAGCAGATTTAACGAGATCATTAGTTAGGTGCCCTTTAAAGCTAATCTCACGAGTGTTTCTGAGTGCGGCAGTTAGTGAAATTTTCCAATTAATTGCTCGCGCACAGTTTTCAAATTGTTGGTTGTCACGAAAAATAATAAATAAACAAGTAAGAAAGTCTGACTTCGGGCGGAGCCGAACATTAAATACCCGGCGCAAGTATTACATATATATTTTCGACCTTTCCGAAAGCTACCGCTACATGATAAGCCAGGGTGTAAAATTTTGAGTAAATTAGTGTCCTTAAATATCGAAATATTGAAATTTCAAGCATTTCTGAAATTTACCGTTATATGAAAAGCGGCCGCAATTTCAGTCCGATTTCAATAATTTTCAACGGTTTGCTTTTGAATGGCAAGCAGAATAACCATAGGTGCAATCCCGTATTCCTCGGACTCGGACTAGTAAAACTGTCAAAAAATAAAAATTCGCACAGAGCGAGAGAGTAACATTGAAAAGTACGGGATCGCTTTCTAGTAAAAAATGGTAACTTCTGTCAACTTCAACATAACCTCCAAATTTTGGTTTTAAATTTTTGCTTATTTTGTATGTAAACACACTCAGCTCACACATGTAAATAACCAAAAATACTTTCAAATTCATTAAAATCCACTTAAACGAGTAATTAAATACTTTTCAACATAAATTAGCAGAGTGCACTTTTCTTTTGTTTACAGTTTGGTTGCCAAACACACTACAGCTGATCGTTTGACACATTTACCAGAATTTACCAGCAAAAAATTCTCGGACTAAAACTGGTAACTTCTGACAGAGAGAGAACCGTATATACTCTTTTTTGTCTCTTAATAGTCAGACAACCGAGTACGGGATTGATTTCCAGTAAAATCTGACTGATTCTGACTATTTCTGACTAGTCCGGACTCGTACGGGATCGCAACTCATATTTGGTACAAATTGCCAGAACGGTTAGCGAGATACATATATGTGATCATAAGTGGGCGGTGCCATGCCCATTTTCCAAAATTTTATCATAAACGTATTTCTTGGTAAAGAATTGTTGCAACCATCAAATTTGAATAAATTAGCTTTAATATTTACTGATTTATCGAGGATTTCGAATTTCTCTAAATTACCGTTATATGGGATGTGGGCGTGGTTATTGTCCGAATTTAGTATGCTGTACCAGGACCAACAACTGTGCCAAGTTTGGAAGAAATTGGTGCAGCGGTTACCAAGATATACACATGTAACCATAAGTGGGCGTGGCTACGCCCATTTTCCAAAAATGTTTAATACTCTTATTTTTCGTCTAAAAATCATTGTAAATATCAGTTTTGAGTGAATTATCTCCAGCTGTTACTAAAATATCGCAGTTTTCGTATTTCCGAAAATTACCGTTATATGGGGGGTAGGCGTGGTTATTGTCCGATTTCGCCCATTTTCAATACCATCCGTCCTACGTCCAAAAGAAGTGCACGTACCAAGTTTTGTTAAGATATCTCAATTTTTACTCGAGTTATCGTGTGCGTAGACGGACGGACAGAGAGACAGTTACCGCTTAATCGATTTATCTTTTCTCTCTGATCATTTATTTGTAAATTTGTCTATATCTATCTCGATTCGTTTTGCCTGTTACAAATAACCGTTATGTGAACAAAGTTATAATACCCTTGTGCACACGTGCGCTCGGGTATAAAAACGAACACTGTCTTTGTGTCGCGTTACCAACTGCAATTTTTCTTTCGGATTGCAAATTGCAGCTATAGTTATAGCAACCCTTCTTTCACAAGTGCAACTCTGAGTGATCTGTGGTTTTCTCTGTTTTGCAACTTTTGCTTCTCCTTAAAATCGAATGTGATAAAAGAGCACAGATAGAGCTAGCTGATATGCAGCAATGGTAATTGTTTTTCATTGAAAAATCAGACTCATATTCTTTGCCAAGAGCAAAAGGCGACGTTTTTTGATTTTCGTGTTATAAATCGACAAAAAGGAATAATTGGGCTTCAAAATTCGCCCCATATAGTGAGCAAAGGGCGAATGTGAAACTATAGATTGTATTTGGAGTTGGAGAAAGCTGAAATTAGTGAAATTGGTTGGAGCAATTGCAAGAAAGGAAGCAGTCCGCAATAGCAGAGGCAGCGGAAGAAGAAGAAACACCCGTCTGCAGCTATTGTGAGCAACGTCAGCGTCGCGGCTGAGGCAGTTCAGCGCCCCAACCCCGACCCCGACCCCGGAAAGTCAAATGTGAAAAGATGGCGACGAGTCGCACTAGTCGCATACAGCAAACGAAGAATATAAATTCGTTCTTCTCCAAAATACAAGGTGCGTTCTCCGAAGCATGTACACAGCAGCGGTTATCCACTGATAAGAAAACGTTAGAGAAAACATGGAAGTTAATGGACAAAGTTGTAAAGCTGTGTCAGCAGCCCAAAATGAATTTAAAAAATAGTCCCCCCTTCATATTGGACATACTGCCCGACACGTATCAGCGATTGCGTCTCATATACTCGAAGAATGAGGATCAGATGCATGTCTTACATGCCAATGAACACTTCAATGTTTTCATTAACAACCTGATGCGCAAGTGCAAACAGGCCATCAAATTGTTTAAGGAAGGAAAGG
Organism: Rhagoletis pomonella; assembly: GCF_013731165.1. Lineage (NCBI taxonomy): Eukaryota > Metazoa > Arthropoda > Insecta > Diptera > Tephritidae > Rhagoletis > Rhagoletis pomonella. Next base: position 29,113,703 of record NW_023458564.1, read on the forward strand.
AGAAAATGTTTGATGAGAACTCACATTATCGAAGAAACTTGACTAAGCTTAGTTTAGTTTTTTCGCACATGCTTAGCGAACTGAAGGCGATATTCCCTAATGGAGTATTTGCCGGTGATCAATTTCGAATTACAAAGGCAGATGCTGCTGAGTTTTGGAAGCTCAACTTTGGAAACAGGTAAAAAACAGTATACATGAAACATTTCCAACTACAAAGGTTTGTCCATTCAAATTAAAGGAAATAAGTTAGAAATTCTCATTGTAAAACAAAAATAAGACCATTACAATTCTTACTTTGCTTGTTAATGCGATTATTTCCCTATGTACCGATTTTAACGTTGGCTCTAAGGATTTCTAAGGAGCAGCTTGGCCAAACCCTAACATGTGAATGTGTTAGCGCCAATCTATCATTATTATTATTACAAAGGTTTTCCAAACTTTCCAAAAGAAAATAAACTGACCAAAACTACGGGTACACAAAATAACACATAAAAAAATAACTATAACGACAGCATGATTCCCAAAACAGAGCGTATTTAAGTGATCACATCATTTAAAAAAATATTTTTTTTTTTGTATAAATTTCCTTTTGAAATTAGGTAAGAATTAATACTAAATTGAAATAATATTTCAATCTTTAACTTGTGTTATTAAATTTAAATTTGATAAATGCTTCCAGTACTATGGACCCATGGAATATCTTTCGCCAAGAGTTAAAATGATACTACTAGATTTCTACTGAAATAATAGTTCACTCTTTAACTTCTGTTATAAATTTAAATTTGATAAATGCTTCCAGTACTTTGGTCCCATGGAAAATCTTTCGACAAGAGTTGAACAAAGTACATCCTATATCATCTGGTCTAGAAGCAATGGCCCTAAAAACCACAATAGATTTAACGTGCAACGATTATATTTCAAATTTTGAATTTGACGTGTTTACGAGACTCTTTCAACCGTGGGTAACGCTGCTACGTAATTGGCAAATATTGGCTGTCACACACCCTGGATATGTAGCGTTTCTGACTTACGACGAAGTTAAAGCGCGATTGCAGCGTTACATCCACAAGGCTGGTAGCTATGTGTTCAGGTAGGTTATTAATATTCTATTTTATTGATATGTATCACTAACATTTATTTATGCAGATTATCATGTACTCGCCTCGGGCAGTGGGCGATAGGGTACGTTACCGCCGATGGTGAAATATTGCAAACCATACCGCAAAACAAATCATTGTGTCAAGCATTGTTAGATGGTCACAGGTGGGTTTCCATTTTCGTTACATTTTCGAAATAATCCCTATTTGGATGCAATATGTAATTTATTATAGGGAGGGGTTTTATTTGTACCCGGATGGTCAAGCTTGTAACCCCGATCTATCATCGGCAGTGCAGAGTCCTACGGAAGATCATATTACAGTTACACAAGAACAATATGAGCTATACTGCGAAATGGGTATGTTATATACATATATAAAGAAGAAACGCTAGGTAACAAACCCAACTAAAAAAATTTCGATCCAACAGGTAGCACATTTCAATTGTGTAAAATATGTGCGGAGAATGATAAGGATATCCGCATTGAGCCTTGCGGGCATCTACTATGCACGCCGTGCCTCACATCTTGGCAAGTCGACTCAGAAGGACAGGTAAGAAATTGGTTAAGCCACAGTGTTATACAAATAAATTTTAACTAGGTCAACTTAACAAACGTAAAGATTATGTAGGTCATAAGAGAAATACATATATGTGTGTACATAGTTTTTCAAAGCGTAGTGTAAATTCAGCATTATGGCAATATAAGTCGTCTTTTGAACTATATTTACAAGTGTTGTTAAAATATCTCGCATTTCCTTTATACTATGTATAGAAGATAGTAATTTTAAAAAGATGGCAAATCTACCCAAAAAACTTAAAGCTTTTGTACATGCAAAGGCCACGCATTTTCATTTGGTATCTCATTTTTTTATCCAATGGTTGGTGAAGATCTTGTAGTTTTTAAACAGGTGGCACCCCTACTCAGAAAAATAATACATTACTACACATCATGAGGATAAGTATTTTACTTGTATATATGTACGTGAACCTAATGAAATAAAAACATCAAAGTAGGCACAGCTGATTTGTAAATTCTGTCTCTCACTGAAAGCCCAACAAATGTAGTCTATGTACATACACGCTCTCATATGCAAACAAAAAAAGCATCAGCTCCTTACGCTTTTTTTGAATATAGCACCTAACAAAAAAAAAAAACACTATTTTGGAGAAAGAGCGCCTTCACAAATTATATGTTAGATATTAATTTTTAAATAGGTGGCAGCCCCTTTAAAAAAATAAAAGCTTATCCGGAGACCATATTCCCTCACTTGATACCTTATTTTTTAGTCCAATGAACTTTTTAAATCTTATTATTTTTAGAAAGGTGGCAACCCTACTCAAAAATAATAGATTATCTTGAGGCCAAGCCTTTTCACTTCACATCTCCCTTTTTGTATTCATACCATGTTCGAGTGAAACAGTAATTTTTAAATAGGTGGCAAACCTACTCAAAAAGTAATACATTATTGGCACTTAGCCGAGCCATTTTATTTGACACCTCATCTCTGATAATCCAACGAACAGTGCGGGTCTTATAATTTTTTATACAGGTGGCAACCGTATAGAAACTCAACGTACTAAAGATAAAATTTCTATCGATACAGATTATACATACAAAATTTCGTCTAAATCCGTTCAGTGGCGTGGTCAAAATATATCAACTTTCCTTTATACTAAGTATAGAAAATAGTATGTTTAAATAGGCGGCAACCCTACTTAAAAAAATAAAGTTTTTGTACATACTCCAACGAACGGCGAAAATATTTTAACTTTTTAATAGGTGTCAACCCTACTCAGAAAACAAATACATTATTGCGCATTTAGAGGCTAAGCCTTTTCGTTTGACAGTGACGGTGCAGAACTGATGCTTACGCTTATTATGATTGAATATGGTAATTTTATTAACAGGTGGCAACCCTATTAAAAAAATATTAGTGCTTTTCTAGAGGCCAATCCAGTTCATTTGACACCTCATCTTTTGTAATCCAACGAACGGTGCGGATCTTATAGTTTTTTAGACAGGTGGCCACCCTATTAAAATTCGAAGTAAAAGAAGATCCCTCTCCTGTCGATACAGAGTATATTAGAGAACATCTCGTCAAAATCCGTTCAGTAGTTTTCGAGATTACCGCGTACAAAAAATCTCGACTTTCCTTTATACTATGTATAGATACGAGATTTATTAGTATTTTGCTTGTACAATAAAATTTCAAGTTTTTATTCATTTGCATTGATGGTCCTACTTGATATTAATTGATACTTTTTTGCTTAATTGCAGGGTTGTCCGTTCTGCCGTGCTGAAATCAAGGGCACCGAACAAATTGTAGTGGATGCTTTCGATCCGCGAAAACAGCACAACCGAAATTCGACGAATGGCCGTCATCAAAATACCGACGATGACGATACAGAGGTATAAATAATAAGTAGCTTATTCTAGATTTTTTAACGCGCATCGCAAGTAACCCAACCAAAATATAAAAAATTTCAAACAACCAATCGGCGTGAAAAGTTAAAATCGATAGTAAACGAATTTACCCGGTCTGTAGTACTAACACTAAATTTGGCGTAAATGGCGTACATGACAATGAATTTAACTGAACTTACTACTGCTATTTATGAGTTTCATTAGTTCGTATGTGATCTCAAACGAGAAAAGAGCATGAAGTTTAATTAAAAGTACCAATTGATTATTTTTTGTTGCACTAAAATTTATAATGTGATCAAAATCTATGTAAAAGGTACTAAAAAAAATTTATAAAATCCACAAAACTTCCTCAGAGTTTCTAATTCCAAAAGGTGTGATTGGTTGTTTGTTATTCTTGTTGGTAGTTATCTTGAGAGGGAGGCATAGTTTTGTTTGATCAAATGAAACACACAAACCTTTTTATAAACCTTTCTGTAAATAGTTGCTGTATTATCTATTTATTATACACTCATACATATACACACTAAATGCGCCCATACAAATTTCACATTATTATTTATTATTGTTTAGTTAGCTCGTATTTAACAATGTTTATCTGTTAAGTTGAAGTTTTTTTGATTTGAACTATGAATGTTTACGTGCTATTATACACATGCATATTTATTCCAAAATATATATTTTATGTAAGAATGTAAAAGTGCTCTATCTAAACAAAAACATAATTTTTTTCACGAAGGCATTTGTGGTTTAAATGCGTTAAATGGATTAAGATGCTTCAAATTGTATAAAGCAAATAATTCTAAAATCTGCAGTTTGATTTGCATAATTAATTTTGCATTAAGTATATTTGATCCTTTTAGTGCTAGTGTTAACTAACATTCCTGAGAACGACACTTGAATAAATAATCGAAAATATATCTATATCATATTTTTTATGGTTATCAAATATCCAGCAAAAAACTTTCTGATCGCAGAAGTGAACATGGAATGGTGAAAAAATAAATCAATCCCTTTGCTATCATTTCTTTCGTATATTGATTTAACATGGCCATATCTTTGATGGTAATACCAATGAATAAAAAAGAAGCAAAAAATATATCTTCATTCCATTGCCTTTGGAAGCGCTGCTATATTTTTGCTGGGTAGCTACAGATATACTTATTTGTACAAATCTATTTGTCAGTAAATTATTGACATCTTAAAAATAAGATTTTTAGATTGAAAATAGACCGCCATCAAGCACTAAAACTGCTTCTACATTGCTTTTTTGAAAACATGCTCTTAAATAATGTAATGAAACATGAAGTAAAAAAATGCTTACAAAAAGCATTAAGCCTCGTTGCACAAAAGGATCAAGTGTACTTTTTGAATCAACCAAAATTGTTTAAATTATGCAAAAATAACGGTTCTAATTAAAAAAGAAAATCAGTTATATTGGTCCAAATTTGCCTAATAAAATATACATATATTACACTCGTTTTACAAGTTTTCAGACGTTTAGCCAAGAAACCCCTGTTATTTTTTATTTTAATTTTTTGTTTGATCTAGTTTTATTTTTTATGAACAAACCTCCAAAGATAAATAAGTAGCAATTAATTTACGATACATACATATTCATATTTTAATGTTATGCTGCAAAAGGAATTACGAACAAATATAAGTATGAGTCGTTCGTTGAGCATTGGCAGCGAAAAATTTTGATTCAGAAATCATTACTCTACATATAATCCTTTTGTAGATATACTTATCTTTCAAGATTTGCATGCTAGGCATATCGTACTCCCTTCTAATTTGCATACTTTAATGTACGTTTCATTTATAGGTACATATTATGTACGTATTTACACACATATACATACTTATATGTATATGTATATCATACTATTGTGAACATTTCGCGTGTTTTTTCCTAAAATTTTCTATAAAGTTGTTAAAATTATTTTTGGATAGTGTACACTCCGCTGCCAGTGTCCAACACTGTTTGGCTTAAAGTCTGTTATTTATGCATTCATTCTGCTATTCTAATACTTAGCTCTCGTTCTTGACACAAAAGAATATTCAAATCATGTGTAAAGTAATTAAACGTACATTCACATTATTGTATGTACATGCATCGCATATATTACCTAAGCAATATCTCTTTAACAGCAATTAATAAATAGAACATTCATCATCAAAGTATATACCGCCAAGTGTATAGTTCGCTGCGTAAACATTTTGCTAATGCTGTTTAAGCATAATAACAAATGAAACAAACAAATAAGACTGTTAACCCCTTTTATTTTATTAAATATATTTCTGTTTTTTTTTTAGAGAGATACTCTTTCTTTGAGACAAACAAAGAAAATATTTGCTAGCTTGGAGTCATACGATGGAAACTTTAGAAAGTAATTGGATTTTTTCTGTTCAGTGATCTCTTAAACTTTCTTATAACTGCAATACACAGCCCATACAATAAACTTTTCTTAAAATGATTTTGAGGGTCATATGTTTTAGTTCCGCATCTCTACAAAAACGTTAACTTCAGGCTAGTTATATCGGTTTATTTAGAGGCAAAAATAAATTAATATATAATGAGAAATTCATATAATGAGGATTCCAATTTTAATCCGTAACTTCTTTTTAGCTCAAGAGCCAAATATGCACATATGTACATACATCGATATGTATATTGTGGTATGCTGTAGATCGCAGTGTCTACCTACATTCATACGTATGTAAAAATGTGTGTATAATTTATTTATTTATTTTATTTTTTCAAATTAGCTGGTTAGCCGCAACAAAACAATATGAAGGCAAAAATATATTGCCCCTTTGACTTTTCTGTTGCAATAATCGATAGTCCGATTTATCGAAATTCGAATAGCTACGAACGTAGCAAATACTTTCAAAACATATGTACGATCGCAGCAATTCGGGTTCAGTGATTGCATTTTCATGGTACTCACAAAAATTGGACTACGATGGCGTCGGTGAAATCCATATGAAAATGACAAAAAAGTAAAATAAAATAAATAGCTACGCTAAAAGCAAATACTTAAATAAAGCTTAAACCTACAATAATTATATGTTATGTTAACTTTAAAAGAAAAATTTATTAGAATTATTTTAAATAAATTAATACAACCATATTAAATAATTATGATTATTAATAGTTTTGTTCTAGTAAAACGTACATAAAAAAAATATTACGCAAATAAATCTAAATAACGTTGAAAGTGTTCTTCCAAGTTTTTGTTTGTATTATTTATTATTTTTTTGCCTCTGCATGCATTTTATGAAATATTATTTTATAGCCCGTTTCACGAAAGCGATTTATGTGGAAAATGATTTTAGTTCTTTGTATTTTATATGCAGATTTGCAAAAAATTAAAAATTATTTTCCATTTAAATTGCTGGCCAAACTGGCTATTAGTCTCTGAAGTTTTGTACATACATTAGTTAAAAAAAAAAACAAATTGTTAGCTATTTTCATAATCCCCAATTTTGAATATTCATTTTTGTAACTATATATTTGGAAATATTACACAGGTTTCCAAGTTTGGTAAGAATCGGTTTTCCAGTAGAATTGTTATACAGCTGTTATTGAATACATACTTATGTACACTAGGGTGGTCCAAAAACAGTAAAATCGGAATTGTAATGCTCACCCCCTAAGATTGTTCTATATCGAAAAAAGTACCCTTGGTATTGAATTTTTAAAACTCGTTATTTTTTTATCGGAAAATCCTGTTTGTCTGCAGGAGATTTCCAATTATAATACCCAATTGTTTATTTAACCATTTTTTAATACTAACGTTTTTTTATTGGTCTCCTCATCGCATTTTTCGGAGTTTTTGTGGGTTTTTGGCGGACCTATAAATTATAGTTGCGATGAAAAAACGGTTAAATAAACAATTGCTTATTACTATTACTGGGAATCTTCTGCAGATAAACAGGGGTTTTCGATAGAAAAATAGTGGTTTTTAAGAATTCTATACCATTTCTACGAAAAATTGCTTTTTCCCCATGTAAAATACCTGGAAACCTTTGGGCGCTTTGAGCGACCTCTAAATATTTTTTGATTTCAAAATAAAAAAAAAATTGGGAATATGTTCTTTGGGGTGAGAGCATAAAAATTCCGACTTTACTTTTTCACATGCATTTTTAAGGCACATAATAAAAGCAACACTGATGGGAATTTGCAAAGCTTGTATTTGCTACACTGGCACAACCTTGCTGAAAATGCACATCGAAGGTGATATTTAAAATATTTGTGCACCCCTGCGGTTATGATTGCAACTTTTTCTTACAGAGATGTAATAATGAATCCATAAACGAAAGCAGGTGTATTAATTTTTTATGATAAATCATATGTGCAACCCACATTTTTTTACACGAATTAATTTTCTTAATTTTCTATAACTCAGACATTCCACAATCCACTTTCTTCAATGTGAGGGGTCCATTAAGATCATAGCCAAGCTTAACTAACCTTACATACATAAACGTCCATCCACAAACGCTACTACGCTTATCAATTCAGCAGCGAAGATTAGAGACCGGACATTTGGGGCCAATGCCAAAGTTTGTAAATACAAATTTTTTAATATCGGATCCAATCGCCTAGTTTTTCAGTAATCACTATCCTTCAGCAAATTGTTGGAGATTAAAGTACTACGACTTTCTCTCAAAGATAAAAAATGTCCAAAGCGCGCGAACGAACAATTTGCAAAAATTTCGGAAAAAAATTTAATTATTACGAACAGCTCACTGATTTATTCTCCAAATCAAGAAACGGAAAATGTAAGATGAATGGTTACCAAAGCTTTTCATAAGCAATTTCCTAAGGTAACATGAGAAAAGGAATGTTTGGACAGTTTTGTCTCGTTAATTTCAACTTGAAAATTCTCATAATGGTAGTCATTTTAAGGCGCGAGTGTAAATATAATTACTGCAAATTAACAGTTTATCGTAAAAACCAGTTTTCACGTGAGATAGTTGATTTTTTTGGAAAGTTGCAAGTTTTTACTGAATACATTCTTAAGAGCCGGTTCCTCAAGTGGGTTTTAAAATTTATCTGCCCTTTAAGCACAAATTTGTTTCTGAAAAAAAAAATGTGTTTGAAGGGCAGATAAATTTTAAAACCTGTGCCATATTCAATTTATTCTCTAAACTGATCTTGAAAAGTGTCAAACTCAACTGAATTGAAATTAACGGAAATTGAAGAGTACACGAAAAGTGAGAATAGTCTAAAAACTAAAAAGAGTGAATTAATAAAAGGAAGGAGGCAAAAAATAATTGATATAATAAGTGTTTATTGTGCCTGTGCTTGTGTGAATGTGTTTTGTACATACATTTCTATTCTTAGAGCCCAGTTGTGCATGCTTGCACTGCTATACCATTTTTACGTAAAAGTCAAAACTCAACAGAATTCTACATGTTAAGTGCTATGCGTTGGGTAACCGCTTCCACGCAAAACCTATTTAACAGATTCTTATGTGACAGCTCTCATGCAACGCTAAGTATGCATAACGGAGCCTTTAGAGCCCAGTTGTGCATACTTGCACTGCTATACCATTTTTACGTAAAAGTCAAAACCCAACCGAATTCTACATGTTAAGTGCTATGCGCTGGGTAACCGCTTTCACGCAAAACCTATTTAACAGATTCTTATGTGACAACTCTCATGCAACGCTAAGTATGCATAACTGGACTATTATTTGACATAAGTTTTGTTGTTGCCATTCTTTGGACTAAAAATTTGGTGTTATGTGTTCCTTTACTTTTTCCTGTTATTCTCTTCTAGTGAGCGCATTTTGCTTATGCTCGTGCATTTTGACACTTTAGATTTTAGTCAGAAAATATAAGAAGTGGACCTAATGTCTGGTTAAAACTCGTGAACCGACAATACAAGATCACGCAAGAGCGCGACGTTGTATTTGTAACTGGGTTTGAGAAAAAAGATTGCGAAAGCGGGTTCGTCAGTTGAGCATTTGTTTAGATCACAAGCAGCCCTACTTTACACCTCTCATTAAATAAAGAATCAGACTGCTTTATCGATATAACATGTGATCGATATAATATGTGATCGATAAAGCAATCGTTGTATTTAACCGGAGCTTCTACCTCCGATTAGTGCTAATCAGACATTGAGCAACCGGTCCTAACTGCAGGTTAAACATCGTTATCGATGAGATGGCCTCCTAACATATAACAGGCAGTCGGTAACGTCGCTAACGATGTTTAACCTGTAGTTAGTGGTAATCAGACATTGAGTAGCCGGCCCTAAAGCTTTTACGAACGATGGTTGTTGGAGCAGTTGCGAATCAGCCAAAGCTTTTCTACAATTGAGGTGTGTTTAGATTGTTGTCTTGATAGAATGAAAAACTTTTCTTAACATTCTCCTTTACAATATTGAGATAGTTAAACTTGGCCCGTCCTTTTAGGAAAAAGTAACTTTCCAACCTCTGCACACAAAACTACATTTATGTTTTAAGGCTCGTCCACAAACAACTTTGGTGTTGCGTTGGCCAGTGCTTGCTACAATGAACGCTTCGCAGCGAATACTTTGACCACTAAATAAACATACTAGCTACAGATAAATTAATATTTCATATCAATAATTGCATGAAATAGATATCTCTTGCCCGAATTTGATTAAAAATTTGAAAATAAATTTGACCAAAGCTGTATGTAGACGGGCCTTAACTGCCTTCGTGTATATTTTTTTTTTGCCCAAACTCAGTATATGCTTTTCGCCATACAAATGCTTTTCATCTATGCAGAGGACCTTAAAAGCGCATTGCAGAAAGTGCAATACCGGCCACTATTTTTTTTTCGGCAAATTTACATCCAAATTTTTTACATTTTATTTACATTTTATGCGCTAAAAACTGAAAACTCAACTTTTTTCTAAAGAGTCTAAATAAAAAGTGCAATATTAGAATGCATTTTTACAGAATTTTCTTTAATTTTACACAAGGTTTAGAACTCTGATTATTTTTTTTTTTTTTATTGTAGAATTAACGATACTTTTATAAAAAATTAGAGAAAAATAAAATATTTAAAAAATAGTTGTCCGTATTGTAAAAAAAATCGCTGTACCTAAACTTTATTGACTGACTGTATGTATGCGCTTGCAAATTTTTAACCTACAATATTAGGAAAAAACACTATAAATAAAAACGAAATATGCCGTCTTCAGGCACAATGACGAAAGCTGTTTGTCTTCAAACCAAACTTGACAAGGTGTGAACGAAATTCCTATTTAATACTGCCATTATTGTGCTGCTATACATATTTAGAACTGGTCAATTTGCAATGATGCTGTGAATATTTTATTTACCCTTTTTT
>NW_023458564.1:29149560-29199557 GCF_013731165.1 Rhagoletis pomonella
TTTATAAACATAAATCGTAAAGCGCATACTGTCTATTTATGTATGTATGTGTATATGACAGCGACGATCAGTGAGAGCATTTGTGGCGAACTTATGTTCTAATCTATATATTGTTATACAAAATCTTAAAAGCCGTCTTAAGTTTTGCTCGTCGCCGATATATGCACGAACATACATTGTTCAGTTGTGTCTAAATATAATATATAACATACCAAAAGTTTCTCAATAATACCAGTCTCTCGAGTTGCTTGACTTGGATCATTGGCAGCTGAAGAAGAGCTCGATTGCGAGCTGAAGATGGACGATGAGTTATTGCCACCGCCACCACTACCTCCATTGTTCAGAACGCTATTTGATTGGAACACACCGATTGTTGCCGGGTTTTGAATAACTTCTGGAACTTCGTTGGCATCGAAAATCCCAATCGGTGGTGGATGTTGAGAAATCGACTGTTGATTCTGCGATTGCCCCGGTGGTGGACCCAAAGTCGAATCCAAAGTAAAAGTACCAATTGGCGGAAAAGTCGTTTGAATACGCATGGCATTCATGTTGAAAAAGCCATCACAAGAAATGTTATCGTAGATTTCTAAGAAAACAGAGCCACAACAAATGTTTGGAATCACTTAATTTTTATGCGAATGAGTTTTATTGGCTTATGTACATATGTATACATAAATAGTATTTCTTAAATTTTTAGTTTAGTTAATTTGTAAGTTTTTACAGCTGTTCAAATATTTGCGTTATTCAAAACGCAATGCTCTCGAATAATTCAAAACGATTCAATTACGGGCTGATATACACAGGCCGAGTGGTTTGAGAACAAAATCACGAACAATGCAACACAACACACGCACGCAAACATGAATAAGCCGCACACAACAAATTGCTTTTTCACTTTTTCAGCTTTACAAAATTGGACAAGAGGAGGTTTACACTAAATAAGATTTGAATTTTGCAGTTTAACAGTTTCCAGGATACACAAGTTTCTAGTTTTTTTTTTCACAAATAATTCGGAAAGACATGGAGCAATTCAAAATAAATAAAGTATATCAAATTTTTCAAACGTAATGTGACAAAAATGAAACAAATCAGATCGAATGATTTGATTTAAAATTTTTGCAAAAACTTTGGAAATATTTTACCGATAAGAGTTGTTTCACTCTTCTACTTTTGTTTTCATTATCTTTACCTTCTGTTCCATCCCCATATTCATCAATATCCTTACCCTACAGCGTTTATCAAACAACGTAAAAAATAAAGGTTGTTTGTAACTCTTATCGGCAAAATAAAAAATATTTCTCCTCTAGTGAAACAGCGTTCTCCTTAAGTTTCAGAATTCGGGCAACATTTTCAATTTGTAAATTCGAGATAACCGTTACTTTTGGTGCCTGGTGATTGAAGACGGTGAAGTAAGGCAGAACGGAAAATTTCTTTCGGCAACAATTAGTATCCAAAAACTGGATTGCCTTATTAAAACTTGCGTTACATATCTAAGTTGTCTCATAATTAATATACAGCACAGAGCCATACAACGGCAAGCATTTTTTCTTTTGTTGTTATTTCATTGTTTTTTTGTATTATTTTTAAATCATATTGAATTACATTGCCAATTAATATATAATAGTTTAATTTTGGTATAGGTACATATCGTTACCTTAATTCACAAAGGCCCTAACCAACACTTTTCGAAACTTGTAGGATGAAATTATTAAAATACACCTTCATTAAAAATTGTGTAGTGTTTGTACCAAAAACAACGGAGTTACATGCCACTTTTCAAAAAGCCCCACCTGTATTGCTCATTTTATAATGTTTTTTGCTTCTCCTGTAAAAAAAAAAAAATGTTGGCTAGGGCCTTTGTGAAATAAGGTGACGATATGTATGTTTATAAGTAATCTTTTATTCGTATACATATTCACCATCTTCTGTGTCCTTATAAAAGTAAAGTGTGTAAATTAACCTTGTGATGTTAATGCCATATGATGTCATATCAAGTGATGTTATCTCATGTGATGTGATATAAAGTGATGTTTTGTCATGTGATGTCAAGTCATGCGATGTCAAATGTACACGTATTTCATGTAATGTGATCTCATTTCATTTAATGAGTTCAAGTGAGGGATGCAATGAGTTCAGGAGAAGTGAGCTTAGGAGAGATGTGGTGTGGCAAGTATATGAGTGGCGAGTTCCCTTTTTCTCAGCGATAGATTGTGCGCTGGGTTTGGGACCCGCCCCGTAAAAACCCCCTTCCAGTCAAGAAATTTCAAAAAGCCTCGGATGCGACCCCCGCTTTTGATGACGACCATGGCGCACGTTTAAAGACTACGATTTAAGAGTATGCACCTAGAATGTCCGGACCCTCAATGGGAAACATACCTCTGCCCGGCTGGTTGATGTCCACGTAGGGACAAAAAAGGAGCGCAAATTGCGTGTTGGATTTGTGATGGGAAGGAGACTTCGTCGTCGAGTACTGTCGTTCATCCCGGTGGACGAGCGCCTAGCCACAATCCGCATCAAAGCAAGATTCTTCAACATCTCACAAATTTGCGCCCACGACCCGAGGGAAGAGAAAGACGAGTCCAAGGTTAGCTTCTTTAGCACTTGGAGCGCACATAACAGCGCTAACTCCGTCATGATATTAAAATCGTGCTTGGCAACTTCCAATGTCAGGGTGGGCAAGGAAAAGATCTTTGGAACCACCGTCGGAAAATTCAGCCTCCATGACGAAACATCCGATAACGGACTGAGGCTTATCGAATTCGCCGGGGCCCGAAACATGGTAATATGCAGTGCAAGGGTCACCCACAAAAATATCCAAATATATCGAAATACGAGAAACCAAATCGATCATGATTTATAAATAGTCGGAAGGCAAGCTTCCAGTGTTTTAGACGTACGTACACTCTGAGGCCCAAACATTGACTCGGCCCACTATCTTGCTGCAGCCAAAATACGCACCAGCCTCTGTTGGATGAGGAAGCAAAGCGAATGGGTCTGGTGGTAAACGATGACAAGACGATGTATCTCCTGTCATCAAACAAAGAGTCGGTGCATTCAGCACCGTCTGTGTACCAGTGTACGTATCGGAGATCAAGTGCAGGGAGCCCATTTGCCCAATCATCGGGGATTATCACTTGGAATTTTCTGCCAAAGAAGACCTCTTTAGTCATGGAATCAGATATTCCGCATATTTCCAACCCTGGTACCTTTCCAAGAATACCTGCATGAACCTTCTTTGCGAAGAAGCCGTCGTTAGATAGTCGAAGTTACAGCTCCCTCGTTACTGTTTCCTGGATAAAAATATGGAGAGGAATCGATCCCAGGAGCGACTCTAGAGCCGCAGTTGAACACGTTCTTATGGATCCACTGACGGATAGACATGCCAATCTTTGCAGCTTGTTAAGGCGAAATATGGCAGTTTTTTCCATTGTTTTCTGCCACATGCTATGGATGCATAAGACACAATCGAACGGACGATCGTATGGTAGAGCCACTCAATCAGCCTTGAGCTAAAACCCTCTGCAGGCCCACATCGGAGTATTCAAGTACTGTCCCTCCAAGAGTGACCGAACTAAGGTTTGGTTTATACCTTGTAAACGGTACCAGAACAGCCTTCCGAGGATTTATGCTGAGGCCCTAATTGACACGCGACACTCATGTAGTCTGATTAAGTGGTCATCCATAACAAGTGACCAAAGCAAGAGAGAAAGGACTCCTCCCTGTGGGCAGCCTCTCACGGCTCTTATTTTCACTGAGTATTGCTCAAGGACGATGTAATTTCACGCTCACGAAGCATAGCGTCGATCCAACCAATAATAGTATGGTATAAGCCTCTTTGGACCAATTCCCTTGAGACAGATCCATAGGCAGTATTATCGAAAGCCCCCTCAATGTCCAAGAAGATGCACATAGCGATCTCCTTTGTCTTGAAGGCACTTTCGATCCTACTAACCAGATACAATGAGCCGAATCCGTTGATTTCCCTTTGACATAAGGTGGTGGTGTAAAGGAGTGAAAGTGTTAAGTCCCTCCCTAATATGGAGGTCTAAGAGTCTCTCTAAATTTTTGAGAGTGAAGGAAGTTAGACTAATAGGTCTGTATGATTTAGCTAAGTCAAGGGGCCTGTTGCCCGATTTCGGAATAAATAACACGGACACCTTCCTCCAAGCATACGGTGTGAATTCCCAGCAATAACTAGCCCCAAATATACAGATCAGGAAATCAATGATATCCTCAATACTTCTTTGCAGTAGTGCTGGGAAGATCCCATCACCACCCGCTGCTTTGCAGGGTTCAAAAGAACTTACCGCCCACCGTACCTTGTCCCTGTCAAAGATATAGCCAGATCTGCTTTCAATCCTCACCGGGAACCTGTGTTCCGAGGAGACAGAGGTCATCAGATCATGCTCCACCAAGGAACCTTGGAAATGCACTTGAAGTAGGGGATTTAGGGTCTCCCTGTTATCGTTTGTAAAGGTGACATCTTGCCTCCTTAGGAGAGCTATCCCATTGGAAGACTCCTTTGATAAAATTTTACGCAGACGCGAGGCTTCAGGCCACGTTTGTATTGTTTCGCAATGTCGCCTCCATCAATCCCTCTTCGAGTGCCTAGTAATCTTGTTATAGCCAGTGAGACAGGCCTTATACTCGTCTCACTGATGTGTCCTTTTGGGCCTGTTGAAAAGCTCCCTGACAGTTTTGCGCTTAGCATCCAGTTTACCGGTGCAAATCATATTATTTTCAGCAAGGTGGCCACCCTATTCAAAAAATAATCAATTATTGAACACCTAGAGGGCAAGCCTTTTAATTTTTGTATTTCAACGAACAGATCTTATAATTTTTTAGAGAGGTGGCAACTCTATAGAAATTCTATGTACTAAAGATAATGATATGTACTAAAGATAATACCCCTACCGATACAGATTATATTTAGTAAAATCTCGTCTAAATCTGTGAAGTAATTCTCGAGATTAATAATAATTATAGATTGGCGCTTACTTATACATACGTTAGTAGGAGCATTTTTTTGTAAGCGACAAAAGAACGCTCAACTTGGGTAAAATTTCCTTTAAGCGACTTAAGCAACCCTATTCGTATATACTTATTTAAAATATAAGTCACGTATATAAGGAAACAAAAATTTCCCTTTCCCCTTTCCCATTGACAATTCACAATAGAGCAGTTTTTTCACTTAACAACACTACCCTTTATGTCGCGTGTTTTTTAACCGACCTGGCTGAACTCGGATAAATTGCCCAGATTGTGTGGTTGCTTTGTGTGTATTTCGTCATTTAACCGAGTGTTCTTTTGTAGCTTGGTTGCAAAATAATGCATCTAGTGTTTGGCCGAGCTTCTCCGATTTGTGGCATGCGCCTTGATGTTGTCACACAAAGGGCGATTGTGTGTGTGTTTTTTTTTTTGATTTTTTGTTGATTTTAGGTTGAACCGATTGATGTTGGTTTTGCCCCACTAGAGGCTAAGTCTTTTCGTTTGACAGTTTTGGTGCATATCTGATACCTTCGCTTATTAAGATTGAATATAGTAATTTTTTAACAGGTGGCAACCCTACTCGAAAGAAATAAAACATTTATGCTTATCTAGAGGCCAATCCCTTTCATTTCACACCTAATTTTTTGTAATAGAACGAACTGCGCGGATCTTATATTTTTTTGCAGGTGGCAACCCTATAAAAATTCTAAATACAAAAGGTCAAGGTCCTGTCTATACAGAATATATTCGAGAAAATCTCGTCCAAATTAGTAGTTTTCAATATTAGCGCATTCAAAGAATCTCTACTTCCTTTACAATAGGGGTCTTCATGTAAAGTGATAAAGGGATAAATTGCTTAAATTTATGTTTATCCGCATTCTTTCATGAACGCACCTTGGTAAATAATTGCATAAAATTGTTTATTATTTAACTTATATGATAGTAACGTTTTATTATTACCTTGTCCGTTGCGTACATTTGCTTTTTATGTTTTCGTAGCAAAAGCGACCACCTGCCAACCTGTCAGGGCTGAATTTTGCTGATATTTATACACCAATCCACCAAAATCGTTTGATAAAGTGATCAACTTTGGCTAAATACGATTTTCATACAAAGTTTGACAGTTCATTTATCAAAATGATAAATTTATCATTTTATCAAGTTTATCAATAGGTGGCAGCCCTACTCAAAAAAATTAAACCTTTTGTACATACATGCGAATTCCATGACCTTTCATTTGGTATCCCATTTTGTAATCCAACGAACGATGAAAATCTTTTAATTTTTTAACTCAGAAAAATAATACATTATTGCACATCTAGAGGCTAAAGGCTGTGTTATGCATACTTGGCAGTGCATGCACTGCTATACATATATGTAATACTTCTATATTGGTAGTAAGCTAACATCTCAATGTGTAAGCATTCCGAAATCAAAGCGAGACAGTCTAGTACCGTTTTTGTCAATGTATTGTGTACTTGATTGCCGTTTTTGTAAATGTGTTGTGTACATGTTTATTTACAAACGTATGTGTTCCTTTTCTTTCGTACGTATTTATTGATATATCTGTACTGTAGTGTTTTCGGACGGTACTAGCTCTTACTGCCAATATAGGAGTATTACATATATGCTGCTATACAATTTTTAAGTAGAAATCAAAAACCAACAGTCTTCTGCGTATGTAATACTGGACGTTGTGTAACCGCTTACACGCGAAGCTCATTTAACAGATTCCTTATGTGACAACTCTCAAGTATGCATAACAGAGCCTTTAGTCTTTTCATTTCACAGTGACGGTGCAGGATTTATGCCTACGTTTATTATAATTGTAATTTTATTAACAGGTGAAAACCTATTCAAAAAAATAAAACATTAGTGCTTTTCTAAGGGCCAATCCGTTTGATTTGACGCCTCATGTGCGGTGCGGTAGTTTTTTTAGACAGGTGGCAACCCTATTAAATTTAAATTCTAAATAAAAAAGGTCAAAATCCGTTCAGTAGTTTTCGAGACTAGCGCGTACAAAGAATCTCGACTTTCCTTTATACTATGCATAGAAGCAATAACCGCCAAGTCGACTTAAGAAAGAATGGAGTTATATCCCCTATCGTGTTATTCCATGTGTATGTGAAATCTCCATCTCGCCAGCTAGGCTATTTAAAAAGTTATAGACGAACATATTTTGGCTTCTCCATAGGGTTAACATTACAATCCAAGTGTTTAAAACGTTTTTTCCGAATTCAGGTTTTTCAACTTAAAGCATGTTCAAAATCAAAGCTCGTTTTTCAATCACCCCGTTTACATAGGCAAATCTCAGATTATTAGCCGTCAAATTTGTTGTACTTGTTATTCTCACATCTCAAGGAGAAGTTATGTTTCTTCTCCGTGCCGCCGCGATCACTTTTCTCTGCTATACTAAACACTTTAAATATATTTTAACTTAGTATTTTATTAAAAAAAAACCTTTACAAACCTCTTTTCCCTGCTATCGTCCATTTTTGTTTACTTTTACATTTGGCATTTCTCCTCTTCTTGGCAAAAATAATCGATAAAACTAAGTTGGACACCGAAAAGTTATCGGTTAAATCTGAGATTATTTTATAATTACATATAATAATACAAGGGAGGAATTTTGTATGGCGAATCTCTTTTTCTAATTAAAGATTAGCGAGTTAAGCTCGAAAATGAGGATAATCTAGTTATATGTAAACCTAGTATTAGGGGATTATTGCTTAACTCCCTACTCTGTAATTAGAAAAAGAGATTAGCCATATAAAATTCGTCGCTCGTTAATCTGTAATTATAAAATAATCTCAGAACAAACCGACTACTTTTCGGTGTCCAACCAAGTTTTATCGATTATTTTTGCGAAGAGGAGAAATGCCAAATGCAAAAGTAAATAAAAATGGATGCTAGCAAAGAAAAGAGGTTTGTAAAGGTATTTTTAATAAAATATTAAGTTAAAATAAACATAACTTTTGCTTGAAATGTGAGAATAACAAGCACAACAAATTTGTCGGCTAATAATCTTCAGATTTGCCTGGGTAAACGGTGTGATTAAAAACGAACTTTGATTGAAATTATCAGGCCAATTCTGAACAGAAACTCCCTGAGAGCTTTCTCTCTTTACCCTTTCCTCCTATCTGAATAAAAGTTCGCTGAGGATTTTTTATATTAAATGGCGGAGTTGAGCTGTCAAAAAAGTGTCAAACAGCTCTTTCGAAATTCGAATTTCCTCCTCCCAAATTTTTGGGGAAAATGCTACTCCCAAGGAGTTAATTATTGGAGGATTTCTTTCTCGGGAGAAACAAATTCCCGGAGAACCAACTCCTCGGGATTATTTAGAATTGGGCTGTCATCACTGATATGAATTTAAACTTTACAATTAAATAGTAAATTATTCTAACAAGCGATATATAAGGTCAGCATTAACATCATCGATAATAATATAAATCAAAGATTCACACTTTATATAAAGTTCACAACAATTAAAAAAAAGCTTCATCGACATCAAGGCGAATTAATATAAGGTGATAGCAGGAGTACCAAAACAAAAATTTACATGTATTTACATGTATTTTTTTTTTGCTTTGGCGGCATAAACTGTCAAAATCTGTATGTGTGTGTAGAAATTCAAACAAAATTTTTCAATTTGATATCAGAAGCCGGGCGGCGAAACACATACACAAAATCAGCTGAGCTAGTAACACCACCTTATATAAATCGCCTTGATCGACATTTTTTACTTCTTATTCAGAATTTCAAGTAAATATAATTGTTTGAAATTGTGTTGCTAACGGTGTCCCGCATTTTATTTCATAAGAAATTCATGCTTACATACATACATAATATGTAAAAAAAAGTGTATATATTCATCACAAAAAAAAAAAAAAATCTCAAAAATAAACGGGATTGTTTAGCCGTTTGAAGCTTGCACTTCATCGGACTAAAATTGAATGGGCTACAAAACTGCATACTCGTAAATTCTAGAAACTCTGAGTAAAAAGTTGAAAATTTTGATGTAGTTGGCTTCACAAATGAAAAAAGTGGAAAAAGCTGCAACAGTTTACATGGTGGTGATCTTCGAAATAGCAGCTATAACTTCTACCAAAATATGAATTGTGGGTTTTTCCATAAAATTTTCATTAAAACGGCGGCAAAAAAAAGAAGAGTGCATCGCCAGATCCCGTACAATCCGCGTGATCTACTCACGTACCAAACACTATGCAATAGACCGGTATGCTTAACACTACTCGAATATTTCAAGCTTTATTTTCTAGAATTGCGATTAATACCAATAATACCAGGTTGACCGAGCTTTGCCCGGAGTGCATATATCGATGGCTGAGTGGGAGATCGACCTATCTCGGCTGCCAGTTCGAAAACGCTCTATCTCAAAAAACTTTTCAAGAACGCCCTATTTCAGAATTTTATTGAAAAACACCCTATCTCAAAATTCGGTTCAAAAACGCCCTATCTCACTTCAAAATGTATTGAAAATATGCTGATATAGGGCGTTTTTGAATCGGCAGCTGAGATAGGGGGTTTTTGAAACGAATTCTGAAATAGGGCGTTCTTGAAAAGTTTTTTGATATACAATGTTTTCGAACTGGCTGCCGAGATAGGTCGATCTTCCACTCAGCCATCGATATGTACTTTTTAAAGTGTTCAAGATTTGGATAGCTTTAAAAAAATATTTTGGAAATAAACAAAAAATAGGTTTTCGATATCTACTAACTAAATTCCTCTCTACTCTAAAATTTAGGTGGAAATCCTATTCCGAAATACGCTGGAATGAATGGAACATATCTTAAGCATATGTGTACTGTGTATACATAAAAAATGTCGATTGAAATTAACAAAATAAAAATTTGTATTACATAGAACCCTGGCAATCCTGATGGAAAATATTTTCTGATCAAAGTTCTCAATACCTTTCATTTGATACCCATATTGCGATGTTTTAGATAAATTGTGTATAATCGAAAATAAGTGGCAACCTTACACTATTATCCTAAGAGATAACATTTTATATATAGAGAAAGCATTGTTTAAGAACCTTCTTTTGGTACCCATGAATAGTAATATTTTACCTTTTTTTGTAAAAAAAAAAATTAAATAAATATGCGATTCAAAATAGGTGGCAATCTTAAAAAAATCTTTTTGAATTAGGGATCTTTAAAATACCTTCCATTTGATACCCATATTATGATGTTTTAATTAAATTTTAACTAATTTTTATGGCAACTTTCTTATTTTTGTCACGATTTTAATTATAATTCTGTCCGAAGTTTTAATGCCCGATACAAGGTAAGTTTAATTTTTAAGATTGCTCTGTGTAGTATTAATTAAAGCAGTATATCTACAGATGCAATGGCTCAAAGCAATCCGATTTGGCAATTTTACAAGCGTAAAGCTTGTAACTTTTATTCGAAGGTAATTTCGCTTTGTACATCGTGTATACTGCACTGAATACAATTACTGATTGTCTCTATGAGCAAACCCCATGGAAGTTGCTCACTTCCGGGGTTAGCTGAGCCTGACGACAACGTTTGATGGACAAGCCGGTCGGAGCGGGGTTGGGTAGCCGCTACAAATACCACAACAACTGTGTTTTCCAAGATATCTAATTTTTGCTGTAACAAATCGGGTTGGGTTCGGTTCTGGCCGAACTTCTAGAAAAGCCGAGGGTTCGGTTCGGTTCGGGTTCGGCTTCGGCCAAAAAATTCGAGTTCGGTCGGTCTCTAGTATCCTTGCGAATTTTGTAGTATTTGTTTTTGAAAAAATTACGGGTTAAGGATTAATATAAGTACGACCATCTCCTCGAAATTCGACCTTCTATTTTAATAGCACAAAAAATAAAAATAATTGAAAAATTTAATATTTTTAAATTCTAAAGATTATTATTATTTTTTTTTATTTGGTACCCATATTTGTATTCTAGATTGCACTGATTGCTAATCATATCTTTGAAATTTCGAAGTCCTTTAAATGAATAAACCTTTATATTAAATACATGGTATAAATTATTATTATTATTGTATGTGACTTCTTCACAAATTTTAGCAAGCTGCAGGCCTTTCAAAACATCACTTCAGTAAAATATATCGGAGAAAATTGATATAAGTCGGTAATTTTTCTAAACTATTTATTTGAAAAGTGGCGACTTTTCCATGAATATACGAAATTATTTTCACTGAGAAAAATATATGTAGGTAGCCTAATGCGAATTTCCACTAGGCACTGAAATGACGAAAAATGTGTGACATTTAAAAAATGTTATGTGGAAGCGAATTTAATGACAATTTTTCTTAACGTGCCCCTCGATGCATCGATGTTTTCTGTAAACCGACATCTCTAGTACATCCAAAGAACGTAAATCTATAAGAAGAGGCAACACGTTATAATTGTAGCGATTGTGATTGTGTGTTTGCTGACTTGCACTTTGTTATACTAAAATTTTATGAGCTATAAAACTGCATACCCAAAAATATTCTCAGGAGTCATATTAAAAAGTCCAAAATATTGATGAAATTTGAGAATTTTTTCTAAATTTTGTATAAAATTTGAAACATTGTTTTATATGGTTTTAGTTAAAGCACGAACAGTATTTTTTTATAAAAAAAAAAAAATAAAAAAACACGTGAACACATGTTTGAGTCACCATAATATGTAAGTACATTCCAATAAAAGTTTGTTAAATTGTGGAGGAAACCTCTATGCGCATCGATGCATCGATGTACGCCCTCCTATGCATCGGTGCGAGGAAAAACATCGATGTATTTTTACCACTGACATCCCTAATGGCTAGTGGAAATTCGGCATAGGAAAACAAACACAAATAAGCTTGCGATCAAGTCAGAAGATTATGACAAATTCTTCAAAACTCTAGGAAGCAGGTTTTTACCTGGAGGAGACTACAACGCAAAACACCCACAATGGGCATCTCTCCTCATCACTCCTAACTTGCTTACACGTATCAAGAACTTGAAAGCAAGTTGCAATATACTGACACTTATTACTAACACACTCGCACTTTTACAACTTGACCGTCGACTTGATATAAATTTTTGCATTCAAGTCGTGAGGCGACTTGAAAGTCAAGTCAAACAGCTGATCACAGTTAAAGCATAAACAGGCGGGCAGCTTTAAGTATATTCCCGTACTTTGGGATTTAGTCAAAAATAGCCAGTAAGATATTACTGCAGGTATTATAAATATGTGTACGGGAACGAGGCGAGAATTTTAAGTTGTTGCCTTGACGATGGCATCTTGAAAGTAAAATTGATAATCAAGATGCGCGTAGCCTGCGTCCAGCTATCAATTAAAGTGCATTTTGACAAATAGTATGTGTGATCAACTTGAAACCAAGTTCTTGATCGTGTAACTGCACTGTTAAGGCTGACAACACTTTGTGGCTATGGCAAAATTAAATCAGTCCTGAGCCTCCTCAGGCTCAGCAACGTATTGGTCAATCGATACAAAAAAAATCCAGGCCCAATAGATTTTTGCGTAATTCAAGGTATTGCAGATATTGAAATTTCAGGAATTAGGATTCCTGTTTCAGTTCATCCTCTGACCATTCACCCACCCATAATGGTGACCCTAAGCAATGATCTTGTTGACTGAACTTCTCAATATTGTAGTTCATAGCAACAAAATCTCTGCAAATCTTAATATCTTCAACACTCACTGAAGTCTAACTACATAATGAAGATATCATAACAGCTGCTGAACACATCAATAACTGCACACAACAAGCTGCTTGGAGATCAACACCCGTTGTAAGCAAACCACAGTGTACAAGAATCCTTACCAAAAAACTTCCCAAAAAACGCAAGCCTAGAAAGAAATGGCAGCAGACTAGACATCCCGATGACAAAACAAGATTAGTTACGCTAACGAGATAACTCAAGGAAGTCTTGCAAAAAGACCGCTACTCCCAACTTCATCGTTATCTCAGTAACCTAGAGCAGTGATCGGCAGGCCATAGCTCAGTGAGCCCTCTCTGAGCACATGTGAGTGTCACACATATACGAAGAACGGCAGCTGACCAGTGCATTTAACGCACACAGTCTCACTTATTGAATCGTTTGAATGTTGTAGTATGCCGACCACTGACTTAGAGGCAACAGCTTCCAGCGACTATTCTCTCTGGAAAACAACAAAGCAATTACAGAGGCCAACTCTGGCACAGTCCGCCATCAGAATGAAAAACAACCAGTGGACTAAAAACGATCTCGAAAAAGCAAGCACATCTCCCCGTCATCTAAAAAGCATGTTTACACCACACGAATTTGAACACTCTCCCAATACTGCACAAAAAGTTAGTCAGACTCTCGAACAATCCTACCAAATGGACCCCCATAAAAAAAAAATCTCAAAAGTGGAAGTTAAGGAAGCGACCAAAAAACTCAAAGCTAACAAGTAAAGAAGTATAAATTCGGGCGAAACCGAGGTATCAAATATCGTCGTTTCAAATTTCTCTAAACTACCTTTGCATGATAAGCAGGGGTGTTTTCACCGATTTCAAACGTTTTCGATAATCTGCTGAGTTAGACTTAATGATATAATTGAACCAAGTTTGGTAGAAATCGATACAGTGGTTACCGAGGTACACCTAGTAATCATAAAGTAGGCGGTGCCATGGCCAATTCCTAAAAATCTAAAACAATCTTGTTTACTGTTAAGAGTTTGCTGTAAGTGTTAACTTGGAATAAATTAGTCCTCAGTCCGATTTGAATAATTTTCAACGAATTGGTTTTCCGTACCAAGGCTATTATGTGCACCGAGTTTGGTCAAAAAAATCAAAAAAATTAGCTTCAGTAGTTATTGATTTATTGCAGTTTTCGCGTTTATTTAAATTACCGTTACATAGAGGTGGGCGTAATTACTGCCCGTTTTCAAAGATTTTCTACAGATTTCTTAGTTGGAGCCTATGCAAGGCTCGTACGAAGATTTATAAGGATTGGTCAAGGGTATTTCATCTAAGTGGGCGGGGTCACGCCTATTTCATAATAGTATTATGAAGTATCCAAATTATACTACACCTACTAATCTTCCAACAAATTTTTTAAGAACTGAAACATTAGAAATTGTTTTTTTTATACCCGAGCGCACTTGTTGGCCTTGGTATAGCATACTAAATGGCCGAAAATTTAAAAAATCGGACATTAACCACGCCTACCTCCCATATAACGGTAATTTTCAGAAATACGAAAACTGCGATATTTTAATAACTACTGAAGATAATTCACTCAAAAGTGATATTTACAATAAGTTTCAGACGAAAAATAAGAATATTATAAATTTTTGGAAAATGGGCGTAGCCACGCCTACTTATGGTTACATGTGTATATCTTGGTAACCGCTGCACCAATTTCTTCCAAACTTGGCACAGTTGTTGGTCCTGGTACAGCATACCATATGGCCGACATTTTTTTTAAAATCGGACAAAAACCACGCCCACATTCCATATAACGGTAATTTCGAGAAATACAAAATCTTCAATAAATCCGTAAATATTAAAGCTAATTTATTCAAAATTGATGCTTGCAACAACTCTTAACCAAGAAATACGTTTGTGATAAAATTTTGGAAAATGGGCGTGGCACCGCCCACTTATGATAAAATTGAGGCCGCTTTTCATATAACGGTAAATTTCAGAACTGCTTGAAACTTCAAAATTTCGAAATCTAAGGACGCTAATTTACTTAAAATTTATACACCCCGGCTTATCATGTAGCGGTAGCTTTCGGAAAGGTGGAAAACATATATTTAATACTTGCGCCGGGTATTTAATGTTCGGCTCCGCCCGAACTTAGACTTTCTTACTTGTTTTCATTTACATTTAATATGTTTTTATCTTTTAAGTTGAGTTTTTGAATAAAGAAAATTATATTAAAATAAGAAAAAAATGTGTTTTGTAAAATTCAGAGAACAAAAGAAAAAACAACGAATTTTTATACCTTTCATGACCATGAAATGGTATTATAACTTTGGTCCGATGTTTGTAAGTACCAGAACAAAAAGAGATAGACCCATGAAAATGTATACTTATATGATCAGAACGTCGAACTGAGTTGATTTAGCCATGTCCGTCTGTCCGTCTGTCTGTCTGTTTGTATGCAATCTAGTCTCTCAGTTTTCGAGATATCCGTATCAAATTTGGCATGTGGGTGTATTTTTATAATGTATTAATCATTTGTCGGAACCGGAAGAATCGGACCACTATAACATATAGCTCCCATACAACTGATTGTTCAGATATGAGATTTTTCGTTATAACTTCTCCATTTATGCAGCTACGAACATGAAATTTTGCAGTACTTGCACCCATTATCAACAGAATACTTACAGTGAAAATTACAAAGATCGGGTCACTATAACCTATAGCCCCCATACAACTGATTGTTCAGATATAAAATTTTTCGTTATAACTCCTCCATTTATATCGCTAGGAACATGAAATTCCGCACTGTTTTCAATAATTACCCTGTAGGAAATAAAACTACTTTAAAAGCAATTTAAAAAGTACTTTTTTACCAACTATAAGTGGTTGGAGTTCTTCCTTTTTTCATATAAGCAACTAACTTTATTAACATGGCCATGTCCTAGGAGCAGGTCAATTATCTGACTCTGCATTTTATTTCAACTAGTTTAAAATGCATTTGGTTTAAAGAACTTCAATGTCAGTATTTTTCGTTTGAATACGCATTCGTTCTGCACTTCACAAATGCTTTTTCATATTTCGAAGCCAAAAAAAAAAAAATCATTTCAACATTTTGCCTCTGATGGGATTTGAACCCGCACCTTCTGGAAGCTAACAAATAACAGCAAGCACCTCTGCACGCTCAGCCACAGCCAGACATGTACAGTGACGGGCAAAACTGTAACATGGTGTAACACTTTTTACTTCAGCCATCGCTATCTTTCCAAGTTCTAACGACTTTCATACTTTTGTTGTATATTCTTGTTGGTACATCCCTACACCCTCTCTCATAACGATTTGACGTCAATACAACAACAATAAAAAAATCAGCAGACAAAAACGTAAATTACGGCAGATGTTACAGTTTTGCACTCATACATTTTTAAGAACCTTTTAACAATTTTCACGAAAAAAAGAACTACTAACACAATGTTCGGTACTCTTTTGCTTGTTTCAGTTCCTGGATACGATTTGGCATACCTTATTTATATATCTGTAAAAGTTCTGGAGGTATATCCTTAGTTTGCTTTCACAGCTCATGTACTCGATTTTACGGACTTGGATACTTAGTAAGCTGTGCTTTTAGTCGTTTTCGCAAATTCTCAATTAGATTCATGTCCGCGGATTGTGGAGGCCATTTGAAATTAGCAAATTTTTGCTTTTGTATCCAGTCTTTGCGAATATGTGCAGTGTGTTTTGTGTGATTTTTCAGCAGAAACTCTAATTTTTTCGACTACATCTTGCAAATTTTGTTAAAATATGAACAGGTACTGTTCCTTACGCATAATGTGTACTAACAGACCCAGAAAATTTTTGAAATACAACCCCAAACTATTATTGACCGACCACTGTTATTCAGTTTGCCTTACATGCTGTGCGTGGGCTTAATTTGGGTCTTTGACCCAATACCATGCCCGGCCATCTGATTGAAAGCGATTAATTTAGCCTTGTCAGACCAAATAACCTTCAATTGAAACTTAAAAATATGTTTTTTATTGCATTCTGAACGGCCTAACATATCCCAATAGGCAACGGTTCGGTTTTCGTGCGATGCAGCAAAATGCTACCACACTCGCACATGTATTTTGATCAAATTTGCTTGTTTCTTCTTTATGATGCCTTTGCGCTCAATTTGGCAATTCTTCGCCTCGCTGTCTATTGATTTGCGTTAAAGTTTAATACCTTAAGCGCTTCTGTAATAGTGGCTGCATCGCTACTTGTTGCTAAGCTCACAAGATATCGTACCGTAATATTTGTTTAGACTTCCTTTGTCCTTGGGAACACTTTAGGCTATATTTTTTCTCAGTCTTAACATTTTCAAGTAGCAAATTCCACAATTTTTTGCTACTTTTCGTGCGGTCCCGCCTTTCCACAGTAAATCTATTATTTACATTTATGGTTCCTAATTAACTATATTATTTACTGGTGATCACTTCTTCAATAAATTATAATACAGAAAAAAGTCATCTGACTTCCAACTAAGTAAGAGATTAATGTGAAATCAAAAACCGAGAGAGTGAGCGCAAAACTGTAACATCTGCCTCAATTTACATTTTTGTCTGCTGGTTTTTTTATTGTTGTTGTACTGAAATCAAATCGTTATGAGAGAGAAGAAGCAGGGATGTACCAAGAAGAATATACAACGAAAGGATGAAAGTCTTTAGAACTTGGAAATATAGCGATGGCTGAATTAAAAAGTGTTACACCATGTTACAGTTTTGCTCGTCACTGTAAGTGTGCTTTCAAATGTTCAGTTTGAATTGTGTGCAAGCAGCAAGCCGATTGTCCGACTCTGCATTTGATTCCAACTACTTTAAAATGCATCTGGATTAAAACACTTTAAAGTCACTATGTTTCATTTAAATACGCTTTAGGTCTGCACTTCACAGATGCTTTTTCATACATCCAAGACACAAATTGTTTCTTTTGGTAAAAAGGGTATCAAAATTCGAAACATTTACTAACTTCACTTGTTTCAAAGTAGTTTTTCAATTAGTTTGATTTTAAAAAAAGTCACTTGTTTCCGACTGGGTATCAACAGAAAACTTACAGTGAAAATTAAAAAGATCGGGTAACTATAACCTATAGCTCCCATACAACTGATTGTTCAGATATGAGATTTTACGGTAAAACTCCTTTATTTGAACAGCTAAAACCGATAAATTTCGTAAGATATTTTATAAATAATAATACAAAGTCTACTGAGAAAATCATCAAAATCTATGCTGTATAAGCTTTATCTCCTATAGCACTGATTGTTCAGATACCAGTT
This sequence comes from Rhagoletis pomonella, assembly GCF_013731165.1. Taxonomy (NCBI): domain Eukaryota; kingdom Metazoa; phylum Arthropoda; class Insecta; order Diptera; family Tephritidae; genus Rhagoletis; species Rhagoletis pomonella. The sequence goes on from NW_023458564.1 coordinate 29,167,530, forward strand.
TTTGCCATATATCTCCTTTATGTAGGAAACTAAACCCAATAAATTGTGTTACCGGTTTACATACCGATCACATAGCAGTGAAAATCACTTAGATTGGTGCCATATAAAGTATATCTGTCAAAGTAAAATTTGCAGATGTTCATGAAAGGTATGAAGCCTTCGGCATAGCCGAAGACAGCGCTGCTCTTACTTGTTTGTAAATTGAATAAAATCGATATAAGTTGTGCATGAATATACCTCCTTTCCCCCTAATTTTCTACGCTGAATATTTTAGGCTATTTAAAAATTTAAATTGCATTATGAGAAAGTCAAATTTCGTGGATTTTCGCAAAAATATTGTCGATTTTCGGAAAAAAGGCATTAAAATCCAAAAAAAAAAAAAAAGAGTGGGGAGGCCTCTGGCGGCCCTCAAAAGAAGAAATTAATGCCAGAAATGGATTCCTCGACCCCAAAAACCCCCAGATACACATTTTGGCTAGTTTTCAATACAGCTGTTTCAACAGGTGAGCCACTTTTTGGAAAAAAACTAGATAGCAAAAATCGCTGGCTCGAAATTCATTTTAGACCTATGGTTTCTTGTTTGAAATAACCCAAATAACCACAATCGCGATGTGCCTTTGATGCAAAAAAATCGGATCTACACCAGATTGGTATGGGACTACCTCTGAGACACTACCTTTCCGGTGCAAAAAGAATTTTCGAAATCGGTTGACGTGGTCCAAAGTTATGCGGTAACATACATAAAAAACAAAAAAATATTCTGACGAACTGATAACCTCCTCCTTTTTTGGAAGTCGGTTAAAAAGTTAAGTAAATACTTTCGTCGATTGTCGACTATTTGACGGCAAATTGGACACAAAATGCTTGTATCACCTTTTAGATTAGTACGCCTACTGTGTACTTAGAGCTGGAAAACTATCGATGGTCGTGGCCATTCATCGATAGTCGATAGTCACAACCATCGATAGTATCGATACTATCGAAAAAGTCGACACTATCGACAGTAGTCGATAGTTCTGAAATCTATCACATATTCGCGTTTTTGAGTAGCTTCATTTTTGCTTGACATAATTTTCTTAATTTTAAGAGCAAACATTGTCCAACACTAAACACTATATGCCAAAAAAAATAATATATAGCATTGACACATTAAGTTAAACTTTTGGCAAATAAAATTAATCTTTTGGCAAATAAATTTAATCTTTTGGCAAATAAATTTAATCTTTTGACAAATAAAATTAATCTTTTGGCAAATAAATTTAATCTTTTGGCAAACAAATTTAACCTTTTGGCAATAAAATTAGTCTTTCGGCAAATAAAATTAAACTCTACTATAGTACTGAACATTGTTCGAAAAAGCAAAAAATACACTAAAAAACTGCTGTTGCTGTGCTAGGAAGCATTTTTTTTAACTTTTGACACTTAGCGTTACTGCGCCAATATCAAGAGTTAACCTCCAGGATAGCTGAAAAGTGTTTTTTGGTTTTTCTGCTCTGTTGATTTGACTGCTCACTTTCAAACAGTTCTGTCACAGCATGGTCTCAAATATTCGTCAAACTATCTGGCGCATTTTATTTCAACCAAACCACGCATTATGTCAAAATGGGATAAAAAAACATGTAAGGTGCTTCAAATCTTGAACTCCCTTAATATATTTTCAAACGCAGGTAGAAAAAAAAATTTTATATATGGGCAAATCTAAAAAATAGGTACACTTTCAAAAAAAAAAATTTTAATTTTTAAATTTGTGCGCACACCTATGTTTTATATATCATTTTATTCGTAATCTCTTAATAAATCGATTAATATAAGTGTAATTCATTTTCATCAAATGCTTCAAAAGTTAGACGAGAAATAAGCATGAAATAGAAAACAAAAGAATAAGCTGGGTTGAAATTACGCTGTTCAAGTTGTAAACTTTGAGCAAAGATTTTGAAAGTTGAATTCACTTAATTGGGATGTTCTAAATTCAATGGCATGCCATGTTTTATCAGATTGGCTCCGGTTTTAACGGTACCTGAAAATTTGATTAAATTTTAACTATTTTATAAAAAACTCCCTCAGTTTTGAAGTTATTTTACTAAAATTTTGCGCATAACAGTTTTTTAATATTACCTTAATTATTCCTTAAAATTATCGAAATAGGTTAACTTTAACATATAGCTCCAATACAACTGATTACTCAGATATAGTTTTTGCGCTATAACTCTAACTTCATATCTGAATAATAAATTGTATGCTTACTATATGTTAAATTGAACCTATACTAAATTTTAACCTGTTTAATTGAAGGAGTTATAACGCAAAACAACGTCTCTGATCAATCAGTTGTATGGGAGCTATATGTTTTAGTGAACCGATTTCGATGATTTTATGGAATAGTTAAGGTAATATTAAAAAACGGTCATGTGCAAAATTTTAGTAAAATATCTTCAAAACCCAGGGACTTTTTTTATAAAATAGTTAAAATTTAAGCAAAGTTTCAAGTCCCGCTATCTCGAAAAGTGGAGCCAATAGGGTAAAACTTAGGACGCCATTGAATTCAGAAGGCTCCAATTAAGTAAGAGCAACTATCAGAACATTTGTCGAAAAAAAGTTGCTTTGATACCACTCTCGAAATATTCTGACTAAAAGAAGGAGCATCATTAAAAGTTGTAAATCAGGGTTTTTACACACTTCTAGAGACAAATTTTTTGAAGCATTTTACAGGTATATGTAATTTTATAAGGACTAGCAGTTATAGAAAGATTTAGATCGTTTCGTCGTATTTTCCAAATGTGCCTTCAATTAAAGTGTTTTTGGAATAAAAATTACGCTCAAGATCGCAGAATATTTTATCTTAAAAGTTAGTTTATTCTGAAAGCACACCTCTTGCTAAGGTATCAAATTATTCGTAATTGTTTGTAGAATACAATACATACTTAAAAAGTTCCTAAAATTAAATGCTTCAAAACCTATACGCGATAAACCGAAAATTTTGAAAATTCTGAAATGTAAAGTTACAGACTTTGAGTTACTTGCCATTTCGTTATTTTTTTATGCACACTTTTCTTACCCACTACATATGAAGTGTACACATAAGTGCTAAACGCCGATTTAATTTCAAATCAAAATATGGTGTGCTAAGTAATTCATCAATATTTATTCAAAACTGAAACTACATATACAATCGTTCTTTAGTAAAGAAGTGGTTTTTCAGGAATTTTTAGGAAAATGGGGGTGGCACCGCCCACTTATATCATATATGCGTATCTCAAAAACATCTTGACCGAGCTCGACCAAATTTGGAATACACATTGTGCTTAGCCTCCTTAAGTACCGTCTTGAATATTTTCGAAATGCGACAAAACTTAATCCCCCTAAAATATAGCTACACGGTCAAAAATTTGGGTTTAATTTTTAAACCAGTCAATAGATTTAAGCAATTTTTAATATATTCTGGTTTAAATTTTAGTCCAAAAAGTTCGTGGTTTTAAAAGCAAATCAAAATGTTTTAATTCTACTTTCTAGGTTTCATATATAGAAAAGTTGATTCAAACTCAACATATGAAGGCGCATTTACATGCTTGGCTGTGGCTGAGTGTGCAAAGATGGTTGATTCAATCGGTTGCTACCAAAGCTGTCCGGGTTCAATCCCCATCAGGCGGAGCATGAAATTAACATTTTTTATTCTTAATTATGAAAATATTTGGGTCTAAAATTTAAACCAAACTGTTTAAATTCTAAACCCAACATATGTGCTCAATTTTTTTTTTAAACTTGGAAGGTTTGTTTTTGAAACTGAATTTAGTTTGGTCATATATGTAGTCCAAAAAGTTTAAAATTATAACCGAAAATTTTAACCGTGTAGCTTTGTGTTTTTTGAAACTACCGTTACATTGGTGGAACCCGTGGTTTTTGTTCGATTTCAAACATTTTCAATGTGGCGCTTAAGAAGTTATACGCAATGTGTACACCACATTTGATGAGATCGATCAAGTAGTTTTTGAGATACGCATATATGATATAAGTGGGCGGTGCCACCCCCATTTTCCTAAAAATTCCTGAAAAACCACTTCTTTGTTAAAGAGCGATTGTGTATGTATATCAAATTTGAATAAATATTGATGAATTACTTAGCCACACTGCTCAAAAAATCTGCAAGTCCGGTACATAAACAATATAAATTCAAGGCCGTATTTAAGAAAAGTCTCCTAAATTCGACAATATTAATGCGGTTGCAATTAATGAGGTATCAGTTTATTTTAAAATAGATTTTATTTTAGACAGTACTACATATTTTGAAATTGTGGAAATTATCAATGGCCAAAATTTAAAAAATTAAGAGAAATATGGGTTTTTTTTTTTATTGTACCCCACAAAAAATCCCAACAAGCCAAGTCCGAAAATAGATTATTAAATACCATTTTGAAGGCCTATATATCCTCTTCTCAGATGACCTTCGATCTTTGAAATCGAGTCAAAAATAGTCATTCAAAAACTCATAAGTCTACAAAACCGTATTTTTTAACCTAAATCGACAGGTCGCGAGCTCTAAATGACCTTTAAACTATCTATAAAAATAGGCAATAATATTTCTCATAAACACGAATAAAATTAGGGGGTAGGGTCTTGAAATTTACAAAAAAAAAAAAACATTTTCGATGAGCACCCTAAGCGTATGCATATATATAATTTTTTTTTGTACCTGCGTTTGAAAATATATTAAGGGAGTTCAAGATTTGAAGCACCTTACATGTTTTTTTATCCCATTCGGACATAATGCGTGGTTTGGTTGAAATAAAATGCGCCAGATAGTTTGACGAATATTTGAGACTATTTTGTGACAGAACTGTTTGAGAGGGAGCAGTCAAATCAACAGAACAGAAAAACCAAAAAACACTTTTCAGCTAAAATACACTCTTTGCACTCAATGCATAAGAACTTATATGCTAGGTATGTATGTACATTAGGGTGGTCCAAAAACAGTAAACTCGGAATTGTAATGCTCTCACCCCCTAGGATTGTTCTATATCGAAAAAAGGATACCCCTATTTTTTTATTTTGAAATCAAAAAATATTTAGAGGTCGCTCAAAGCAAGCGCTCAAAGTTTTCCATGTATTTTATATGGAGAAAAAACATATTTTCGTAGAAATGGTGTAGAATTCTTGAAAACCAATATTTTTCGATCGGAAAACTCTGGTTCCCTTCAAAAGACTTTCAGTAATAAGACCCAATTGTTTATTTAACCATTTTTTAATACTAACGATTTTTTATTGGTCCCCCCATTGAATTTTTCGGGGTTTTTGTGGGGTTTTGGCGGACCTATAAATTAAAGTTGCGATGAAAAAATGGTTAAATAAAAATTTTAGTATTATTACTGGGAATCTGCTGCAGACAAATTGAGTTCTCTCATAGAAAAATATTGATTTTTAAGAATTCTATACCATTTCTACGAAAAGTTGCTTTTTCCCCATACAAAATACATGGAAAACTTTGGGCGCTTTGAGCGACCTCGAAATATTTTTTAATTTTGAAATAAAAAAATTGGGATAAATTTTTTTCGGTATAGAACAATCCTAGGGGGTGGGAGCATAAAAATTCCGACTTTACTTTTCCACGTGTATTTTTGGACCACCCTAATGTGGTGGTCCACTAAATAAAAGAATTGCGATATTTTGACCGATTTTGTCTTTTTTATTTAATGTTTATCACTTTTTTTTATAAAAGTCTAGCCGGTATACAACAAACACCATATAAATTCAGATTTGATAGAGAGACTTTGTACAAAAATTAGAAAAATTCTGCTTATTTTCACCAAAATTTCAAACTTTTTAATCAGGATTTGGGTATTCAGTTTTGTAGACCATTTCTTCTAGTATAATGCAAGCTTCAAGCTGCTATAAAATCCCGTTAATTTTTGGCAATTTTTTTTGCTGGCAGTGTTCTCTATATAAAAGAAAAAATTATTTTTGTGGGTTGTCTGCAAATATTTTTTAATGTTGGCTGTCGCTTCACCTGAACATTTGAAAAGATATTCCAAAGAATCGGCCAAAAAAGGCCGATGCCGATGCTCAATTTTGTGCCGATACTAGCCGATGCCGATGCCAATTAATCGGTCGGACTCTAGTTAGGTTAGGTTGATGTGGCAGTCGGTTCAATTTACCAACTCACTTAGACCTTTTGAAGGTCCATTGTGGTACCACTGCAGAACACGGGAACCTCGGTGACTATTCTTCAGAGAACTAATTTGGGGCTCTTATAAAGCGTAGAATCGGTTTTATTTCTACGCGTGATAATTCCGTAAGAGCTAAAGAAGGGCCTACCTAAAAAACTTGCTCTCCTCTTGGCTAAAGCTGGGCAACTACAGAAGAAGTGCTCTACGGTTTCTTCCTCTTCCTCATCTCTGCATGACGGCTTACTGCACAAGATAAAAAGTACCCTCCCGATATCCTATTACACCTTTATAATGTCCTATATCAAAATTCGATTTTCTTTGTTAGGCAAGGCGGAAAGCAGTCTGAACTCTACGTGTACCTCAAGGCAATGTTAAAGGTCCCATCCTATATCTGCTATAGACTTACGACTTATCAGCATCCGCAGGAGCAATTATTGGTGCATTTGCGGACGATACTGCGGTTCTCGCTATGGATACCCTTCCGCAACTGGCTTCGCTTAAGCTCCAAAACGGACTAAACAAAATCAGCTAATGGCTGAAAGATTCGCGAATTAAGCCAAATGAGACGAAATCTGTCTAAGTTACGTTCTCCCTTAAACGTAAAATCTGCCCGCCCGTTAAACTCAAGAACATGGACTTCCAAACTTACGCGGAAAATTCATATTTTCACTAAACGCAAAGTACTGGGAATAAAGCTCAAAAATTTACAATGGTTACTGAACCCAAAATCTAATGGCGTTTTCGTTTCTACAAAAAATGTTGCCTTCCCATCGCCCTCTTCTTAGTGTTTGTGCGTAGAGGGGAACATGAAATATGTAGGTATCACAATATCAGACGCAAGAGATTTGTTTATTTCTTAACTTTATTTAGTAGGGTTGCCAGTTGTTTAAGAAGTCTTAACCAACTTATGCACAAATCCGAAGACGAAGATAATGCGAAGACGAGCACGAACACGAAGAAGAATACTAATATGGGGACTTAGGTTAATATAAAAAGTTATACAAATTTATGCAGTTTGAAAGTAAATAAAAAAGAATAAGTAGTGATACACGTCATGGCGTATATCTATTTATAGGCTGATGGTACATATCGTTGGCTTAGTTCGCAAATGTGCTAAGTCCATTTTTTTTTTTTTTTTTTCAGGAGGGACAAAAAACCGCCAAACTTTTTTTGTTGTCAATATTATTCTAATCTGTAAATGCAGTTTTATTCCTTAGTTCGTCTTGTTTTAGTACCAATAATCGGCCAATTTCAAAATAAAGCTGTTGCAAACTTATAGGCTCTTTTAGGACTTACCACATTTTCTCTTTAAGATTTTATTCTTTTAATGTGAACTTAGCACATTTTCTATCAACCTTTTTTCCATTATTTTTTATTGTTAAAAGATTTAATTGTTTACTTTAAATATATATTATTGTTTTAAAATGAATTATAGCCTAATACAGTTTTATTTCATTGCTATTAACAAAAATAACTATTTTAAGTCGTAAATTTATGTACCATTTATAAAAGAAAATAATTAAAAGCAAGTAAAGAGGTAACTTTACTACCAGGTGCAGGTATCAAATACTGTCGTAAGCAGGGCTTTTTCCCGATTTCAAACGTTTTCGATAATATCCTGAGTTAAACTCAATGAAATAATTGAACCACGTTTAGTAGAAATCGCTAAAGTGGCTACCGAAATACACCTTGTAGTCATAAATTGGGCGGTGTCACGCAGTCTTATTTATGGTTAAGAGATTAAGAGATCTGAAATTTACCGTTAGATATACGGGAAGCGAATGTTATTTTGGTTGGGACTTGAATAATTTTCAACGAATTGCTTTTCCGTACCTGGTTTATTAAGTGCTCAGAGTTTGGCGAAATTGATAAATCGGTTACCGAGTTACAAATTTGTGGTCATAATTGGGCGGCGCCATGACCATTATCTAAAAATGTATCATAATCTAATTTTCTGCAGAGTGGTTATCGCGATCATCGATTTTAAGTGAATTAGATTTTCAACAGATTTCTTAGCTAGACTCTACATAAGGCTCGTACCGAGTTTGGTGAATGGGCTACTGAGATGCAGCATTTCATAATAGGCGGGCAGGGTCACGCCCATTTTCCAAAAATTGCACAATAATATTTTTTACAAAAATTCTACTTCACATACTAGTTTTGAACAATTTGCATCCAATATTTACTGAAACATCGTAGTTTTTGCATCTTTAGAAAATACCTTTATATCGGAAATGGGCGTGGTTACATTCAGATTCGCCCATTTTTAATACCAACTTACCTTGGATAAAGGGCAACCTACATACCAAATTTCGTTGAGATATCTCGAGTTATCGTGTACACGGACAAACGTGTATATATATTTTTTTGATTTTTTTGGACATTTGTGTACCAATGCATAACAACAAGTAAAAACGACATTACGGTAATTTTCTTTTTTGGTAATGATGTATTTTCAGTTATGCTATCTTACCTGCATCAAAATCTCAATTTACATAAAAAGTGGACTTAGCACCTTTGAGAACTAAGCCAACGATATGAATGAATTTAATGGATCTGCCTCTCTATTGCTAAGTATTAATATTTTTCAATTCAATATTGATTTATTACATTCATTTCAATAAAGCAAAACGAATATTTCATGTACCGTTTTTAACTTGAATGTGATCTTAATAATATCATGTCTTCTACGTTTAAGTTTAGCCTGCGTAGATATAAAGACTATCTGGTTTGCTGACACGGGAACACGCAACATAAAATTGTCGATGTGAGAAGTTGTCCGCATATAAATCTAAGCCACACTTCGACTTTGAGCTGTATTCAATGTAAACGGCAAACGAATTGGAAATTACAAAATTTTAAATTGAAATGGGGTATCAGTCGGAATAATGGAAATTCTAGGGTAGACTGATTTCGCTGATTGATATTCCGCAACACGATAATTGGCACATCTATTTTCAATTTTAATATATGCATGTGGGGGCATCCCTGGTAGATCAAGCCAGTTCAAAAATTCCGTTGGATTAGTAACTGCTTCATCTGCTTCCACAACGGTGATTATTGACTTATGTTATTTCCTCACTTTGAATGCTGGATTGAATAACATAATAAAGGTGAAAGATATCTTTACTCTGCGTGGCAAGAATAAGTCGTTAACTGAGGCAATCGTGATTCGTATAGCTAATAAATATTAGAAAACACTCATTGGATCAGGATTATTTTCCATGTTTCTAAGTTACAAAAATTATCAATGAGAGACGCCTTGATGTCTCATCTTGTCCAGTAATCAGTGACCTAAGCTGATTGATCGTTCAGTATCTGGGCACGCATATTCGCAGTCAACTGCAATCCATGCAAGTGTTGCTACAACGTTGGATATTGCAGGCAAGCATTTACCTCGTCCGCTGGTGTCGATTGAGAAATTACGGACAATGTTTGCCTAAACTCTCCTGTGGGCAATATTAATCGGGAGGGAGTATCGATTGTCAGACTACAGCTGGGAATTCACGTCGATAGCGTAAAAATTCCGACGGTGAATAACACGAAAATTCTGGGAGTAACATCCGATAGGCTACACAACCGCAATTGTAAATAATAAAGTACAGAACCGCAACAAAGTCCTCAAGTCGCTAGCCTGCAAAGACAAAGAAACCTTGCAGAAAACATACAAGGCTATGCGGCCGCCGGTTCTAGACTAAGCAGCGCCTGTGTGGTCGCCGGGGACTAGTAGGGTGCAATGAACGAAGCCTTCTGAGGTCGCCACAACATCATCTACGAGACGAGGCTCAAATGACCCCACCCCACGACTCGAGACATCGCTTAGCATGCTCACTAAAGCCCACTAAATTAACGCCTCTGTCTCTTTGGACAAACCCCATCGAATCTCCCGTTTGAAGGACTGGCCAATCTATGGGGGTTGTGTTAGCTGGTACAACGACAAAAACAAACAATATCATAGCCAAAGACCCATGATCTTCCACAAATGACTTCAAAGCCTCGATTGAGGGCAAAAAAAGGGTCATGCTGAAGGTTTGGTTTATAAAAATACATACATTAGAGTATGTCGAGCAGTGTTCTATTTTGGAAAAAAGGGACAAAATCAGATACCAGAGAACAAGATGAGATAGAGAAATAAATGTAACGTTCTTTTAAAGCTTTTGAGATGGGGAATTCAGGAAAAAGTCTTAGTGGAGAAACGAATTACCTTCGCCTTCAAAATGATTGTCGAAAATAGGTTTGAAATTTTTAAATTATTTATTTATTTTTTTTTGCCTGAAACCAGTATGCAATGAACTTTTTAAAATCTTTAAACAAGAGACCCACAATGATTATTCTCCTAATACTTGGGATCAAAAACGTTGCCTTGTTTTAAGAGACATTTTTTTGGTCTTTGTATAATCATTTATGAGAAATATATTTTTTCGTCTCGCGGGACGATCACTTTCAGATGGAAATTATTTACGTATCTTCATAATCATTATATGGGATTTTTCTCGTCTCTCGGGACGTTTATTTTAAGACGAAAATTATTTACGTCCTCTCCTAAAAATGATATGGGATTTTAATTTTTTTTCGTCTCGCGGGGCGTTTATTTAAGTCGAAAATTATTTACGTCTTTTCATAATAATTACATGCGACCTTTATTTTGCTCGTCTCTCGGGACTTTTATTTCAAGACGAAAATTATTTACGTCTTCTCCTAAAAATAATAGGGTGATTTTAATTTTTTTTTCGTCTCGCGGGGCGTTTATTTAAGACGGAAATTATTTACGTCTTTTCATAATAACTATATGCGATTTTTATTTTTCTCGTCTCTAAGGACGTTTATTTTAAGACGGAAATGATTTATGTCCCCCCTTTTCTCTTAATAGAATCGGGACATGTACTGTCGATTTCACGAAATTGAACGCAAATATCTCCGAGCTCGATTATTGGAATTTGATTTGCTAACTTCTGGTAACCCTTTTCAAAAAACTAAAACCACGTAAAAGCAAAGCCCTTTAATTTGACACCTCATTTTTTAAAATCAAACGAACGATACAGATTTGATGACATGAACAATCGCAGCGTTAAATATTTAACGCGTTAAATCTCCGAACTCAATTGAGAAGCTTCATTTCTATAGAAGTCCCACACAACACTGTACAGCACTCGGCTGGGTATTGGACCAAAGTAATTTCTCCGTTTTTCGAAGCTGGCCTCCGAAATCGAGAGGAAATCGGTCTTCGAAGTTGGAAATTGGACCTTTGGTAAAAAATTATTTTTAATTATTACATGTAAAAAGCAAAAAAAAAAACCTTTTGCTCTTATTTATATGGTATATTAATTTTTTTGTGAAAACTTATATTACAGGTGCTATAACGGGCCAGAGGTCAGATCTTCGACGCAGTTGTCGACGCACACCCCGACCACAGCTTAAGTATTCTCTGTGTTGTTGTTGCCTGTATTTGGCTTGTAGAATCAAAGAATGAAACCGATTCAAAATAACGTTCCGGTTTGGGTTTCGGTTTTGCCAAGTGTTTCGGTTTCGGTTTTGGTTTCGTTCTTCAAAACTTATTTCGGTTTTGGTTTCGGTTTCGTTCCGGTTTCGGTTTTTCACAGAAATTTTGTTGATATTATTTAAATCACAATGTCTTAAACGTTGAGGAAAGAAAATCGAAAATTACAGTTCACTGATAATATCAACACTAGGTTCTTTCCCTAACAATCCGGACCGGATTTGGTAATTAGAGAATAAGAGAAACATTTTCTTTCAAAAATGGAACAAAGTTCAGAAGTACGGAAACGCAAAAATCCACATTTCGTGCCCACAAGTCGAGAAACAGCTGATTCACGTTGTTCTTGTTTTTGTCACTTATACCATGTTCTGACCGACATCGGAAACATGTTTTCGTTGCTAAAACTGGTTTTCGACCTAAAACTTGTGTTTTCGTCCATATAAAATCTGTTAAACGAAAACCAGTTTTCGCTGAAAACTACTTGAAAACTCACTTTCCACTCATTCCAATCGGTGTCTTCACTATTTTTTTTCGATTACTTATCGAAGTGGAAGTCATATTTTATCATCTTTAATACGCCATTTCGGATTTATTGTTAATTGCCTGGCCAAAGCAAAATAAGAATGAAAGTTAAAGGTTGTAAATGAAAAGAAAATAAAGGAAAAATGTTTTAGTTATCGGTCAGAACATGGTATTAAATGCACACTTCGAAATTGAATTTTGGTTTCACAAATTTGATTTTAAGTATATAAAAATTTACAATACATCAACGGGCCATTCACTATTCCTTAAAAGCACCAATTATATGCAGGCAACATGTAAACACAATACAGCTGATATGCACTTTGACACTTTATCAGTTTTTACTCGGAGAAAATTTCGGGCTGTTTCGGGCAGGAAGAAGAATACACTTACGATCGAATATGTTTGAATTTTCGCTCTCTATTACCCATTTTGTTGAGTACAGGCATGATTTCTGGGCTATTTTGGGCACACGCGGGATCTCGCATTGCGTACGGGAAAGAAACTACTTAAATATAATTAATCGATTATCGATTCACAACAACAAAGTCATCAGCAGATTTTTGCGAAAAGTTACCTTGCCATACTTATTTACTACTTAACAAGAATTTTAGCAAAATGTTGCTAATTTTGGTTAAATAAATCATTTATTTCAAAGAAATTTTTATTTAATATTTTTGTAAATTTCTGGAAACCGATTGAAACCTGTGATTGAAATGGTTTCGGTATCGTTCCTTTTCAGGTCCAGATAACGGTTACGGTTTCGGTTTCGGTTTTGAAAAACGAAACGGTTTTAAACGGTTACGGTTTCGGTTTGGGTTTCGGTTTCATTCCTTGTGTAGAATTGTCGGTAGTTTTGCCCTTATTGTGTCCCTATCCCTTCCTTTTAGTATCCCGCACCCGGAGCCCAGTCACTTGGCGGGTTAAAGTTACCCCCGACAGCTTGGGTAATATTGCGAGTGGGTTCGTAACATTTGGGTTGGACCTAACCTCGGGTGCACCAACAAACAAGGTTTTATTTTTGCTTTTTGTCGCTTATTACCAGGGAACGGATTTTTAGGACCTAAAAACCTATAAAAAAATGCAAAATCAAATAACGAAATATGCAGGAAAATGCACTAGAAATCGCAAAAAAGGCAAAAGAAGGCACTAAAATAAGACAAAAACCGAAAAATAACCAAAATATACATTTATTTTAGCAATGTTTATTTTACATATAAAAAGAGAAAAACTATGAACTAGTTTCATTATATGAAAAATTTGTACTTTGAATCTTTGACTTTTTTCTCTTTTCTAGTTTTTAACTCACAAAACTTTAATTTCTGTAGTTGTATTAACATTGAACCACAAGATGCATTTTGAAGTTTTCTGGCAGCATTTTTATTCGATTTCCGCGAAGAAAAGCCATGAATGTACTAAACGTTCGCTGACGTGAGTTGAAGCAAGTGGCCCCCAATTTAAATATGGAAAGAAAAAAAGTTTTTCCCTGCCATTTACAATTAAAGTTAGAAAACGCAAAAAGGGCAAAATCAAATGTGTCACTCTTTCGATTGGCCTCAAATTTTTGTATGGGTTCTATACATAAAATAAGCTAACACGTGCTCGAGGAATTTTTTTTTTTGTTTTTTTTTCTTCGGAGATATGATCTGTCAAAATTAGCATTTTTTCGTGATTCTGCCTAATCATGTACTACTTCAAATTGTTATATCTTGGGTTCTGCGCATCGTAGAAACTTCACCTTAACGTCGTTTTAAAGCTAAAGAAACGGGCTTTTGAAGATGATTTGCGTAGTGAAGACCAGTAAATTAGGGATTTAAAATTATACCATCGTATTCCTTGTTTAATTCTCTATAAAAACACGTTTAAAACAATTGGGGGTTTTTCAAGAACTATTTTTAAAATATTTGTTTTTTTTTATGACGAGATGGCTTTTTTGTGAGAATCAACAATTTTTTGTAATTTATTTTCGAAAACTTATTTTGAGTTATATTTAGTAAGGTGTTAAACATCGGGTTTTTGCAAAAATTAAAATTTTATTGCGGACTCCGATAGAATACTTATCCAGATATAATATTTGTACGGTAAGATTTGTCTTTAAGGCGACAAACTCCTAGAAATGGGCGTGGCAATTGCAGGACTAAAGTTAGCGAAAAGTAGATTTTGTTGCAGATTTCGGTAGAATATCTCTTCGTTAATAATATTTGTTCCACACTATTTTAATCCACATAGAAAAAATAAATAATAATCTTGTCATAAAAATATTATACCTGGATAGGTATTCTATTGGAATCTGCAATAAAATTTAAATTCTCGATGTTTAACACCTTGCTATATATATCTCATCATAAGTTTTCGGAAATATATTAAAAAAAATTGTTGACACTCACAAAAAAAAACCATCTCGTCATAAAAAAAAATATTGTAAAAATAGTTCTTGAAAAACCCCCAATTTTTTAAAAAATGTTTTCTATAGAAAATTAAACAAGGAATACGATGGTATAATTTTAAATCCCTAATTTACTGGTCTTCACTATGCAAATCACCTTCAAAAAGTTCAATTGTTAATAGCTAAGTTAGCTTTGGGACAATCTTGACCACCTTATACATAGAAATGTTAAGCCCGTTTCTTTAGCTTTAAAACGATGTTAAGATGACATCTCTCTACGATGCGCAGAACCCGAGATATAATGGTTTGAAAAAGTACATGATTAGTCAGAATCACGAAAAAATGCAAACTTTGACAGATCATATCTCCGAAGAAAAGAAAATAAATACAAAATCCTCGAACACGTGTTGGCTTAAACATACAAAGAACTCATAACAAAAATTTGAAGCGTATCGGAGACATGACATAATTTTTTTTACGAAATCTGTCCGACTTAAAAAAGAATGGCTCGTATATGGAATCAGGGGCAAGCTAAATCGTGGACATTCTTAACTGAATATACTCTCTCTCTTTAGCAGAAAAAAGGCAATTTCCATAAAATCTGTTGCCTGCTTATTACAGTTCGTTTTGTGATTTTAGTACTTTTGCCGCATTTGAATATTGAGTGATTTGTTAATTTTTGGGCTCACCCTACTAGTCATATTTGTAGGTAATTTGCTACTTGTTAATAGTTCCCTCATACAATTGTTGTTGTCCGTCAAATTACAATTACCCTGTTGTTCCCCCTCAGCCGGCACGAGTGTCAAGTTAGCACTACACTTTTCGAAATTGGAAAAGTTAACTACGGCATTAATTGTAGCTTTTTTGTAATAAATTTGTTGTGGAAAAAAAATTAGTAGCTCTCGTTTTTTAAGACAAAATGGTATGTAGTGCTAACTTGACACCATACACCTAGTCGATAGAATTGGGATATCCAATATGTTACTATGCCATTAATTGTAGCTTTTAACTTTAAAATTTGTTGTGAAAAGAAATCAATTTGTAGCTTTCCTTCCACAACAAATTTACAACAAAAAAACTACAATTATTGCCGTTGTACCCATTTCAATATCTCAATTCTGTCGCCAATGGGGCATGGTGTCAAGTTAGCACTACATACTAAATTTTGTTCGAAAAAGGGTCAACTCGATTTTTTCCAGAAAAACGAAAGCTACAAATTTTTTCTTTTCACAACAAATTTTAAAGTTAAAAGCTACAATTAATGGCATAGTAACATATTGGATATCTCAATTCTATCGACTAGGTGTATGGTGTCAAGTTAGCACTACATACCATTTTGTCTTAAAAAACGAGAGCTACAAAAACACTACAATTAATGTCGTAGTTAACTTTTCCAATTTCGAAAAGTATAGTACTAACTTGACACACGTGTGTTTTGTACAGTTTTGTACATAGTCAGAAACAAATTGAGAGATTCACTGTCATTTTCCCCAACGAGAAACGTTTGCTTTTCGTTTGTGACAATTGTACCATGGTATACGTTTTATATGTATGCAAACGTTTCAATTACGTGAAAAATATTTTTTTCTGTAAATTTTCATATCCAATTCAATTAAAAAACATTTTTTATTTTTTTTATTCATTGCAGCCATCCGTTTTGTGTGTAGTTATTGCATATGTGTACATACATACTACTAAACTACTGTAGTGTACTATCGCCAAATTGAATTCAGCCGTTTTGTTTTCGTATTGTACCGAACTGTTGAAGTAATAAACGAAACGAAATAGTAACGTACAATATAGTTTATTTTCATACCCTGGTATTGTGAGAAACTTCACGTAACTTCCGTACTCTTGCGTGACTGAAATTTTTGCTGGCGTGAGCGTGCGTGAGCTAGATTTCCGTCAATCACGTAATTTTCACATATCGAACCCTAACCGTCAAAATGATGTGAGCGACATTTTTCTCAAAATTTTCTTTTTGATGCAGAAATGTTCCTAGAGCATCCAGGCGCATTTCTGCATCAAAATTAAAATATTGAAAAAAATTACGAATTCAAAGGTACAACAGATGAATCAGCAGAAATAGTTTTTGAAATCATTAATGCAGAAATACAGGTTTAATGGAATCAGAAAAACAAAAATTGTGACGGTGTTTAAAAATTTTGGGAGAACGCTAAGGATCTTCCACTTCTTAGAAGTCTTTTATGGCAAATTTTAAACAGCTAGCTCAGCAACTATTGAAACAGTTTTTTCTGCGTCAGGTAGAATTCTAGAAGAAAGACGTACACGATTGGTGAAAACCTTGACAAAATAATATTTTAAAACATTTAAAATTACACTGAATGAATATTGAAGAGAATTCTTTTCTATAAAATTAAAAAAAAAGTTAATAGTGCCAGGCAAGGTGCTTGGCTAAGCTTTTATTGCAATGCTTGTGCGTTAAAGCCTATTTATAGGAAATGATATTTATACATCTACATCTATATATGAATACGCCACAAGAAATTTTGCAATCCCTTTTTTTGAAGGCACCGTTCGCTCGATTTCAATGAAACATATACCGATTTCAAGGATATAACTTCCTCTAATCCAGAAATGTTAATACCGATATATAGGGGGCGTGGCATCTGACATATACGACTAAAATGTGAATACCACTATATCTCTAAAACGAATTATGGCTGGAGAACTGAAACTTAGCACAGATGCATAGATTGTAAATACCTTACTTACGGTGAAATATGGTAGGTACTGGGAAAGTGGGCGTGGCACCTCCTATACAAACTGCAATTCTCATATTGCTTATCTCTGGAACCGCTTATGCTGACGTCCTGAAATTTAACACAGCAACATTTGTTGTCAATACAGTACTTACGGCGAAGAGCGGTAGATTTTTGAAAGGCGGGCGTGGCACCGCCCATACAAATTGAAATTCTCATATCGCTTATCTCTACAACCGCTTATGTTAACGTCCCGAAAATTGACACAGCTACATATGTTGTCAATACCGTACTTTCGGCGAAAAGTGGTAGATTTTGGAAAAGGGGCGTGGCACCGCCCATACAAACTGAAATTCTCATATCTCTGGAACCGCTTATGCTGACGTCCTGAAATTTGACACAGCAACATATGTTGTCAATACCGTACTTACGGCGAAGAGTGGTAGATTTTGGAAAGGAGGACGTGGCACCGTTGTTTGACATATTAGTCAGTGATGAACATCTAATCTATATATACAAATACATATGCATATTTTTTATAAATTAAAATCGAGGTACCTTTTTCGGTCTATTTTCAAAAGCTACTGAGGAGGAGACTTGATAGAATAAGCATTAATTAATTCTAATTAATTAATTAGATTTTAAGTTTTGCTGTAAATTCGCTGTAAATTATGCTGGGGGACTTCAAAATAGTATTTCGCATAAACTATTTAGTACATATTGGTGACAGGTAAAATTCAAAAGTGTATAAAACAAGATGTCGAATTTCGACAACTGGGCGATACTAGTATGTATAAATTAAGTTCCAATTTAAAAAAAATGTCCGCGAAGAAGCGTTCGTGATTAAAAAACTAGGCGTCGTGATCGTGCACGAACGTGATTGAAAAAACGTGAATGTGCGTGATTTACAAAACCATCAACGTGAGCGTACGTGAACATAGGCCAAAATAACCCACGCGCCCATCTCTAATACATATCAAAGAAAAATTAATATGGTTTGTTATGAGGTAATTAATAGAGCAACAGAAGCCAAAGCAACAATTTCAAAATTTTTGTCTGTTTGAATGTTTGTACGCGTGTCACTCGAAAAATAATGCATGGAATTGAATGCAGTTTTCACCAGTGAATTGTTAGAGGTCTAACTTAAAATTTAGAAAAAAATTAGGGAGTTGCCACCTGCAGGAAAATTGCAGTTTAAGTAAATTGACAATATCAAACAAACATTGTAATACGGCGGTCAAAAGAAAAAGGTTTAAGTCGTAAATGTTTTTGTGGACGATTGGCACCTGTTTGAAAATTTTAATTTAATTTAATTGATAAGATAAATTGTTTGAAAATCTTAATTTAATTGATAAGATAAATTAAATATGGCAATATGGGTATCAAACTAAAGAGGTTTAAGAAAATTTACTGCCAAAAATACTTTTGAGTAGGGTTGCCACCTGTATGAAAAATTGTATTCAAATAAATTGATGAAATAATTTAGATATTACAATACAAAAATATTTTTGAACGGAGTTGCCACCTATTTGAAAAATTTAGTTCAGTTAAATTTATAAGAAAAGATAAATTATTATAAATTATTGTGTGTGTGTGAATTAATTATTATAAATTATTATATTGAGTTAGTAAAATTTTGGAGAAAGTGCGTGTTATGTAGACTCGAGTCATACGATTATAAATGAAAATCCTTGGAGAAAGTCGATGCCCTACCTATTTTATAAAAAGCTTCGAAAATATATTAACCAACACATGCATTCATATAAAGTTCTATATTTTACTAAATAATAAATTGAAAATTTCTTTGAGAATCTCACTCTCTATAAATAAAGCTCTTTAAACCTAGTTTATTTTTTATGAATGATGCCATGAAAGTCTTCGGAGGGTTGGTGGGTTGGTTGAAATGGTGAGTTTAACAACACCAATTAGCACTTATGCGTGCCGTTTTAAAACCACTACTCGCAATTTACTCCGAAAATAAAGTACGAAAAGAAAGCAACAGAAGTCGGTTATTTCTCTCTAATCCAGCATGTGGAGTTCAAGAACATCACTTATGTCTGTTAAATCGCAGTAGCAGGGTTAGTTTAAAAGCCTGATTCTAGTCGTACAAATACTCCACCGTTTCTTCTATATCTGCTGAATTACAGCTTGTCTTGGCATGGATTCCAACGGCCCAGTGCCCTGTGTAAACAGCAGTTAGTTTTCGGAGGAAGTAACAAAAATATTCTTAAGTCACCGTGAAGCACGCCAGGTAATTGCTAGTTATAACAATGTAAAGCTGTTAGTTGAACTTCTCCGTCATGAAATTTTTCCTGACGATTGCGGATAAACTATAGGCTGAACTTGCCTTGCATAGAGGTCAAGGACTTAAAACCACTCTCCTTCAACTGATACCAGTAATGCCCACAAATTGGGTCAGCCTTTCCACGTACTAAGGAAACTGAAATGTCATTTCATTTTTTATTAGACATTAATGAAGACTTTCTAAAGGGCAGATCCCTTTCCGCCGCGCACTGCTAACCACTACGTCACAGCGATCGCAATAACAGTCACTCAGAGAAGTATTCGTAAATTAGTTTTTTCACAAATATTCAAAATGTTTTCCATCATAAATCTTTTTCGTTAATTTTCATTTAAAATATAGCTCATTCTATAACAAAAGCCATATAATTCATTCTTGCAAACTTTGCACAAATATCATAAAAATGAATCAAACTTAAAAAAATGTTCATCAAAATCTCAAACTTTTTATTCAGAATTTTTAGAAAAAAATACAGTATGTAGTTTTGTAGCCCGCTCAATTCTTGTAAAATAAAGTGCAAGTTTCAAGTAGCTACTTTTATATGGAAGAAAATGCGCAACTCCCCCCGCATCTAAAAAAACAGCAGTAATTTTTAGCTACTGGAAACTTGCACTTTATTATAGCAAAATTGAACGGGCTACAAAAATGCATACCAAAAATTTTTCTAAAAATTCTAAATAAAAAGTTTGAAATTTTGATGAAATTTTTTTTAAGTTTGATTCATTTGTATGCATTTTGAACAGAGTTTGCAAGAATGATTTATATGGTTTTTATTATAGAATAAGCTATATTTTAAATGAAAATTAACGACAAAGATTCATGATGGAAAATATTTTGAATATTGTGAAAATACTAAATTACAAATACTTCTGTGAGTGACTGTATATATTTTAAAATAAGATCTTTCGATTGGTGTTATCAGTTTTTGAATATCTCCTTTAGTGCTTATTTATAATAGATTTGTTATAGGATGTGTACTGAGACCATAGGTCTATTGGGCCTTCAGAGCTCATCACAACACGTCGTCCTATTATATCGGTTATTTAGTACAAATTTAACTAATAATGCAGTCATACTAAGCAAATTAAGATTTTTCGAATGGCATTATCCATTTTTGGATATCTCCTTCAGTTTCCGAGAAATTGAGTAATAATTTTCGTTAATTTTGTAAAAGTTTGTATCACATTTTTTCGTATTTCATACAAAGTGGCTGCAAAATGTTTGACAAATGTAGCATACGATAAAATTTTACTAAAGAAAACCCCCCATAAACTCAAAACTAATTATCAATTATCAATACAAATAAACAACCCTATTGCGAGTGCTGCTTCCTCGTTCAATAAGTGAGTGTGAATGGTTTTTAGTCACCCATCCTTCTAAAAACAAACAGTTGTAGAAGGATGAGCGACTAGAAACTGTTCACAGTCGCTTATTGAACGATAAATCGACATTTACAATACCATGGAAAAGTGATAATCGAAGAATTTTTTTCTTTTCGTTCTATGTCGGTTTTACAAAGTGTTCACCTTTTGTTACAACTATATGATACCAAAGGTCTATATTTTACATTACATTATTTGATTTACCATATTTACCGATGCAACACATATTCACAACTTTTAACAATAATCTGTTTTGTTATTTAATTTTAGTCATTTTTTTATAAAGATATATTTATTATTTAACAAAAACCACATAAAAAATACTAATGGAAAAATAACCAAGTAAAACAAATGCCAGAAACTAAAGTCTAGAGTGTAGACAGTTTATATATATAATGTATAAGAAAAAGTGGTGAAAAGGCAATTTTTTCATTTGAAAATGCGCAGGCCCGAAACTCCTTTCCGACCCACGGTTTCTTCTTCTTTCGCTTAGAATTATCTAAAGAATCCGAAAACTCCATGTGATTTATTAAAATAAGAATCGACCCACGCTAATGTGTATATTCAAACCGAACAAATTCGATTATCATTATGTATGTAAGTGATAGTAAGCTTTCAGTTGTCGTAACTGATCACTGAAAAATATCTGGAGTGTTCGAATACTACTAAATCGATAACTGAGTGGAAGATCGACCCATGTCGGCAGCCAGTTCGAAAACGCCCTATCTCAGAAAACTTTTCCACAATACTCTATATCAGAATTCGGTTCAGAAACGCACTAGTTCAGCTACCGATTCAAAAACACCCTACCTCAGCACATTTTCAATGTATTTTCAGCTGAGATGGGGCATTTTTGAACCGAATTCTGAGATAGGCCGTTCTTCAATCAAATTCTGAAGTGGAGCGTTCTTGCAGTGTTTTGATATAGGGCGTTTTCGAACTTGGTGCCCAGATACTAGGTCGATCTTCCACTCCGGAGTCGATATGAATCTAATATGAATGTACTGCTTAATATGAAAACATAAATACATACTATTATACAATAAGAAAATTAATTTACATATTTACCTTCACCGGTGCGGTAACCTTTTGATTGGGCATTCATATTGGAAAGTACACTTGAAATATTTGTTGTTGGTAGTGGTAGTAGTGGTGGTGGTGGGTGTTGCACTGGTTTTGGTCGCTGTGGATACACGTTGAAGGCTTTTATTAAGTGTAGTAGGAGCAGAAAACAACTATGGTAGTAGAGCGCGTCGTCCAATAGGTTTATTTATCGTGCTAAATGCACTAATGGCAACTGATGATGAAAATGCGTAGAGGCACAAAACAAAATAAAACTTAAAATTGCATTCGATGTTCTAGTCGCAAGTTTTGTCAAAGATTATTTTTTAATGGTTTATCGTTTTAAAGATTTAAACACGTTCACTTGTTTACCGTTTTGTAAGGAGGCAGTGACAATTCACTGAAAGCCTTTCTAAATGTATGTGTTTGTTTTGTATGTATATGGTAAATGCCGAAACACAGCGCCTTTGTAGGATTGTATGACGAAAGCTTTTTAGTGTTATATCAATCGCTTTTGTTGTTATGGACTATTTTTTAATGTTATCGTGCTTACTATTGAATTATTTAAGTGTTTGCTTCTTTTACTAAAATTCACGCATACTTTCAATCGTTCATTTACCAATTGTAGCCTTTTTGCGCGACCTCGAACAGCTGAAGTAAGCCTTTTATTATCCTATTGTTTTTATTTTTATGCAGTGTTTTTTTTATTATTTTTGATAGTTTTTTACGCCATATTCATATTTTGGGGGAAGTTTTAAAGATATAACCGAAAGTGTTTTCAACGTAAAACCTAAACCGATAGTGGTAGCTTTGTTGACGATACGCTGTTTGGATGTATTTTTGGTTGTTTGAGTACTGGGCTGCTATTTATGTTACTCTAAACTTTAAATGTAGCACAGTTACTTTAAAACTTATTTAGAAACTACTACAGTTTACAGCACTCCTTTCTCCAGTACCCCAGATCGGCCGCGCTTCTGCTTTTCCACAACTGTAGTAGGTGCTCCAAGAATGTTTATTTTGTAATTTTATGTTTGTGTTTAAGGGTTTTTTTTTGCTTATGCATATAAGCTTATTATGTATTCACTTAATTAATATAAAATATAATATAATAATATACTATAGTATATATGTATCGAAGTCCTTTAAGATATCACGAATTTGTTTCAATGTTTCATTATCTTCATTTGCATTTGCTTTAGTTGTTTCTGTTTTGTGTTGTAGTTTTATTTCTAAGAATTTTTTTATAGTAATTCTATTTTTTTTTTTAACTCTATTAATTCAATTTAAATTAACGAAAATTTCATTTGTTGCTGTTTTGTAATAATAATCTTTGTTTTTTGTTGCTGTTCCTTACTTTTCTGTTTATAGTTTATATTATAAATTTACAATAATTATCACAGAGTTGTTAAATCTTTCTTTGAATTTTTGTTTGTGTTTTGTGGTTTTTATAAACTCTTGGTTTCTTAATTCTCTCTTGTTTTGCTATTGTTGCATATTATCAATCACACATACACACTGTAGGTACTAGACACATTCACATGCGCACACATCCATTTATAGTATTTTTGTTTTCCATTTTGCTTAATGTAGCTATTATAAATTTCCTCGGTTTGTTGCTGCAGTCTAACTAAATCAGTTCCGGCTTTCGCCTTCTATCTCCACTCTTTACCCGGACACTCCTTCTAATATGTCCGTGAGGGGTGTACAGAGTGAGCGTAGCAGGCGCCCCTCAGCAAATGACACTCCAGCGCCTATACGTCCTCTTGTTTTGCTTTTTCTTTTTACTTAAAGATGGTTTTATTTAAGAACTTCGTTGCTGATTCAAATACTTATTGGGTTCTTGTTGTGGTCAGTTTAGATATTTTTATTGTAAAATATGTATTTTGTTCACATGTAAATGTGGCGTAAATGTTTTTTAGTTTATTTTTGGATATTTTAATTTTTTGTTTTGCTAATTTCGATTTCTGCGCTTCTTGCTAAATAATAATGTTTATTATTTATTTTTAATTTTTCATTCAAATATTGGTTTTTTGAGTGTTTTAAATTTATTTTTTCCGTTTTAGGTTTTTGTTGCTAAGTTGCATTTGTTGGTTTGAGTTAGAATACCTTCATTACAACTTTCGACTAATTTGCTACTCTACAGCTTCTTTGTACGATAAACTGACTTTCGCTTATTCTTTGCCTTCCGTTTGATTCATCAGTTGTTCGGTTCGGTTTTATTCGAATGAAGTGTTTCGATGGCTTTTTATTTCCGCCTGAAGTCGCTTAGGACTGTGTGTTGAAGGAATTTGGTTCAACTTTCTTCTGAAAGATCTGCAATTTGTTTAGAAGCGTTTATAGTCTGTTGAATCGTATTGTTGCTGTAGACCTGTAGTACCTGGGTACGCGGTATTTGTTAAAGTGGCGGGTATTTGGCCAACTATGCGTAAGCAGTAAAAATTACGGGTGCTGATGTGTTGATACTTGCAAAACGGAAAATCCAAACGGCTTTTTCAACGCTGTTTTTGTTGCCTAATCTTTATCGATTGGTTTTCTTGGCTTTCTTTCACTTCTGTAAGCACACTTTCAGCACTTAGCTATCCCCAGTTCCCACAATGAACCACCAAATATGATCCCAGCTGTCTGGTTTTTTTTTTGTGTTTCAATGGTTCTTTTTTAACACCTTTTAATATAAAGTTTTGTTGCGATTTACTTATCCAGTTCTTTGTTTTTATTTTTTTCACAACACTTATTTTTTAATCTGAAATTTTTATTTTTGGTTTTATAGTTAATAATTTGTTGTTGTTTTTAATTAATTCTTTTATTGCGTTTTGTACTTTAAAACTTTTCTTGTTAGTTTTCTTTTTTGTTGCTGGTTGTGTTGCTTTTGTTTATATTGCGATTCCAATTTACAGCTGCTAGATATTTTTATTTTTCAAACTGCATCCTTTACCGATCCGCTTCCGTTTAAAATCTGTATGGATGTTATGGAGTGTTGATGGTCTTCAAAGGAGATGTGTTGGGGAATTTGGTGGAGTGTTTATTTGATTAGAGTGGGAATAATGGTGGTTTAGGATTAAATTTTTGGAACCTTATATACCGCAAATTGTGAGAGTTGCACAACAATATATACTGGCGCGAGGAAGTCTTTTACGATGTTGGCAACTATCGCACACGCTGGACGATTGCGATTATGTGGTTATTATTATAATTTTTTTTTTTGTAGATTTGAATTGCTTTATCGGTAAATAGTCTATATCTGCTGTTGATGGCAATGTTTACTTTTTGTTTTCAATAGCGTCAGACATCGGAATGCTCCTTTTATGAGTTTATGGATTTATGATTTTCTAAATTTATATTTTGTAACTTATGATACACTACATTAGTTAACCATGTGGCAGAGTATTCAGATGAAAAGTATTGTTTCACATTTACTTGATTAAACCGCAATCTGAAGCAAGGGACAAGCCCGTTTTGAGGCAATTACTATCTCCGTCTAAGTTGTTTGACCTATCTGGCTACTCCAATCGCCTCCACCTTGAGATTCTTGAAAGTATGTTGGTCAACTATTTTATGGAACTGATACTGAATTACCTTTGTTTAGACATTTTTAAGATATTTTTTTTTGTTTTGTTTATTTTAGGCATAGGGAAATCCAATATTGTTGAGTATTGAGAAAAAATTCTGATGCATTTGCAGCAATTTGTAATCAAGTTGACTAAGTTGGTTTCCAACAACAAAATATAAAAAGTCTGGCACACGCGCGGATGTGCACACGCGTGTTAGCACTGTCTCGCAAGCGTTTGCCGAACGAACGTTATTTGTTTTTAAATGCTTTGGATAAGTAATAAATTTTGTTATTTTTAACTTTTTAATATTAAAAAAGTTTGGAACAAGAAATTAGTCGCCTTAATTTCTAATTCCTCCACCATAAATTACGCCTTCCTTGAGCTCAGTCCTTTTTGTATTTTTAGATATATTTTAATCGTGCGCGATTTTGTTGTTGGTTTTTGTAATTTGATTAACTTGTTTTGTTTTTGTAAGTTTTTGTTGATTTTGTTATTTCGTTTTCGATGGTGTTTTATTATGATGAGAATAGTTAAGTGTGATGTCAAAACGGAGTTTTAGTTACAAAAGCTGAAAATATTAAAAAGATATATGTACATAATATTATAAACAGTTTACGTGTTGAAAGAGCATAAAAACTGCACACAGAAATTTGTGGAATGCTGCTGAAGTGACAGTCCTGCCCAGATGTAAATCTGTGCCGTTCCGGTTACGTACGTACATACATATTGAAATAAGTAAATATACTCTTACAATATGTGTTTACAGTTAACCGATTTTTGGGATTTTAGTTCAACTTGTAAAAGAACATCTTAGTACTATATTTATTCGCAAGCGCGTTTATAAAATATGCTAACTTTGACTCTTTATACTCAAAACGAGTTGTGCAGCTAATTAGCCACGATTGACTTCCTCTTTGTTAAAACGTATTTATTGATTTCTTTTTTTGTTAATATTTTGTATACTAGCTGCTACTTTCGAGTTTAGTTTAGCATCTTCGTGGCATCCCTTCAATGTTAATCAAAGGTCCTTTAAAATGATATGCTAGTACTTTTTGTACTATTATAAATAATTCCAATATGGGCATAAAACATTTACTTTGCGGTCAACGGCATTGAATTTCTGTTCAACTTCGTTTCTTGGAGGGCTCATGAGGACCTTTACAGTTAAATTGTAGGACCTCGCAATGGGAGACTGATTGCATTGTGTGGTGTTAGGGAGTTTGTTGCCTGCCGGCCCCATTGCGGTGTGTGTTGCGGAAGGGGGTGCTGCCCTGTGGTGGTAGTGGGGGCGTCGCGGGGGGAATTCGCGACTGAGCAGCACAGCAGGGGCCCACATAGTCACTCGTCCAATCTCGCGTAGAGCACAGTACGGAACACGCCCGTAAGTAGTACCAGCCAATGTAGGAATTACACTTGACAGTTCTCACATTACGGTATATTCTGGACCCACACACCGAGCAGATTGTAGGAGTTGCAGGGGCGGCGGTTTATTGCTGCGAGTGTGGTTCTGTTCGAATGGGTCTGTAGTAGTTTTGTGTTGAGGGCGGTTGAGTTGGTATTAAGTTGCTAAAAATCGCCTCCTTTTTTGTATTTTTTTTTTAAGCATTTTCTTCCATACGAAGTATGTTCGACAATATTTTTGAAGTGAAACTTCTTTAGCGGCGATTGGTTGGTTGGGAGTAAATTGGCAAATTCCACGGAAATTGCACACGGAAATGGTGCAACGGAAATGATGCAACAGAAATGGTGCAACGGAAATGGTGCAACGGAAATGGTGCAACGGAAATGATGCAATGGAAATGGTTGGGGCTGAAACAAGTGATTCTTGTGTGTATGCACATGGTATTGATTTAACAAAAACTTGCTAATAAAAGGTTAAATAATAACACTTAGAAAAAGACCAATACGAGAATGAAAGTAAAGGTGAGTACGTACATAGATAAAGAAAAGGATAAAGGCAAAGGTAAAAATAAAAACAAAAACAAAGATGCGTAAAGATATAGGCAAAAATTAAGACCAAGGTAAATTTGAACACTTCACTTATGTATATAAGGGCAAGGGTGAGAGGAATATGTAGCTGAAGAAAATGATATACATAAAAGTAAAGACAAAGAGGAGGATGAGGATACCGATAAAAGTAAAGATGAAGATAAGGGGAAGAAAGATTAAAATAAAGGTAATTAAAGAGAGAAGGATATAGAGAGACACAATCTGGGAATTATTTTGGTATCTTAGAGATTTTCGGGATTCTCGAGACTTTTCGATAAAATCGATATTTTTATTGATTTTGTTATCGATAATTATCGATTTTGTTATCGCTATTGATCGATTTTGTTATCGCTATTTATCGATTTTGTTTGCGGTATTTATCCATTTTGTTATCGATATTTGTCGATTTTGTTATCGATATTTATCGGTATATATCGATTTTGTTATCGATATCTATCGATTTTGTTATCGATATTTTTATCGATTTTGTTGTCGATATTTATCGATATTGCTATTGATATTTATCGATATTGCTATTGATATATTTATCAACATTCATATATGTACATACATATGTACATATTTCGATATAATAATAGATTTTGTTATCGATGAATCGCTATATTTATCAATATTATTGAAGTGAAACTTCATGGAAATGGTGCAACGGAAATGATGCAACGGAAATAATTGGGGCTAAAACAAGTGCTTATTGTGTGTATGCATATGGTATTAATTTAACAAAAATTTGCTAATAAAAGGTTAAAGAATAGAAAAAGACCAACACAAGAATGAAAGTAAAGGTGACCACGTACATAGATAAAGAAGAGGATAAAGGCAAAAGTAAAAATAAAAACAAAAACAAAGATGCGAAAAGATAAAGGCCAAGATTGGGTATTTATTTACAGGGACTTTTTTTGTTAACAAGTTTCTTAAACTAATATCAAAACTAATGCTAATACCATTATTTTTAATGGTGGTAACTTTTAATGACCTCTACTGTTCATTCTGTTTTTTCACGATAAAAACATAACAAGGTAAAAACATTGAGAGGCAATCTAATGTTTGCCAGCAATATCCTTGCAATCCAAAGTTCCCGAAATCTTAAGGCAATCTTTAGTAGTACACTTAGGTATTTATTTATGTGATACATGCGCTCCTCAGAAAGCCGCATAAAAAAGTTCTTTACTTTCATACAAAAACAGGGGATCCGTTCCAGAATTTTTAAAAACCGCATAAATTCAGATACCGCATATAAAAACAAAAAAAAACGCACAAACAAATCCAGTGAGACAATATTAAGCAACAAAAAAAAAAAAACAATTTATTTCTCCCCTTCAATACTTATTATTCCATGTAAAACTGAACAATAACGAAATAAATAGAATTTTATCTGTATTTCAACCAAAATGCCAAAAAAATACCACAATAAATGCATGAATTATGTAAGCATATAAAGACAAATTAATTACACACTGAAAGCAAGTACAAAAAACTCTCAAAAAAGCAACGGCTTGAAAAACCGCATTAAATTCAAATCCGCATAAAAAACCGCATAAAAGGAGTCCAAGTGTATCACTTTTCTGCAACGTTTTTTACGAATCTTCAAAGTAATTTATAGAGGTTGACACGAGCTCATAAAGAAATTTCTGTACGAAAAATAAATCAAATTCTGAAAAACTTTGCAAGAAATTCTTGACATAGCAGCATTATTAAGAACCGAAGAGTGCACAGTTTATTTCATTTAGAAAATTTGGCACAAGGTAGTTGTGCGATATTAAAAATTTTCGGCACAATGACAATGCAATATAAAATATAGATAAATTCCCTTGATGGTCCAGGAGTCTTGATACAAAGGCGGTCAAAACACAGTAAAATTTATGGCTAGCGAGCGTTATGTGTCAAAGAACGTAAAAACGCTAAAAAGTTGTTAAATAATAAGTATAGTTTCAGGTGCTAGTAAGAGAAATACCGTAAATTAGCTTCAGCTGTGTTTAACTGGCCAAAATGTTAAATTTTAGGCACTTCTGTTAAGAATTACATTATTTGTTTTCCTCACACAGCGAGTTAGTGAAATACAGCGATACGATAAAAGGCACGCAAAAGGCGCATGCATCCATCTAAAAGTGTGCCTCTTCTGATTACTGTTAAGGCGATGTGGATAATGCTACATAGTCGTGTTCCATAGGATGTTATAGGTAGACGGAAAATAATTGTATATAATTAACATAATTTATTTATATTTGGCCGTTAATTTTGTTTTATTTCAAGAAATCTTGATTTCAAAAATAGCTTATTTTGAACTTTAACATTTGATAATTCTTGTTGAAGTTTCCCCAAAAAAAAAGAAGTATATAGTTATACTCAGCTCAATCATCTCTATCGATCCCAATATTTTTTTTTTATTTGAGATTTGGAGCCAAACTGCATTTATGGCGTAACTCTAACGAAAGCTTAACTTATTTTATTTTAATAATTTTAGTGCAGTTTTTACAAAAATTTCTTGCTAAAAAATCCTTTTTACACTACTTTGTTTTATTCTTTTGATTGAACATGTTAAATAAAAGCTTGTTTTAAAAAAATATTTTTCTTGCATTATTTTTTATATAAATACATCATTTTGGTCTCCCCTCTCACTGAGTTATTCAACTTGAATTCCGGTCAACGGTCCATGTTAACCCCTAGATTTGGTTTGTCTTTTCCGTGGCCCACATAACGTCCTATGAATTCTTTCATGATGGAACTGGTGCTGCAAAGTCTACAGTGTAGACTACCATCATCGGACCTTTCGTCATACATTCAGAATTTTCCCGGTGGTGGGACCCAATTATCCCTTCCTTAAACAAATTGGTATTGAAAACCTTAACGGAGTCTAGGCTGGTAAGTATACACATACATTTGTAATAATAATAATAGATTGGCGCTTACACATATTTTAGTGTTTGGCCGAGCTTCTCCTCCGACTTATGGCGAACGCCTTGATGATGTCAGACAAAGCGGAGAGACCTACAGTTTTACGCCGACTCCGAACGGCGATTGTATGTTTATGTGAAGCCGTTTTTCATGGCAGAAATACATTCGAAGGTTTGCCATT
Source organism: Rhagoletis pomonella (assembly GCF_013731165.1). Classification (NCBI taxonomy): domain Eukaryota; kingdom Metazoa; phylum Arthropoda; class Insecta; order Diptera; family Tephritidae; genus Rhagoletis; species Rhagoletis pomonella. The sequence goes on from NW_023458564.1 coordinate 29,198,193, forward strand.
GTGTCGAGGGGCAGCGGTGGCCTTTTTCTACATTTTTTTTCCGATGTTGCTTTAACCTGGACTTGAACTCAGACACTAGGGAAAGGAAGCGCGCACTGCTTACCACTAGACCACAGCGGCCACCGATAATAATGACTGAAAATTAAAAACAAGTGTTATGTGAACAAAGTTATATCTACCCTTGCGCACAATGGGTATAAATATAAGGGGACCACGCAGAGTAATGGCTTGTGCAGATATTACCCATGGTATGCACATATTAGGGCATTAAATCCCGAAGCATTTTAACAATCCCGGGATTTCGGGATGCAAAAATTCTAATCCCGATTCCCGATTTCGACTTCATCACCACTGTTTGCATTTTACAGTAGGTTCGCCTTTGTCAAACCACACAGATTCATTGTCACCACACTTGGTCTTAGAGGCATTATGCTTAGTAAAAAAGTACATCATTTGATGTTGAAATATTTTGTATAGTATTCTTGACGGCGAAAAAAGGCGCGTAAAAAAAATTTTCGAAAAAAAGATGCTTATGAAAAATTTCAACGAAGTATGTTAAGAGTCTTTGACGCCGAAATTTTTTTATGCGTCTTTTTTCACCGTCAACTTTTGAGCTCGCGCCTTTATTCGTGTCTAGTGACGATCTGTATTACTTGTCAAAGACATTTACTTATATTTGCAGAAATCCCTTTCCAAAAAACGCCAACAAAATAAAATGAACAACAACGCTGCCACACCTTAGAAGCTTGTGTTTTCAATTGCTACCAGATTTTTCATTATTACACAGTTGTTGCATAGTGAAATAATATACAAAATATTATTTCACTATGCAGTTCTTGCACAAAATGTTTAACAAGTACAGTGTTCAGGCAGGTCCTGAAATTCACTTCCAAGTGCAAATGGCTCAAGTTCACTTTGACTTCATATTTTGGTGTTCTGTATTTCTCGTGTTTCATGTCAAATGAATTCATTTTTTCCTATTCAACATCTCTTTAATTCTGTAAATGGATCCCGGGATTTCGAGGCATGGAAAAATGTTCGGGATTGAATTCCCTAGTACCTACATGTGTATGGAGTAACGGGAAAGTACACACGAAACGAGGTGAGCGCTCAAAGTTGCCGTACAATTGGAGTAATCTGGAGTTTTACGCCGCTTCCGAACGGTAGATAAATTTTCCATGGCCGAAATACACTCGGAGAGTTGGATGCCCGCTAGAGGACCATTGATATTAGAAAAAAAATTTGATTGGATGTTTCAGGGATCGAACCGGGATCCTTTAGTGAGTATCTATTTGTAACTACACGTAAAATGTATTTCCTCTTCTTACCAGAATCTTCCATACTTGAAGCATAAGGAGTAATATT
>NW_023458564.1:29209557-29225349 GCF_013731165.1 Rhagoletis pomonella
CCAAGAATAAAATAATACCAGAGCGAGTAGGTTGAATAACCAAAAACGAAAAAAATACATAAACGACGAAATATTTGAAAATAGGTTTTTAAAACGATTATTAAAATAATAGAAAAGATTGTGTAATAACATTCATTTGAAATGGCGCATAAGCTGATGCAATCAGCGAAGGCTATGGAGCGTTGCCTTCGGCGAAGCTATATTACCACTAACCTGAATGTGGTAGCTTCAGGACGCAATGTTGTTGGAACGCCTGCGTTTATAGAAATACCAGTAATACAATATCTTGTGGAACAGATTCAGTACTTTTGCAAAAAACCACCAAAAGGATTTGAAAAGTATTTTGAAGAAGGAAAGGCAGCGGACAAGAAATCTGAGACTGATGCATCTAAAAACAAACCTACCACAAGTAAAGATAGCAGTAGTACTACTTCAAGCAACAAAAGTGATTGGAGCTTTGGTATGTTTACTAACAGCTCAAAGGGGTCAGAAGGGAATCGAGGACCCGGTGGTGGAGGCGGTAGGCCACTTGGAGAGGGTAGCGGCGGTGATCGCGAAAAATGGATAATATTTGGTGCAGTCAGTGCGGTTGCATTGGTTGCATCGATCGCATTTTTTGAAATGGGATACAAGGAGATCTCATGGAAGGAATTCGTCAATAAGTTCGTATGATTTTGTGGTACTTGCTGTATCTTAATAACTTTTGGTTTCCAGCTACCTCAATAAGGGCTTAGTCGAAAAGCTGGAGGTGGTCAATAAAAAGTGGGTGCGAGTTCGTCTGCTGCCGGGGAATTCACAAAACTCTAGTGGTGTGCTTTGGTTCAACATCGGCAGTGTAGATTCTTTCGAGCGTAATTTAGAAAATGCTCAAACGGATCTCGGCATTGAAGCCTTAAATTACGTGCCTGTTATATATCGCACTGAAGTTGAGGCGTCAGCTTTAACGGGACTGCTGCCAACACTCTTAATAATAGGATTTTTAGTTTATATGATGCGTAGATCAGCTGATATGATGGGCGGTGGGCGTGGACGAAAGGGCGGCGGTTTATTTGGAGGTGTTATGCAATCGACAGCAAAACTCATCAATTCCAATGAGATTGGTGTCCGATTCAAGTGAGCTCTGTAAACAAAAGTTAAGCAATTATTTTTAATTGAATTTTTTTTTATATTAATTATGCGCAGGGATGTTGCAGGTTGTGAGGAGGCCAAAATTGAAATTATGGAATTCGTAAACTTTTTAAAAAATCCCCAACAATATATTGATCTTGGCGCCAAGATACCAAAGGGTGCTATGCTGACTGGTCCACCTGGAACTGGTAAAACGTTGTTGGCGAAGGCAACAGCCGGTGAAGCGAATGTACCGTTTATTAGCGTATCCGGTTCTGAGTTCCTAGAAATGTTCGTTGGCGTAGGCCCTTCACGTGTGCGCGATATGTTTTCAATGGCCAGAAAGCATGCACCCTGCATTCTATTCATCGACGAAATTGACGCTGTCGGCCGAAAGCGTGGTGGTAAGTCCTTTGGTGGGCACTCGGAACAAGAAAATACATTAAACCAGCTGTTGGTTGAAATGGATGGATTTAACACGACTACAAACGTTGTTGTATTAGCGGCAACAAACCGTGTAGATATATTAGACACGGCATTGATGCGCCCAGGCCGATTTGATAGACAAATATTCGTCCCAGCACCTGACATAAAAGGACGAGCAAGTATTTTTAAGGTAAGAATACAGGATAGAAATATCCACGCTCTTTTAATGCGACGTAAGAAAGATTTCTAGATATAAACTAAAAATTTCATATATTATATTATACATCTTACGCTAAAGATTTGCTCAGTTGTCTAACACTTTTAATCTAACTAAGTATTACCCATGATAAACATATTTATAATTATTATTATTATAATTTTTTTTTAATTTTTATCATGGTATTACATATATACATTTTGTAGTAAACTGACAAATAACTTTTAAATATGTTTAAATAATGTTATGTACATAATATTTAAAAATCGCAATCGCAAATGGAATATAATTTGAAATTAATTTAGAGAATTATTTTACAGTCACTTAAAAATCTAAATTTCACATTTAGGTTCATTTAGGTCCATTGAAGACGGATTTGAATAAACAAGATCTTTCCCGGAAAATGGCAGCGCTTACACCTGGCTTCACCGGTGCGGACATTGCGAACGTTTGCAATGAAGCTGCACTTATAGCCGCACGTGACTCGCTTAATTCCATAGTATTGAAAAATTTTGAGCAGGCCATTGAGCGTGTGATAGCTGGAATGGAGAAAAAGACTAATGTATTGGCGCCGGAAGAGAAGAAAACGGTGGCGCATCACGAAGCTGGTCATGCGGTTGCTGGTTGGTTTCTAGAATACGCTGACCCGCTTTTAAAAGTTTCAATTATACCTCGTGGAAAAGGTCTTGGTTATGCACAATACCTGCCTAAGGATCAGTACTTGTTATCAAAGGAGCAGCTTTTTGATCGAATGTGCATGACTCTGGGTGGCCGTGTTGCAGAAGAGTTATTCTTTAATCGTATTACTACAGGCGCGCAAGATGATTTGAAGAAGATAACAGACAGTGCTTATGCACAAATTGTACGCTTCGGCATGAACGAGAGAGTAGGCCAAGTGAGTTTCGATCCGGGTCAACAAGGAGATCCAATGTTTACTAAACCGTACTCTGAAGAAACTGCACAAATGATTGATCAGGAAGTGCGTGTTCTCATTCAGAAAGCACACGAACGGACTACAGATTTGTTGACAACACATAAGGAAGATGTGCGGCGAGTAGCTGAGCGTTTATTAAAGAACGAAGTTTTAAGTCGTGATGATATGATCGAACTATTGGGTCCACGACCGTTCAAAGAAAAGTCTACATATGAAGAATTTGTTGAAGGTACCGGCTCATTTGAGGAGGACACATCTCTGCCGAAAGGATTGCAAAATTGGAATAAGCAAAAGGAGGATGAGAACAAAGAGACACCCCCACCGAAGCCGGTCCCTACTCCTTAAACGTAGTGCTTTTCTTTGTTAACTGGGCAGTTGTAAGTCATTGTAGACCGTAATACTAGTTCGTTTTGTTTTCTTGTTAAGTTTTCCATTCAGTGTACTGCTTTACAATACCAAGAGCGAAGTCAAATATGTAAAAGAAAAATTTAAGCAATATTATCTTCAGAAGAAAGATTGAAAAATAAAGTTTTTCGTACATCCTAAACTTTTCATATCGTTTTAGTTTTTCTGTATCGATAGCTGAGTAAAAGATCGCCCTCTCTCAGAAACTGGTTCAAGAAAGCCCTACTTCAGAATTTGTTTGAAGAACGCCCTATGTTGTTGTTGTAGCGGCTACAACAATCCCGCCCAGATCGGTGAATATCCCAGTCGTTGTCGTCAAGTTCCACGAACGGCAGCCCTAAGAAGCGTGCAGCCTCAATAGCGGTCGGTCCACAGGGACAAAGGCGTTAGGGTTTTTGGGTTTTCCGGGCATACGAAGAGATGCTTCGAGTCATGAGGTGTCTCTCCGCATGCCGGACACTCATTTGGTACATCTGCGTTTAGTCTGCTCAGGTATGAGTTGAACCTGCTGCTGTAGCCAAAGCAAAGTTGGGCTATTGTGGTTCTTGTCTCCCGAGGCAGATGAAGCTCCGTCTCGTCAATGTCCGGTGGTTGTGCGCCCAGAACGGCATTCACAGGTCTGGGGTCTACATAACTCGAGACTCACTCCCTGTGAATGCCGTTCAGGGCTTGTCGATATGTTTAATGAACCTCTGGACTTCGTCCGTCAGTTCGTAGAGATGCCTCCTGACGTGCCTGAGCGAGGACTCTTCTGCAAGCAGCTGCCCATTCGGGTGACCACGTCTATGGCTCCCAACAAAGAACTGCTTGCAGAGCATTGTATTATGCTACTTGATCGGGAGCAATTTCACCTCGTCGTGTAGGTGGCGTTCAGGCGGCATCAGAAGGCATCCAGTCGCTGTCCATACTGCGGTGTTTTGTGTCGTCTGCAGCTTCATCCACTGCGTCCTACTAGTCCCCGGCGACCACACTGGTGCTGCGTAATTTAAAACCGGCCGTCCTATTGCCTTGTACGTTGCCAGCAACGTTTCTTTGCCGTTGCCCCAAGTACTGCCGGCTAGGAACTAAGGACCTTATTGCGGCTGTCGAAGGTTGCTCCGAGTATTTTGGAGTTATTCACCGTCGGAATTGGTGTATCATCGACTTGAATTCCCAGCGGTAGCCTGACCTCCTTCGTCCAGGTGGTGAATAAGGTCGCAGAGAATGTCGTAGGGGAGAGGGTTAGGCTCCTTGCAGTGAATAAGCGTGAAATCTCGGACACAAGTCATCAATTCCATTCCCAATCGCCTTGATCGAGCAACCCTCAGCGTAGAAGACAATCGGGACTCCCTCTGGTGGTTGAGGGAGCTTTGAAATGTAAAAGGTAAACAGTAGCGGGGAAAGGACACCACCCTGTGGAACCCCCTGTAGCCGCTACAACAACAACCCCCTGTTTTATTTTTCTAAGTTTGCTCGATTTTTCCCTACACATTACCGACGAGTGTCGACAATTTAGATAATTCGCCGACCACTGTTCGAGCCTCTGTGGGAGAGGTGTCAAACGCCTTTGACAGGTCCAACGCTACTAGAATAGTTCTCTCACAGGGACGGTTGCGGTTGAGGCCACGAGTTATCTGAGTGTTTATGGCGTTAAGTGCGGTGCTGATGCTTCGCTGGGGTCAGGTGGTTCGTGAAATACGAGAGCAGCATGTCCTCTAGTGTCTTCGCTAGCGTGTTATCGGTCGACAAGAATCTCCTTTGTTGGCTAGTTTCCCCGGTTTGAGCAGTGGGACCACTCTCCCACCTTCCAGATGTCTGGGAAGATGAGAGTGGCCACTGACATATTGAGCACCTCCGTCAGGTACGCTTCTCCCGCAGGACCCAAATTTTTCAGCCGTCGGTTGGTGTGGGAAACGCAGCGAAGGTGCTCTCAGTAAATTCCGCGAAGCCTTTCCAATCAGCTTTCGAAAAGCTGACCGGATAACAATGCCCTGACATTCTAGGGTGGTATCCCTGCGGTCGATGTCTGCTTCAATAAGACGATACAGCACGGTGTGGTGCGTGATGAACGCTAAGCCACCACCATTATCTCGTTCGCGATCTCGACGGTGCACGTTGTACCCGGCATGTTGAATTGCTGTGCAACTTCGTCTCTTGGACCGCAGCTACTAATATACCATGCCTTCCGATGAAGACGGTTATCTCCTCGATCTTGTTCTGAAGTCCGTTACAGTTAAATTGAAGGAGCTTCAGGTGGTTTGGGAGACGTGTAGTTATGCGGGGTGTGAGGGAGGAGTGTGGCCTTGCCGCCATTGGCAGTGTGCGCTGCTGTGGAGGTTGCCGCCCTTTGGTGGTAGTGGGTGGTGTCGCAGTTGGGGCTGCGCAACACGGGCCCTCGTAGTTCCTCGTCCAATCTCGCGTGGTGCGCAGACCTGAACATGCCCTAAAGTGGCACCAACGAAGTTTGACATAACGTGCAGATTGTAGGAGGAACCAGGGGTTGTTGGCGCCGGCGTGTGGGTGGTGGTGCGGTTGTGTCTGTTATGTGGCCTGTCGTGGTTGTGGTGTGGTCTATTGTGTTGTTATGTTGTGGTGTTGTGGTGTCTGTGTTGTGTTGAGCTGCTCAGGTGGACTGGGGTTAGCCATGGAGGCTGCTATGTTTGAGCAGCAGGGGGCCACAAGCGATGTGTCCGTAATCCTGAGCAGACTCTGAGGTAACTGCACCCCTCGAGCCATTGCACTTGACTGAGGTGAAGTTGTGGTGTAGTCGTATCTGGCATACACAGCAAGTGTAGGTTTCTTGCCTTGGGTTTGACTCGATGCCATCCCTGAGCAGAAGAATACGTAGCAAATGTAGCCCTATGGACGAACAGCTTCTGAGATACTTCGCCAACCTAAACGGGGATAGATCGCCGAAATAACAGCCCTTGGTCAAGTAAAACCCGAGTCATTCCGGTACGTAGAACCCGAGTCATTCCGGTACGTAGAACCGGCTGTCGTGGGAACACCCCATCTCAGAACGCCCTATAGAAAAATTGTTAAGACGGCAGCTCAGATAGGGCGTTTTTGAACGGAATTCTGAAATAGGGCGTTCTTCAACCAAATTCTGGAATATGGTGTTCTCGACAAGATAGGTCTTTTTCGAACCGGCTGCCGAGATAAGTCGATCTTCCGCTCAGCCGTCGATATTCAATACCATCTGTCTGCCATTTCTACAAAAATGAGTTGCTTATATTAAAGTCCTCCTCCGTTTTAGCTTTCAGGTGTTCTCTCTCCCCTGCTCTGTATTGCGGTTGTTAACAGCCTTCTGGAGGAACTGGAGAAATTGGGTGATCGCCTATGCAGATGATGTGGCTTTTACGGTGATTTCTAGATTTTCTTTTTGAGCTCACTCAAGGTTACCTGAACTGGGTAACTAGGAGGGCGGCTAACTGCGGCCACGTAGTCACAGAAGTTTCTTGGGCTTCCAAAGCCTCAGCTCTCGCTATTAGTGAGGGTTCTGAGACCATTGTGCGATTGGTACTCACGCGGTGAGATTAGGAATCTTAACTGATCCCTTTTGCGTCAGCTGTCAAGAGGACTGCCTATCACTCGTGAGATTAAGATGGAAACATTTTGGCTCACACTTCCTGACCTACCCTGATGAGTTTTCAGGCATTAAAATTATCTGCATTCGTAATTACATGATCAGTTTTCGGCGTTTCACCAGCTAAATTAGTGGTCTCCGTTAAGCTTTCGTCCTATCACAAAGGACAATCTCTTAATTGTTCAAGTGCGTCCCCTGTCCGAGATAATCACTGTAAACTAACTTAACCTAACTGTCATCGATGATATTCATGTTAATCTCATATCTCATTTCACAGTAAGAATCAATACCAAGAACGATAACGGAGTCACAGGTGGGTTTGAATATTACAAACTGGTTAATAAATAGAATACCCTCATGATAGGCCTGTAATTTGTAACATCCTTGTTGTTATATACCGGGTGTCCTAGACCACTCGCCCGTCCCCTCTAAAATGGAGGGACACTTTCCTGTTGAATAACGCGAAAACATGACCTACCAATGCTCCATCTTTTGGTCGTATTACTTATTTCTGGTTCCGGTCGGAAGTGGATTAAATATCCCGGAAGGGAATTATTTTAACCGTTCCAGAAAATAATTTCCTAAAAACTTTATGTATTTTTAACCGAACTAAAAAAAGGGAGGTTATCTATTCGTCGGATTTTATTTTTTTTAATGTATGTTACCGCATAACTTTGGACTACGTTAACCGATTTCTATAATTCTGTTTTAAAAGGTAAGGCCTCACCTCACAGGTGGTCCCATACTAATTTCGTTGAAATCCGATCATTGGATCATGAAGAAATTAACGGCACTTTTAAACTTTTATATGAGAATTGAAGTCGGTTTAGTTTTTTGCTTAAAAATTACTTGTACTTGTATAATCCAAATATGTGGTAAAAAAATGTATGTCTAATTTAAAAAATGGACTTCCGGTCAGTTTAACTTACTTTCGGTCGAAACCGGGAGTTGGTAGGTCAATAAAAAACATTTCCTTCTATTTCAGAGTGGTGGACGGGTGGATCCTCGATATATTACATCAAATTTCAAGAGTGGTAATAACAAGGATGTTACAAACTGCAGGGATATCATGAAGTGCAAAACGATTGCTTCATTTTTTTTAGTGTATAATTAAGGAGAAAGTGTTTTATTCAGTTTCTAATCTAATTACACCGAATCAACATGGGATTGTTTATGGTGAATTTATGAACAGGTGACGAAATAAAAAAGCTTTCTCGCCTAATTTTTTTTGAAATTCGGCTGTTGTATAGAAATATTTCAAGGCAAATTTTCAAATGAGATGGTGTATTCTCGTTCTTATAACATCTCCTGGTATAAGTGGTGTTCGTTTGGAAAAGCCAGTAAGAATTAGCCAGCAACAAAATAAAAATAAAAAGAATAAAGTATCTTACTCTCCCAAAGAGAGAAACTTACAAAGTTTGGTGCGAACAGGAATTTGCAGAAATTCGCAAGCCTCACTATCACCTGGCGTCCACTGTTGCATTTTGAACACAATAAGTTTCTTAAATTATTCGCGAACACTTATTCAAAAACAAAAATATCCAATTCCTGTGGTGTCCTGGACACGTTGGGATATCGGGCAACGAAAGCGCAGAAAAAGCTGCCAAGCTAGCTTGCTTATCACTAACAATACTAAACCCCACAAGAGAAAAAAACTGACTTTCAGCATTTCATCTATCACCAAATAAAGTCTCACTATAGCCAAGAATTCTCCCTAAACCAACATCGCCACTACAAAGACATCTGTTACCATATTTCCATCTTTACAGGAGCTAGCCCCGATCTTAAAACCATTTGATTGCTGACATATTTTCTGATAGCTTTTACGAGCCGTATTCCTTCTTGCCAGCACCTGAAGCTCTTCACACTAATGCCTTTTTACCTCTCTTTTCTTTCTCTTGAAAAGGCGTCTCTATTCCCTCCTTTTCCCGGTAACGCACAATTGCCGGTACGCTTCGCCATTGTCTGCAGGCTAGCTTAGTAGGCTGCGTATTTGTATTTCCGCTGGTACCGGCTGTCTTGTTTGGACTAACAAATGTGCACTTTTTCACCTAAACTTCAAAAAACCAAAAGTAAACTTGAGCACGAGAAAATGCCTAAAAATCACCGGATACCCTAGTGTAAAATTCTAAATGTATGGCTGACACTTCCGGCTACACACAATCACAACCGACTGGCCCGCAACCCACACCAATACAACCGACTACCAGCAACTGATGTTCTCTTAAAAATTTCACTTTTAACGCTTTTCACACTCTTATTTTTAAGCTCGCTTCAACATTCATGCCACTTTTAAAGAGCACAACAAGCGCTTTCTTTCTCTCGCCTCTCGAGTAGCAATGCATACAGCTGCATCAACGTGCAGAGCTTTTGCCTTATCAGTGATACGTTCGTAAACAATAACAAAAATGTCAACAACACGACCAGTGGCGAATTAAATTCTATGGTTAAGTAAATATGTATTGCAAAGTGTGAGCTCTCTCCCCCAAAACATTATATTGCTCGTATCAGCTGTTGTTCAGCGCGCTCCAATGCCAATGTGGTTGAATGCAACGGAGCATTTAAGCGCTTCCAATCGCTCGCCGGTAGCCTACTGCCTACTGCCGACTGTAGGCGCAGCAGAGGCCAAAAAGGGGGCGGTGTACGTGTGTTGGGGATGCTTAGAGGTAGGGTGTTGTACAAACATACATATGTACGTAGGAGTAGCGACAGCCAACGGACGGTCGTGGGTGCTGCACTCGAAATGATTGCTGAAGTTTGCTCGCGCGCAGCTTTGTTGTTGCAGTTGTAGTTGCTGTTATTTTTCTATTTGTGTGTCGTTAGAACTATGTATTACTAGTTATCATTTGTGTTGCCGGCTCCGGTAGCTGCCACGATGTTCGACTTATGGCGTTTAGGTTACGTCGCTGCTGCACTACGTCGACCGAGTGCATGTGCATCTGGATGTGCAAGTGTATGTGTGTAGGTTTTGTAGGTAGTTCGCTGACTTGTTAGCTCATTGTTGTTGCGATTTTTTCTGTGTTGCTTACGCTGACGCTGCAACAACAGCGACAACGGTCCGCCGCTCGCGTCGTTCACCATACATTCTGCCATTTCGCCTGAGTTTATAGTTTCTCGGTTTCGATTTCAGTATCGCATAGGAAGTTGTCGCGAGCGCTTGCTTAGTAGAGCTTGTTCGAGTAGTAAATAAAAGGAATGCAAAGGCAAACGTTTGCCGCAACGCAAAATACACTCACCCACAATACAAATGCAATTTTGAGCAAAGAAAGGCACAACGAATGTTGTCAATTCTTGGTGGGTTTTCCATTTTTTTTTTCTGCTTTTGGTGAAGTGGTAAATAAAATATGCAAAATTGAATTAATTTGCACAAATACAAAATAAAAAAAAAAATTGAATGTGTTAAATTAGTATGTACTTTGAAAATTCAAGAATAGTGCAATTAAAATCCGTAAAACAGTGCATTGAAAAAAAAATAAAAAATTGTAAAACCTCTGTAAAGCGGCAGCAGCAGTAATTTTGAGAGCAGCGATTGTGACGACAAATGGGCAAAATAGAAATATACCAAAACAGAAGTTGCAAAGCAATCTCAAACAATTTATACAACAACAATTGCTAAACTGAAAACATACAAAAACAACGTGCAATAAATTTAACGTACACGCGTTTGCCAACAGCTTAACAATATTTCTCTAATATGTATAGGTGCAAAGAATTTATATACATACATACATATATAGATATTGCAATAAAATAAAGTATGTTATGTAAAATGAAATGAAGTATGGAAATGTGCAAAAAAGAATAAATGTTTTATATAATACGAATTTCGATGAAAAATTGCAAAAAAGGTGCACCCGCCGGCATGGCTGTCGCTTAAAAAAGAAATACCAAAGAATTTGTTTCGCATTTGAGAAAAAATTCATAGCGAGCTAGCTGCGGTTATGCGCTTTAATTGAAAAGCATGAACTCTAATTAGTTTGTTTGCGGTACCTATGTACATAGTCACATACCTATGTACATATATGTATGTATGTACATACATGCCTACGATTATTTATGCATAATTATAAATGTGCCTAAACTTTTTTCAATGTGGCTGAGGTATCTGCAAACTACATATTGGATGGCTGCAGTTTGAAGTGCCAATTTGAAACTAATAGCTATGTACATATGTACATACATACTTAAGTGGTAAAAAAGGAAATGTTACAGTTCGCAAGAATCTACGTTAAATATGATGTGCACATACTAAGTCCCACACTAGAAAGTCTTCTTCCGACAGGTCATTGTTGTTGCCGGCGTTGCTAGTGCCACTTTTTCCGTATTTCGTCTTATATGCTTTGTATTGCTAGTTTTGTTTACATCACACCACACATTCCAACATATCGAATTGCACGCACTCAGCCGGAGTCGAGAAGTGGTTATGGAGAGTACTTACTAGATTCGTATGCACATATATATATGTATATGTACATATGTATTTGTGGCGCACTGAAAACTTTTCTTGGCAGACGTCATTGCAACGTGCGTATGTTTTTTTTGCGGTTCTTTGCCTCCATGCGTTACTGCAATAAATAAATAAATAAATAAATATTCCCGTGGCTTAGTAAAGATTCTTCGCTCCAGATATGCACAACTTGAAACAGATGAAACTTATTCGAAAATAAACTTTCTATGACAGAGAATCGGAACTGATAACTGATTTAAAGCATAAATATTGCGCAAATGATTTAAATGCTAAAAACAAAGTTCCTTTTTATTTTACATCTTCCCTTCAGTTTTCTGGCAAACAAAAAAGCTTTTTAAAGTTTTACAAAAATTTTCAAGTTAGTCCATAGCTTAGATGTGTATCCATATCCTTGCTGAACTTAATTTTAGCGTCAAGGCAGTTTTCGTTACATAACAACAAATATCTAGCACGATTAGGTAATTGAATATTCCCCATTTTCGAAAACCGGCTTTCGAGTTATTCGAAAAAATGGCAATTTGAAGAAGACCGGTTCTCCATTTTCAAATTAAGAAAAAAACTGACATCTTTCTCGCTACGTCTCAAACCCGTCGGATCTGGCCCTTCCCTGAGGCGCTTGCAGTTAGATAAGAATGCAGACTACATGTAGTGGATTCACTGATTTAGACCAACTTTAGTAAGTTACTACAACAAAAAAAAAAACACTGAAAAAGTTTCGTTTGCTTTCCTTGCATTTTTTTTAAATAATTTTCTGACAAATTCGCCAGTATTCAAATAAAAAATTTACGAAAATGTTCTATTTTCATGTTCAATAAAATAAATATTTAGAATGTTAATATTCTGTTGTATAAATAAACTAGTTGGAAACCCGGTTCGATTTTAAAAGTAGATATGAATTACTCGGTATTCGAAAAATCAAGATTAAAGAAAATCGCCTAAAACAATAAAAAAAGTTGAACCCGATTCGGAAACCCCGAGTCAATCCCCATATCAACTACTAAGTAGTTATGTGTAAATTGTGCTTATACTGAAAATGAAAACAAATTTGGTACATTTTATTAGCCTTTACGTGCCTATAGTGTTATTCTAAGGGCAATGTGCGAAGTCAGTGACTTTTTGAATAAAACACATTTTTCGGCAAAAAAGTATTTTATTTGCTCAACATAGGGTCCTCAAAAAAGTATTTATTTCAGTGATGAACTCTTCATTCGGAAATCAGTTTCAGAAATAAAAGTTGCAACGAGTGGATTCAACTGAAAGCGCGCAAATCGATTCCGGAAATATATTTCAACGTTTTCGTGCTGCACTTGCAATCGGAAATAAAAAACCTCTTTTGAAAGACACTTTTTTCTGAAACTGCTTTCTGAAATTTCTCAATTTGACAGCCTTTTCGAAATATATTGCATTGCCACGTCTGACACGCTCTTTACCCTATTGGCCAACATACCACAAATTATTATTTTTTGAGTGCAGTTCTTGATTGTTTCTTGCTCTATGGTGTGTTTTGGTGAATCTATATTTCGTCTACTGGTTCGGATTGTGGCTACACATCGCCAAACACTCCTTTGAAGTGGTCACACGGTTGCGTTTATGGTCGAGTGTGAGCAAGCGCAGTACCCATCGCGCGGATAGCTTTTTTATATCCAAATATTCATGTAAAATAGGATATACCCACTCAGTTGAGATGCTAAAGGCCTCAGTCACTTCACATACTTTCATGATGCAGAATCCTTCTTCTTCTCGTTCTAAGCGATTTTTTCTGAGTTTAAAGGTTGGTTTTCACTATGTCAAATTCAGTGGCATTTGTCGTCAAATAAGTGAAAACACATTGTCAAATGGCACCAGAAAGTTGTTTATCGATTGAGTCGTGTACACGCGCTGCGAAAATTGGCTGTATGTCAGTGTCATCGGTAAGGGTCTGGATAAAGGAGATAAAGTTGTGTTAAAATATGTCGCCAAATTTTGACATCAAAATATGACATAGTGAAAACTAGTCTTAACAAAGCAAGCCAGTCGTTTCTCTTCTGCGCCAACCGACGCCAATTGGAAATTCAAAGTGAAGCCAAGTCCTTCTCCACGTTGTCTTTCCATCACAGAGGGGGCCTCCCTATTCCTCTGCTACCACCAGCGGGTCCATGTAAAGCTTATACAGCTCATCCATCGTCTGCGGTATTTGTCATCGCCAATGCATAAAGGCCCGTAAATAAACCGCAAAATCTTTCGCTCGAAAGCTCCAAGAGCCGCCTCATCGGATGTTGTTATTGTCCATGCTTCTGCGCTACATACCAGCACGGGCTGGATGAGTGACTTATTGAGTATGGTTTTCGTACGGTGAGAGAGGACTTTACTTCTACTCAGTCCAAAGTAGCACTTGTTGGCAAGAGTGTTTCTGTTTTGGATTTCCACGGTGACAGCAAAGTCCCAATGTAATTTAACGAATTTTGATCTGCTAATGATTCTGAATACATCGGTTATTGCCTCATAATATTATGTAAGGTTTCAACACTGCCATATAAATAGATAATGCGTCAGGTACAGTTGTGGGGAAACCTATTCTAACGGCTATTAACCTGAAAAGTTCGCATTCTGAAGATAAAATATTCACAGGGGTAAGTTTCTAGAAGGCTGCATAATGACGCAAGAAAAATAAAAGCAGTCTTTTTAGTGTTTTTTCAGTTAAATAAGATATTGATGAAGGATCAATTTTGGCGGCCGTTAGAAAGAAGAAGAACTGTTTTATTGGAAAAAATAAACTGAAACATTTTGAGTGGCGACTGTTTTTGCTTTAAGGTGCATAATGCGCTTTCATAATTACATACTTACGTACTTATAAAAATCTTAGTAAAGTTGCTGCGCGTTTACCGCGGGATTAGTCTCTCAAACGTTGGATATAAGATCTATTAGAGCATTTTGTATGAAAAGCTATAGCCCGCCGTCAACGAACTGATTTGGTCCTGTCAACGTGGCTTTCGATCTGGTAAATCACCCATAGAAATACCTCAACTCTTAGAAAAAAAAGAAATGGGATGGACCACTCCGTGCCGTTCGATATCAAAACGAAGTTTCTGGGATGGACATCTTTAATCTGATTCTGGATAATATACTAAGTGCTGCATAATGGAGCCACTCGGGAACAGTTTTATATATAAGCAAGAGCGTATAATTACAGATGAAAACTCAGTGAGTAGTTCTGGTGGTGCACGAAAACAAGACCAAGTTACTTGCTGGTGGTAGCTGAGGAAATGGGAGGCCCTCTCTGCAGTTGAGAGCCCAGTGGAGAAGGACTCGGTTTATCACTGCATTTCCAATTGGTGTCAGTGGGTACAGAACACAAACAACGGTTACAGCGCCGAAACAAGAAGAATACGAATAAATAACTTATGTAGAAGTTGACATTTTCATTTGAATTCAAACGAGGTTTGAATGATTTCATTTGAGCCATCAGAAATCTTTTACGAATCACCACTGAAATCAGCTCCCTTTGACCCAGAATACTCCATATATTCTTTATTTTTCTCTGTTTTGTCGCTTTCGCTTTTGCTTAGGCAGAAATACATTCGGAGGTTTGTCATTAGGAACAACTTTTTCTAATTAAGATGTTGCCCGGACTAGCGAACTATATATAACGAACACTATATAAACCAATTGGAGTGCAATGGGGTATAGTCATTGCGCTGGGTATGCAGTTACAGTTGCATGGCTATACTCAATCCCGACTCTTGCGTCCTCGTTCGCGCACTCTGGGCAACGTGAGCAACCCATGTGCGAGATGCGGTAACCAATCCGAGTGGAGCCTTGGGTCACGGCAGAAAGAGAGGGAGCTTCGGTGGGGCCACTCTGACTTATTCGGTTTAAGGGCTCACTGAAGTCTGCAGCGTCTGTTCACCAGTAGGTGCGGCTGCAAGCGGGTGTCTGCTTGGAGCAAGCGGCTCGCTATATAAACGTGTATTTGGTTGCGAAACCACCCCCGTCCCAGCAATGGGTTGTGCGCTGGGCTTGGGACCCGCCACGTAAAAACCACTTCCAGTGAAGAAGCAAGGCAAAGCCTCGGATGAGACCCCCCCTTATGATGACGACCACGGCAAATGTTTAAAGGACTACGATTTGAGGGCATGCACCTGGAATGTCCGGACCCTTAATGGGGAAGGTGCCTCTGCCCGGCTGGTTGATGTCCTCGTAAGGACAAAAGCTGACATCACCGCCATCCAAGAAATGCGTTGGACGGGGCAAGGCAAAGAATGTCTGGGGCCTTGCGACGTCTACTACAGCTGCCATGTAAAGGAGCGCAAATTCGGAGTTGGATTTGTGGTGGGAGAAAGACTCCGTCGCCGAGTACTGTCGTTCACCCCGGTGGACGAGCGTCTAGCCACAATCCGCATCAAAGCGAGATTCTTCAACATCTCGCTCATCTGCGCCCATGCCCCGACGGAAGAGAAGGATGAGGCATCCAAGGATCTCTTCTATGAGCGCTTGGAGCGCACGTACGAGCGCTGCCCCCGTCATGATATCAAAATCGTGCTTGGCGACTTCAATGCCAGGGTGGGCAAAGAAGGGATCTTTGGAACCACCGTCGGAAAATTCAGCCTCCACGACGAAACGTCCGACAACGGATTGAGGCTGATCGACTTCGCCGGGGCCCGAAACATGGTAGTATGCAGTACTAGGTTCAA
>NW_023458564.1:29225449-29228159 GCF_013731165.1 Rhagoletis pomonella
TTATACGGTTTACAATGCATTTATAAGGTTTGATGAATACCCTTAATTACATACATCTTATCCTTGAAAAGAACTTTTTCTAATCATGAGGCGAAATTCCCCACAGTTAGTGTTGCCGTGCGCACAAAACGAGAACGCTGCACACAATCCAAAAGTACTCCTCGGGGCCCAATTGGTGAAAAACTGCGAAAAGGTTTATTACTGTATATACTGTGGTTGACTGTCTGTGGTTGTTTTCACCACACTTTTTGTGACTCTCTCCTACTGAGGGCCTGTGCCAATCGATAACTTTTTTCTCCGTGGTGAGACGGGGTGGAAATATTTGCTATGGTGTACAAATAAATTGAATTTTGCTGTGCCAAATACAAAGTAAAATTTTGACAGTTGAAAAACCAAACAAACGCTCGTGCGAAAGCTCTATTTTTGTGTGTTGCTGAAATTCTTAAAATTTATAATTACTTTATAATTCGCAAGTAGCGTAAGCTTTTTTTATGCTGTTTCAGCTTTCATTTTTATGTTCACTCCTTATTACCGCCAAGTAATATTATGTGTATACATGGTTATAAGCTGTCAAAATTTTACCTAGCCCCATGAGCTAGGTAAAATTTTGACGTTCGTATTCACCACGAGAAGTGTCAAATTTTTACTTTGATCCGTCAAAATTTTCTATTTTCTATCAATTGGCACAGGGCCTGAATACCCAAATAATTCCGAGTCACAAGATTAGTCACTAAATGCTAGTCTCAAATTTAGTGACTTGAGATGAAACTGAATTACTGAATAGCAGGGTTAGTCATGAAAATATACTAAAGACATTGGCCCGTAGTCATAGTCAAAATAAAGTCGACTTTAAAGTTAGTTGCAGCGTTTTTGACAGATATCCCATTGAAAATTATGTGAAAAAGCTGCAACTAACTTTAAAGTCGACTTTATATTGACTATGACTACGGGCCATTATAAACAAGAATTTTAAGTTGTTTCTTTGACCACGCCATCTTGAAGCGCAAATATAGGGTGCATTTAAAAACGTCAAAATACAAAGCATCAGTCTCTTGGATTTGTAAATCTCAATGGGCACTGTCACACGGTCGGTATTTATTGACGGTGTAGCGTGCAGTTTTGATGGATCTTAAAATCATTCAAAACAAATTGAACAAATTTTAATTAACATTGGAAATTTTAAAATACTTGTGGAATGCATTATCTGTAAACTATAGGTACAAAATAAAAACATTTGTGTGACAGAGCTCAAAAGATTTTAATTTCAAATGTGAGTAACCACGGTTAGATGCTAGTTTTCTACTAGGTTGCGCAAGTTAGACTTTTTCTTCTAGTGTGATTTAGAGATAAAAGAGACTGATGCTTTGTATTTTGAAGTTTTGGAATATACCCTGACTATCATATTGCGGGAGACCTACGTCACAACTGTTAATTGAATCGAATATTGAAAAGAAGTTTGTGTGATCAACTGACTTGAAAACGAGTTATCGATCGTGTAGTTGCGCTGTAATAGAAATTTATTTCTGCAATACCTCAAAATGATGCAAGTTGCCAGTTTTCTGTATATTTTTTTTAGTTGAAGAATATGGCATCCTCTTGACGAAATAAAGCGAATGCAATATGGCGTCGTTGTGCTGTGTCGTGGGTACGTATTGGGTTGTGAAAATTTTCTAATTTATTAAATATGTCCATAAAATATGTCGAATATGTGCTATTTTTGGTATTTTCGTATGTACAAGTTTTAATTTAATCATGAAAATTTGTTTAAATTGTGAAAACTATGTTTAAAGCTTTTTTAAAAGCACTAAAAATTATGCTGCTCCAGAAAAGTGTACTCTTGTAGCGTCGACAGGCGAGCCGTCTTGAAAAGAAAAAATTGGCTGTGTTTTCGTGCCAATGTATGCTAATGGTGTTAGTGTATTGCAGATAAAAAATATTAACAATATTCAAAAAGTGTATCAGTTAAATAAACGTGGCTAAATTTATTGGTATAAATAATGAAATTCTACCGGCTAGGATTGGAGCTACGAGTGGAAAACATACGTACATACATACATATTTTGTGTAGACGTGAACTTTGCCTACGTGTGTATACGGCCACTTTAATGCAGTTTGGTGTATGGGGGTCCCACATCATCTTCCGAAATGCTTCAAAATTCAGTATTGCTCCTCAGGCAGAAGGGGCGTTACAACGCAATGCACAGAAAAATCAATAATGCAGTTGTAGGACGTCCAACGTGTTACGGCTAAAAATCCAGGAAGCTTACTGCCTTTAAAGATTTGCTAATTGGGGTGTTGTTAGTTTTTCAAATGACAGATGAAATATGTATTCAACACACTTTCTCCAATTGCCGGCACATGCAATTTTTTAATGAATATTTAAATATTCACATGTGTATGTACATTGGTAATTATATGTATGTTTGCATGCACTTATGTACATATCTCAATGCGAACTTGTGTTAAATTTATATATGTACAGACTAATATTCCTATCAATCTACATATGTATATAACGGTCTAGTTTATCCTGATTAAAAATTCTTTTCGATGTACATATTTAGTTTGCCTTGGATTCTAAATTCCCATTAAATTTTTGGATGTATGGAATGGATGGCGTAGTTATGTATAAAGATTATAAAGCAGACAGTAGCAAAAAACTGAATATTACTCCTTATGCTTCAAGTATGGAAGATTCTGGTAAGAAGAG
>NW_023458564.1:29228259-29264339 GCF_013731165.1 Rhagoletis pomonella
TTTATAAACATAAATCGTAAAGCGCATACTGTCTATTTATGTATGTACATATGTATGTGTATATGACAGCGACGATCAGTGAGAGCATTTGTGGTGAACTTATGTTCTAATCTACATATATTATATAAAATCTTAAAAGCCGTCTTACGTTTTGCTCGTCGCCGATATATGCACGTACATAAATTGTTCAGTTTTGTCTAAATATAATATATAACATACCAAAAGTTTCTCAATAATACCAGTCTCTCGAGTTGCTTGACTTGGATCATTGGCAGCTGAAGAAGAGCTCGATTGCGAGCTGAAGATGGACGATGAGTTATTGCCACCGCCACCACTACCTACATTGTTCAGAACGCTATTTGATTGGAACACACCGATTGTTGCCGGGTTTTGAATAACTTCTGGAACTTCGTTGGCATCGAAAATCCCAATCGGTGGTGGATGTTGAGAAATCGACTGTTGATTCTGCGATTGCCCCGGTGGTGGACCCAAAGTCGAATCCAAAGTAAAAGTACCAATTGGCGGAAAAGTCGTTTGAATACGCATGGCATTCATGTTGAAAAAGCCATCACAAGAAATGTTATCGTAGATTTCTAAGAAAACAGAGCCACAACAAATGTTTGGAATCACTTAATTTTTATGCGAATGAGTTTTATTGGCTTATGTACATATGTATACATAAATAGTATTTCTAAAATTTTTAGTTTAGTTAATTTGTAAGTTTTTACAGCTGTGCTAATATTTGCGTTATTCAAAACGCAATGCTCTCGAATAAATCTCTTCAAAACGATTCAAATACGGGCTGATATACACAGACCGGGTGGTTTAGGGAGAACAATCACGAACAAGACAACACAACACACGCACGCAAACATGAATAAGCCGCACACAACAAATTGCTTTTTCACTTTTATTGTTTTACAAAGATGGACAAGAGGAGGTTTACACTAAATAAGATTTGAATTTTGCAGTTTAACAGTTTCCAGGATACACAAGTTTCTAGTTTTTTTTTCACTAATAATTCGGAAAGACATGGAGCAATTCAAAATAAATAAAATATATCAAATTTTTCAAACGTAATGTGACAAAAATGAAACAAATCGGATCGAATGATTTGATTTAAAATTTTTGCAAGAACTTTGGGAATATTTTACTGATAAGAGTTGTTTCACTCTTCCACTTTTGTTTTCATTATCTTTACCTTCTGTTCCATCCCCATATTCATCAATATCCTTACCATACAACGTTTATCAAGCAACGTAAAAAATAAAGGTTGTTTGTAACTCTTATCGGCAAAATAAAAAAATATTTCTCCTCTAGTAATTGTTATGAAACAGCGTTCTCCTTAAATTTCAGAATTCGGACAACAATTTTCAATTTGTAAATTCGAGATAACAGTTATTTCTGGTGCCTGGTAATTGAAGACGGTGAATCAAGGCAGAACGGAAAACTTCTTTCGGCCACAATTAGTATCCAAAAACTGGATTGCATTATTAAAACTTACGTTACATATCTAAGTGGTCCCATAATTAATATATAGCACGGAGCCATACAACGGCAAGCATTTTTTCTTTTATTGTTGAATTATATTGCCAATTAATATAATAGTTTAATTTTGGTATAGGTACATATCGTTACCTTAATTCACAAAGGCCCTAACCAACACTTTTCGAAACTGCATTTTTCACAGATTTTGATAATCCTTCATTAAAAATTTTGTAGTATTAGTACCAAAAACAACGAAGTTACATGCCACTTTTCAAAAAGCCCCACCTGTATTACTCATGTTTTTTGCTTCTCCTGTAAAATAAAAAAATTTGTTGGTTAGGGCCTTTGTGAATTAAGGTGACTATATGCATGTTCATAAGAAAAATTACTCCTGTTCTTTATTTTTTATTTTATCATTGTATTTTTATTTTATCATTTATTCTTTTATTCGTATACATATTCACCATCTTCTGTGTCCTTGTAAAAGTAAAGTGTGTAAATTAACCTTAATCTTCAACTCTATTTCTATCTTTGCTTTTATCCTCTTCTTCATCTACATATTCACCTAAATGATGTGAGGTGAGATGTGATGTGATGCCAAGTCATGTGATGTCATAACATGTGATGTTAATGTCATATGATGTCATATCAAGTGATGTTATGTCATGCGATGTCATATCAAGTGATGTCATGTCATGCGATGTCAAATGTACTGGTATGTCATGTAATGTGATCTCATTTCATGTAATGAGCTCAAGTGAGGGATGCAATGAGTTCAGGTGAAGTGAGCTTAGGAGAGATGTGGTGTGTCAAGTATATGAGTGGCGAGTTCCCTTTTTCTCAGCGATATATTGTGTGCTAGTTTTGTTACCCGCCCCGTAAAAACCCCCTTCCAGTCAAGAAATTTCATAAAGCCTCGATGCCACCCCCGCTTTTGATGACGACCATGGCGCACGTTTAAAGACTACGATTTAAGAGTATGCACCTGGAATGTCCGGACCCTTAATGGGGAACATACCTCTGCCCGGCTGGTTGATGTCCACGTAGGGACAAAAGCCGTCCAAGAAATACGATGGACGACGCAAGGAAAGAAACACGTGGGGCCTTGCGAAGTCTACTACAGCTGCCAAGTAAAGGAGCGCAAATTGCGTGTTGGATTTGTGATGGGAAGGAGACTTCGTCGTCGAGTACTGTCGTTCATCCCGGTGGACGAGCGCCTAGCCACAATCCGCATCAAAGCCAGATTCTCCAACATCTCACACATTTGCGCGCACGACCCGGCGGAAGAGAAGGACAAGGAGTCCAAGGATAGCTTCTTTAGCGCTTGGAGCGCACATAATTTTAATTTATCTTAAAATCGTGCTTGGCGACTTCAATGCCAGGGTGGGCAAGGAAAGGATCTTTGGAACCACCGTTGGAAAATTCAGCTTCAAACATGGAAATATGCAGTGCAAAGTTCAATCACAAAAATATTCATCAAGCCACGTGGTTGTCTCCATATCGAAATACGAGAAACCAAATCGATCATGTTTTGATAAATAGTCGGAAGGCAAGCTTCCAATATTTTAGACGCACATAATACGTACACTCTGAGGCCCAAACATCGACTCGGCCCACTATCTTGTTGCAGTCAAAATACGCACCCGCCTCTTTTGGATGAGGAAGCAAAGCAAATGGGTCTGGTGGTTAACGATGACAAGACGAAGTATCTCCTGTCATCAAACAAAGAGTCGGTGCATTCAGCACCGTCTGTGTACCAGTGTACGTATCTGAGATCAAGTGCAGGGAGCCCATATGCCCAATCATCGCGATCGGGGATTATCACTTGGAATTTTCTGCCAAAGCAGACCTCTTTAGTCATGGAATCAGAGATTCCGCATATTTCCAACCCTGGTATCTTCCCAAGAATACCTGCATGAAGCTTCTTTTCGAAGAAGCCGTTGTTAGATAGTCGAAGTTGCAGCTCCCTCGTGGCTACTGTTTTCTGGAAAAAAATATGGAGAGGAGTCGATCCCAGGGGCGACTCTAGAGCCGCAGTTGAACACGTTCTTATGGACGGATAGACATGCCAATCTTTGCAGTTTGTTAAGGCGAAATATGGCAGTTTTTTGCATTGTCTTCTGCCACATGCTATGGATGCATAAGACACAATCGGACGGACGATCATATGGTAGAGCCACTCAATCAGCCTTGAGCTAAAACCTCATTTCCTACCAAAAAGTCTTCTGCAGGCCCACATCGGAGTATTCAAGTACTGTCCCTCCAAGAGTGACCGAACCAAGGTTTGGTTGATACGTTGTAAACGGTACCAGAACAGCCTTCCGAAGATTTATGCTGAGGCCCTAATTGGCACACCAGTTTGAGACTACGCGAAGAGCTGCGCATGTAACGTCAGAGACAGTACTGCCGAATTTTCCTGAAACTATAATTGCAACCACACTCATGTAGTCTGATTAAGTGGTCATCCATAACAAGTGACCAAAGCAAGGGAGAAAGGATTCCTCCCTGTGGGCAGCCTCTCACGGCTCTGATTTTCACTTGATTATTGCCCAAGGACGATGTAATTTCACGCTCACGAATCATAGCGTCGATCCAACCAACAGTAGTGGGGTATAAGCCTCTTTGGACCAATGCCCTTGAGACAGATCCATAGGCAGTATTATCAAAAGCCCCCTCAATGTCCAAGAAGATGCACATAGCGATCTCCTTTGCCTTGAAGGCACTTTCGATCCTACTAACCAGATACTGTAGAGCCGAATCCGTTGATTTCCCTTTGACATAAAGTGGTGGTGTAAGGGAGTGAAAGTGTTAAGTCCCTCCTTAATATGGAGGTCTAAGAGTCTCTCTAAAGTTTTGAGAGTGAAGGAAGTTAGACTAATAGGTCTGTATGATTTAGCTAAGTCAAGGGGCCTGTTGCCCGATTTCGAAATAAATAACACGGACACCTTCCTCCAAGCATACGGTATGAATTCCCAGCAATAACTAGCCCTAAATATACAGATCAGGGGATCAATGATATCCACAATACTTCTTTGCAGTAGTGCTGAGAAGATCCCATCACCACACGCTGCTTTGAATGGTTCAAAAGAATTTACCGCCCACCGTACCTTGTCCCTGTCAAAGATGGAGCCAGATCTGCTTTCACTCCTCACTCTACGGAACCTGTGTTCCGAGGAGACAGAGGTCATCAGATCATGCTCCACCAAGGAACCTGGGAAATGCACTTGAAGTAGGTGATTTAGGGTCTCCCTGTTATCGTTTGTAAAGGTGACATCTTGCCTCCTTAGGAGGCCTATCCCATTGGAAGACTCCTTTGATAAAATTTTACGCAGACGCGAGGCTTCAGGCAACGTTTCTATTGTTTCGCAATGTCGCCTCCATGAATACCTCTTCGAGTGCCTAATAATCTTGTTATAGTCAGTGAGACAGGCCTTATACTCGTCTCACTGATGTGTCCTTTTGGCCCTGTTGAAAAGCTTCCTGACAGTTTTGCGCTTAGCATCCAGTTTCCCGGTGAAAATCATATAATTTACAGCAAGGTGGCGACCCTATTAAAAAAATAATCAATTATTGAACATCTAGAGGGCAAGCCTTTTCGTTTCACATCTCACTTTTCGTATTTCAACGAGCAGATCTTATAATTTTTTAGAGAGGTGGCAACTCTATAGAAATTCTATGTACTAAAGATAATACCCCTACCGATACAGATTATATTAAGCAAAATCTCGTCCAAATCTGTGAAGTAATTCTCGAGATTAATAATAATAATAGATTGGCGCTTACTTATACATACGTTAGTATGTGCATTTTTTTGTAAGCGACAAAAGAACGCTCAACTCGGGTAAAATTTTCTTTTAGCTACTTAAGCAACCCTATTATATATATATATATACTTATTATACTTATTTAAAATATAAGTCACGTATATAAGGAAACAAAAGCTTCCCTTTCCACTTTCCCATTAACAATTCACAATAGAGCAGTTTTTTCACTTAACAACACTATTTTTTAACCGACCTGGCTGAACTCGGATAAATAGCCCAGTTTGTGTGGCTGCTTTGCGTGTATTTCGTCATTTAACCGAGTGTTCTTTTGTAGCTCGGTTGCAAAATAATGCATCTAGAGTTTGGCCGAGCTTTTCCGATTCGTGGCATGCGCCTTGATGTTGTCACACAAAGGGCGATTGTTTTTTTTTTTGATCTTTTGATGTTAGGTTGAACCGATTGATGTTGGTTTTGCACATCTAGAGGCTAAGTCTTTTCGTTTGACAGTTATGGTGCATATCTGATACCTTCCCTTATTAAGATTGAATATAGTAATTTTTTAACAGGTGGCAACCCTACTCGAAAGAAATAAAACATTTATGCTTATCTAGAGGCCAATCCCTTTCATTTCACACCTCATTTTTTGTAATCCAACGAACTGCGCGGATCTTATAATTTTTTACAGGTGGCAACCCTATAAATTTTCTAAATACAAAGGTCAAGGTCCTGTCTATACAGAATATATTAGAGAAAATCTCGTCCAAAACTAGTAGTTTTTGATATTAGCGCATTCAAAGAATCTCTACTTTCCTTTACAATAAGGGTCTTCATATAAAGGGATAAATTGATTAAATTTATGTTTATCCGCATTCTTTCATGAACGCACCTTGGTAAATAATTGCATAAAATTGTTTATTATTTAACTTATATGACTAGGAACATTTCATTCTTACCTCGTCCATTGTGCTCATTGCTTTTTATGTTTTCGTAGTAAAAGCGACCACCGGGCAACCTGTCTGGGTTGAATTTTGTTGATATTTATGCACTAATTCACCAAAATCGTTTGATAAAGCGATAAACTTGGCTAAATACGATTTCCATACAAAGTTTAACAGTTCATTTATCAAAATGATAAATTTATCATTTTATCAAGTTTATCAACAGTTTATCAATTTTGATGAAGACCCCTAATATGTATAGATAAGTTAGGAACTTTTCAATAGGTGGAAGCCCTACTAAAAACACTAACGCTTTTGTACATGCGAAGGCCATGACCTTTTTAACAGGTGGCAACCCTATTCAGAAAAATAATACATTATTGCACATCTAGAGGCTAAGTCTTTTCATTTCCCAGTGACGGTGCAGGATTTATGCCTACGCTCATTATGATTGCAATTTTATTAACAGGTGGCAACCCTATTCAAAAAATAAACGAACGGTGCGGATCTTATAGTTTTTTAGAAAGGTGGCAACCCTATTAAATTAAAATTCTAAATAAAAAAGGTCAAAATCCGTTCAGTAGTTTTCGAGATAAGCGCGTACAAAGAATATCGACTTTCCTTTATACTATGCATAGAAGCAATAACCGCCTAAGCCGACTTAAGAAAGAATTAAGTTATATCCCCTATCGGATTATGCAACTACTATTCCATGTGTATGTGAAATCTCCATCTCGCCAGCTAGGCTATTTAAAAAGTTATAGACGAACATATTTGGGTTTCCCCATAAGGTTAACATTACAATCCAAGTGTTTAAAACGTTTTTTCCGAATTCAGGTTTTTCAACTTAAAGCATGTTCACAATCAAAGGTCGATTTTCAATCACCCCGTTTACACAGGCAAATCTCAGATTATTAGCCGTCAAATTTGTTGTACTTGTTATTCTCACATCTCAAGGAAAAGTTATGTTTCTTCTCCGTGCCGCTGCGATCACTTTTTTCTGCTATATTAAGCACTTTAAATATATTTTAACTTAGTATTTTATTAAAAATACCTTTACAAACCTCTTTTCCCTGCTAGCGTCCATTATTCCCTACAAGAATTGTGTGATGGAAACTAACACATTCTCATTTATCTTACTAACACATTTGCAAATTTTGCGTTGGTTAAAAAGAGACCATTAAATAAGGCCATAAGTTGGAGGAAGACGGAAGATCACACACACACATGTACACAAATGTTTACATAAGATTTTTCACACTGCCCTTTAGAATTTGATAGAAGCTTGTAGGTAGCCAGTGACAGAAATCTCTATCAGTCTTGCCACTCAAATGATTTGTCAAATGATAGTCACTGTTCTTGCAGGGTTGTTTACTTTTACATTTGGCATTTCTCCTCTTCTTCGCAAAAATAATCGATAAAACTAGGTTGGTTATCGGTTAAATTAAATCTGAGATTATTTTATAATTACATATTAACAAGGGACGAATTTTGTATGGCTAATCTCTTTCTAATTACAGATTAGGTGGTTAAGCTCGAAAACGAGGATAATCTACTTATATGTAAACCTAGTATTAGGGGGTTATTGCTCAACTCCCTAATCTGTAATTAGAAAAAGAGATTACCCATACAAAATTCGTCGCCCGTAAATCTGTAATTATAAAATAATCTCAGATCGCACCGATTACTTTTCGGTGTCCAACCTAGTTTTATCGATTATTTTTGCGAAGAGGAGAAATGCCAAATGCAAAAGTAAATAAAAATGGACGCTAACAAGGAAAAGAGTTTGTTAAGGTATTTTTAATAAAATATTAAGCTAAGATGAGAGAATAACAAGCACAACAAATTTGACGGCTAATAATCTTGAGATTTACCTGGCGAGCTTTGATTGAGATTATCAGGCCAACTCTGAACAGAAACTCCCTGGGAGCTGTCTCTTTTTTCCCTTTCCTCGTATCATTCCCTGAGGATTTTTTATATTAAATGGCGGAGTTGAGCTGTTAAAAAGTGTCAAACAGCTCTTTCGAAGTTCGAATTTCCTCCTCCCAAATTTTTCCTACTCCCTAGGACTTAATTATTGGAAGATTTCTTTCTCGGGAAAAACAAATTCCCGGAAAACAAACTCCCCGGGAGTATTAAGAATTGGGCTGTCATCACTGATGTGAATTTTAACTTTACAATTGAATAGTAAATTACTCTAACAAGCGATATATAAGGTCAGCATCAACATCATCGATGATAATATAAATCAAAGTTTCACACTTTATATAAAGTTCACAAAAATTAAAAGAAAAAATCAACATTTTTTACTTTTTATTCAGATTTTCAAGAAAATATAATTTTTTGAAATTGTGTTGCTAACGGTGTCCCGCATTTTATTTCATAAGAAATTCATGCTTACATACATAATATGTAAAAAAAA
Source organism: Rhagoletis pomonella (assembly GCF_013731165.1). Classification (NCBI taxonomy): domain Eukaryota; kingdom Metazoa; phylum Arthropoda; class Insecta; order Diptera; family Tephritidae; genus Rhagoletis; species Rhagoletis pomonella. The sequence goes on from NW_023458564.1 coordinate 29,236,872, forward strand.
GTATAAAAATATCACAAAAAAAATCTCAAAAATAAAAGCGGTTTTTTAGCCGTTTGAAACTTGCTCTTCATCCGACTAAAATTGAATGGGCTACAAAACTGCATACTCGAAAATTCTAGAAAATCCGAATAAAAAGTTGAAAATTCTGATGTAGTTGGCTTAACAAATGAAAAAAGTGGAAAAAGCAACAACAGTTTACATGGCGTACTTAGCTCAGTGGGTAGACTACTGGCTTTGGCCGCTGGAGGCGTTGGATCGAATCCCAGTTGAAGTCTGATCAGGAGATGTGGTGATCTTCGAAATAGCAGCTATAACTTCTTCATTTTCATTAAAACGGCGGCAAAAAAAATAGTCCCTTAAAGGTGCAGCGCCAGATCCCGTACAATCCGCGTGATCTACTCACGTACCAAACACTATACAATAGACCGGTATGCTTAACACATACAGTAGTAATGTTTTAAGCTTTATTTTCTAGAATTGCGCCTAATACCATTATTATTTTCATTCAACTAACGATTTTAGAACAACCCACTGTCGAAAAGTGAAAAAATGTATCACTTAAATTTTTATTAACATGCAAAATAGTGACGCTGGAAAAAAAGTCGTAAACAAAATATTTATAAGTAGCGTTTTCTTTTCTCGGAATAATGTTGCATTTATTCTGTACTGGCTGTCCAGTTTTCGTGTTCTTTTCTCAGCATCTTCACATGCATATTGCTTGTTTTTTTTTTTTCCAGAAAAGAAAACGCCATTAGATTTTTTTCGGCCAACAAAAAAGTATCTATTCTTGAGCTTTTTTCGAAAAATTAACGGTATCGCTGTAAATTGCGAAAAACATTTACACCCTATTTCCAAGATGGCGCTGATTCCAGAGCCCCCTGAGACCCACTGTACTATCGATATTTCATTTTATGGTTTTATATTTATGGCAACTTTATTATTTCTTGTGACGGTTTTAATTATAATTCCTGTCCGAAGTTTTAATGCCCGATACAAGGTAAGTTAAATTTTCAAAATTGCTCTGTGTAGTATTAATTAAAGCAGTATCTCTACAGATGCAATGGCTCAAAGCAATCCGATTTGGGAATTTTATAAGCGTAAAGCTTGTAACTTTTATTCGAAGATAATTTCGCTTTGTACATCGTGTGTACTGAACTGAATACAATTACTGATTGTCTCTATGCACAAACCCCGTGGAAGTTGCTCTCTTCCTGAGTTAGCTGAGCCTGAGGACAACGTTTGATGGACAAGCCGGTCGGAGCGGGGTTGAGTAGTCGCTACAAATACCACGACAACTATGTTTTCCAAGAGATGTAATTTTTTCTGTAAAAAATCGGTTTCGGTTCGGTTCTGGCCGAACTTCAAGAAAAAAGCCGAAAGTTCGGTTCGGGTTCGGCCTCGGCCAAAAAATTTGAGTTCGGTCGGACTCTAGTATACTAGCAAATTTTGTAGTATTTGCTTTTGAAAAAAATACGCCTTAAGGGATAATATATGCATGACCATATCCTCGAAATTCGACCTTCTACTTTAATAGCCTAAAAAAAAATAGAGAAAAATTTAATATTTTTAAATTCTAAAGATTTTTTTCTTTTATTTGGTACTAGGGTGGTACTATAGTGACATAATCTGTACAGTTGGGATCAAAAATCAGTACAAAGCCATAAAAATCAGCTCATTTTTAAGCGTATTTCTTATTATTAACAATATAACAAACAAATAACCGCCCATTAATTTAACAAAAAATAACGAATAGACTTTTAAATACATATAGTATTATCAATATAAAAATTCATTACTTTAAAACAAATCAAAAGTATTACGTATGTATGTACAGCTATGCTCACGAAAATAGTAGTTAATTGTATTGACAGGTTTTGAAAATTTTTTCTTTCCTCACTTAATTTAATTTTTTTATAAAAATATAGTTAATTCTATAAGAAAAGATAAGTGAGTTAAAGTTTCAATCTTTCTAGAAAATTTATAAAAATTGAGAAAATTTAAAAAAAAATTTTAGCGCATTCAGTTTCAGTAGAAGACGAGCTCGAGTCAGAATCTGTTTGCATATTTTAAGCTACAAATTTAAAACATATTGTTGTGCTTATTAAATACAACATTCACATTCAAAGCTACATATCGTCGTTTAAAGTACAAAACCGCGTATCGTCATTCTGCAAAACCGCGTAACTGACATTGGCTGCCAAAAATTAGATTTGCTCACACAAGCCCTTGGCTCAATCCTTATCCATTCGTCCTGAAATATGCTAGCCAGAAATGCGATTGCTTTATAAAAAAGAGAACAATTTTGAAATAAGTATAAGTGTTTTTACGCTCTAGAAAATAATTTATGCAACCTCATATACGCCGTTTTGCATTATCTTGATACGCGGTTTTGCATTTTGTTGATACGCGGTTTTGTACTTTAAACGACGATATATCTTATCCAAGAGTCGGTAGTTTGCACCTTTTCCAAATTTTTAGAACTTACATTGCACCGTAGCAGTAGTCGACTTAAGTTTGACATACTGACAGTGGATGTTTAATTATAATCAAAACATTATCTCTTATTATCATCTTCTCAGTGTACTTAAATATGATTAACTCACCACCACATTTCATAAGATTTATTAATGGCGAAACCAGCTTTTCCTGTAAATCCTGTAAAACCTGCAAATCGTCAAGTTGGGTTGGGTTGAATCCAAACAGTTTGTTATTTCGCGAAATCCTAGGAAACGAAACAATTGCAAGCTGACACCTTTTTAATAATGGTTTCAATCTGCTCACACGTATGAGTTGTCAAAAACCATTGTTTTGAACATGTAAACCTCAAGCAAATGTCAATTACACCAATTTACAAAAGTATTTATTAAATGTAAAAATCAGTACAATAGAAAAAAATCAGCACATGTACTGATTAAATCAGCGCATCTGGCCACCCTATTTGGTACCCATATTTGTATTCTAGATTGCACTGATTGCTAAAGAGGTTTTGAAACTAATCATATCTTTGAAATTTCAAAATCCTTTAAATGAATAAACCTTTATATTAAATACATGGTATAAAGTATTATTATTATTGTATGTGACTTCTTCACAAACTTTAGCAAACCGCAGTTCTTTCAAAACATCCATTCAGTAAAATATATCGGACAAAATTGATATACATAAGTCGGTAATTTTTCTAAACTATTTATTTGAAAAGTGGTGATTTTTCCATGAATATACGAAATTATTTTCACTGAGAAAAATATAGGTAGCCTAATGCGAATTTCCACTAAGCATTGAAATGACGAAAAATATGTGACATTTAAAAAATGCAATGTGGAAGCGAATTTAATGACAATTTTTCTTAACGTAATGGCACAGGTATTTTTTAATGCCCAACTTTGTCATTTAAGGCCCCGCCAGATATAAATTCTTTTCTGCGTCACAAGGATACTTTTGACTGACATCGAAGTTAACTCTGGGATTTTGAATAGAAGACGCCACATTGGCAACGCATACATTGCCGCAACTGATAAAAATCGCCCAACTCTCAACTTTTGACGCGCGTCAATGCGGCAAAACAACAATGTATGGAACGAATTCCAACCAGCTGACTTTTGGCCAATCAAAATGAGCCGTTTTGTTTGCGGCAACGTTTTCATTGTGGCGCCTCGCAATGTTATGTGCGTCTTGACAGTCAAAAGCATCACAGTGACGCAGAAAAGAATTTCTATCTGCCGGGGCCTTTACATTTGTGCCATTTAATGCCTAGTAGGAATGTCGAAAAAACATCGATGCATCGAAAATATCTATGCTTTCGTTCGATGTATCGAAAATTTTCCACTCGAGGCATCGATGTTTTTTGTAAACCGACATCTCTAGTACATCGAACCGCCAAATGCCGTTTTGTCTTAAATTCAAATAAAGCAAGATGCAGTTTTATTGTTCATAAAGTTTTTTTTATAATAAAGTGCAAGTTTGAATTGCTTTCATTTTTAATATTTTTGTTTTTTGCTGACTTGCACTTTGTTATACTAAAATTTTATGAGCTATAAAACTGCATACCCAAAAATGTTCTCAGGACTCATATTAAAAGGTTCAAAATATTGATGAAAATTTGTGGATTTTTTTTAATTTTGTATAAAGTTTGAAACATTGTTTTACATGGTTTTAGTTAAAGCATGAACAATACTTTTTTATAAAAGAAAAAATAAAAAAATAAGCTCGAAAAACGTTATTAGTATTTAAATAAAAAAGATCAACACGTGAACACGTGTTTTAGTCACCATAATATGTAAGTACCTTCCAATAAAAGTTTGTTAAATTGTTTGCAGTTGGTTTAGTTGTATTTCCACAGTGGAGGAAAACTCTATGCGCATCGATGCATCGATGTACGCCCTCCGATGCATCGGTGCGAGGAAAAACATCGATGTATTTTTATCACTGACATCCCTAATGCCTAGTGGAAATTCGGCATAAGAAAACAAACACAAATAAGCTTGCGATCAAGTCAGAAGATGATGTCAAATTCTTCAAAACTCTAGGAAGCAGGTTTTTAGCTGGAGGAGACTACAACGCAAAACACCCACAATGGGCATCTCCTTATCACTCCTAACTTGGTTACACGTATCAAGAACTTGAAAGCAAATTGCAAAATACTGACACTTTTTGCTAACACACTCGCACTTTTACAACTTGAACGTCGACTTGATATAAATTTTTGCAGTCAAGTCGTGAGGCGACTTGAAAGTCAAGTCAAACAGCTGATCACAGTTAAAGCATAAACAGACGGCAGCTTTAAGTCTATTCCCGTACTTTGGGATTTAGTCAAAAATAGCCAGGAAGATATTACTGCAGGTATTATAAATATGTGTACGGGAACGAGGCGAGAATTTTAAGTTGTTGCCTTGACGATGGTATCTTGAAAGTAAAACTGACTATCAAGTTGCGCACAGCCTGCGTCCAGCTACCAATTAAAGTGAATTTTGACAAATAGTATGTGTGATCAACTTGAAACCAAGTTCTTGATCGTGTAACTGCACTGTTAAGGCAGACAACTCTATGCAGCTATGGCAATAATAAATCAGTACTCAGCCTCCTCAGGCTCACCAACGTATCTATTGGTCAATCGATACAAAAAAAAAATACAGACCCAATAGACTTTTGCGTAATTCAAGGTATTGCAGATATTGAAATTATATAGGATTCCTGTTTCAATTCATCCTCTGACCATTCTCCCGTAATGGTCACCCTAAGCAATGATCTTGTTGACTGAACTTCTCAATATTGCAGTTCACAGCAACAAAATCTCTGCAAATCATAATATCTTCAACACTTCAATCAATTTGAAACACTCACTGAAGTCTAACTACATAGTGAAGATATCATTACAACTGCTGATCACTTCAATAACTGCACACAACAAGCTGCTTGGAGATCAACACCCGCTCTAAGCAAACCACAGTGTTCAAGAATCCTTACCAAAAAACTTTCCAAAAAAAGCCAGCCTAGAAAGAAGTCGCAGCAGACTAGACATCCCGATGACAAAACAATATTAATTACGCTGACGAGAGAACTCAAAGAAGTCTTGCAAAAAGACCGCTACTCCCAACTTCATCGTTATCTCAGTAACCTAGAGCAGTGATCGGCAGGCCATAGCTCAGTGAGCGCTCTCTGACCACATGTGTGTGTCACACGTATACGAAGAGCGGCAGCTGACCAGTGCATTTAACGCACAGTCTCACTTATTGAATCGTTTGAATGTGGTAGTATGCCGACCACTGACCTAGAGCCAACAGCTTCCAGCGACTATTCTCTCTGGAAAGCAACAAAGCAATTACAGAGGCCAAATCTGGCACAATCCGCCATCAGAACGAAAAACAACCAGTGGACTAAAAGCGATCTCGAAAAAGCAAGCACATTTGCACGTCATCTAAAAAGCATGTTTACTCCACACGAAATTGAACCCTCTCCCAATACTGCACAAAAAGTAAGACAGACTCTCGAACAATCCTACCAAATGGACCCTCCCCCCCCCATAAAAAAATTCTCAAAAGTGGAAGTTAAGGAAGCGACCAAAAAACTCAAAGCTAACAAGTAAAGAAATATAAGTTCGGGCGAAACGGAACTTTATACACCCGGGGTGATGACATGCCCAATTCCTAAAAGTCTATAACAATCTTGTTTATTGTTAAGAGTTTGCTGTAAGTATTAACTTGTCCTCAGTTATTGAAATATCGTAGTTTTCGTGTTTCTGAAATTTACCGTTATACGGGAAACGGATGTAATTTTAGTCCGATGTGAATAATTTTCAACGAATTGCTTTTCCGTACCAAGGTTATTACGTACACCGAGTTTGGTCAAAATGGATAAATCGGTTACAGGGATACACATTTGTGATCATAAGTGGGCGGTGTCAAGACCATTATCCAAAAACCTATAATAATCTAATTTTCTGCTAAGTTGTTATTGTAATAATCGATTTTGAGTCAATTAGCTTGAGTAGTTATTGATTTATTGCAGTTTTCGTGTTTCTTTAAATTACTGCCCGTTTTCAAAGATTTTCTACAAATTTCTTAGCAAGGCTCGTACCAAGCTTTATAAGGATTGGTCCAGGGTATTTCATCGTAAGTGGGCGGGGTCACTTCACCTACTAATCTTCCAACAAATTTTTTGTAATACATATTTACTGAAATATCGAAGTTTTTGCATTTTTCGAAATACGGTTTAATAGGAAGTGGGCGCGGTTAGTCCGAAATCAACTTTCAAAAACACGCACGAGTCCGCACGGTAAGAATTTTAGTGGGGCCCGGCCCGGCCCGGCACGACGGGACACGTCCAAGCCCGGAAATAAAGAGCCAACTCTTATTGTATGTATACATATGTACATATTTTTAGTTTTGTGTTTATGTACATATGTATATTTACTTAAGCGAATAAATTTTTTACTTCAAAGATTTTTATAATATATGTATTTTCTGGGAAGTAGAAAAAGTGGAAGGTATTTTATGTACAGATATGTAAACAAAACTACTAAGTATCTTATTTTTTCTATCGGTTTCCGAATATTTCTTATTTTGCTTTTCTCTTATCAAAAGAGTTTTAATATGTACTATTTTTTTTTTGTATAAAAACAAAAGCTTATTTAAATTTGTAGTATTAGCAACGGGCTTTTTCGTGCTTTTATGAAATTTTACAGAACGCCCATGCACGCACGAGTTCGTGCTGAGAGCAAATATTCCGGCCCGTACCCGCCGGGCCCCTGCCAATAGCCCGGCCCGTGCCCATCTCTAATACGAACAAAGTTATAGTACCCTTGTGCACAAGTGCGCCTCGGGTATAAAAAGGCTCCCGGTTATGATCTAATTACTGGAGAAATACTAAAACAGCTTCTAGAAGAAGGAACGGAGAGTTGCCCAAGTAAAAGGGATTCCTAAACCATGAAAAAGTGCAGACAAAGTTTAGTCATATCGCCAGATCAGTTTGCGGTGGAGTGCAATAAGGCCCACGGAAATAACGCCCATGGGCTTTATTTCATAAAAAAAGAAATCAAGCCCGCGGACGTTATTGCCTTTTCGAAAAAGAAATTAAGGCCGCGGGCTTTATTCCCTTTTGCCGGTGGGCATTATTTCCATTTCGATATGGCAATAACGCCCGCGGGCTTCATTTCCTAAAAAATTAAATAAAGCCCGCGGGCGTTATTTCATCTTTATTGTGGCTCTTGTCTCCATTTTAGAATATGTACATCCAAAACCCCCTGTTCTAAATAAAAGCTAACTAATATGATAACATTGAACTAAATATTTGTTTTCCTTTATTATACGAACAAATTGAAATTAACAAATTTCAATGCATATATTTAATACATATGTATATAGTATGTACATTACACTATTTTTCCATTGGAATTATAAAATCTTTTATATTCTAAGACGTCCACCAAAATATTTCGGATAAATATTAATATTTAAGTGAGCTGGACCGATTTGAAAATACCTCCAAAAATGGAGTTTTTTATGAATAAAAATAGTTTCTTAAAGATTTTTTTTGAAAAAATCCCCTCAAATGACAAAACGGTTTCAGCTTAAAATATTTGCATAAAAATATTAAAAAAAAAAAAAATAAAAAAAAAATTTTGAACGGAATCGTAATGATGAGATTTTTGATGCTGTTTTTTAACTTTTTTTAAAGATTGGTATAAGAAAAACTTGAATAACTGAACCTAAAGACTTCCGATTTAGACTTAAGAGGTGTCACTGGAAAGGTATTTTCTCACCCTTTTTATTCCTTTGCTAATAAACTCATTCAAAGGATGGAACAGAAAGGTAGGATGAACGAACGACATTCAAAGTTGAATTAAGATGTGTTGGTATTCGAAAAAACAAGACGGGACACGAATGACGTTTTTTTGGCCAGAAATAAAAACAGTGTGAAAATACCTTTCGACTGAGATCCCATAAGTCTAAATCAGAACATTTTTGGCCCAGTTATTCAAGGTTTTCGTAGACAAATCTTTGAAAAAAGTAAAAAAACAGCATCAAAAATATCATTCTTACGATTCCGTTGAAAAGATTTTTAAATATTTGTATGCAGATTTTTTAAGCTTAATCTAATTTGTCATCTGAGGGGAGTTTTTTCAAAAAGTTCTTTAAGAAACTATTTTTATACATAAAAAACTTCATTTTTGGAGGTATTTTCAAATCGGTCCAGCTCGCTTAAATCTTAATATTTTTCCGAAATATTTTGGTGGACGTCTTAAAATATAATACATTTTGTAATTCCGGCGGAAAACCCGCAACTTTTTTTGGTGATGCAGTCTAATGTACATGCGTATAAAAAATAAATATTTCAAATTTTCAACAAAAAAAGGAACATGAAAAAGTAAAAAGTTAAATAAATACTTTCGTCGATTATCGAATAATTTGACGGCAAATTGGACATCTTGTATTACCATTTAGATTAGTATGCCTACTGGCTCTGCAAAGCAAAGTTTAAAATGATTGGCCGAGTTTCTCCTCCGATTGGGGAGCGGTGTGTGCCTTGATATCACACAAACCACTCGACCACGTCCGATTTATGTTATTCTGCCCTTTACTCATTTTTGTTGTTTGCGAAAATTTTCAGTCGCCTTTTCAGTTAAAACATCCCGTGCGTCATCCACATCACTACAGTATTTCTGCGGCGTGGGTACACAAACAACCCCAACTCCTCATCGTACATTCATATAGAGCATTTAAATAATGTAAGTATATAACAAATAAATTTTCCAGCGTAATGGCGAGGGGGGCACGGGGGGAAAGCGAGCCTGTTGGCGCTCAACCACGGCGGTCACCGTTTGCCCGCCACCACTGAAAAACCTAAGACGCTGAGAACAAATATGCGTATTGCATTGAAGGCTAAAAAAAACCCGCGGGCTTTATTGCCTTTTATTGGTGGGCGCTATTTCTCCTTGGCAATGGAAATAACGCTTTATTTCTCTTTTTTTTGGAAATAACGGTGGGCGCTATTTCTCATTGGCAATGGAAATAACGCTTTATTTCTCTTTTTTTGGAAATAACGCCCATGGGCTTTATTTCTCTTCTTTTTTTTTTGAAATAAAGCCCATGGGCTTTATTTCCGCGGGCCTTATTGCACTCCACCTCAGTTTACTACACATCACCTCTAAAATTATGGAGATTCTTTTTCTAAAGAGATTGGTGCCAGTAATAGAAGAACGAAAGATTATCCCTAATCACCAATTCGGTTTCAGAAAAAACACAGAACAATCGAACAAGTGCACAGGCTTGTAAGCTGAATCCACACTGAATTCGAACAAAAAAGGTATTGTACAGCTGCATTTCTCGATATATGCATCTCAAGCTTACGATCGAGTATGGCATGACGGCTTACTGTACAAGATAAAAAATACCCTCCCGATATCCTATTACACCTTTATCGAGTCCTATATCAAAATTCGATTTCTCTTTCTTAAGCAAAGCGGAAAGCAGTCTGAACTCTACGTGTACCCTAAGGCAGTGTCTGCTATAGACTTACCGACTTATCAGCATCCGAAGGAGCAATTATTGGTACATTTGCGGACGATACTGCGGTCTCGCTATGGATACCCTTCCGCAACTGGCTTCGCTTAAGCTCCAAAACGGCCTAAACAAAATAACCCAATGGCTGAAAGATTGGCGAATTAAGCCAAATGAGACGAAATCTGTCTAGGTTACGTTCTCCCTTAAACGTAAATTCTGTCCGCCCGTTAAACTCAAGAACATGGACTTCCAAACTTACGTGGAAAATTCATATTTTCACTAAACGCAAAGTTCTGGGAATAAAGCTCAAAAATTTACAATGGTTACTGAACCCAAAATCTAAGTCTCATTCGCGAATAAGCTCTTACTTTATTCATCGGTACAGACATATGGAATATAATTACGGGGCTCCTTCGATACAGAAATACTTTACGCGTTCCAATCAAAAACTTCCATAATGATTGTGAATGCTGCGTATGGAAAATACATGAAACGGAAGCAAAGCAATTGGGTTGTTCACACTTGCCTGGTTATCAGGTTATCTGGTTATGTGGTTATATTTTTTATTCAGTTTACAATAATAACATACACTACAGAATAATAATTTTTAACCAGATAACCTGATAACCAAGGAAGTGTGAACAACGCAAATATGAATATACCAGAATGACAGAAAGTCCATTGTGAGATCTCCATCTAGTTGTAGGGCCTATGCAACCGAGTTAAAGAAAAGATGTGGGGCTTACACCACCATAAGAAATGATTCTGAGCATTTACATATGCGCAGAGAATTAAAAACAAACAAGTAAGAAAGCCTAAGTTCGGACGGAGCCGAACATTAAATACCCGACGCAAGTATTAAATATATAATTTTCACCTTTCCGAAAGCTACCGCGACATGGTAAGCCGGGGTGTATCAATTTTGAGTAAATTAGCGTCCTTAAATTTCGAAATATTAAAGTTTCAAGCATTTCTGAAATTTACCGTTATATGAATTTTAGTCAGATTTCAATAAATTTCAACATTTTGCTTTCATGTGACAAGCACAATAACCATACCGAGTTTGGTACAAATTGGTAGAACGGTTACCGAGATACATATATGTGTGCGTTCTACGCCCATTTTGCAAAATTTTATCGTAAAGAATTGTTGCAAGCACCAATTTTGAATAATAATAATAATAATAGATTGGCGCTTACACATATGTTAGTGTTTGGCCGAGCTTCTCCTCCGACTTGTGGCGTGCGCCTTGATGTTGTCACACAAAGCGGAGGGACCTACAGTTTTACGCCGACTCCGAACGGCGATTGTATTTTTATGAGAAGCTGTTTTTCATGGCAGAAATACACTCGGAGGTTTGCCATTGCCTGCCGAGGGACGACCGCTGTTAAGAAAAAACCTTTTTCTATATTTTTTGGGATGTTGCTTTGACCAGGGCTTGAACCCAGGTGCTGATGTGTGAAAGCGCGCACTGCTTACCACTACACCACAGCGGCCGATTTTGAATAAATTAGCGTTAATATTTACTGATTTAACGAAGATTTCGTATTTCTCTAAATTACCGTTATATGGGATGTGGGCGTGGTTATTGTCCGATTTTAAAAATTTTCGGTCATTTGGTATGCTGTATCAAGGCTAACAACTGTGCTAAGTTTGGCAGAAATTGGTGCAGCGGTTACCAACATATACACATGTAACCATAAGTGGGCGTGGCTACGCCCATTTTCCAAAAATTTATAATCTTATTTTTCGTCAAAAAATTATTGTAAAAATCAATTTTGAGTGAATTATCTTCAGTATTTACCAAAATATCGCAGTTTTCGTATTTCTGAAAATTACCGTTATATAAGAGGTAGGCGTGGTTATCGTCCGATTTTGCCCATTTTCAATACCATCCGTCCTACGCCCGAATGAAGTGCACTTACCAAGTTTCGTTAAGATATCTCAATTTTTACTCGAGTTATCGTGCGCTCAGGCGGACGGACGGACAGACAGTCACCGCTTAATCGATTTCTCTTTCCATTCTGATCAATTATGTATACATTTGTCCATATCGATCTCGATTCGTTTTGCCTGTTACAAACAACCGTTATGTGAACAAAGTTATAATACCCTTGTGCACAAGTGCGCTCGGGTATAAAATACTCTCATAAGGTTTCACATCAGCTATATGGATCTTTCAAAGTAAGAAAAAACAAACAAATTTGTACTCGCAAGAAGCACTTCCAAAAAAAAAGGTCGATTGTTTCTTTAGAATAACGGATCCTGGGGCTTTAGTGGCATTAGAAGAACGTAGAAAAGTTCACTGAGTGCCACACAACCATTTGTTTGGCAAAAGTCTTGAACAAATGGAAGAAGAAAAAACGAAAAACGACAAATAGTCTTTCATCAAGCTAAAGCTAGCCACTAACGTCGAACAAATCCGTCTGATTTGTTCGTGTTTGTCTTCATTTTTCACGTTAGTGGCGTGGTTCACGAACGAATCAGAAGAATTTTAAAAATTTAAAATTCTTGTGATCTGTTTGCATGTTAGTGGCACAGTTCGCGAATATTTACGCATTTCGTCATATCTATTTACTTGGAACTGTCGAAGTGAGCTCGTCGTGGGACATGAAAAGTAAGCGATTTTTAGAAGTTTTTTAAAATATGAAGGCAGAAGTTGCCATTTGGCAAAATAAATGTGACAAATATAAATGTATATATCGTCGCCTGGGTAAAAGATTGCGTAAGCGTCATACGAACGTGCGTAACATACGACAATCTTTTACCCAGGCGACGATATGGGTACATATTTCCAAACTGGCGTTACGTGAAAAAATTTATAAAGTCAAAATTTTAAAAAAGTTTTTCTAGACTTGCATAGAAAATAAATGACCCCTTATTCAGTAAAAAAAGAAAATACAACGGTTGATAGTGGCGATTTAAAGATATTAGTAAACTTACGCGATGGCGTGACGTTACAAACAACAGAATTGGATTTTGACTTCGATTACAAAATTGCAAAACTCTGCGAATTGAGCAAGGCTATTTGTATAAAAAAATTTTGTAGTAATATTGGAAATGTTTAAGGTTAATTTTCCAAATTTTTAAATGTAGAAGTCTTTTCTGCTTTATGTTTAATCAGCTGAACTATCTGACGTGACGTTACCTGGCGTTGCGTTACTAAAATTTCCATTGAAAAAGTTTTGTTAATATTTTCTTGACAGGATTTTTTAACGGTTAAGCGCCAACAGCGGTTTCATTTTTTGCAAATCTATGCCCTACTACGTTTCAACTAAACATGCCAAATGTTAAACAAATCAGAGCATAAATACGGCTTTTCAAAATATCCCGACCCTGGTGCCACCCAACAAGACCATTTTTGGCAAACATGTTTCTGCTTACATAACCAGTATACATTAAAAAAAGCAGCCCAATCGGCCTATAAATATGTTAGATGTAGGACTTTTATTTATTTTTTAGGCGGTAGACTTTTCGCTGGATTCGCCGATATCGCACACCATTTTCAAAAGTGACACAACTCAAAATGACACGTTCGTAACAAAATGCGAAAAACTAGCACATACTAATCATATGGGCAAGGGAGACGACTTTACCATAGTTTTTTTTTAAAGAAATTATAACAAAAATTTGATCCAGCTTTTGCTTAAAGACAAATAAAAGCTCTGGGTACATTTTTTGCGCATAATGTCAAAAATGCCAAATTCTGAGTTGTGTCACTTTTGAAGATCGTGTGCGATATGTATATAAATATAAAATACTAGCTGAACCCTGCCACGCCTTGGTATACCCATTCTTGTTACACGGATGAGAAATGAGGAACGAAACAAAGCATACGCTTCATATATATGTATGTATATATAAGTTTCATTGTGCAATACTTGTGTGTACACAATCTGCCTTATCATAAGTTTCATTTTCCATGTATATACTATGGGCGGATGAAAAAATTTCGGGTGATTTTTTTTCGGGCGAAATTACGTTTCGATATGGAAGCTATGCTCTCAAATGTTATAGTTGTAATTTTTACAGCTTTACGAAAACGCAACTAGTGAAGCGATTTCAAAGAAAAGCGAGGCGTTTCAAAGATACAATTCCAAATCTATCGACATGTGCATTCGGTGTCTGTCGTAGAAACAACGGTAAATATTTGCTTATTTTCGGGTCAATTTTGAGCCTTTAAACTGCTCTAGCACTTATGATTTGCAGATATAACTTTCATTTTTGGGGTAAAGGTTCTCTGGAGCAGTAGAAATATTATCGAGCATTTTACCTGATTTTATAAATAAATTCAATTTGAATTAAGAGATAATTTACATATGTATCACAACTAGGGATGTTAATTTTTCGGATTTCGATACCGGGATTTTCAGGATGGCGTTGTAACAATCCCGGGATTCCGGGATTTAGATATTCATTACTTTTCAACAACTTGAATCGAAAAAATTGCTTCTATATTGTTTGAGAAGCTCTCCTACCATAAAATAAATAAATAAATGGGTTTGAAACCTACTTTTTTATTTGAAGTGGCGTTTTTATTTTTTCTCTCTGACCGCACGATTTATTTTGAAGGACTTTGTAATTTCAAAGAAATGATTAATTCCAAAAATTATTAAAAAAAAATTCAATGCAATGTAGAATGAAAATATGGGTAACAAATGCGATAGGAAATTTCTTTAGAATTTAATAAATTTTAATTTCTTGGATTCACAAGGACGAATAGATAATTTTTAAGCTGACAAAAATAGAAGAACGAAATTCGAGGATTCTATCGAGTTTATATAAGCCCTTAACATATAATTTTTTAAAAAACAAATATTGCGAAATTTCAAGGATAGAATTTTAAAATGACATTTTCAATATTTACCAGCTCTTCTGCACCAGAAACTTGAATCTGTTTAAATTCTACAGGATTTCCTCATTCATTTTATACCCATACTTCTCTAAGCACATTTCTCTGAATTTTTTAAATAATTTTTGAATTACTGACGTCAGAGTGGAAAACTAAAAACGCAATTTTACTATATTTGGCCCATGGTTTCGCAAATATATTGATATTTGTGTTTAAAATTTACTATCGCGCGGTGTTGTATGTATAATGAGCTACACATTTATAAAAAAAAATATTAATTATTAAATAAAAAAAGAAATATAGCCAATACTGGTTAAGAAAAGGAGTTTATATTATTGCTATCAGTGCAAACTATAAATACCGAAAATCCCGGGATTACTTACCAAGAATCCCGGGATTTTCGAGACCTTAAAAACTCCGGGATCCCGGGATAAACATTCCTAATCACAACACAAGTGTCAGACCTAAAAGTTTAACGAGGTTTTGGTTTAAAAATAATTTGAACAGGATTTCCATCTGTTTGAAAAGTCGAATTAAATTAAATTATATGAAATATTGAAATATTGGCGTCAAACAAAGGAGTATTAAGAAATATTTAGTCTGAGCATTTATAACATTAAAGAGGGTTTTCACCTGTGTAAAACGTTAAACTCAAATTATTTAATAAATCAAGTGAGTTATTAAAGTATGGGTATAAATTGACATGGGTTGAAAATGGTTTTTTCGAAACTTCACTTAGTAGGGTTGCCATATGTTTTAGAAATTAAATTTAACTTGAATTAAGGCAATTAGATACATAATTTAAATATGTATCGCAACATGTGTGTTCAGTCGAAAAAGGTTTAACAAGATTTTAAATTTTAAAATATTTTGAATAGGGTTGCCACCTAATTTAAAATTAGAATTTAATTAAACTATGGATAATTTAAACGAAATATTAAAATATGGCGTAAAACGAAGGTGGTCAGATATCCTTAGTTTGAATATTTAGAATATTAAAGAGGGCTGCCACCTGTTTAAAAAGGTAAACTCAAATTATTTTATAAGTTAAAGCAATTATTTAAAAATATGGGTATCAAATGAAATTAGTTTAAAAAGGGTTTATTTCTGAACTGTATTTAGGAGCGTTGTCACGTATTTAAAAAATCAAAATTAACTTAATTCATCAGGCACATGAAATAAGTAGGTATCACAATATCAGACGCAAGAGATTTGTTTATTTCTTAACTCTATTTAGTAGGGTTGCCAGCTGTTTCAGAAGTCTTAACCAACTTATGCACAAATCCGAAGACGAAGATAATGCAAAGACGAGCACGAACACGAAGAAGAATACTAATACGGGGACCTAGGTTAATATAAAAAGTTATACAAATTGCTGCAGTATGAAAGTAAATAAAAATTAATAAGTAGTGATACACGTCATGACATATATCTAATTATAGTCCGATGGTACATATGATTGAAGTTAATGGGGTCTGCTTCTCTATTGCTAAGTATTAATATTTTGCAATTCATATTGATTTCATACATTCGTTTCAATAAATCAAAACGGATATTTCATGTACCATTTTTAACTTGAATGTGATGTTAATAACATCACGTATTCTACGTTTAAGTTGAGCGGCTGTGACTCCGTCACAGCCCGCAGGCCAAGACGAAGGCGCTGGACTGATCCTTTTGTTTTTCCATTCCCTGCGTAGATATAAAGACTATCTGGTTTGCTGACACGGGAACATGCAACATAATGTTGTCGATGTGAGAAGTAATCCGCATCTAAATCTAAACCACACTTCGACTTTTAGCTTTATTCAATGTGATTGCGAACGTTAAACGAATTGGAAATTACAATCTTTTAAATTGAAATGGGGCATCAGTCGGAATAATGGAAATTCGAGGGTAGGCATCCCTGGTAGATCAAGCCAGTTCAAAAATTTCGTTGGATTATCAACTGCTTCATCTGCTTCCACAACGGTGTTTATCGACTTATGTGTTATTTCCTCACTTTGAATGCTGGATAGAATAACATAATTAAGGTGAAAGATATCTTTATTCTTTGTGGCAGGAATAAGCCGTTAACTGAGACAATCGTGATTCGTATAACTAAAAAATATTAGGAAATACTCTCTGGATCATGATTCCTTTCCATGTTTCTAAGTTACCAAAATTATCAGGTAATGAGAGACGCCTTGATCTCTCATCTTGTCCAGTAATTAGTGACCTAGGCTGATTGATCGTTCAGAATCTGGACACGCATATTCGCAGTCAACTGCGATGTATGCAATTGTTGCTACAACGTTGGATATTGCAGGCATAAATGCTTGCCGCTGGTGTCGATTGAGAAATTACAGACAATGTTTGCCTAAAATCTCCTGTGAGCAATATTAATCGGGAGGGAGTCTCGATTGTTAGACCACAGCTGGGAATTCACGTCGATAGCGTAAAAATTCCGACGGTGAATAACACGAAAATTCTCGGAGTAACTTCCGATAGTCTACACAACCGCAGTTGTAAATAAAGTACAGAACCGCAACAAAGTCCTCAAGTCACTAGCCTGCAGCACTTGGGGCAAAGACAAGAAAACCTTGCTGAAAACATACAAGGCTATGAGGGAGGCCGGTTCTAAACTAAGCAGCGCCTGTGTGGTCGCCGGGGACTAGTAGGATACAGTGAACGAAGCCTTCTGAAGTCGCCACAACATCATCTACATGACGAGGCTCAAATGCCCCCACCCCAGGACTCGAAACATCGCTTAGCATGCTCACTAAACTCCACTAAGCTAACGCTTCTGTCCCTACGGACAAACCCCATCGTAGCTCCCGTTGGTTGAGCTTGACAACGATTGAGGGACTGGCCGATCTATGTGGGATTGTGTTAGCTGCTACAACGACAAAAACAACATCATGGCCAAAGACTGATGATCTTCCACAAATGACTACAAAGCCTGGATCGAGGGCAAAAAAATGTTATGCTGAGGGTTTGGTTTATAAAAATACATACATTAGTGTATGTAGAGCAGTGTTCTATTTTGGAAAAAAGGGACAAAATCAGATACCCCGAGAACGAGATGAGATAGCGAAATAAATGTAACGTTGTTTTAAAGCTTTTGAGATGGAGAATTCAGGAGTCTTGTTGGAGAAACGAATTACCTTCGCCTTTAAAATGACTGTCGAAAACAGGTTTGAAACTTTTAAATAATTTTTTTTTTTTTTGTCTGAAACCAGTATTCAATGAACTTTTTAAAAGCTTTAAACTAGAGACCCACAATAATTATTATCCTAATATTTGGGATCAAAAACGTTGCCTTGTGTTAAGAGAAATTTGTTTCGTCTTTGTATAATAATTACTTACGAGAAATATATCTTTTCGTCTCGCGGGACGATTATTTTCAGATTAATTACGTATCTTCATAATCATTATATGGGATTTTTCTCGTCTCTCGGGACGTTTATTTTAAGACGAAAATTATTTACCTCTTCTTATAATAATTATATGGGATTTTTATTTTATTTTTTCGTCTCGCGGGGCGTTTATTTTACGACGGTAATGATTTAAGTATTTTCATAATAATTATATGCGACGTTTATTTTTCTCGTCTCTCGAGACATTTATTTTAAGACGGAAATGATTTACGTCCCCCGTTTTCTCTTAATAGAATAGGTACATGTACCTTTCGATTTCACGAAATTGAACGCAAATATCCCCGAGCTCGATTATTGGAATTTGATTTGCTAACTTCTAACACACTTTTCAAAAAACTGAAACCACGTAAAAATAAAGCCCTTTAATTGGACGCCTCATTTTTGAAAATGGAACGAACGATACAGATTTGATGACATGAACAATAGCGGCGTTAAATAGTTAACGCGTTAAATCTCCGAACTCAATTGAGAAGTCTCATTTCGATAAAGGTCCCATATATTTATTAAGAGAAGACGTAAATCATTTTCGTCTTGAAGTAAAAGTCCCGCGCGACGAAAAAAAATAAAAATCCCCGATAATTATTATGAAAAGATGAAAATAATTTCCATGGTAAAATAATCGTCCCGCGAGACGAGAAAAAATAAAGGTCACAGACAATTATTAGGAGAAAATGAAAAAGTTTTTATTTTTAATATTGTTTTGAGTTTTGTACCACGATTATGTTTATTAGGAAAAATTTAAAAAGCAACAATGCTTAAGCGGTAGAAGTTATAGCAGCTATTTCGGAGATCACCAGATCTCATCAGACTTCCTTTTCCTAGACTTCAGCAGGTATCGAACCCTATACAATAAAGCAAATGAATGTATAGAATTGACAACAACAACAACCACGCTGTCAATTTTAAATAGCGGCAAATCAGCTGCACTTGAAATTAGTAGGTTGAATAAGGAAATGAATTAGCGACAAGAGTTTACTTTGCACACCGATGACGCGGGTTCGATCCCTGCTGAAGTGTAGAAAAAAGAAGTCTGATGAGATGTGGTGATCTCCGAAATAGCTGCTATAACTTCTACCGCTTGAGCATTGTTGTTTTTTTTAATTTTTCATAATAAACATAATCGTGGAACAAAGCTCAAAAGAATATTAAAAATAAAATGTTAATAAGCCACAATAACATTGAGAAAAAGTTTTTAGTCTAACCATTTCGTCTCAGGAGACCAAAAAACTTTCCCATTGTTCAATAATAATTATATACAATATTTAATTTGATTTCTTATAATCGTTATTGTCTCTGCTTTAAACGCATATTTTTAGGTAAGTGGACGTGAATTTATGTTAAACTCGATGTCGTCATAACACTGATTCATGTATTTTTGTTGCTTACTATCGCGTCGACTATCGTAGTGTCGTCAACAGTTTCAAAATCACTATATTTGTTTGTGCAACTTCGATATTTGAAATTTTAATAAAATAAAAATTTTTAAAATAAATTCAAGAATTCATTTTTCCTCTGCTGTGCCAATAGCTACCGTAGCCGAATGGATGCGTTTTCGATTACCACTTTGTTGGCCTCGGGTTCAATTCATAGTGACAGGAATTTATTTTTATTTTTATTTTTTTCAATATCACATACTTTATTGCTATAAAATAGGTAAACAATGGTCGGTCTAGCGGTCTCGTAAATATTTATGAATAAATTTTTTAAAATTCCCATAGATAGTGCTTCAATTGGAAGATGTGGAGGCTAAGAAATGTAAAGAGAAAATAATGGATATTCTCTTTACAATAGCGGGCGCTTAGGTATAGGATGTAGCGAGAAATATTGGTGATAAAATAACAGTCGTTTACTTTATTAGCGAAATTTAAAGTATATTTGAACGTCTACGATACTCTCGAAAAAAATGGCGATGCAGTACTTTATGTTCATATTTAAATTATTCTCATGGCTCAGCTATCCGCCGAAGGAGCGCCTTTCCCCATATATCAACATATCCAATTCATGTTGATATAGAGAGAGAAACCTTTTTACGGATAATTACAATGTCACGGTCCTGCGGTGGTTTTAGTTAACACAAAAGTCCCATAAGATAGGTCGTGTCAGCTGACAAAGTCTGATTTTATGTCGGTGGTTAATTAAAACATTAAAATTATGAATAATTAGTTTCTTTCGGTAATGCAAGCGCAATTTTCAGTCAACTACTACAAATGCTACTGTTGTCGAGTCGTACAATTTAGCCTAATTTACGACTTACAACCAGTGATCGGACTTCTACCACATTGTGGTAGATCTACCACTTTTTGGAGCATCCACCACATCTACCACACAAGGTCTGAAATCTACCACATATTCGCATTTTTGAGTAGTTATAATTAGCACCACATGATTTTCTTTATTTTTTTAATTTTAAGAGCAAAAATTTTCCAACACTAAACACTATGTGGTAACAAGTAGGGACACGATATCGAACCGAAAGTGTCGATATAGTACTCATTTAAAGTATCGCTGTAAAAATATCGGGTCCCCTTTAATATCGTAATAAAAAGACTCCATATTCCAAATATCGATACAAAATTGAAAAAATTAAATCTGAATGTTGGTGTCATTTTCTATTAAAGAATTAACACTTTGCACTTTAATAAGTACATCACTGAAGGCGCGCCACATACCAACCTAAGATAGTACACATTTCTGCGCTTTAAAGCGCAAAATATATCCATATTGCTTTACATATAAATTCCAAAGTAAGTAAGGTTATAGTACGACATAGATTTGCAAGAAATTGCATGTTTAAAAACAATATTAACAACAAAACTTTCAATAGAAATTTTAGTAAGGACAAATTTTTACATTTTGGAATTTGGAAAATTAACTTTAAATATTTCAAATATTACTACAAAAAGTTTTATACAAATAGTCTTGCCCAATTCCCAGAGTTTTGACGTTTTCATTTTATTTTCTAATACTTTGTCATACAAATGTATCATTATTCACATTAACTTTGTAATGTACATTTACGATTCGATACGATACAAGGGTTCTGGTACTCGATTCCAAAAAATATCGTTTGAAAACTTTCGAGTAAAAAGTATCGGTGTCGAATGGCAAAAATATCGATATGGTATCATATCGTATCGAAATTTTTGTCCCTAATAACAAGAATGATAGTATATAAGATTTCGCATTCCCGGCGGCGATGAGATTTCTCAAGTAAAAGTAAACAAAGCCGAATGGGAGGAGAAAAGAAACTGTCAAACAGTGAATTTTCTCAATTTCTCAATATTAAATTTTTCGTCGGGAAACGTGGTTTTATCGTGTTAAATTGCAAAATATATGATTTATAAAAAGATCTAATAAAGAATATGTAAAAAATCGGCGATTTTTGTGAAAGTATTAGCCCATTACAGTGCATCTAAAGTTTTTAACGCGTTGTTTACTTTTACTTGAGGATTGTCAAAATTGGCAAAAGCCAAGCTAAAAGTTTTTTCTAGAGGTTCGACTTAAAAAGTTTTTAGTTAAGGTGAAACCGTGCAGATTTTTTTTTAATTTTTGTAAAAAGTTTGATCCGAACCCTGAGATCTACCACGTTTTTTCTAAATCTACCACATTTTTTTCCAGAATCTACCACACAGAATTTTTATTAAGTCCGATCACTGCTTACAACAAAGCACGCCAGTCGTTTCTTTTCTGTGACAACTGACGCCAATTGGACGAGACTGCTCTTCTATATAAGAGGGAATTTAACTCAATAAAGATATGTTCCAGCATTATAAAAAAGCTCACAGGATACTCAAATTGTTTTATTAACTATGTATATCACCAATGTATATTTGTAAAATATTCCAAATACATAAATATATATCTAGCTAAAACATATTTGAACTTTTTTTTGCATTTTTGTACACAAAAAAATTAAGTGGCAACCGTGAGTATATTTTGCATCCGGACGATTGAAAAAATCACAATTTTTGGCTTTACTTTAGACCACTAAACTCGAAAGATTTCCGGAAAGTATGGTTCCTGCAAACACAAATAAGCTCATCGCAGTTAAAGCAGGGATCATACGATTTGCACATTTGCACAGATTTGTATATTTTGGCTGGTACAGAGTGGTTTTGTTCGGAAATTCTTTTATTGAGCTGAACTCAAATTTCTAAACAACACCACTCTGTGACTGCCAAAATCTACAAATCTGTACAAATGTACAAATCGTGTGATCTTCGCTTAATATCTGCAAAAATCACTATTGCCATCTGTCGATAAGTCGTGAACCCGCGCCTACATTCGAAGAATTAGAGTGTATCCTCCGTATTGAATGGGTAGCCGAGGTTTCATCTTCAGACCAGTGTTGCCATTTTGGTGCTTTTGGAGCTAGATTTAGCTCTTTATTTTTTTCTATTTAGCTCTGAAAATCGGGTTTTAGCTCCTAGCTCTTTTTTTAGCTCTTTTAAAATTTATGTAGCACTTTTTTAGCTCCAGAAAGTTTTAGTTGCATTTGGTATATATAAGCCAAAACTTAAGCGTTGATAAAATGGAAAATTTCGAGATGCAGTGTATCTACCATAAACTCTTGGATCTAGGTTAAAGAATTCAAGAATTTAATTAAAAGAAAATCCTTTTTCTGATACCGCGGATTTTTCATTACCTTACTAATTTTACCTTTAAGGAGAGCTGGAAGTAAAAGTTTCCAGAAAAATTTTGCGAAAAAATTATTCAATTCAAATATCTGAAATTACAGACTTTAACAGTTTGTAAAGTATTTTTAGTTCACTGTTATAATGGCCATAGCATCGAATTCGAAATATGTGCACCTTATTTTGGTTCTAAAAGATTTTTTCAGCACTTAAACTTATAAAATTCGTTGTTTTTATTAAAATTGCCGAAAATGTAAAAACAACCTTACGTCAATAAATGCTTAACGTTAACAAAAATATGTAGCTCTTCATTTTAGCTACTATTAGTATTATTTAGCTCTTTTTAGCTCTTTTTTTCGACCGTTTTAGCTCCAAACGAAATTTTTCTCTGGCAACACTGCTTCAGACTAATCCGAACAAATTCACTTGATCTGATATTGAAAGTAAGGAAGTGCCCATATGTTTTTTGATCGCAATTGTAGGTAGTGCTCTGTATTTGAATCAAAATTTCCGCGGCAACCACAAACATGCAGTTGCCAATATAGCAACTCAGTTGCGAGCTTTCATAAACATAATATCATTTCCGCAATCGAGCTATTAATTCAAACCGAGGCTTCGCTAGAAGAGTATCATATTCCAAACAAAAACACAAATTGCTAAGTATGCAGGATTTGATCGCTGGTTTGTAATGTACTGGCCGAAACCAAAGTTTTTTTTTGTTATTCCTTCGTTTTACCCTTATTTCCTTTCACTCCAACCGATGGTTTTGCGGCCCAACTTGAAGCTGCGCGCCGGGGCAGAACTAAGCGAGAAAGGGAAACATCCCTATTGCGTACGAATTTATCTATAAAAAGATTGGCTGTTTACATAGTGATTTAGTACCAGACGCGGTAAACTTTTTAGTGATTTTGCATAAGTGCCAGTAGAGGCACTTAAACTGCAGGTGAGCAGGCAAAGCAGGAAGTGGCGCCAGTCGAGGTGGTAAATCAAGCCGTTGGCAGTGTCGAAACCGGCGTAGCACCGCAGGAGCACCCAGTTGTCGACGCACACCCCGAAAACAGCTTAAGTATTCTCTGTGTTGTTGTTGCCTGTATTTGGCTTGTAGAATTGTCGGTAGTTTTGCTCCTATTGTATCCCTATCCCTTCCTTTTAGCATCCCGCACCCGGAGCTCAGTCACTTGGCGGGTTAATGTTACCCCCGGCAGCTTGGGTGGTATTGCGAGTGGGTTCGTAACATTTGGGTTGGACCTCACCTTGGGTGCACCAACAAACAAGGTTTTGTTTTTGCGCTTTTGTCGCTTATGACCAGGGAACGGATTTTTAGGATCTAAAAACCTATAAAAAAAAGGCAAAATCAAGTAACGAAATATGCAGGAAAAGGCACTAGAAATCGCAAAAAAAGGCAAAAGAATAATAACAATAATATAATAATAATAGATTGGCGCTTACACATATGTTAGTGTTTGGCCGAGCTTCCCCTCCGATTTGTGGCGTGCGCCTTGATGTTGTCACTAGGAATGTTAATCCCGGGATCCCGGGACCCCGGACTTTTTAAGGTCTCGAAAACCCCGGGATTCTTGGCAAGTAATCCCGGGATTTTCGGGATTTGTAATTTGCACTTTGGCAATAATAGAAACCCCTTTTCTTGACCAGTATTGGCTATATTTCTTTTTTTATTTAATAATTAATATTTTTTTTTTTTATAAATGTCTAGCTCATTATACATATAACACCGAGCGATAGTTAATTTTAAACACAAATACCAATATATTCGCGAAACCATGGGCCAAATATAGTAAAATTGCGTTTTTAGTTTTCCACTCTGACGTCAGTAATTCCAAAATGATTTAAAAAATTCAGAGAAATCCTGTAGAATTTAAACAGATTCAAGTTTATAGTGCAGAAGGGCTGGTAAATATTGAAAATGTCATTTTAAAATTTTATCCTTGAAATTTCGGAATATTTGTTTTTGAAAAAATTATATGTTAAGGGCTTATTTATATAAACTCGATAACATCCTCGAATTTCGTTCTTCTAACTTTGTCAGCTTAAAAATTACCTATATTTTTTGAATTCTAAAGAAATTTCCTATTGCATTTGCTACCCATATTTTTATTCTACATTGCATTGAATTTTTTAATAATTTTTGGAATTAATCATATCTTTGAAATTACAAAGTCCTTCAAAATAAATCCTGCGGTCAGAGAGAAAAAATTAAAACGCCACTTTAAATAAAAAAGTAGGTTTCAAACCCATTTATTTATTATTTATTTCATGGTAGGAGAGCTTCTCAAACAATATAGAAGCAATTTTTTCGACTCAAGTTGTTGAAAGGTAATGAATATCTAAATCCCGGGATCCCGAGATTGTGACAACGCCATCCCGAAAATCCCGGGATCGGAAAAAGCCGAAAAATTAACATCCCTAGTTGTCACACAAAGCGGAGGGACCTACAGTTTTACGCCGACTCCGAACGGCGATTGTATTTTTATGTGAAGCTGTTTTTCATGGCATGGTTTGCCATTGCCTGCCGAGGGACGACCGCTGTTAAGAAAAAACCTTTTTTCTATATTTTTTTGCGAAAAAGAAAGAAAGAGGCAAAAGAAGGCACTAAAATGAGACAAAACCCGAAAAATAATCAAAATATACATTTTAGAAATGTTTATTTTACATGTAAAAAGAGAAAAACTATGAACTACATAATTTCATTATATATATATATTTGAATCTTTGACTATTTTCTCTTTTCTAGTTTTTAACTCACAAAACTTTAATCTCTGTAGTTGTAGTAACACACACACACACACACAAGATGCATTTTGAAGTTTTCTGACAGCATTTGTATTCGATTTCCGTGCAGAAAAGCCATGAATGTACTAAACGTTCGCTGACGTGAGTTCAAACAAGTAGCCCCCAATTTGAATATGGAACGTTTAAAACTTTCATATTATCAGGAATAAGGGATTTCTCCTTGCGCTTTACAATTAAAGTTAGAAAAGGCAAAAAAGGCAAATATTTTAAAAATCGTGGACATTCTTAATCGAATATACTCCCTCTCTTTAGCAGAAAAAAAGCAATTTTCATAAAATCTGTTCCCTGCTTATTACAGTTTGTTTTGTGATTTTAGTACTTTTGCCCCCTTTGAATATTGAGTGATTGTTCCATAATTTTTGGGCTCACCCTAATAGTCATATTTGTAGGTACAGTGGAATCTCCCATAAGCGGACACTGAAGGGACCAGCATCTCCGTCCGGTTAATGGAGCCGTCCGCTTAATAGATTGTCCTTAGCAAAAATTAAAACGTACATACATAATTACATAAAGAAAGAAAATTAAAATAAAGGACATATTTTATTGATTAATGTTGAAATAAATACATATTCACATATTTACGTATACCATTTTGTACTGAATATTTAATTATTTAAAAAAAATATTGTAATTGTTGTTTGACGTTTATTAGCTTCTTGTTGTTTTAGAAGCTCAAAGACCTCGTAGTTATTTCTTGCGAATTGTTGTAAGTTTTTTAGAGCCACTTACCGCCCAATTCTGTGTGTTTCTTGATAAATTTTTTGTAAAGAAATTTTATCAAGATTTTTATCAAGTAAAAGCTCCCTTCGCATTCTGTGTCAATATTTATAAAACAAAAAGCTTACGATTTCCACATGAGTGGAACTAATTTCCACATGAGTGGAACTGATTTCATTGTCATATATGAAAAATACGAATTTAAAGCAAAAAGGCTTTTGACTGCCGTAGCCGAGTAGGTAAAATGTCGAATATAATTCCGTGTGTCGCAGGTTCAAATGCCGGCACGTGGAGTATTTAATTGTTAGAAACAAATTTATTAATGTACAAAATTTTTATATTTCACATGAAACTTCAGTTTGTCAATAGCATTTTCAATCTTGATAATTTATCAAGAATATAGCTTTTGATTTCCGTGCTAGAATACCAATTCTTGATAAATAATAAAAAATTGACAAATTATAAAGATTTTCAATTTATCAAGTGCATAGAATCGGGCTGTTAGCCTCACCATACGTTTGGATATCTCCGGGGGCATTGTCTACCTCCTCTTCCCATTCTGAGTTGCTACTTTCATCAATTAGTTCTTCAGTGCTTTCGGGTTCAATACATTATTGTCAAAGTCGATGAATGTAGGCAAGCTTGCTTGATTCACTTGTAACATTTCTTCAGCAGGGGAAATGATTTCTGGATCAAAAAAACTTTGCCTTATTTGACCTAATGGCAAATCGTCTTCAGAGTCACTGGACGACCACACAGTTTTAACAAAACCCGCTTTGCGAAAGCAGTTTTTTATTGTTGCGGTATTAACTTTTTTCCAAGCATTTTTCATAAAATATAATGCCTCCAACACATTTATTGATTTTGCAAGTTCTGTGGCACTTTTGGAACTCTCAATTTCAGACAAAACTTTTTTTAATAGAGTTGCGGTAATGCAATTATAGTTCTGTATTATTCCTTGATCAAGTGGTTGACAAACTGACGTTCGTTTTTGTCAATGTTATTGTGGCTTGTTAACATTTTATTTTTAATATTTT
>NW_023458564.1:29264349-29265949 GCF_013731165.1 Rhagoletis pomonella
CCAACTACTATCAAGTGCAGCTGATTTGCCGCTATTTAAACTCGACAACGTGGTTGTTGTTGTCAATTCTATACATCCATTTGCTTATTTGCTTTTTTTGTATAGTTTCTGTTAGGTGGCAAAAATATTAACGTGACATTTTCTAGTATGCGGTCTCTGGAATGTAAAGTGGCGTTATCTAAAAATAACAAAACCTTTCTATTCTCTTTTATCATTTTTCTATCGAATTGGCGGAGCCATTCCGTCATTATCTCACGAGTCATCCAGGACTTTCGATTCAATTTCCAAATAGCTGGCAAATCCTTCACATTTATGTTTTTAAAAGCACGAGGGTGGGCAGCTTTACCAATGACTAGCATCTGCTGCTTTTCGCCAGCCATGCTTACACAAAATAGAACTGCTAGCCGTTCTTTGGCTAGTTTTTCACCTACACAAGTTTCTCCCTTAAAAGTCAAGGTCTTTTGCGGAAGAGCGCGGTAAAAAAGTCTGGTTTCATCAGCATTATAGATATCTTCTGGTCTATAACCAATCAGCATGGTAGTGATTTTTTGCAAAAACTGGTCGACATCTTCTAAATTAACAGAGGCCGCTTCGCCTAAAAAATTACAAAAAATACATTTATACACAAAATAGTGAAAGCCTAATTCTTTACCTGAAATGTTTTTGAAGCTGGTGTTGTTTCCTTTTTTCCATTTTTGGAGCCAACCATCCGAAGCATTGAAATTAATTACGCCTAACTGCTGTGCGATTTCAAGGGCTTTTGCTTTTATAATTGGCCCTGATATTAGAATTCTTTTATTTCTTACTTGTGCAAACCAATTCAGACACAACTTGTCTATTTGCGACCCATTAGAACCAATAAATCTCCGTTTGGTGTTTAAATTTTCGCCAGAGCACCATTTTAATTTTAATTCATCTTTATTTTTTAAGATTTCCGCAGCTTGAGTTTTTTTTTCTAATTTTAAATTTAATCGCAGCACCCTTAACAGATAGATTTTTTATGCGCAGCATTAAATTAATAACTTCTATTTTTTCTTTTAAAGACAACACATTTTTACGACCCATTCTTGCTTCTTTAAATTACATCTGCGTACTGGCAATAACCTTTGCATTTACATTTTTTTTATACCCGAGCGCACTTGTGCACAAGGGTATTATAACTTTGTTCACATAACGGTTGTTTGTAACAGGCAAAACGAATCGAGATAGATATAGACAAATGTATACATAAATGATCAGAATGACAAGAGAAATCGATTAAGCGGTGACTGTCTGTCCGTCCGTCCGTCCGTCCGTCCGTCCGTCTGTGCACACGATAACTCGAGTAAAAATTGAGATATCTTAACGAAACTTGGTACGTGAACTTCTTTTGGGCGTGGGACGGTATTGAAAATGGGCGAAATCGGATAATAACCACGCCTACCTCCCATATAACGGTAATTTTAAGAAATACGAAAACTGCGATATTTTAGTAACTACTGAAGATAATCCACTCAAAATTGATACTTACAATGAGTTTCAGACGGAAAACATGAATATTAAAAATTTTTGGAAAATGGGCGTAGCCACGCCCACTTATGGTTACATGTGTATATCTTGG
>NW_023458564.1:29265959-29286388 GCF_013731165.1 Rhagoletis pomonella
TTGGTAACCGCTACACCAATTTCTTCCAAACTTGGCACAGTTGTTGGTCCTGGTACAGCATACCAACTGGCCGAAAATTTCTAAAATCGGACAATAACCACGCCCACATCCCATGTAACGGTAATTTCGAGAAATACAAAATCTTCGATAAATCAGTAAATATTGAAGCTAATTTATTCAAAATTGATGATTGCAACAATTCTTTACCAAGAAATACGTTTATGACAAAATTTTGGAAAATGGGCGTAGCACCGCCCACTTGCGATCACATATATGTATCTCGCTAACCGTTCTAGCAATTTGTACTAAACTCGGTATGGTTATTGTGCTTGCCACATGAAAGCAAAGAGTTGAAAATTATTGAAATCGGACTAAAATTGAGGCGCTAATTTACTTAAAATCTATACACCCCGGCTTATCATGTAGCGGTAGCTTTCGGAAAGGTGGAAAACATATATTTAATACTTGCGCCGGGTATTTAATGTTCGGCTCCGCCCGAACTTAGACTTTCTTACTTGTTTGTAATTATTATGTATTTGAGTTTGAGGGGATTCCTCGAATTATTTATTCGAGTTTGCATTGTTTCAAATTCTCAGGAAATTGTCGCACAGTGGGCAAAAGCGGTCCATTAAGAGTTTAAGTGTCCGGTTAACAGAGATTCGCGTCCGCTTAATAGAGCTTCGGGTACTTAAAAAACTATACTTATGTGTCCGCCTCCGTACATGGGATCGTCCTGTTAATAGAGCGCACTTTCTATGAAAAATGTGCCAAAAAGCTTGGGACCATCAAAATCGCCCGGCTAAGGGAGATGTCCGCTCATGAGAGCGTTCGTTTGAAAGAGCTTTCACTGTAATTTGCTACTTGTTAATAGTTCCCTCATGCAATTGTTGTTGTCCTTCAAATTACATTTGCCCTAAGTATTTTGTATATTGCCCTGTTGTTCCCCCTCAGCCGGCAGGGCTACCGACTATATGTACTTAGCTAAGAAACGCCATATTTAGGATAAAAAAGTGCCAAAATGTGCCAAATAGAAAAATAAAAGTGCCAAAAAAGGTGCTATTCTTCCCATTTAGCATCAAAATTAGAAACACATCCCTAAAACAAAAGTCCAATACCAAAGTAAGATAAACCAGTTGTATACAAGAAATTAGAAAATTTTAGTTGGGGAAAAAGTACATACTCGCACAAAAATGTATTGAAATACTACGATTTTTCAAAAGTGCCATTTTGGTACTTCGTGCCAAATTGAAAAATTAAGTGCCATTTGAAGTAAAATAGGGCCAAACAATGCACGGTTTGAGCCAAGTTGGCAGCCCTGTCAGCCGGTTGCAAAATTTTTGTCACTTTGTTTGGTCCTTTGTATTGTTGTTGCGCACGGTAAGTGCATTTACTTTGGTACATTACACTGGCCACACACGACGAACATGTGTGCGAGCATGCTCGCCAACATGCTTGCTGTCGTTTACCACAGACGGTGAACAGCTCATATGAGATTTTGTCGTGATAGCGTAAAGATGGAAAGCAAAGATGCGGATTATGCAATTGCAATGCTTTTGACTTAGATTTTTTTATGTATGTATGTATGTGTTACTTAAATTTATTCATTATATTCTGGTATGTATTTACATTAGGGTGCTCATCAAAAATGCCATTTCAAAACCCTACCCCATAATTTTATTCGCTTTTATGAGAAATAGTATTGCCTATTTTTATAGATTTCTTAAAGGTCAGTTACAGGTCGCGACCAGGGATGCCGTTTGGACCTAAATAGATCCAATTGGATACATTTTTAGACGAATTTTTGCGAGATACTTATTTTTTCCGATCAGTATAAATGTGGATATTTTATAGTTTCTATCAGGGTACGAAAATAAACTATATTGTACGTTACTATTTCGTTTCGTTTATTACTTCAACAGTTCGGTACAATACGAAAACAAAACGGCCGCGTCACTTTGGCGATAGTACACTACAGTAGTTTAGTAGTTACAGACGAAACAACAAACGAAATGAATCGTGCAGAGAGAAATATATGTATGTATGTATATATATGCAATAACTAAATACAAAACGAATGGCTGCAATGAATAAAAAAATAAAAATGTTTTTTAATTGAATTGGATATGAAAATTTACAGAAAAAAATATTTTTTTACGTAATTGAAACGTTTGCATACATATAAAACGTACCCTATGGTACAATTGTCACAAACGAAAAGCAAACGTTTCTCGTTGGGGAAAATGACTGTGAATCTTACAATTTGTTTCTGACTATGTACAAAACTGTACAAAACCACAAATGATATGATGATCGATGAGCAAATGGGAATTGTTTTGTACAGTTTATTTTCGTACCCTGGTTTCTATAAAGTTTTTTTCGTTCAAAATTTTATTTTAATTAAAGATGGTAGAAAGCATTACGTTTTCTAAATGTATTAAAAATCACTACTTAAGCGTGAAATTAAAGCATTTTATTTTTTGGGAACGAAGCAATGAACATATAAAGAGATCTCTCCAAAATAGGTTTAAGTGCAATTGTTTTAATTAGCTAAAAAGGATGCTTTAAGCAAGATCTTAGTATATATATAAAGTAAATAGATACTCTTTCTGTAGTAATCTCTTTCATATCACATATTTTAATTGGTTAATTTGAAAAGAAAGAAGATCTCAATGTAGGTTAAAATACACTGTTTAAAAAACTAAATTTTTTTGTTTATTTGCGCATATTAAGAGAGGTAACCAGTTTCCTCTTTTACTGTGTGCAAATTTACATAAAATGTGTAATAAATGCTTTATATTAGTAGAAAATGTATTTTTAGTTTAAAAATGTTTGCAACTTTAAACATTTCATGTGTATATTTTAAAGATCTCAAGTTCAAAATCAAATCCTGAACATCTTATACGTATATTTATACAGATTCTTGTTGAAAAATAGATACTTTTCAGTAGTAGTTTTACATGCACTTTTTAGAGTCTACAGGTACAAATGTATTAATTACTATTTATTATACTTAATTTGCAAAATACTTATGCACAAAAAATGTAATTTATAAATTTAAATTACAAATGTTTGATTTTATGAAAAATCACAAGTCCTTAGGATGGTTTAAATTATGTCTTTTTCTTTAAAATGTTTGGTTTTCTTACAAATTATGAGATGGATACGTAAAAAAAGAAAATTGGATACATTTGCATATATTTTTGGCTAGGTCGGTGATACATTTTTTCTTGAGACGGCGCGGCAACACTGGTCCTGTCGATTTAGGTCAGAAAATGCGATTTTGTAGAATTATGAGATTTTGAATGACTACTTTTGATTCAAAAATCGAATATGATCTGAGAAGAGGATATATAGGCCTTTAAAATGGTATATAATAATCTGTTGTCGGACTTAGCTTGTTGGGATTTTTTATCGGGTAAGATAAAAAATAAAAAAACATATTTCTCTTAATTTTTTAAATTTTAACCATCGATAATTTCCACAATTTCAAAATATGTAGTACTATCTAAAATTAAATATATTTCTAAATGAACTGATAGCTCAGTTATTGCAATCGCATAAAATCTGTCGGAAGTTAGGCGACTTTTCTTAAATACGGCCTTGAATTTATATCGTGTATGTACCGGGCTTTCAGATTTGAGCAGTGTGGCTAAGGAATTCATCAATATTTATTAAAAATATACACAATCGCTCTTTAGCAAAAAGTTGTTTTTTCCAAAAATTTTAAGAAAGTGGGGGTGGCACCGCTCACTTATATGATATATGCGTATCTCAAAAACGACTTGACCGATCTGGACCAAATTTGGTATACACATTGTTTATTTGTCAATACTGACCTAAGATCCCATCAATCATGATTATTCATTTGTGATCAATGTTTATATCATTGATGATTCACATGTATACAATTTTTTCCACCAAATTTTGCACATTGTCCTTAATATTTTAATAGAAACTTTCATACAAAGTAATGATGAGTATTTCTATGAGGATTGTACTTCATTTTACCGGTCATATGATTGTCACTGCTCTTGCAGGGTCCATCGATTTTCTTCATTAGTAACTTGATTTGTTGGAGTGCAATGGGGTATAGTCGTTGCGCTGGGTATGCAGTTACAGTGGCATGGCTATACTCAATGCCGACTATTGCGTCTTCGTTCGCGCACTCTGGGCAACGTGAGCAACTAATGAGCAAGATGCGGTAACCAATCCAGTGGAGCCTTGGGTCACGGCAGAAAGAGAGGGAGCTTCGGTGGGGCCACTCCGACTCATTCGGTTTAAGGGCTCACTGAAGTCTGCAGCGTCTGTTCTCCAGTAGGTGCAGCTGCAAGCGGGTGTCTGCTTGGACCAAGCGTCTCGCTATATAAACGTGTATTTGGTTGCGAAACCACCCGTCCTAGCAATGGGTTGTGCGCTGGGTTTGGAACCCGCCACGTAAAAACCACTTCCAGTGAAGAAGCAAGGCAAAGCCTCGGATGAGACCCCCCTTACGATGACGACCACAGCAAACGTTTAAAGGACTCAGATTTGAGGGCATGCACCTGGAATGTCCGGACCCTTAATGGGGAAGGTGCCTCTGCCCGGCTGGTTGATGTCCTCGTAAGGACAAAAGCTGACATCACCGCCATCCAATGCGTTGGATGGGCAAGGCAAGCAGTGTCTGGGGCCTTGCGACGTCTACAACAGCTGCCATGTAAAGGAGCGCAAATTCGGAGTTGGATTTGTGGTGGGAGACTCCGTCGCCGAGTACTGTCGTTCACCCCGGTGGACGAGCGTCTAGCCACAATCCGCATCAAAGCGAAATTCTTCAACATCTTGCTCATCTGCGCCCATGCCCCGACGGAAGAGAAGGATGAGGCAACCAAGGATATCTTCTATGAGTGCTTGGAGCGCACGTACGAGCGCTGCCCCCGTCATGATATCAAAATCGTGCTTGGCGACTTCAAAGCAAGGGTGGGCAAGGAAGGGATCTTTGGAACCACCGTCGGAAAATTCAGCCTCCACGAGGAAACGTCTGTCAACGGATTGAGGCTGATCGACTTCGACGGGGCCCGAAACATGGTAGTATGCAGTACTAGGTTCAAGCATAAAAAGATCCATCAAGCTACGTGGCTGTCTCCGGATCGAAAAACGAGAAACCGATCATGTTGTGAAAGACGGAAGGCACGTTTCCAGTGTTTTAGACGTACGCACACCCCGAGGCCCAAACATCGACTCGGACCACTATCTCGTGCGCCCAAATATGCAAGGAAAGCTTAACGTCGAAAAGCTGCATCACACAGATAGCCAGTGCTTTCGCTACTCGACTCTCACACCTGCTCTCAGAGAGCACTTCAATAAACCGACATATGCGAGCAGTGGAACCACATTTCCCGCTCATTAAGTACCGCCGCCGAAGAAGTAGTCGGATTTCAGCGAGCCCGAGAGAACAACTGGTACGATGAGGAGTGTCAGGAAGCTGCGGAGAAAAAAGATGCCGGCCGCCTCCTGGGCCACGCTGCGATCGGGCGCTATAGAGATCTGAAGAGGGAAGCGAGACGTATTTGCCGCAATAAGAAGAGAGAGGCCGAAATACGTGAGTGCGAAGAGCTTGAAATGCTGGCCGACACGAAGAATGCCCGAAAATTTTACCAGCGAGTTAAGGGACTTACGGAAGGTTTAAAGACCAGAGCGTACTCCTGTAAGAACAATGGCGACCCACGGTGGAGAGAATACAGAAGGTGGCGCCGATGGCAATACCGCTAATCGGCTCTCAGTGAATTTGACAGAATCAGCTGTTTTCTGACGTCACAGTCGAGATGACAGCAATAGTGATGTGCTGAGTCAATACTTTTAAGTATCCAATACTCTCGATACTCGAATTTGACAGAATCAGCTGTTTTCTGACGTCACTGTCGAGATGACAGCAGTAGTGATGTGCTGAGTCAATACTTTTAAGTATCCAATACTCTCGATACTCGGTACCGAAACATTTAGATTTCGAATAAAAGCGCACATAGGCCAAAAATATGGAAAAAAACCGTTCAGGGGAGACTCGCCTATCAAAACCCGAATGTAGGAGCCAATAGAGCTTTTAATACTGATTCAAATGAAAGATGTATATATGTCGGTTCGAGGGCATAATACAGAGAAACTCTTACTTGTTTGAAGCATTTTTGTTCCAGCTGAATCGGACGATATCATTTTTGTAGGCAGATTCTGTAACCAGTTGGCGATAGATTCTGTAACCAGTTAGCGACAATTTTCGAATCGGTGTCGGTTTTGTTGACGTATGATATGAAATATTTTTACGTCAATAAGTGCGATATCGATCCGAAACTTGTCGCTAACTGGTTACAGAATTTCCCCCTACCCCCCTGAAAGGCTTCTTCATCCGTCAAAGTATTTTTCTTGAACCTTGGTTCGACTAGGGTTAAAACTGATAAAATAATATTTCTCAGTTGCGATAAGTTCAAGTGTTTTAGCCGATATCATATAAATTAATAATGAATGTTTTTTCTGAACTTGAAATGCATATAATGGCGATGGTTTAATGTAAAGAATCAGTATCGGGTACCGATAAGGAAGTATTGGGTAGCGAAACCTTTTTTAAGTACGGGGTACCGACAATTCAGCACATCACTAGATAGCAGTTTTATTTGCCGCTCTCAGTTGTCAACTCTACGGTGACGTCACGCCAAAATTACTCTCACGAATTCTGCTGCAATCGGCGCAACCTTGTATTCTATCATTCTTGATGGCGACCTAGTAACCGATGTTCAGAGTGTACTTAAATTATGGAGGGAACACTTTTCCGCCCTACTGAGTGGTAGCAGTACGGAAAGTTGTGGAGAAGAGGAACCCGAGCCCGGAGTCGATGATGACGGAGTCGACGTTCCCACACCGGACAATGACGAGGTACGAATAGCAATAACGCGGCTGAAAAATAACAAAGCTGCTGGAGCTGACAGCCTGCAAGCTGAGCAATTCAAGTACGGCGGCGAGGAGTTGATAAGGTGCATGCATCAACTCTTGTGCAGAATATGGTCAGATGAACGCATGCCCGACGACTGGAATTTGAGTGTGCTCTGCCCAATCCACAAGAAAGGTGACCCCGCCATTCGCGCCAACTACCGCGGGATCAGCCTTCTAAGCATAGGTTACAAGGTCTTATCGAACGTATTGTGTGAAAGACTGAAGCCCACCGTCAACGAACAGATCGGACCTTATCAGTGTGGCTTTAGGCCTGGCAAATTTACCATAGACCAGGTATTCACAATACGCCAAATCCTGGAAAAGGCCCGCGAGAACCCGCGACGTTGAGCAATACCACCAGCTCCGTCAGAATTGGGAAAGACCTATCCGAGCTTCGCCACCAAACAGGGTTTCAGATAGGGCGACTCCCTTTCATGTGACTTCTTTATTCTGATGTTGGAGAAGATAATAAGAGCTGCAGAACTGAACCGCTCAGGAACAATTTACTACAAGAGCGTGCAAGTGCTGGCTTATGTCGATGACATCGATATTTGCACTTTATTATACTAAAATTGAGCGGGCTACAAAACTGCATACCACAAATTTTTCTAAAAAGTTTGAAATTTTGATGAACATTTTTTTAAGTTTGATTCATTTTTATGCATTTTGTAGAGAGTTTGCACGAATGATTTATATGGTTTTTATTATAGAATGAGCTATATTTTAAATGAAAATTAACGAAAAAGATTTATGATGGAAAATATTTTGAATATTGTGAAAATACTAAATTACGAATACTTCTGTGAGTGACTGTATATATTTTAAAATACGATATTTCGATTGGTGTTATCAGTTTTTGAATATCTCCTTTAGTTTTATAGCTTATTTATAATAGATTTGTTATAGGATGTGCACTGAGACCATAGGTCTATTGGGCCTTCAGAGCTCATCACAACACGTCGTCCTATTATATCGGTTATTTAGTACAAATTTAACTAATAATGCAGTCATACTAAGAAAATTAAGATTTTTCGAATGGCATTTTCCACTTTTGGATATGTCCTTCAGTTTCCGAGAAATTGAGTAAAGAGTTTCGTTAATTTAGTAAAAGTTTGTATCACATTTTTTCGTATATCATACAAAGTGGCTGCAAAATTTTTGACAAATGTAGCATACGATAAAATTTTACTAAAGAAAACCCCCCATAACCTCAAAACTAATTATCAATTAACAATACAAATAAACAACCCTATTGCGAGTGTCGACTAGTAGTACATAAACGACTATTTTCAATGCTGCTTCCTCGTTCAACAAGTGAGTGTGAATGGTTTTTAGTCACCCACCTTCTAAAAACAAACAGTTGTAGAAGGATGAGCGACTAAAAACTGTTCCCAGTCGCTTATTGAACTATAAATCGACATTTACAATACCATGGAAAAGCGATAATCGAAGAAATGTTTTTTTTCATTATCTGTCGGTTTTACAAAGTGTTCACCTTTTGTTACAACTATATGATACAAAAGGTCTATATTTTACATCATAACATTAGTTGATTTACCATATTTACCGATATTTACCGATGCACCACATATTGCCAAGTTTAAGCAAAATTTTTTTTTTGTTATTTAATTTTAATTATTTTTTATAGATATCTTTAGTTTATTCCTTAACAAAAACCACAAAAAAAAATCGAATGGATAAATAAACAAGTAAAACAAATGTCAGAAACTAAAGTCTAGAGTTTACTAGTGAACCCGCATGGCGTTAAGAAGCCAAAATTGAGTTTAATATTTTAAACAGATGGCAACACTATTCACAAACCTTAATAAATATTGCAAATGTTTCAAGTAAATTCGTCCATCCCTTTTTAAACGAAGAGAGGTCTCAAATGGCGTCGGTTTTTCATTTCCTCAAAATTCAAACCACCGTGCACCGCTAAAAAAGGGCGTAACTTTAAAAAATAAAACCTTAATGCACATTTAGAATGACGGTGCTGATCTGATGACCTTCACATTAAAGATCTGATGACCATAACAAAAAAAATATTTATTTATAAAATTAACTCAAACTAATTTTTTTCAGTATATTATGGGTTTATTCGAAAGAAAATATACTCCCATTAGTTATGGAACCCGATTTCATCATGTGACTGTCTTCGTAGTAGCGCATCCTGTTAACCGAGTTCTACAAGACCTTGTTGATGGTTTCTGGCTCTATCGTAAGAAATGCCCGACATACGCCTTAAAGGCCTGAATCGTTAATAGATTGTTCGCATTATATCTACGGTGACCATCCGTCCTTTATTTCAAAGGACAGTCCTTTATTTTAGCTCTCTGTTCTTTATAATTTTTTTCAAAATAAAGAACGCATTTTGTCCTTTATTTCTTAATCTGTCCTTTAAATCAGTTCTGGATTTTTCAGAGGTAAATTTTTGAACAGAGAACATAAAATAATACAAATGTACCTTATAAAATATAATGAAAACCTTCGCCAGTTTGTTTCGCACCTCTCTTAAGGGTTGCTATTTAATCGATAATCTTCGTGCAATCTATAAATCACGAATCATTGATAATACTGATAAAAAAATTAATATACATACTTTGAGTAAAATTCTCAAAAGAAAGGGGAAAGTTGGGCCCAGTACGTGTAGCACGCTGAGTTTCAAAACTGACATTTAGTGTTCATAATTCACTGGAGACTTAATTTTTCACTAATTTCGTTAATTTTTTGAATGAAAGCTTATAAAATTTGCAAGTGTTCAGTGGAGCCTTATTTGTGAATTTTTTATTTTAAATTTTTTAGTGCAAGTGCAGAAAAAGTAGCAATTTTGAAGAAAATGTATTCTACTTTTCCGTTAATAAATGTTACATAATAAAAACCAGTTGAAAGCAATTGTTTGGTTCTTCCAAAATGAAAAAACACACAAAAATTTGAAATGTTATACAAAATTTTCACCAAAATATTTTTTTTTGTTTTTATTAAAAATTGGTATATGCAGTTTAATAGATCATTAAATTTTATAATAATAAAGAGCAAGGTGCAAGTGTCTAAGAGTTCCCGTTGATTTTTAAAAATAAAACAAACGCATTTATTTCCCATTTCGCATGCAGGTGTGCTCGAAGTGTTATCGAAAAAAAATTATTAAAAATCAACGCAATCTCTTAGCTACTTGCAACTTGCACTTATTATACTACAATTTATGGGTCGATTACGGATGGCAACACAACCACGCTTCGGTTGTCAGCTGGCAATGCAACTGGAAAGAAAATTTGTATTACGAATGGCAACTATCGTCAGTTGCTGTAGAGTTATCGATAATCGAAATTTGACAGTTCAACAACCAGCAAGCGGCTGCAAACAAGCTGTGCGAGTAAAATTAAATTATTAAAATAAAGAGTTTTAAAGAAAAGACAGAAATAAAGCTAAATTTAGCACAATTATTTGTTTAGGAGGAAGAGAAGTGCATGAACGCGTCCTCAATCAGGTGACACTTAAAGGATAATTCCAATCCTCTAGAGCTACCGCGTGTACTGTAAGCAAAAGTTAATGGTTTCTTTTGTTATCGTTTTGTGTTCATTTTCAAAGCATATTGAGGACTTCCAAAAGAAGCTGTAGTATAATTGGTTAATAAACAGATGAACCACTTCGTTCAACTTCAATACCTCCGCTCATAAAAGCTTGCGCACATCTTCGATTTTTCGCAGAAGGAAGTGCCACAGCAATGACTTTAATTTGGAAAACTGGGTGTGTCGGTAGTTTTAAAAGAGGTGCTTCAATTGATAAAGGAAAAAAATTGCAATCAGTGTTCGTTTTTGTTTCGCCTAAAGGGCGTTGTCCACGGGAACTAAAATTTCAAGATATTGGTTTGTTATTTTCACCATATTATGTAAAAGCAAACTGCATTGCAAAATGTTAATATCGTTCAAATTATTAAATATATGACACACTTTTCAATTTTCGCTCCTAAATACGCTCCAAAAACATTACCAGCAACCACTAAAATGTAGTCGCCTGTATACACATTATGTAGTAACTGCAGTTGTCAGTTGAAAGTTGCCAGTTGCCATCTGTAATATCGTTTTGGCAACTAGCAACGCAACTGAAGTTCGATTGCTATCGATAATCTACCCATTAATGATCTATA
Organism: Rhagoletis pomonella; assembly: GCF_013731165.1. NCBI lineage: Eukaryota > Metazoa > Arthropoda > Insecta > Diptera > Tephritidae > Rhagoletis > Rhagoletis pomonella. The sequence goes on from NW_023458564.1 coordinate 29,277,058, forward strand.
AAACTGCATACCCAAAATTTTTCTAAAAACTCAATTTTTTTTTTTAATTTTGGTGAAATTTTTTTTATAACATTTCAAATTTTTCTTGTGAAATTATTCTTCATTTCGGAGGAAACCTACAACCGCTTTCAATTAGGTTTTATTATGTAACATTTATTAACTGGAACAGGAGAATCGATATTCTTCAAAATTGCTACTTTTTCTGCACTTTCAAAATTCGTGCTCAACTGGTCCCTTACTAGGTTTATAAGCTTTCATATAATATAATGTACTAGTAAATGTTTGATTTAAATTACGATACTTTTATCATTTTGAAAAAAATGTCCTTTATTTTACGTTGGTTAATATGGTCGCCGTAATTATATCGGTCGTTCACTGCATGGCACAAAAAAGTCTAAGGGCGTGAAATCGCGGCTCCGAGGGGGTCAATTGCTAAAGTTTTGTTAAAACTCTTTCTTTTGCCACAAATATTTTAATATTTCATTAAAATTTTGTAAAAGCTAATTAAATTAGGCTTTTCAAACAGGTGACAACCTTCTGCGAAGCATTTTCAAATTGAAATCTTTCAAAGCTCTTTCGTCTGATACTTTGATACATAATTCAATTACATGAAGAATTAAATTGAATTTAATTTTTTTATCACCTGGCAACTCTCCTAAACAGTTCAGATATAAATCCTTCTCAAACCCATGAACGATTAAATCACCTCTTTTAGTAATTTATTTAACTTAACTTATTTATTAACCTAATTTATTAAACTTAATAATTCATTTAAATTTAAAATTTTCAACAGCTGGCAACTTCTTCAAACAATGAAACCAAATTTTGATGTTTAAACTGAAGATGCCTTAGCACTCTTTCGTTTAACACCCATATTTTAATACTGCATATAAATATATTAATTAAACATGTGGCAACTCCGCTAAATATAGTTCAGATATAAAGATTTTTCAACCCCCCTTCGATTGATACCCATACTTTAATAATTCATTTAACTTATTTAATAATTTGAATTTAATTTTTAAACAGGTGGCAACCCTCTTCCAACACCTCAAAAATATTTTGTGTGTTCAAACTAAAGTCTTCTTAATATTCTTTCGTTTCACATCATTATTTTGACATTTTATATAACTTCTGGATAAGTTAATTAAATTCGACATCGCAAGAAGGTGGCAACCCTCTTCAAAATACTTTCAAACGGCCACCTTCTGAAGCCCCTTTCGTTATGCGCCCATATGTTGAAACATATTTCTTCTTATTAATTTTCTTAATTCAAATTGAATTTAATTTTTTAAACAGGTGGCAACCCTCCTAAAGTTAAGTTAAGAAAAAAATATTTTCAAAACCCTTTCCACTGATACCCATTTTCTAATAATTGATTTTTTTAGATAATTTGAAATTTTGTAAAAGGTGGCAACTCCTTTCGAAAAAATAAAACCAGTTTACACATCTACAGGCCAAGCGCTTTAATTTGACACCCCATTTTTGAAAATCGAACGAACGGTGCAGATCCTTTTTGCGGAACAAAAAATGCCTTCGCGTATTATTGTGAACTTAATTTTTTAAAAGGTGGCAACTCTTTTCGAAAAAGTTAAGCCTTATTGCACACCTAAGGGAGAGCCCTTTGATTTGACACCTCACTTTTGAAAATCGAACGAACGGTGTAGAACTGATGGCATCGATTATTAAATTATTTTAATGCAATTTTTTATCATGTGGCAACTCTTTTCGAAAAAAGTAAAACCTTATTGCACATCTACAGACCAAGCGCTTTAATTTGACATCTCATTTTTGAAAATCGGGCGAACGGTACAGATCTTTTATGCTGCACAAAAAATCACTTCGCGTATTATATATATATAGAAGAAGATAGATAACACTGGTCTACAAGGGTTTTGCGAATAAGACGGGACCTGGTGTTTCCGAACGGATTTTTCGTGCTGAACACGAATCTGGGGTCCAAAACTTCCCATCACGTCACGTTTTCGAGAAAAAAGGGGTTGAAACCCCTAAAAACAGCGTTTTTGGCCATTTTTGAAAAATTGTAGAGCTGAACCCTGACGTGCTACAAACTTTGTATATGTCAGAAATTAAAGGCTAAATCGTGCCCTTTCGAATGAGCCCTATGCCGAATTAATCGCATGCACCCTTAGATCAGGGGGTGTATTTGACCCCGGATTCGTGTTCAGCACGAAAAATCCGTTCAGAAACACCAGGTCCCGTCTTATTCGCAGAAAAAAAGTTGAAATTTGTAGACCAGTGTAATTTGTAAGAAAAGGTGATTATGTACATGTATGTATGTATTTACAGACAAGGAATGAAAACAAAATAATAATTTTGTGAAAAGGCAATTTTTTCATTTGAAAATGCGCAGGCCCGAAACTCTTTTCCGACCCACGGTTTGTTCTTCTTTTGCTTAGAATTATCTGTAGAATCCGAAAATTCCATGTGATTTATTAAAATAAGAATCGACCCACGCTAATGTATATATTCAAACCGGACAAATTCGATCTATTATTATTATGTAAGTGATAGTAACCTTTCAGTTGTCGTAACTGACCACTGAAAAATATCTGGAGTGTTCGAATACTACTATCGATAACTGAGTGGAAGATCGACCTATGTCGGCAGCCAGTTCGAAAACGCCCGATTTCAGAATTCGGTTCAGAAACGCACTACTTCAGCTACCGATTCAAAAACAACCTACCTCAGCACATTGTCAATGTATTTTCAGCTGAGACAAAGCATTTTTTAACCGAACTCTGAGATAGGGCGTTCTTCAATCAAATTCTGAAGTGGAGCGATCTTGAAAAGTTTTGATATAGGGCGTTTTCGAACTCGGTGCCCAGATAGGTCGATCTTCCACTCAGGAGTCGATATGAATCTAATATGAATATACTGCTTAATATGAAAACATAAATACATACTATTATACAATAAGAAAGTTAATTTACATATTTACCTTCACCGGTGCGGTAACCTTTTGATTGGGCATTCATATTGGAAAGTACACTTGAAATATTTGTTGTTGGTAGTGGTAGTAGTGGTGGTGGTGGGTGTTGCACTGGTTTTGGTCGCTGTGGATACACGTTGAAGGCTTTTATTAGGGGTAGTAGGAGCAGAAGTCAACTATGGTAGTAGAGCGCGTCGTCCAATAGGTTTATTTATCGTGCTAAATGCACTAATGGCAACTGATGATGAAAATGCGTAGAGGCACAAAACAAAATAAAACTTAAAATTGCATTCGATGTTCTAATCGTAAGTTTTGTCAAAGATTATTTTTTAATGGCTTATCGTTTTAAAGATTTAAACACGTTCACTTGTTTACCGTTTTGTAGGGAGGCAGTGACAATTCACTGAAAGCCTTTATAAATGTATGTTTGTTTGTATGTATATGGTAAATGCCGAAACACAGCGCCTTTGTAGGATTGTATGACGAAAGCTTTTTAGTTTTATATCAATCGCTTTTGCTGTTATGGACTATTTTTTAGTGTTATCGTGCTGACTATCGAATTATTTAAGTATTTGCTTCTTTTACTAAAATTCACGCATAGTTTCAATCGTTCATTTACCAATTGTAGCCTTTTTGCGCGACCTCGTACAGCTGAAGTAAGCCTTTTATTATCCTATTGTTTTTATTTTTATGCAGTGTTTTTTTTATTATTTTTGATAGTTTTTTTACGCCATATTCATATTTTGGGGGAAGTTTTAAAGATATAACCGAAAGTGTTTTCAACGTAAAACCTAAACCGATAGTGGTAGCTTTGTTGACGATTCGCTGTTTGGATGTATTTTTGGTTGTTTGCGTACTGGGCTGCTATTTACGTTACTCTAAACCTTAAATGTAGCAAAGTTGTTTTAAAACTTATTTAGAAACTACTACAGTTTACAGCATTCCTTTCTCCAGTACCTCAGATCGGCCCCGCTTCTGCTTTTCCACAACTTTAGTAGGTGCTCCCAGAATGTTTATTTTGTAATTTTATGTTTGTGTTTAAGGGTTTTTTTTTGCTTATGCATATAAGCTTATTATGTATTCACTTAATTAATATAAAATATAATATAATAATATACTATAGTATATATGTATCGAAGTCCTTTAAGATATCACGAATTTGTTTCAATGTTTCATTATCTTCATTTGCATTTGCTTTAGTTGTTTCTGTTTTGTGTTGTAGTTTTATTTCTAAGAATTTTTTTATAGTAATTCTATTTTTTTAACTCTATTAATTCAATTTAAATTAACGAAAATTTCATTTGTTGCTGTTTTGTAATAATAATCTTTGTTTTTTGTTGCTGTTCCTTACTTTTCTGTTTATAGTTTATATTATAAATTTACAATAATTATCACAGAGTTGTTAAATCTTTCTTTGAATTTTTGTTTGTGTTTTGTTGTTTTTATAAACTCTTGGTTTTTTAATTCTCTCTTGTTTTGCTATTGTTGCATATTATCAATCACACATACACACTGTAGGTACTAGACACATTCACATGCGCACACATCCATTTATAGTATTTTTGTTTTCCATTTTGCTTAATGTAGCTATTATAAATTTCCTCGGTTTGTTGCTGCAGTCTAACTAAATCAGTTCCGGCTTTCGCCTTCTATCTCCACTCTTTCCCCGGACACTCCTTCTAATATGTCCGTGAGGGGTGTACAGAGTGAGCGTAGCAGGCGCCCCTCAGCAAATGACGCTCCAGCGCCTATACGTCCTCTTGTTTTGCTTTTTCTTTTTACTTAAAGATGGTTTTATTTAAGACTTCGTTGCTGATTCAAATACTTATTGGGTTCTTGTTGTGGTCAGTTTAGATATTTTAATTGTAAAATATGTATTTTGTTCACATGTAAATGTGGCGTAAATGTTTTTTAGTTTATTTTTGGATATTTTAATTTTTTGTTTTGCTAATTTCGATTTCTGCGCTTCTTGCTAAATAATAATGTTTATTATTTATTTTTAATTTTTCATTCAAATATTGGTTTATGAGTGTTTTAAATTTATTGTTTCCGTTTTAGGTTTTTGTTGCTAAGTTGCATTTGTTGGTTTGAGTTAGAATACCTTCATTACAACTTTCGTCTCAACTAATTTGCTACTCTACAGCTTCTTTGTACGATAAACTGACTTTCGCTTATTCTTTGCCTTCCGTTTGTTTCATCAGTTGTTCGGTTCGGTTTTATTTGAATGAAGTGTTTCGATGGCTTTTTATTTACGCCTGAAGTCGCTTAGGACTGTGTGTTGAAAGAATTTGGTTCAACTTTCTTCTGAAAGATCTTCAATTTTTTTTTAAAGCGTTTATAGTCTGTTGAATCGTATTGTTGCTGTAGACTAGTACCTGGGTACGCGGTGTTTGTTTATGTGGCGCGTATTTGGCCAACTATGCGTAAGCAGTAAAACTCACGGCTGCTGATGTATTGATACTTGCAAAATGGAAAATCCAAACGGCTTCTTCAACGCTGTTTTTGGTGGCTAATCTTCATCGATGTGTTTTCTTGGCTTTCTTTCACTTCTGTAAGCACACTTTCAGCACTTAGCTATCCCCAGTTCCCACAATGAACCACCAAATATGATCCCAGCTATCTGGTTTTTTTTGGTTTTTGTGTTTCAATGGTTCTTTTTTAACACCTTTTAATATAAAGTTTTGTTGCGATTTACTTATTCTGTTCTTGGTTTTTATTTTTTTCACAACACTTATTTTTTAATCTGAAATTTTTTATTTTTTCTTTTATAGTTAATAATTTGTGGTTGTTTTTAATTAATTCTTTTCTTATTGCGTTTTGTACTTTAAAACTTTTCTTGTTGGTTTTCTTTTTGTTGCTGGTTGTTTTGCTTTTGTTTATATTGCGATTCCAATTTACAGTTGCTAGATATATTTATTTTTCAAACTGCATCCTTTACCGATCCGCTATCCGTTTAAAATCTGTATGGATGTTATGGAGTGTTGATGGTCTTCAAAGGAGATGTGTTGGGGAATTTGGTGGAGTGTTTATTTGATTAGAGTGGGAATAATGGTGGTTTAGGATTAAATTTTTGGAACCTTGTATACCGCAAATTGTGAGAGTTGCACAACAATATATACTGGCGCGAGGAAGTCTTTTACGATGTTGGCAACTATCGCACACGCTGGACGATTGCGATTGTGTGGGTATTATTTTTATTTTTATTTTTTATAGATTTGAATTGCTTTATCGGTAAATAGTCTATATCTGCTGTTGATGGTAATGTTTACTTTTTGTTTTCAATAGCGTCAAACATCGGAATGCTCCTTTTATGAGTTTATGGATTTATGATTTTCTAAATTTATATTTTGTAACTTATGATACACTACATTAGTTAACCATGTGGCAGAGTATTAAGCTGAAAAGTATTGTTTCACATTTGTTTGATTAAACCGCAATCTGAAGCAAGGGGCAAGTCTGTTTTGAGGCAATTACTATCTCCGTCTAAGTTGTTTGACCTTTCTGGCTACTCCAAACGCCTCCACCTTGAGATTCTTGAAAGTATGTTGGTCAACTATTTTATGGAACTGATACTGAATTACCTTTGTTTAGACATTTTTAAGATATATCTATTTTTTTTTTTGGTTTATTTTAGGCATAGGGAATCCAATATTGTTGAGTATTGAGAAAAAATTCTGATGCATTTGCAGCAATTTGTAATCAAGTTGACTAAGTTGGTTTCCAACAACAAAATATAAAAGTCTGGCACACGCGTGGATGTGCACACGCGTGTTAGCACTGTCTCGCAAGCGTTTGCCGAACGTTATTTGTTTTCAAATGCTTTGGATAAGTATTAAATTTTGTTGTTTTTAACTTTTTAATATTAAAAAAGTTTGGAACAAGAAATTAGTCGCCTTAATTTCTAATTCCTCCACCATAAATTACGCCTTCCTTGAGCTCAGTCCTTTTTGTATTTTTAGATATATTTTAATCGTGCGCGATTTTGTTGTTGGTTTTTGTAATTTGATTAACTTGTTTTGTTTTTGTAAGTTTTTGTTGATTTTGTTATTTCGTTTTCGATGGTGTTTTATTATGATGAGAATAGTTAAGTGTGATGTCAAAACGGAGTTTTAGTTACAAAAGCTGAAAATATTAAAAAGATATACATATTATTATAAACAGTTTACGTGATGAAAGAGCATAAAAACTGCACACAGTTTTGTGAAATGCTGCTGAAGTGACAGTCCTGCCCAGATGTAAATCTGTGCCGTTCCAGTTACGTACGTACATATTGAAATAAGTATATACTCTTACAATATGTATTTACAGTTAACCGATTTTTGGGATTTTAGTTCAACTTGTAAATGAACATCTTAGTACTATATTTATTCGCAAGCGCATTTATAAAATATGCTAACTTTTTATACTCAATAAATAAAATTATAGTTTAAAAAACTAAAACCTCCCTATTATAAATGCCATTCGTACTGTCATCAGGTATGTAACTTGGGAGTAGAAATCGCTGCATCTTTTAGGCGCATCAATATTACATAGTTACATCAAGTTACAAGTTAATAAAAGGAAGGTAAAAAGAGTTGTGCAGCTAATTAGCCACGATTGCCTTCGCCTTTGTTAAAACGTATTTATTGATTTTTTTTTTTTTGGTTATATTTTGTATACAAGCTGCTACTTTCGAGCTTAGCTTGGCATCTTCGTGGCATCCCTTCAATGTTAATCAAAGGTCCTTTAAAATGATATCCTAGTACTTTTTGTACTCTTCAGAAAATTCTCTGAAATTTCCAACATCGTGAAGGCGGATTTTTTCATTTAAGTGGGACCAAAGATTTTGGATGCACTTCTGCCTAAATAATCCCAATATGGACCTAAAACCCTTACTTTGCGCTCAACAGCGTTGAATTTCTGTTCAACTTCGTCTCTTGGACGGCTCATGAAGACGGTTAACCCCTCGATCTTGTTCTGAAACCCTTTACAGTTAAATTGTAGGACCTTGCCTTAGGAGACTGATTGCATTGTGTGGTGTTAAGAAGTTTGTTGCCTGCCAGCCCCTTGCGGTGTGTTGTGGAAGGGGGTGCTGCCCTGTGGTGGTAGTGGGGGCGTCGCGGGGTAAGTTTGCGACTGAGCAGCACAGCAGGGGTCCACATAGTCACTCGTCCAATCTCGCGTAGTACGCAGTACGGAACACGCCCTTAAGTAGTACCAGCCAATGTAAGAATTGCACTTGACAGATCTCACGTTACGGTATATTCTGGACCCAAACACCGAGCAGATTGTAAGAGTTGCAGGCGGCGGTTTATTTCTGCTGGAGTGGTTCTGTCCGAATGGGTCTGTCGTAGTTTTGTGTTGAGTTGGTCTTAAGTTGCTAAAAAATCGCCTCCATTTTTGTAATTGTTTTTTAAGCGTTTTCTTCCATACAAAATATGTTCGACGATATTTTTGTGTATGGAAAAAAGTGCGTTATACATTCAGAATAAAAATTATCAAACTTCAAACTTGCACTTTATTCTACTAAAATTTAATGGGATATAAATCTGCATAAGTTGAAAATTTAGATGCCATTTTTTGAAATATGAATTTAGATATATGGTTTTTGTTAAATAATGAGTTATACTTTTATAAAAAAATTAAAGATATTAAATAAATTAAAGAAAAATAGGAAAAATCTGTTAAAATGTCCTGTCCCTATTTATTTTTCTACCACTGTTCATGTGCCTAATGTTTCCTTTAGCTGATTTTCAATTCTCAAAGCGCAGCATTCGAAGCTGGCAACGATATTTTCGAGTTCACTCGGATTCGGTGATAGCATTATTTTCGTATTCTTAGCTGGCATTCGAATTCGTAGATTTTCTACGATAGATTCGGTCATGGCCCAGAATAGCTCTAATCAACACAAAACAACGCAGCGCTATTACTGCTCTGCGTTGATACAAAGTTTCTAATTAAAAGTTTCAAAGCTTGCACAACTTTCAAAAAAATTAATCAAACTTAAAAAAATGTTTATCAAAATTTCCAAATTTTTAAATTTTAGTCGAATAAAGTGCAAGTTTCAAGTCGATTAAAATTACTGTTGATTATTTTAGATTTTTTTTTTGGAAAGAGCGTTACGCATTTTCTTCCATATAACGTCCCAGAAGATAATTTAGGTAGGCCAGGCCTTCTTAACTGAAGCCATTCTAAAAGGTTTATTCAAGACGGGCTGAATAAAGTGCTTATCTGCATGCCTTCTAGGAGGGCTTTTCCTATTTACAATTTACACGAATGTATAGGTTCATATTATTTATCAATACAAATAAATTTTAATATGTATTTTAAGTTGCAATAAACCAAATTTTGTATGAAGGTTAATATCTTTATTATTAATAAGTTAACATATTTTTTAAT
>NW_023458564.1:29286398-29296303 GCF_013731165.1 Rhagoletis pomonella
TAAAACGGTATACTAATTTAATTTTTTATTTTAAATAAAGCATGAATACCCCATGGAATAAACGAGTAGATCAAAAATATATAACGGTAAAACTGGCACATACATAAATATATGAAAGAATGCACTCAGGCGACGCCTCTAGCCATTGTGTGTCACAAATTAAGTTATCCATGGAACGGATGTTACGATTCGAGCCCAGGGCTTGACTACTTGCTTACCACTACACCACAGCGGCCACCGATAATAATAAGTGACAAGGCTATCATGAAATTTTATGACCGTAAGTAATTTGGATGTCGAAATATTTTCGTCGCTTGGTGGTACATTTGTGCCATCACTTCGTATATAAGGGTTAAGCTTTCGGATGTATTTGGAGTGAGAACAAAGTGTCAACGGCGATTGTATTTTCATGACAAGCTCTTTTTCATGGCAGAAGTACCATCGGTCTTATATGTCTGTCTGCTGCACTTAAAAAATGCACGCTATGCCAAAATTTTCCCAATCATTACACACGCAATTGAGTGGAGAGTAGTTTATCACAAGTAATTTTTAGCAAAAAAAAAACCGGCTTCAACTCCCATATAAAAAATATATATATATATATATGTGACCTGGTCTACGAAAAGGGAGCTTACGTGCGAAAACTAGTCTTCTGTGAAAAAGCTGTTAAAAGTAAGCAACTCGATTCGTCAGTTTCTCATTATCTCGTTAATTGTTCTCCGCGCCGGACGTCCAGTACATGTTGTTGGTGGTCCAGTTAGTGTTGTTGTTGGGCGGAATATTATTATAGTTCATCGTGTAAATAAATTATATTTTGTCGTATTTTTACTCTTTACATTTTTAGTACACTTCTAAGCAAGTTAGGATTTTCTGCTTTTCACCACGTGAAAAAGCATCTCATCTTCCATCCGAATCAACCAAAAAGTGAAAATTGATTTTTTGACACCTAAGCCCCCTTTCCTTAGACCAGATCACATATATATATCTCATGATCCACTGATCGGATCTCAACCAGATTAGTATGGGACCACCTCTGAGACACTACCTTTCCGATGCAAAAAGAATCGGTTAACGTGGTCCAAAGTTATGCGGTAACATACATAAATAAAAAAAAATAAAATATTCCGACGAACTGATAACCTCCTCCTTTTTTGGAAGTCGGTTAAAAATTAAAAACAAGCGTTATGTTAACAAAGTTATATCTACCCTTGCGCACAAGTGGTATAAATATAAGGGAACCACGCATAGTAGTGGCTTGTGCAGATATTACCCGTGGTATGCACATATTAGGGAATTTAATCCCGAAGCATTTTAACAATCCCGGGATTTAGGGATGCAAAAATTCGAATCCCGGGATCCCGAGATCTTTCGGGATTTCGACTTCATCACCATTTTTTGCATTTTACAGTAGGTTCGCCTTTGTCAAATCACACAGATTCATTGTCACCACATTTGGTCTTAGAGGAGCATAATGCCCCTTAGTAAAAAAGTACATAATTTGATGTTGAAATCTTTTGTATAGTACATATTCTAAAATATCTATTTTACTTATCAAAAACAGTTACTTATATTTGCAGAAATCCCTTTCCAAAAAACGCCAACAAAATAAAATGAACAACAACTCTGCCACACTGTAGAAGCTTGTGTTGTCAATTGCTATCAGATTTTTCATCATTACACAATTCTTGCATAGTGTAATAATATATTATTTTACTATGCAGTTCTTGCACAAAATATTTGAACAAGTACAGGATTCAGGCAGGTCCTGAAATTCACTTCCAAGTGCAAATGGCTCAAGTTAACTTTGACTTCAAATTTTGGTGTTCTGTATTTCTCGTGCTTCATGTCAAATGAATTCATTTTTTCCTTTTCAACTTCTTTCATTCTGTAAATGAATCAGTTAAAATCTGGTGATCCCGGAATTGTTATCCCGGGATTTCGAGACACAGAAAATTTTCCGGGATTGAATTCCCTAGTACATGTGTATGGAGTAACGGGAAAGCACACACGAAATTTTTGGCGCTTCACTCTTTTGCTAGGAGCTTGGCCGAACTTTTCCTCCGATTCGAGGTGAGCGCTCTAAGTTGCCGTACAAATGGAGTAATCTTTAGTTTTACGCCGCTACCGAACGGTAGATAAATTTTCCGTGGCCGAAATACACTCGGAGAGTTGGATGCCCGCTAGAGGACCATTGCTATTAGAAAAAAAATTTGATTGGATGTTTCAGGGACGAACCTGGATCCTTTAGTGAGTATCTATTTGTAACTACACGTAAAATGTATTTTCTCTTCTTACCAGAATCTTCCATACTTGAAGCATAAGGAGTAATATTCAGTTTTTTGCTACTGTCTGCTTTATAGTCTTTATACATAACTACGCCCTCCATTCCATATATCCAAAAAGTTAATGGGAATTTAGAATCCAAGGCAAACTAAATACATCGAAAAGAATTTATAATCAGGATAAACTAGACCGTTATATACATATGTAGATTGATAGGAATATTAGTCTTTGTACATATATAAATTAAACACAAGTTCGTATTAAGATATGTACATAAGTGCATGCAAACATACATATAATTACCAATGTACATACACATGTGAATATTTAAATATTCATTAAAAAATTGCATGTGCCGGCAATTGGAGAAAGTTTGTTGAATACATATTTCATCTGTCATATGAAAACCTAACAACACCCCAATTAGCAAATCTTTAAAGGCAGTGTTTCCTGGATTTTTAGCCGTAACACGTTGGACGTCCTACAACTGCATTATTGATTTTTCTGTGCATTGCGTTGTAACGCCCCTTCTGCTTGAGGAGCAATACTGAATTTTGAAGCATTTCGGAAGCTGATGTGGGACCCCCATACACCAAACTGCATTAAAGTGGCCGTATACACACGTAGGCAAAGTTCACTGTCTACACAAAATATGTGTATATGTACGTATGTTTTCCACTCGTAGCTCCAATCCTAGCCGGTAGAATTTCATTATTTATACCAATAAATTCAGTCACGTTTATTTAACTGATACACTTTTTGAATATTGTTAATATTTTTTATCTGGCATACAATAACACCATTAGCATACATTGGCACGAAAACAGACAATTTTTTTTTCAAGACGGCTCGCCTGTCGACGCTACAAGAGTACACTTTTCTGGAGCAATTTTCAGTGCTTTTAAAAAAGCTTTAAACATAGTTCTCACAAATTAAACAAATTTTTATGATTAAATTAACACTTGTACATACGAAAATAGCAAAGATAGCACATATTCGATATATTTTATGGAGATATTTAATAAATTAGAAAATTTTCACAACCCAATACGTACCCACGACACAGCACAACGACGCCATATTGCATTCGCTTTATTTCGTCAAGAGGATGCCATATTCTTCAACTAAAAATAACTAACAGAAATCTGGCAACTTGCATCATTTTGAGGGATTTCAGAAATAAATTTCTATTACAGCGCAACTACACGATCGATAACTCGTTTTCAAGTTGATCACACAAACTTCTTGTCAATATTCGATTAAATTGATAGTTGCGGCGTAGGTTTCCCGCAACTTGATAGTCTGGGTACGTTCCAAAACGTCAACATACAAAGCATCAGTCTCTTTTATCTCTAAACCACACTAGAAGAAAAAGTCTAACTTGCGCAACCTAGTAGAAAACCGTGGTTACACACATTTGAAATTGGAATCTATTGAGGTTTAGAAACCAAAGAGACTGATGCTTTGTATTTTGACGTTTTGAAATGCACCCTATATTTGCACTTCAAGATGGCGTGGTCAACGAAACAACTTAAAATTCTCGTTTACAACGTCTTTAGTAATATTTTCCTGACTAACCCTGGTATTCAGTAATTCAGTCTCATCTGAAGTCACTAAATTTGAGACTAGCAATTAGTAACTAATCTTGTGACTTGGAATTATTTGGGTATTCAGTAGGAGAGAGTCACAAAAAGTGTGGTGAAAACAACCACAGACAGTCAACTGATAGCATTTATGTATGCCTTTTGCTCGCGTCGCTCCAAGAATCGCAATGGTCGAGTGGTCAAAGCATTAGATTGCCGCTCGAGAGATCCGGGTTCGAATTCTCCTCGGGCGCAGAGGATTTTTCATTTTTATATTTAACTTTTTCTTTTTTTTTTTTTGGTTAGTTCAATTTTTTACATAATCTTTAGATTTTAAGGTTTCAAAAACCAAACAAAAAATTTTAAGAAATTTTACGATATTAAAGCATTTGGTATATTTCCTAATGAAATTGTTGTTGAACAAATATTTCTTTGCTTCATTTTCGCGTTTTTTAAATAAAACAAAAGAAATTTTTTTCCTCCACATTTTTCCTTTTGTGACCAGCTCAGAGCCAACTGACAAATTAGTGACTTTTTTTTAGACTAGAGACGTGAGACAGCTTACTGAATACCAAGGGCGTGTGTGAATCGGTAACAAAGTTCTATGAGTAAAGCTGTTGAATAATATTTTTACTATGGTGACACAGTTTTGCCAATCTGCTGTGTGAAATTAAATCTTTTTTGACACCAGTAAATTTTTGATAACCGCAGGTTTATGCGGAATAAAATATTACAAATTGAAGTGAAATTTATATTTTAAGAACACATCTACCATCGTTGATTGCAATTCATCAATTTAAGCTTTTATTTAACGAAAAATTACACACATCAACAATCTTTGCGATTGTCAAAATTTTCTATGCATTTACCAAAAATTTTACTAGCCTCTTGAGCTACTAAAATTTTATTCACCTCATAGTTGTCAAAAATTTATTCGACGCGAACTTTGTTACTGATTCACACACGCTCCAAATAGTCCCAAAATCCATGTTCACCACAAAAAGTAACTGTTAGTCACTAGAGCTTTTTTATTTAGGGCCTGTGCCAATCGGTAACTGTTTTCTCCAAGGTGAGACGGGGTGGAAAAATTTGTTATGGTGTACAAATAAATTGAATTTTGCTGTGCCAAATGCAAAGTACAATTTTGACAGTTGAAAAACTAAACAAACGCTCGTGCAAAAAGCTCTATTTTTGTGTGTTGCTGAAATTGTTAAAATTTATATATTATAAGTTACAAGTAACGTACACTTTTTTGTGCTTTTTCAGCTTTCATTTTCATGTTCACTCTTTATTACCGCCAAGCATTATTATGTGTATGCATGTTTATAAGCTGTCAAAATTTTACCTAGCCCCATGAGCTAGGTAAAATTTTGACGTTCTTATTCACCACGAGAAATGTCAAATTTTTACTTTAATCCGTCAAAATTTACTCATTTCTTACAATTGGCACAGGCCCTTAACCCAGCTCTCAAGGAAAGCAAAAACTCCACACAAAAAGACGCACAAGAAATGGCTAAGAAATTTTCTTGTGTTAAATTTCCTTAAAGGCCAGTATGCAGCTCTCAAGAAAAGCAAAAGTTCCATACAAAATGACGTACAAGAAATGGCTAAGAAGTTTTCTTGTGTAAAAGTTTCTTGAGGCAGTACGCAGTTCTTAAGAAATTTGCTACGCTTTCTACTACGGGTTTCTAAAGTTTTTTGTAAAAAAGAGCACGAGGCAACCCATGCTTACAACAAAAATAAGTTGCGATTCCGTACGAATCCGGACTAATCAGAAATTGTCAGAATTAGTCAGATTTTGCTGGAAATCGATCCAGTACTCGGTTTTCTGACTATTGAGAGGACAAAAAAGAGAGTAAATAAGGTCCTCTCTCAGTCAGAAGTTACCAGTTTTAGTCCGTAAATTTTTTGCTGGTGAATTCTGGCCTCGAATCGTAACATCCGTTCACGGATCGAAAACGATACGAAAGAAAATTACGAGATACGACAGGCAGTATAAGCTGAGTGGGACAAAGAGTACGTTCGCGTGTGTCATAATCCGAAAATTGTGTTTTTACCTGAAGTGTAGTACGATATCGTATGTGACGATTCGAGCCCTGGTAAATGTGTCAAGCGATCAGCTGTAGTTTGACAACCAAATTGTAAACAAAAGAGAAGTGCACTCTGCAAATGCATGTTTAAAGTATTAAATTTAGAGCCGGCTACTCATTGTCTGGTTAACACTAATCTGCGGTTAAACATCGTTATCGACGTCTTCGACTCCATGCATATAACAGGGAGTCGGTAACGTCGATAACGATGTTTATCCGCAGATTAGTGATAACCAGATATTGAGTAACCGGCCCTTAATATTGTAAGTGGATTCTGATGAATCTGAATGTATATTTGGTTATTTACATGCTGATCTGAGTGCGTTTACATACAAAATAAACAAAAATTTACAACCCGAATTTGGAGGTTATAATAAAGTTGTCAGAAGTTAATATTTTTGTACTAGAAAGCGATCCCGTACTTTCCAGTGTTACACCCTCGCTCTGAGCGATTTTTTTATTTTTTGACATTTTTACTAGTTTTAGGGCCGGTTACTCAATGTCTGGTTAACACTAATCTGAGGTTAAACATCGTTATCGACGTCTTCGACTCCATGCATACAACAGGGAGTCGGTAACGTCGATAACTATGTTCAACGGGAGATTAGCGTTAACCAGACATTGAGTAACCGGCCCTTAGTCCAAGGAATACGGGATTGGACCTATATATGCCCGTTCCTTTATCTGTGTTATCCTGAAGTGAAAACTATAGAATTAATACCGAAATAAATGCGGTGTAAAAGTGTTGTATTACCTTGCGTTTATACAAAACAAGAAAATTGAGAATATGTATTATTTGTCACATTGTTTGAGTAAAGTAGGCATCCATATAATAAACTGTATTCGAAAATTTAAAGCCAGTGACGAAGGCAATGAGAGAAGTGTGAATATATAAGTAAACAAGTGCGAATGTATTGCTATTGTGTCTGCAAACTTGATTGTGTAAACCCTCAAGTACGCGGTCATAAAGAACAGCTGATTTTTGTTTGCAAACGGAATACCTTCATTGTGGCGCTGCCCTACGTTCTTTTACGTCACATCAAGTCCATCCTTGGCGCCACTTGCGCAAAGTATTCTATCTGGCAGGGGTTTAAGATTTTTGCCTTGGCCGTCAAGTTGCCGCACTACTTTACTTAGGGTTTACACCGGACAATACTGACATGAAAATAGCAATACATGCACACTTTTTCACTTAGACTGTGTTTATACACGGAAACTTTTGTCGACGCGATTTTTCACATTCCCTTTTGGTGTTGCTCGTTTCATTTACACACGGCGATTTGTGTGTATGCAATTGTTGTTGTCAGCTGTGAACAGCGGTTCAATTTACACAGGCGAAAGAGAGCACAAAGCGTGTTGCCCGAGCACGAGCAACTCGGTGCCCCTCTCCTTTCCTCGTCACACTCTCTCCTACAAACGTCGAGTTGCGCCGTGTGTAAATGAGCACTTAAGGGATTCTCTGCTGTTATGCATACTTGTCATTGCTTAGAGTTGTCACTGAAGGAATCTGTTAAATGAGCTTCACGTATAATAGGGCTTTCGCACGAGGCGATTTTTCAGTCAACTTTTAGTTGAAAGCAAAAATCCCCTCGTCCGAACGGCCTATCAACTAATCGCTTTCAACAAAGTTGGTCGCCAGCCAACTTTGAGCTCGTTCAACTTTTTTTCCTTGCAACCCTGTGGTTGTTTACATTCTGTATACATACTTTTTTTCTTTTTTACTTTTATTTTATCTTTCAGCTTACCAAATTTGATAAAATTTTGCGATTTAAATTCATTTTCAATAATGTAAATAACAATTCGTGTTGAATCGAAAATCGCCTCGTCTGAATAGGGATGGCAACTTTTTCACTTTCAACTTCTCATTCAACTTCGCATTCAACTTTTGTTGCCTATAAAATCGCCTCGTGCGAATGCCCTATAAGCGGTTACATAACGCATAGCATTACATACGTAGAAGTCTGTTGGTTTTTGATTTCTACGTAAAAGTGGTATAGCAGTGCATGCACTACCAAGTAGGCATAACAGAGCTTTTTCGGGCTGGTTCTTGAATGTCTAGTTAATATACTTGCCCGTTAAACATCATTATCGACGTTTTCAACATCATTCATATAACATGTGATCGATAAAGCAGTCGCTGTGCGTAACCGGAGCTTCTACTTCCGATTAGTGCTAATCAGACATTGAACAACCGGCCTTAAAATCGTAAAGTCTTAGGGCCGGTTGTTCAATGTCTGATTAGCAAAAATCGGAGGTAGAAGCTCCGGTTAGATACAACGACTGCTTTATCGATCACATGTTATATGCATGATGTCGAAATCGTCGATAATGATGTTTAACCGGCAAGTAGTGATAACGAGACATTGAACAACCGGCCCTTAAACTATGTAAAACTCGTAAGTTTACGAGGCTTTTATGGGAACGCCCCCTATTTGAAAAGGTGTAAAGAGGTGCGTAAAGTGACTGTTTGGCAGATTAACCAGGATTTTGTGAAGCAATTTTTGTTTCGTAGGATTTTCCATAACATCTCACCGTCTTGTCTTTATCACTCTTGGCTAAAATACAAAATGCCGAAAATTATCAGAAAACCTAAGTCAAAACAGTTAGTGGATGAAATTCATTCATTATACTCGCTTATTATTATTTTTTCATTTTCATTCAGCCATATCATGAGTTTAAAGAACCGAACCGGTTCACTTTTCACTTTTGGTTTCCATGTAATTACTATGGGCGGAATAAAAATTTTCGGGTGAAATTTTTTTCGTGCGAAACTCAGGATAAGGCAGCTTATTTTATCATACATTTTAGTATAAAAATTTTGGCCCCTCGGCAACACTGAAGTTTACGAGGTCGTTTGCGCATCAAATTTGCCTTGTAATTTTACGAGAGACTCCTTGAAAATTTTGACAGTTCTTTTTCGAGGCTCGTAAATTTACGAGCTTTACAAGGTTTACGAGGCTTTTACGAGTTTAAGGGAAGACCCCTACTAATATGAACATGCATACTTCTCCAATTGTCCCAATCACTAAGGGTCAGTCGAAACTACTTAGTAGAAGTCTGAAATGCGACTATGAATAGAGGTAAATTTTAAGTTGGTACTTAAATTTAAGTTGCAACTTTGTTAGTTTCGACTTAGTTGCTGGACTATGAATACGCGACTATGTGTTTTAACTGCATGTACATGTTATAATTTTTAACTAATGGATATTTATGATTTTAATTTTTAAAACATTTACTTAAATTGCATTTAAATGAGTTTATATAAACTGAATTTTTGTTTTAAATCTTCAGAAAACTAAACTGTTGTAATTCTCCATTATGTGAAATATAAAACAACTCTTAAAATTTTAAAAGTTTTCTTTTAATATGGGAATAAACTGGAATGGAACAGCTCAAATCATCGTACACTAGTAATTTTAATGTTTGCTTACGATTCTTCTCTCGATGCATTCCCGATGGGTAAACGGATCGAAATAACTTTCGTTTTCGCTACTTTCTCGATAATAGAACAGATCGAAAACATTGCCGCTTTCATTAATTTCGCGATAGCAAAACGGATCGCAATAACTTCCGCCTGAACTACGTTTCCACTATCGATAACACTTCGAAAAACCTTTTAAAAACGCATGTCGAGAATGAGAGTTCTGCTGCCACAAACTGAGCGACAGGTAATACTTGTACGATACTTTTCCGGACCCCGTTCTCAATAGTTTTGTAAGTGAAAGTGTTGCTAAAATATCTAATACGTATGCATTCTCGTGTACGTTGGTCGGGTGGGTACTTAAAAACACGAATAATTGCAGTTGTTGCAAATAACTAATTTTAAGAGCACTGCTGCTCAATACAAATGAAACTTCTATTTTGTACTATGTATTAAGCAAGCGAAACGCTTTAAAAAACTTAGTTTTTATTTGTATGTAAAGATTCACTTCAATCGTACGTTAATGAA
>NW_023458564.1:29296313-29335254 GCF_013731165.1 Rhagoletis pomonella
TGACTGTACTGGCAGCCCCCTGAGATGTTTATATTTTTGCGAGAGTTTTGGCATTACCAAAGTTTGCGGAGGCAAGTCAAGCTTGTTGACTGTGCGTACGTCGCGCAACGTATACATCTTATTTTTTGCTTGAGTTGACACTTGCAAATTGATTAGCGCGGAGTTTTCCCCAACACGAACAGAACCATCAGTCCAACGCAACCGAAGCTCGGATTCTTTACCCTTCAGTTGCAACTTCTTGATTATATCATGTTGTATGATTGTAGGGCCTGATCCATCGCCCAAAAGTGCATAAATGTCCACAGTAGCATTCCGCGAGTGAATTGTAATAGGCATACGATACAAAACATTCGAAGATTTTTGTACATGTATCCCCACAATGTTTTGTGGAGTGCTATCGTTGCTTGACATCGGCTTGTGCAACAGAGTATGATGTTTTGCTACACAATTGTTATTACCGCATTCTCGACGTTCGTTACAAAACTTTGGATCGTGTGGCTTAAGGCACGACCGGCATAGCTTCATGCGGTTAACCATATTCCATTTGTCATTGTATGACATTACCTTGAATTTTTTGCAATTTGCGATAAAATGGTTTTCAGTACACACCGAGCATCTGCGCGAATCTCGCTGACGCCGCTCATTTTCCGCTTCCCGATTTTCCTGATGGAAGCCAACACTATGTGCTTTACGCCTTTCTTCTTGTTGGCCGCCACCTACGGGTATTGTTAAAACGGTGCTGGCAGCATTTGCCCGTACAGACAACCATTCGCTGAAAACTAATAAATTTATATTAACATAACCATTTGAATGCATTGCACAGTCTAAACGCATTTGAGCTGGAAGTTTTTGAATTAAGTCTCTTAAAAGCATAGGATTATTCAAATGTGACGTAAGTCCGGCCGCAGCGATTGTCGCTGTCAAATTTTTCACTTCAAGTGAAAATGGTATAAGCGTTTCAAGTTTGTTGGCGTTTACATCTGAGGAGGAGCGAACTTTTTCTAAAAGACTATTTACTATATATTCAGGCCTACCAAAAATTGTACGCAGCGTTAAAATAACATCAGGTACTAGTGCTGGAATCAACAGTTGACTTCGAGTGCTTTTCCTTTTAAAGCGCGATGTAATCGAAGTAGATTTTCATCATTAGTAAAGCCACATATACGAGTTGAATTTTCATAGCTACTAATAAACATCGGCCACTCTTCGGGTTTGCCACTGAAGTGTGGCAACTCTTTTGGCGGAGCTTGTCTTGCTTGAATTTGCACAGTTGTCAAGTTATAATTTGACTGACGTTCCCCAGTACCATAACCGCCGCACATGGAGCCGCCATAACCGCCACCCATGGAGCCGCCATAACCGCCACCGTCGTGATCTTGCCTTAAGAAGTCATTATTCAAACTATGATTCGCGCCGATGTAGGCACCTGCGTTTAGTTGCCCCTGCATGCCCCTTGCAGTATATGTGTACTGATCATTTGTGTTCAACTGTCTTGGAAGGGGTCCTGTGCCCGCAATTCTCTCCATTGGATTGCCTCGCAATGAAATGTTCTTCATGCCCGTAGTCAGCACCTGTGTGCTCGTGCTTGGCAAAAAGAAATTGCTTTGCGCTCTTAACCCTGTGTACTGCGCGTTTGTGTCACCCTGTGTGCCCGTGGTTAGCGCATTGAATCTATCATCTACGCTCGTGGTTGGCAACGTGGTGACCTTGGTTGCTTGTACACCCGAATTATTTTGGCGACTTTGCAAAATATCATTTTCTTTACGTAGCTGGAGTACTTGCTTTTGCAACTCCCTTACCTCGCTTTGCAAAACAGATTCCGTGTCCTTGTGATTTGAACCATCGTATTTACCTGCATTTCCTGCTGCCTGCATACTTGCGTTCGTAGCACCAATAGCTTCACCTTCCTCTTGCGCATTGACCACTGTTTTGTTTGTTGCACACTCACTGCACACCCAGTCGATGGATTCGATACCAGAAGAAACATTGGCGCATACAAGGTGGAACCAATTGTCGCAGCTATCGCATTGCACCATATCACCCTCCTCGGGCTTTTTGCATATGGGGCAGTCTACCTTCTCATCGGAAGCCTCGCTCATGTTGCACGATTCAGCGATCGTCTTTTTCCACGAAAAGCTGCAAGCTGCTTTCAAGACTTGCAGCAGATAAGTTTTTTAAAGAATGTTCCAAATAACTAATTTTAAGAGCACTGCTGCTCAATACAAATGAAACTTCTATTTTGTACTATGTATTAAGCAAGCGAAACGCTTTAAAAAACTAAGTTTTTATTTGTATGTAAAGATTCACTTCAATCGTACGTTAATGAATTTTCGATTTTAAAAGAAAAACTAGTGATGACACTTGATACACAAAACAGTGTTGCATTTTTGTGTAGCCACCCTCCTTCGAGACGATGTTGCCACAGCAGTTCCCTGGTGTACATATGTAAATATAAATATTGCACATATGTAAATATACACTACATCTTAGGCGTGAAATTCTAAATATTTCCCCTAGTTCAATTCACAGCGTCATTTATTTAAGGCCCTGTCTCCACAGGAAAACACTGATGTCGTGATAACCATGTCACAAAATATATTTCCAATGGAGACCGCCTATTTCTCATGCGCTGCAATATATGTCAGCGCTTATTGCTTGACATCTATTGCAGGCAATTCGATAGTTTGACAGCCATATTTTCATTTGAAAGAAAGCGTGCTGGTGGTAACATCGATGAAATTTTGATATTAAATCAAAATAAAAATCTGTTTCGTATTGGATAATTTATGATTACGTTTTAGGAAATTATTTGGCTAGTTTTTTAAAGATTTAAATGTTTTTAAACACCGAAATTGAGAGAATGTTGTCTGGTGGCGTCATGCGGCAAATGCTTATTTCAAGACATCAAAGTGCCCACTCACAAAAGCTTGCAATCACATTGCTCGTCAAAATGACTGTTGGTAGGCCATCGCTGTTCGCCTGTGGAGTTCTGCGGTAAGTAAAGATCACAAAATTTCAATGCACCGGCACTATCGAAACTATCGACTGTCGCCAGAAAACAATCGAGGTTTTTCCTAAAATAACTCTATCGATACTATCGATAGTACAATCGATAGTTTTGCAGCTCTAGTTCGTAGTCGTCGTAAAACCCTCCCACGAACGATAGAATAGTTCATAGATAGATAGTTCAATTCACTATGGGTCCCTCCCATTTGTGTGACATATAGGGCTTTCGCACGAGGCGATTTTTCAGGCAACTTTTAGTTGAAAGCAAAAATCGCCTCGTCCGAACGGCCTTTCAACTAATCGCTTTCAACAAAGTTGGTCGCCAGCCAACTTTGAGCTCGTTCAATTTTTTTTCCTTGCAACCCTGTGTTTGTTTACATTCTGTATCAGTGTTGGGATATGAAATTGTTCCTTCAGTACGAAATCTATACAAAAAATGTACTTTTCGGCTATAAATTGTATACACTTTTTAATTCGCTCATATATTTTCTTAGTACCTTCCCTTCAAGACCAATGATTTTATGGTATTCATGAGAAAGTTTTATTGTTTATGTACATACGTTTACGTATTTTACACTTTTACAAATTGATTCCACGTGCACATGTATTGCATTTAACGCAAATATGTATGCACACATTTTCAGGTATACATCTTAACAAAAAGCATATTTAAGTTATTATTAATGGATAAAAGAGACATTTTCTTTGGATTCAGTACTAAAATTTGACATTTTAATAGAATTTCAAGTGCCTATCAAAACTTTACGAGAAGATTTGACCATTTATCTTAATATTATTCAACTTTAATTATTTTTTGTAAAAATACGCTTTATATTTTAAAAAAAGCCGTACAAATCCAAGGTTCAAACTTTGTGCAACATTAAAAAAACCAACACACTTTCGTAAAAATTTCGATCTATTTAATTAGATTTCCTAGATTTATTTTGAGTGTGTGGTTTTTTTTAGCCCATTAAATGATGAAGGTGTTGCTAATTTCCTCCATATAAAAAAATCGTCAAACACACTTCGTATGGAAGAAAATGGCTGACATCTCGACAAAACAAAATTGCCAAGTTCAACGGTAAGTCCCAGCTACTTTAAACTTGAACTTTATTATGCTAAAATTGAATGGGCTAAAAACTAAAGAATATTAATAAAGCTCGAAATTTTTACGACAGTATGTTGGTTTTTGGATGTTTCGCAAAGATTTAATCTTGGGTTTATACAGTTTTTCTTAAAGAATACATTATAGTTTATAAACAGATAATTAAAATTAAAGAATAATAAAATAAATAGTAAAACCTTGTCAATATGTGAGTGCCGTAAAGGTATTATATTTAAGAAAATCTCTTCTTATAACTAACGAAGACTTTGTTTCTATATGAAGCTGACTTTGACATTTTGTTTTAATAAAACTTAGTATCGAAAAGTTTCTTTAAAAATTTGCCTAGGCTATGTTATACTGGTTCGTTCAAGCCATTTTTCAAAACTTACAAAGGTAAATAGGAACAGGCGAACTGTGAATTTTCAGAGCTATATATTTTTAGTATTCATTACAAAATTTTACTAAAAAGTACTGCGTAGTAGGAAGGTATATTGTAAATGAAAGTTTATCAAACAAGTACAATTGTACCAAAAATGCCAACACTGTTCTGTATACATACTTTTTTTTTCTTTTTTACTCTTATTTTATCTTTCAGCTTCGCTAAAAGCACTTCTACCAACGCTTGGCTTACCAAATTTACACCAATTGATAAAATTTTACGATTTAAATTCATTTTCAATAATGTAAATAACGATTCGTGTTGAATCGAAAATCGCCTCGTCTGAATAGGGATGGCAACTTTTTCACTTTCAACTTCTCATTCAACTACGTATTCAACTTTTGTTGCATGAACCAAAAATACAAGAGCTGCGTTTCTTTATACATTCCGGATAATCCCATTTCACTGCCGGAATAAACAGAATGCGTTTGAAATATACGGTCAACATATCATCAGGAGTGTTCTAAAGAATAAGTAAACAAAAAAGTTTATTCCAAACGTTCAGAATGAATAAAGAAATGCAGCCAAGATCACGTGTGTATCACAAAAGTGATACATATTGAAGCATTTTTTTTGGTTTTTGTAATTTAAAGCTCTTCCTAATTCTTTATAAGAGAATTAATTGGATTGAAACATTTTAAGTCCGTTTTTTGCTAACATTTTTCACAAGTCCGCGGTCACACTGCCTATAAACTATCACACAATTTGTCCCCTTCCAGAGGGTAAACTTTCAAACGTAGCAACACTCAGTGCTGTCATTTGCGCTGCCAAATTATCGCCGCCTTATTTCACCACCTAAAATCGAGGAAAAAGTATGTTGTTTCAGTAAAACTTTATTATAAAATTTAATAAAAATACTCTATTGATCTAGAAAAAGTGCAGTAAAATTCATTGTGCTCAACACTATTCGCGGGAGAACGTTGATAAAAGTCGTATAATTTGCAACTAATTTCTTCTTCCAAGAATAAAATAATACCAGAGCGAGTAGGTTGAATAACCAAAAACGAAAAAAATACATAAACGACGAAATATTTGAAAATAGTGTTTTAAAACGATTATTGAAATTATAGAAAAGATTGTGTAATAACATTCATTTGAAATGGCGCATAAGCTGATGCAATCAGCGAAGGCTATGGAGCGTTGCCTTCGGCGAAGCTATATTACCACTAACCTGAATGTGGTAGCTTCAGGTCGCAATGTTGTTGGAACGCCTGCGTTTATAGAAATACCAGTAATACAATATCTTGTGGAACAGATTCAGTACTTTTGCAAAAAACCACCAAAAGGATTTGAAAAGTATTTTGAAGAAGGAAAAGCAGCGGACAAGAAATCATCTGAGACTGATGCATCTAAAAACAAACCTGCCACAAGTAAAGATAGCAGTAGTACTACTTCAACCAACAAAAGTGATTGGAGCTTTGGTATGTTTACTAACAGCTCAAAGGGGTCAGAAGGGAATCGAGGACCCGGTGGTGGAGGCGGTAGGCCACTTGGAGAGGGTAGCGGCGGGGATCGCGAAAAATGGATAATATTTGGTGCAGTCAGTGCGGTTGCATTGGTTGCATCGATCGCATTTTTTGAAATGGGATACAAGGAGATCTCATGGAAGGAATTCGTCAATAAGTTCGTATGATTTTGTGGTACTTGCTGTATCTTAATAACTTTTGGTTTCCAGCTACCTCAATAAGGGCTTAGTCGAAAAGCTGGAGGTGGTCAATAAAAAGTGGGTGCGAGTTCGTCTGCTGCCGGGGAATTCACAAAACTCTAGTGGTGTGCTTTGGTTCAACATCGGCAGTGTAGATTCTTTCGAGCGTAATTTAGAAAATGCTCAAACGGATCTCGGCATTGAAGCCTTAAATTACGTGCCTGTTATATATCGCACTGAAGTTGAGGCGTCAGCTTTAACGGGACTGCTGCCAACACTCTTAATAATAGGATTTTTAGTTTATATGATGCGTAGATCAGCTGATATGATGGGCGGTGGGCGCGGACGAAAGGGCGGCGGTTTATTTGGAGGTGTTATGCAGTCGACAGCAAAACTCATCAATTCCAATGAGATTGGTGTCCGATTCAAGTGAGCTCTGTAAACAAAAGTTAAGCAATTATTTTTAATAGAATTTTTTTATATTAATTATGCGCAGGGATGTTGCAGGTTGTGAGGAGGCCAAAATTGAAATTATGGAATTCGTAAACTTTTTAAAAAATCCCCAACAATATATTGATCTTGGCGCCAAGATACCAAAGGGTGCTATGTTGACTGGCCCACCTGGAACTGGTAAAACGTTGTTGGCGAAGGCAACAGCCGGTGAAGCGAATGTACCGTTTATTAGCGTATCCGGTTCTGAGTTCCTGGAAATGTTCGTTGGCGTAGGTCCATCACGTGTGCGCGATATGTTTTCAATGGCCAGAAAGCATGCACCCTGCATTCTATTCATCGACGAAATTGACGCTGTCGGCCGAAAGCGTGGTGGTAAGTCCTTTGGTGGACACTCTGAACAAGAAAATACATTAAACCAGCTTTTGGTCGAAATGGATGGATTTAACACGACTACAAACGTTGTTGTATTAGCGGCAACAAACCGTGTAGATATACTAGACAAGGCATTGATGCGACCAGGTCGATTTGATAGACAAATATTCGTCCCAGCACCTGACATAAAAGGACGAGCAAGTATTTTTAAGGTAAGAATATAGGATAGAAATATCCACGCTCTTTTAATGCGACGTAAGAAAGATTTCTAAATATAAACTAAAAATTTCTAAAGTTTATACATCTCACGCTAAAGATTTGCTCAGTTGTCTAACTCATTTAATCTAACTGAGTATTACCCATGATAAACATATTTATAGTTATTATTATTATTTTTTTTTATATTTTTATCATGGTATTACATATATACATTTTGTAGTAAACTGGCAATACATTTATTCGAACTTTTAAATATGTTTAAATAATGTTATGTACATAATATTTAAAAATCGCAATCGCAAATGGAATAATGTAATTTGAAATTAATTTAGAGAATTATTCTACAGTCACTTATAAATCTAAATTTCACATTTAGGTTCATTTGGGTCCATTGAAGACGGATTTGAATAAACAAGATCTTTCCCGGAAAATGGCAGCGCTTACACCTGGCTTCACCGGTGCGGACATTGCGAACGTTTGCAATGAAGCTGCACTTATAGCCGCACGTGACTCGCTTAATTCCATAGTATTGAAAAACTTTGAGCAGGCCATTGAGCGCGTGATAGCTGGAATGGAGAAAAAGACTAATGTATTGGCGCCGGAAGAGAAGAAAACGGTGGCGCATCACGAAGCTGGTCATGCGGTTGCTGGTTGGTTTCTAGAATACGCTGACCCGCTTTTAAAAGTTTCAATTATACCTCGTGGAAAAGGTCTTGGTTATGCACAATACCTGCCTAAGGATCAGTACTTGTTATCAAAGGAGCAGCTTTTTGATCGAATGTGCATGACTCTGGGCGGACGTGTTGCAGAAGAGTTATTCTTTAATCGTATTACTACAGGCGCGCAAGATGATTTGAAGAAGATAACAGACAGTGCTTATGCACAAATTGTACGTTTCGGCATGAACGAGCGAGTAGGTCAAGTGAGTTTCGATCCGGGTCAACAAGGAGATCCAATGTTTACTAAACCGTACTCAGAAGAAACTGCACAAATGATTGATCAGGAAGTGCGTGTTCTTATTCACAAAGCGCACGAACGCACTACAGATTTGTTGACAACACATAAGGAAGATGTGCGGCGAGTAGCTGAGCGTTTATTAAAGAACGAAGTTTTAAGTCGTGATGATATGATCGAACTATTGGGTCCACGACCGTTCAAAGAAAAGTCTACATATGAAGAATTTGTTGAAGGTACCGGCTCATTTGAGGAGGACACGTCTCTGCCGAAAGGATTGCAAAATTGGAATAAGGAAAAAGGGGATGAGGACAAAGAGACACCCCCACCGAAGCCCGTCCCTACTCCTTAAACGTAGTGCTTTTCTTTGTTAATT
The DNA here is from genome assembly GCF_013731165.1 of Rhagoletis pomonella. Lineage (NCBI taxonomy): Eukaryota > Metazoa > Arthropoda > Insecta > Diptera > Tephritidae > Rhagoletis > Rhagoletis pomonella. Next base: position 29,304,883 of record NW_023458564.1, read on the forward strand.
GGGCAGTTATAAGTCATTGTAGACCGTAATACTAGTTCGTTTTGTTTTCTTGTTAAGTTTTCCATTCAGTGTACTGCTTTACAATACCAAGAGCGAAGTCAAATATGTAAAAGAAAAATTGAAGCAATATTATCTTTAGAAGAAATATTGAAAAATAAAGTTTTTCGTACATCCTAAACTTTTCATATCGTTTTAGTTTTTCTATATCGATAGCTGAGTGAAAGATCTCTCAGAAACTGGCTCAAGAAAGCCCTACTTCAGAATTTGTTTGAAGAACGCCCTATGTTGTTGTTGTTGTTGTAGCGGCTACAACAACCTCGCCCAGCTCGGTTAATATCCCAGTCGTTGTCAAGTTCCACTAACGGCAGCCCTAAGAAGCGTGCAGCCTCAATAGGCTCGGTCCACAGGGACAAAGGCGTTAGGGTTGTTGGGTTTTCCGGGCATACGAAGAGATGTTTCGAGTCATGAGGTGTCTCTCCGCATGCCGGACACTCATTTGGTACATCTGCGTTTAGTCTGCTCAGAGTTAAACCTGCTGCAGTAGCCAGAGCGAAGTTGGGCTATTGTGGTTCTTGTCTCCCGAGGCAGATGAAGCTCCGTTTCGTCAATGTCGGGTGGTTGTGCGCCTAGAACGGTTTTCACAGGTCTGGAGTCTACATAACTGTTAACGCCGTTCAGGGCGTTATTGGCAATATTGACGTTTTACACTCAATATTTAAAAGAAACATTTTATTGTTGCGCGTATTATTGTTGTCGGGATTGTTGTTTGTGAATACAATATGAAAAAAACATGCCAAGAGCTACTACGGAGCAGTACCATAGGATGCTGGACTTCTTCTCTGGCAATAAGGGCCTCGGCAAGGCGAATTTAATAAGGTGGTGTTAACCGTATATAAGTAAAAAATTACACTAACAAATTATACGCACAATTACAGTATGAATTACAACAATCACATAATTTTGACGTTATGCTTTCCACGTCTAAAAATTAAGCTGTGGCTCTAGTTTTCGACGTAACGGCACTTGAAAAGTTGCTTAAAGTGTTAAGTTTTTTTTTTTTTTATAAATAACTCCGACAAAGTCCGTTAAAGTCATTTTACTAAACTTTTTCACGTAACTATTTTTTAATATAACCTTCGCTATAAAAATCAGTCATGTTGAAAATTTTATTAAATCGACACAAAAACTGAGTTATTTACAAACAAGTTAAAATTGAAGCAAATGTTCAAGTATCGTTATCTCGAACACTGGAGCCAATCTGGCAAAACGGGGGGAGCCATTGAATTTAGAATGCCCCAATTAAGTGAGATCAACAATCAAAACTTTTGCCTAAGTTTTCAACTAGCACAGTGTAATAAATAAAAAGAAGAATAATAAAAAGCACATCTATATGTGATAAATGTTTATTTATTAGTTATTTTTTATTATAATAGTTTGCTTGCCGATGACGTTTGCCTAATATTTCTCAATAAAAACTTAAAACAATTATTATCGTAAGGCTTTTCAACGACAAAATATTCGTAGCTAGGCTATCGACAAATTTCGTTAGACAACTGTCAAAGCTCCCGACAATATTCGCTAAAAGTGTGCTTGAGAATTGCAGTTAACGAAACTTGTCGGAATCGTTAGCTAACGATACGAATATTGTCGTTAAGAAAAATGGGAATCGTACTACAGAGGTTCATTAAACCTCCTTCATCCAGGTGGTGAATAAGGTCGCAGAGGATTTCGTAGGGGAGAGGGTTAGGCTCATTGCAGTGAAGAAGCGAGAAACCTCGGAGAGATACCCGTTTACTTTCGAACACAAGTCATCAATTCCATTCCCAGTCGCCAGGATCGAACAATCGTTGGCGTAGGAGACAATCGAGACACCCTCTGGTGGTTGAGGGAGCTTAGAAATGTAAAAGTTAAACAGTAGCGGGGAAAGGACACCACCCTGTGGAACCCCCTGTTTTATTTTTCTAAGTTTGCTCGATTTGTCTCTAAACATTACCGACGACTGTCGACCACTCAGATAATTCGCCGACCACCGTTTGAGCCACTGTGGGAGAGAGGAAGCCTCTATATCTTCTAGTAGCGTGGAGTGGCTGACGGTGTCAAACGCCTTTGACAGGTCCAACGCTACTACAATAGTTCTCTCACAGGGACGGTTGCGGTTAAGGCCACGTGTTATCTGAGTGTTTATGGCGTTAGGTGCTGTTGTTGTACTGTACACTTTACGGGAACCATGCTGATGCTTCGCTGGGGTCAGGTGGTTCGTGAAATACGGGAGCAGCAAGGCCTCTAGTGTCTTCGCTACCGGGGAAAGGAGTGTTATCGGTCGATAAGAATCTAATTTGTTGGCTGGTTTCCCCGGTTTGAGCAGGGGGACGGCTCTCCCCACCTTCCAGATGTCTGGGAATATGAGAGTGGCCATAGACATATTGAGGACCTCCGTTAGGTACGCTACTCCCGCAGGACCCAAATTTTTCAGCATCAACATGCATATTCCGTCCTTATATATATTCCGTTCGACGCTGTCGTCGTGCTTCGTCGGATTGGACAGTGACCTCACGGTTGACCAAAGCTTACTCACACCAGAGGCGGAGTTACAAGTCTTCAGATGCTCTTCCCACTTCTTCCGCTTATGTACGTTCACTAGTTGCCGAATCTCCGCGTTGAGATCCCTGATACGGGGATTTCCGGGATCGGCCTGACGAAGGCTGTCACGCTCATCGGCTAGAACAGCCGCTTCAGCAGGGAAATTTGGACGTGGGTCCGTAATGCATCCTGCCCGTACGAAGCGAGCTGCAGCAGCAGTGACCAAGGTGCTCTCAGTAAATTCCGAGAAGCCTTTCCAATCAACTTTAGAAAAGTTGATATAGGTCTGGTGTTCTGCGGAAGCAAAGTCGGTTAGTTTATCTATCGAGATGACTATGGGCAGATAGTCTGATGCCAAAGTCAGCATAGGTCGCCATGATACGCTGTTTATCAGACCAGCGCTGACTATTTTTATGTCTGGCGAGCGGCAGAAGCTGCCCATAATCCTGGTGGGTGTGTCGTCGTTCATTGTGTAGAATGTCGAATCGTCTATTTGCTCAGCCAAGTATGTTCCCCTATGATCGTTTTACAGGCTTGGGTGCCAAAAATCGTGGTGCGCATTAAAGTCACCTACTACCATACGGTTTTCACCTCTGAGGAGCGCACCTGTGTCAGGGTGATATCCTGCCGGGCAGCAAATGACGGGGGGTATGTATACATTAAATATTTCGAGCTCAACATCGCCTGACCGGATAGCAATGCCCTGACATTCTAGGGTGGTATCCCTGTGGTCGATGTCTGCTTCAATAAGACGGTACTGCGCGGTGTGGTACGTGATGAACGCTAAGCCACCACCATTATCTCGCTTGTGATCTCGACGGTGCACGTTGTACCAGGCACAATTCAACAATGTTGAATTGCTGTGCAACTTCGTCTCTTGGACCGCAGCTATCAATATACCATGCCTTCCCATGAAGACGGTTATCTTTTCGATCTTGCTTTGAAGTCAGTTACAGTTAAATTGAAGGAGCTTCATGTGGTTCGGAAGACGTGTAGTTATGCGGGGTGTGAGGGATGTGTGTGGCCTTGCCGCCATTGGCAGTGGTACCAGCCAAGGCAGGTGTTGCACTTGACTGATGTCACATTACGGAATATCCTGGTCTGACATACCGTGCAGATTGTAGGAGGACCCAGGAGTTGTTGGCGGCGGCGTGTGGGTGGTGGTGCGGTTGTGTCTGTTATGTGGTCTGTCGTGTGATATATTGTGTTGTTATGATGTCTGTGTTGTGTTGAGCTGCTCAGGTAGACTGGGGTTAGCCGTGGAGGCTGCTCTGTTAGAGCAGCAGGGGGCCACAAACCATGAACCAACGACTACAGATCACCTAATCAGCCATCGTTGTATTTGTAATCGATTTTCAGAAAAAAGTTTTCGTAGCGTTTTTGACGTTTTTCGATTTTGTTTACACCGTCTTCTACCTCTTCGTAGTGATTTTTTAGCGATTGAATGTGTTTTCTGCAGCGATTTTAATTATAAATTTTGGTTTATTACATATTTATGATAAAAATGAAGTACTGTGTGATTGGAACAAGTTTATGCGTATGTTTGCTTTGCCAAAAGGCGTAAATTTGCGTGAAAAGTGGGTGCACGTTTGTGGCCAGAACGTTGGCATTGAAAAATCGACCCGTGGTAATGATATGCGATTGTAAAACACTTTCAATCATGAAAACCATATTTTATGAACTTTTTTTGCTAATTGTCATCAAATTTCACTTTGTATATTTTATAATAAATACCAATTTAATCGCACTCAATCACCGCGCCTTTTTCGTTTTCTTTGTTTGTTTTTATTCTTAGGCAGATGTCATAAACGCTCAGAAATATAATTTTTTCTTGCCTCTTTGATTAGGTGATCTTGTATTTTTGGTTCATGACCACAAACGATGTGGTCCACTGCCGATGTGTCCGTAATCCTGAGCAGACTCTGAGGTGACTCCACCCCTCGAAGCATTGCGCTTGACTGAGGTGGAGTTGTGGTGTAGTCGTCTCTGGCATACACAGCAGGTGTAGGTTTCTGGCCCTGGGTTTGACTCGATGCCAGCCCTGAGAGGAAGAATACGTAGCAAATGTAGCCCTATGGACGAACAACTTCTGAGATACTTCGCCGACCTAAACGGGGTTAGATCGCCGAAACAACAGCCCTTGGTCGAGTAAAGTCCGAGTCATTCCGGTACGTAGAACCGGCTGTCGTGGGAACACCCTCTCTCTCTCTCATCTCAGAACGCCTTATTGAAAAATTGTTGAGACGGCAGCTGAGATAGGGCGTTTTTGAACGGAATTCTGAAATAGGGCGTTCTTCAACCAAATTCTGGAATATGGTGCTCTCGACAAGATAGGTCGTTTTCGAACCGGCTGCCGAGATAAGTCGATCTTCCACTCAGGCGACGATATTCAATACCATCTGTCTGCAATATCTACAAAAATGAATTTCTTATATTAAAATCCTCCTCCGTTTTAGCTTTCAGGTGTTCTCTCTCCCCTGCTTTGTATTGCGGTTGTTAACAGCCTTCTGAACTAACTGGAGAAATTGGGTGATCGCCTATGCATATGATGTGGCTTTTTCGGTGATTTCTAGATACTCTTTTTGATCTGACTCAAGGTTACCTGAACTGGGTAACTAGGAGGGCGGCCAACTGCGGCCACGTATTCACAGGAGTTTCTTGTGCTTGCAAAGCCTCAGCTCTCGCTATTAGTGAGGGTTCTGAGACCATTGTGCGATTGGTACTCACGCGGTGAGATTAGGAATCTTAACTGATCCCTTTTGCGTCAGCTGTCAAGAGGACTGCCTATCCCTCGTGAGATTAATTTAATTAATTAATTAATCCCAACGGCTTTTTACCCTCCATTCCCGCCCAACCGACACGAGGGGCGCAGTCCGCATGACGTAGTTTTTTCGTGCCGAGTAGTGGAAACAGGAGTTTGTTAAGTGTCGAGATCTAAAACTATTCAGCTACAGAATCAAATTCATCAGCTGATTGGATATGCTAAAGATAATATTTCAATTATTGAGAGTGGAAATAATAGTTTTCTTTATAGTAAAAATCGAGTCCGATACGTCAAACGTGCTGGAATGACAGTTAAAATCTTGACATAAACCACGGAATGATTCGTTTAGTTCAAAATTAGTTTTGCATGGCTTTAAAAATAGAGGTCGAAAGTGTCTTGACATTCGAGAAGGAACATTAAAGTTTACCTCAGCCAGGAGGGCCGGGCTATTAATCAAGCCTGTCATTAATTTTACGATAAATATTATACCCAGCATTTCTCTACGACTTGCGAGTGTAGGCAAATTTATGAGCTTTAGACGACTTGTGTAAGGGGGGAGATTGTAATCTGAATCCCAGTTAAAATTACGCAATGCAAAAAGCAAGAATTGTTTTTGAATTGATTCAATCCTTTCTGAATGAACTTGGTAGCGGGGATTCCAAACAATAGATCCGTATTTTAGTATCGGTCTAACTAAACTGGTAAAAAGAGCTTTTGTAACATAAGGATCTTTGAACTCTTTTGACCATCGCCTTACAAATGCAAAAACGCCTTTGGCTTTATAGACTGTAACATTAATATGATGGTTGAAATTCAGTTTGGAATCCATTGTGATACCAAGATCGACAAAATTGGATACCTGCTCCAGATTACAATTTGATATTGAATAAACAGCTGGTTGAACAGCCCTCCGAGAGAAACACATAACTTTACATTTTTGAAGGTTTAGTGGCATATAGTTTGTATTACACCAACTAACCACGTTGTTCAGATCCGCTTGTAACAAAGACCTTTCTTCGATAGAGGACAATGTTTTAAAAAGTTTCACATCATCGGCATACATTAAAATTTTTGAATGTTTTATTATAGAAGAAATATCATTAATGAATATCAGGAATAGAATCGGACCAAGGTGGCTTCCCTGAGGAACTCCTGAAGAAACTTTAATGATGTTGGAAGAACAATTATTAACAATAACTCTTTGTGTTCTATCAGAGAGGTAAGATGAGATCCATTGAAGAAGACTGGGCTGAAAGCCGATTAGGTCGAGTTTACGGATGAGTAACGAGTGACATACTTTGTCAAAAGCTTTACTGAAATCGGTGTAAATTACGTCGGTATGAGCATTTTCTCTAAAACCGTTTGAGACATGAGTTGTAAACTCCAATAAATTAGTCATAGTAGATTTTCCTTTAGAAAACCCGTGTTGAGATTGTGTAATTGAAGAAGATATAGAATATGTCAGCTGGTTAACAATAATTGCTTCGAATAATTTGGGGATAGCGGAGAGTTTCGCTATGCCTCGATAGTTTTCTATAGACGACCTGCTGCCGTTTTTGTGAAGTGGTATTATGAAAGACTCCTTCCAGGCTGACGGAAAAACGCCATGTTTAAGTGACAAATTGAATAGAGTTGTTAAAGGCTCGCAGATGTTCTCAGCGCAGTTTTTAAGAAAACAGGTCGGAATATGATCAGGTCCAGGCCTAAATGACGCTTTTAAGGTTTTTAAAGAGTGTAAAACTTCATCGGAAGATATTACTGGAATATAAGCAGAGTTGATTGGACAAAGCTCGTACGGATAGTCTCCACTTATAGGGAAGTCTACAGAATAATTGGACCTAAAGAACCGAGCAAACATGTTGGCAATGAGTTGGCTGTCGCTAGATACAGTGTTGCGATAATGCATAGCGGACGGAAAATCATGTGCCTTACGCTTTGAATTTACGAAACCATAAAATGATTTAGGATTGTTAATTAAATTCTTCTTAATTTTACATAAATATGAATTATAACATTTCTTATTTAATGCAAAGTAGCTATGCCGCAAAACTGAGTACCTTAGGTAATCACTGTGTAAGCCCGTTCTTTTATACAGTTTAAAAGAGTGCGACTTTTTATTTTTCAATTTTTTAAGCTCTTTAGTGAACCATAATTGTATTGGTTCTTCATGAACAATATTACGTATTGGCACATACTTTCGAAACAAATTGAAAACAGTATCATTAAAGTGCTCAACGCTACGCTCCACGTCATCTCTATATATTGGCCAAGATAACTTTGAAAGTTCTTTGTTAATTTTCCTGAAATTTGCTTTCGCAAAAACATATCTAGTACTTGAACTTGACTTATTATTATGTATTTCATTTATGATTTCGTAGCTTAACTCAAGAGCAGGATGGTATGCATCTTCCGGCAAAACTAGGGGATCACACCGATTAATAGAGGCCTTCGGAACATCATCAACGTAAACGAGATCCAAGACCTTTCCAATCTTATTTGGACATATATTTATTTGTTTGAGGCAAAGTTCAGCCATTTCCTCCAGAAATACATTGTAACTATCTCTAGATGAAACTGGTACAACATCGGTGTCAATGATGTTCCATGAAATATGTGGCAGATTTAAATCGCCCAAAACAATCATAGAATCGGATGCCGTAAGCATTGCATTTACGGTCTCAAGTAAAGAAACTAGCTGCATATATACCGATACGGCAGAATTAGGAGGGATGTAGCAAAGAGCTAAATAAATATAAGTCTTTCCAGCCTGTACACGTATACATTTAAATTCGGTATATTCAATGACAGGAAGACTAACTTCCTCGGATGGTATCGATGAATGCAACGCAAAAAGAACACCACCGCCGATTCTGCCCACGCGGTCACTCCTGTATATTTGATATTCATTTGGAAGAATTTCGGAATTAAAAATATGAGGTTTGAGCCATGTTTCGGTCAAGGAAATAATATTATAATTGCAGTCAAAACCTTTTAAATATAAGTCAGTTAATTTGGTATTCAAACCTCTAACGTTTTGATAGTAAATACTTAAATTAGACTTGCGAGTTAGTTTTTTGAATCCGAATTAAGATTAGGAATTTTAGCTACGTTATTATTACTTTTATTAGGTTTATACTCAAACTCGCGAACAAACGCCCCGGTCGGCCAAAATGAACTATTTAGTAGTGAATCAAAATCTTCGGAAGCTACATCAATTTTAAAAGATGAAATATCGCGATCGTATTTAAAATTAAATTTACGAATAAATACATCTTTAGTTCTAATTTTAGTCGATATGTATGACTTTATATCATCCGAAGAAGTATCTTTAGCAAATCTAGAGACAAAGATTGATCTTCTCGGAGGAATTACAACCAACTTTTTGGTAATGATGTCTGATGTGCGGGGCTCCGAGTTATTCGGAGGAACTAAGTTAGACAGTGGAGTTTGAGATGTTGATGGCAACACTGTTAAATCAACGGTTTGACTATTCTTAGAAGTAGACCTAGTGGATATGGCTTTAGAAATCGGAGGCTCCAATGCCTGAGGGCATGGAGAAGATAAATTAATAAGTTCTAAGGACTGGGATGGAGGATTTTATTTACTAGAATCCGTGGCTGTCTTTTTAGGTGGACTAATAACATGCCCACCTTTATTTTCTCGGCTATCCTCAGAGTGTGGAGGGTCGTCGAGACAAGTGAAAGACCTAAACATTTTTTCGTAATGCTTAAATTTCTCAACAAGCGCCGACAGATCCTTCCCGATCTCAGAAAAACCATTTCTGGACTGCCTGAAGAATTTAAATAAATCAACTTCGGTTGATCTACATTTTTGACAAGACCAACGAAGACCCTTACCCTCGTTAATAGCGTCTAAAACTCTACCGCTCAAACCAGACAATTTTATATGGGCAATCCCATCGCAGAGCCAGCATGACACATAGGAGTCGCTTTTAACGTGGCAATTGGTGTAAATACACGACATGTTTAAAATTATATTTATTTTTAGGTTTTAGAAGCAAAAAAGCAAAAACGGTTTTGAAAACGATGTATTAATCAGTGAACCAATCAGCTGGTAAATATCAGTTAGCGAACAGTTTTAGATGCACTGTATATTTGACACCTAATAAACACAACGCAAACAGCTGTGACAAAGATGAAACAGCAGAAATGACAAAAAGACAAAAAGAGCAAAATCAATGTGCACAAACAAAAACAATTGTACAACAACAATATATTATATGAAACAAAATACTCGGCACATGCAATTAAGAATATCAAGTTAAATTAATCAAATTTACGGGAAATTTTGATGTTTTACTTATCTTTAAATTGTGCACCAGAAGTTTATTAACACTTTTTAATTTTTTACTTTAATAAGCGTAAACAGCTTTATCAAATACAAAATTTAGACAGATCACAGAAAAACACAGCTTCACAGCTTGACGTTTGCGTGCAAACTCCGAAGATGGAAACATTTTGGTTCACACTTCCTAACCTATCCTGATGAGTTCTCAGGCATTAAAGTTTCGGCGTTTCGCCTACTAAATTAGTGGTATCCGTTAAGCTTTCGTCCTATCACAAAGGACAATCTCTTAATTGTTCAAGTGCGTCCCTGTTCGAGATAATCACTGTAATCTAACCTAACCTAACTGTCATCAACGATATTGATGTTAATCTCATATCTCATTTCACAGTAAGAATCAATACCAAGAATGATAGCTAAGTCACAGGTGGGTTTAAATATTACAAACTGGTTAATAAATAGAATACCCTCATGATAGGCCTGTAATTTGTAACATCCTTGTTGTTATCGAGGGCGTACACACTATACACAGGGTGTCCTAGACCACCGGCCCATCCCCTCTAAAATGGGGGTACACTTTTTGTTGAATAACGCAAAAACATGACCTACCAATGCTCCATCTTTTGGTCGTATTACTTACTTCTGGTTCCGGTCGGAAGTGGATTAAATATACCGGAAGTGAATTATTTCAACCGGATGTCCATTCCAGAAAATAATTTCCTAAAAAAGTTATGTGTTTTTAACCGACTTAAAAAAAGGGAGAAGGTTATCTATACGTCGGATTTTATTTTTTTATGTATGTTACCGCATAACTTTGGACGACGTTAACCGTTTTCTATAATTCCTTTTTAAAGGCAAGGCCTCACCTCACAGGTGGTCTCATACTAATTTCGTTGAAATCCGATCATTGGATCATGAAGAAATTAACGGCACTTTTAAACTTTTATATGAGAATTGAAGTCGGTTTTGTTTTTTGCTTAAAAATTACTCGTGTTTTTATTTTATTTTTTTTTATGTATGTTACCGCATAACTTTGGACCACGTCAAACGATTTCGACAATTCTATCGGAAAGATAGTGTCTCACAGGTGGTCCCATACTAATTTGGCTTAGATCCGATCATTCATGAAAAAATTACCGGTACTCCTAAATTTTTATATGAGAATTAAAGTCGGTTGTGTTTTTTGCTTAAAAATGACTTGTCATTCGTAGAATCCAAATCTGTGGTAAAAAAATGTATGTCTATGTATTTATTCAGTTTCTAATCTAATTACACCGAATCAACATGGGATTGTTTATGGAGAAATTATGAACAGGTGAAGTAATAAAAAAGCTTTCTCGCCTCAGTTTTTTTGACATTCTATGACATGCTATTATATCGAAGTTTTTCAGGGCAAATTTTCAAATGAGATGGTGTATTCTCGTTCTTATAACATCTCCTGGTATAAGTGGTGTTCGTTTGGAAAAGCCAGTAAGAATTAGCTAGCAACAAAATTCAGAGAATAAAGTATCTTACTCTCCCAAAGAGAGAAACTTACAAAGTTTAGTGCGAACAGGAATTTGCAGAAATTTGCAAGCTTCACTGACACCTGGCGTCCACTGTTGCATTTCGAACACAATAAGTTTTTTAAATTATTCGCGAACACTTATTCAACAACAAAAATATTCAATTGCTATGGTGTCCTGGACACGTTGGGATATCGGGCAACGAAAGCGCAGACAAAGCTGCCAAGCTAGCTTGCTTATCTATTGTTAGTGACTGGCTTTCAGCATTTCATCTATCACCGAATAAAGTCTCATTATAGCCAAGAATTCTCCCTAAACCAACATTGCCACTACAAAGACATCTGTTACCATATTTCCATCTTTACAGGAGCTAGCCCCGATCTTAAAACCATTTGATTGCTGACTTATTTTCTGATAGATTTTACGAGCCGCATTCCTTCCTGCCAGCACCTCAAGCTCTTCACACTAACGCCTTTCTACCTCTCTTTTCTTTCTCTTGAAAAGGCGTCTCTATTCCCTCCTTTTCCCGGTAACGCACAATTGCCGTACGTTTCGCCATTTCCTGCAGGGTAGCTTTATATGCTGCGTATTTTTCTGCAGCAGCCACGCGTCACTCTTCTTGCGTTGCGATCTGTATTGTTCCCTTCAATTCTCAAAATAATAGACAGATGAACCGCCGTTACTAAGAAATGGTTGCCATTTCCGCTGGTACCGGCTGTCTTGTTTGAAATAACAAATGTGCCAAGGCGAATTAATATAAGGTGATAGTAGGAGCATGATAAAAATATAGTAAGGTAGAACCGCTGAGAGTCACTTTTAAAATTCTTGACGTTTCCAAACAATTTAATTTTTAAATTTACTCACAAACTCACACACACATTTTCATTTTAAATCTCAAGCAACAACAATTTCGAACAATTTCAATTTTTTATTTTCAATTTTATATGATTTTAAAATGTTGGCAAACTTCAAAAAAAAATCATGGCCGACAAATTGAGAGAACGGTTATACCTTGCTATGTTTTTATCATGAGTAGGAGTACAAAAACCAAAATTTACATGTATTTTGTTTTTGCTTTGGCGGCATAAACTGTCGAAATCTGTAAGAGTGTGTGTAGAAATTCAAACAAAATTTTTCAATTTGACATCAGAAGCCGTGCGGCGAAACACATACACAAAATCAGCTGAGCTAGTAACACCACCTATATTAATTCGCCTTGAAATGTGCACTTTTTCACCTAAACTTCAAAAAACCAAAAGTAACAAGAAAAAAAGAGCACGAGAAAATGCCTAAAAATCACCGGATACCCTAGTGTAAAATTCTAAATGTATGGCTGACACTTCCGGCTACACACAATCATCACAACCGACTGGTCCGCAACCCACACTAATACAAACGGTTACCAGCACCTGATGTTCTCTTAAAAGTTTCACTTTTAACTCTTTTCACACTCTTATTATTAAAGCTCGCTTCAACATTCATGCAACTTTAAAGAGCATCAACAAGCGCTTTCTTTCTCTCGCCTCTCGAGTAGCAATGCATACAGCTGCATCAACGTGCAGAGCTTTTGCCTTATCAGTGATACGTTCGTAAACAATAACAAAAATGTCAACAACACGACCAGTGGCGAATTAAGTTCTATCGTTTAGTAAATATTGCAAAGTGTGATCTCTCTCCCCCAAAAGATTATATCACTCGTATCAGCTGTTGTTCAGAGCGCTCTCCAATGCCAATGTGGTTGAATGCAACGGAGCATTTAAGCGGTTCCAATCGCTCGCCGGTAGCCTACTGCCGATTGTAGCCGCAGCAGAGGCCGAAAAGGGGCGGTGTACGTGTGTTGGGGATGCTTAGAGGTAGGGTGTTGTACAAACATATGTACGTACGAGTAGCGGCAGCCAACGGACGGTCGTGGGTGCTGCATTCGAAATGATTGCTGAAGTTTGCTCGCGCGCAGCTTTGTTGTTGCAGTTGCAGTTGCTGTTATTTTTCTATTTGTGTGTCGTTAGAACTATTACTAGTTATCATTTGTGTTGCCGGCTCCGCTAGCTGCCACGATGTTCGACTTTTGGCGTTTAGGTTACGTCGCTGCTGCACTACGTCGACCGAGTGCATGTGCATCTGGGTGTGCAAGTGTATGTGTGTAGGTTTTATAGGTAGTTCGCTGACTTATTAGCTCATTGTTGTTGCGATTTTTTCTGTGTTGTTTACGCTGACGTTTCAACAACAGCGACAACAGTCCGCCGCTCGCGTCGTTCACCATACATTCTGCCATTTCGCCAGAGTTTATAGTTTCTCGGTTTCGATTTCAGTATCGCATAGGAAGTTGTCGCGAGCGCTTGCTTAGTAGAGCTTGTTCGAGTAGTAAATAAAAGGAATGCAAAGGCAAACGTTTGCCGCAACGCAAAATTCACTCACCCACAATACAAATGCAATTTTGAGCAAAGAAAGGCACAACGAATGTTGTCAATTCTTGGTGGGTTTTCCATTTTTTTTCTGTTTTTGGTGAAGTGGTGAAGAAGAATAATTAAATAAAATATGCAAAATTGAATTAATTTGCACAAATACAAAATTAAAAAAAAAATTGAATGTGTTTAATTAGTATGTACTTCTTTGAAAATTCATGAATAGTGCAATTAAAATCCGTAAAACAGTGCATTGAAAAAAAATAAAAAATAAAAAAAAAATTGTAAAACCTCTGAAAAGCTTCAGTAGCAGTAATTTTGAAAGCAGCGATTGTGACGACAAATGGGCAAAATAGAAATATAACAAAACAGAAGTTGCAATACAATCTCTAACAATTTATGCAACAACAATTGCTAAACTGAAAAGATACAAAAACAACGTGCAATAAATTTAACGTACACTCGTTTGCCAACAGCTAAACAATATTTTTCTAATATGTATAGGTACAAAGAATATATATACATACATATATACATATTGCAATAAAATAAAGTATGTTATGTAAAATGAAATGAAGTATGGAAATGTGCAAAAAAGAATAAATGTTTTATATAATCACGATTTTCTATGGAAAATTGCAAAAATAGTGCACCCGCCGGCATGGCTGTCGTTTAAAAAAAAAATTGGCCAAAGAATTGGTTTCGCATTTGAGACAAAATTCATAGCGAGCTTGCTGCGGCTATGCGCTTTAATTGAAACTCTAATTACTTTGTTTGCGGTACCTAGACACATACCTATGTATATGTACATACATATCTATGTATTATTTATGCATAATTATAAATGTGCCTAAACTTTTTTCAATGTGGCTGAGGTATCTGCAAACTACATATTGGATGGTTGCAGTTTGAAGTGCCAATTTGAAACTAATAGCTATGTACATACTTAGGTGGTAAAAAAGGAAATGTTACAGTTCGCAAGAATCTACGTTAAATATATGCACATACTAAGTCCCACACTAGAAAGTCTTCTTCCGACAGGTCATTGTTGTTGCCGGCGTTGCTAGTGCCACTTTTTCCGTATTTCGTCTTATATGCTTTGTATTGCTAGTTTTGTTTACATCACACCACACATTCCAACATATCGAATTGCACGCACTCAGCCGGAGTCGAGAAGTGGTTATGGAGAGTACTTACTAGATTCGTATGCACATACATACATATATGTATTTGTGGCGCACTGAAAACTTTTCTTGGCAGACGTCATTGCAACGTGCGTATGTTTTTTTTGCGGTTCTTTGCCTCCATGCGTTACTGCAATAAATAAATAAATAAATATTCCCGTGGCTTTGTAAAGATTTTTCGCTCCAGATATGTACAACTTGAAACAGATGAAACTTATTCGAAAATAAACTTTCTATGACAGAGAATTGGAACTGATAACTGATTTAAAGCATAAATATTGCGCAAATAATTTTAATGCTAAAAACAAAGTACCTTTTTATTTTACATCTTCCTTTCAGTTTTCTGGTAAACAAAAAAAGGTTTTTAAAGTTTTACAAAAATTTGCAAGTTAGTCCATATCTTAGATATGCATCCATATCCATGATGCATTTAATTTTAGCGTCAAGGCAATTTTCGTTACATAACAACAAATATCTCGCACGATTAGGTAATCGATTATTCCCCATTTTCGAAAACCGGTTTTCGAGTTATTCGAAAAAATGGCAATTTGAAAAAGACCGGTTCTCCATTTTCAAATTAAGAAAAAGCTGACATCTTTCTCGCTAGGTCTCAAACCCGTCGGATCTGGCCCTTCCCTGAGGCGCTTGCAGTTAGATAACAATGCAAACTACATGTAGTGGATTCACAAAAAAAAAAAACATTGAAAAAGTTTCGTTTGTTTTCCTTGCATTTTTTTTTTAAATAATTTTCTGACAAATTGGCCAGTATTCAATTAAAAAAATGTATGAAGAGGTTCTATTTTCATTTTCAATAAAATAAATATTTAGAATGTTAATATTCTGTTGTATAAATAAACTAGTTGGAAACCCGGTTCGATTTTAAAAGTAGATATGGATTACTCGGTATTTGAAACATCAAGATTACAAAAAAAAACCGCCTAAAATAATAAAGAAAATGTGAACCCGATTCGGAAACCCCTAGTCCATCCCCATAGGAACTACTAAGTAGTTATGTGTAAATTTCTGCGCTTATACTGAAAATTAAAAAAAGTTGGTACATTTTATTAGCCCTTACTTGCCTGTAGTGCTATTCTAAGGACAATGTGCGAAGTCAGTGACCTTTTGAACAAAAAAGCATTTTGTTTACTCAACATAGGGTCCATAAAAAAGTATTTATTTCAGTGATGAACTCTTCATTCGGAAATCAGTTTCAGAAATAAAAGTTGCAACGAGTGAATTCAACTGAAACCGCGCAAATCGATTTCGGAAATATATTTCAACGTTTTCGTGATGCACTTGCAATCTGCAATTCGCCTTTCGGAAATAAAAAAACCATCTTTTGAAAGACACTTTACATACAAGGCGTGACCTGCTCATGCAACTGCTTTCTGAAATTTCTCAATTTGACAGCCTTTTCGAAATATATTGCATTGCCACGTCTGACACGCTCATTACGCTATTGGCCAACATACCACAACTTATTACTTTTAGTGCAGTTCTTGATTGTTTCTTGCTCTATGATGTGTTGTGGTGAATCTATATTTCGTCTACTGGTTCGGATTGCGGCTACACATCGCCAAACACTCCTTTGAAGTGGTCACACGGTTGCGTTTATGGTCGAGTGTGAGCAAGCGCAGTACCCATCGCGCGGATAGCTTTTTCATATCCAAATATTCATCTAAAATAGGATATACCCACTCAGTTGAGATGCTAACAGCCTCAGTCACTTCACACACTTTCATTCTCCGATCTTCCAATATCATTCCATGGATTTTATCAACCACAACGGAACTCAGTAAACCACTTTTTAACCATTGAAAATGATAATGCAGAATCCTTCTTCTTCTCGTTCTAAGCGATTTCGGCTGAGTTTAACAAAGCAAGCCAGTCGTTTCTCTTCTGCGCCAACTGACGGCAAGTTGAAATTCCAAGTGAAGCCAAGTCCTTCTTCTCTTGGTCTTTCCATCGCAGAGGGGCCTCCCTATTCCTCTGCTACCACCAGCGGGTCCATGTCGTGGCAAAGCTCATCGTTCCATTGTCTGCGGTGTTGGTAAAGGCCCGTAAATAAACCGCAAAATCTTTCGCTTGAAAGCTTCAAGAGCCGCCTCATCGGATGTGGTTATTGTCTATGCTTCTGCGCTACATACCAGCACGGGCTGGATGAGTGACTTATAGAGTATGGTTTTCGTACGTCGAGAGAGGACTTTACTCTCAGTCCAAAGTAGCACTTGTTGGCAAGAGTGTTTCTGCGTTGGATTTCCATGGTGACAGCAGAGTCCCAATGCAATTTAACGAATTTTGATCTGCTAATGATTCTGAATACATCGGTTGTTGCCTCCCAAAATTATGTAAGGTTTCAACACTGCCATATAAATAGTTAATGCGCCAGATACAGTTGTGGGGAAACCTATTTTAACGGCTATTAACCTGAAAAGTTCGCATTCTGAAGATAAAATATACTTAGACAGAGTTTAACGCCCTACAATCGGGAGTAGTCCTCGAATGACCTAATTACGACACGCAACGCAAATCGGAAGTGATCGCCCGTTCATTATCACCGATCAACCGCATCTCCAAACAGTTATGGCTTAGCAGAGTAGCTTATACTATTTATCACCGCCAAATGACACGCTCAAATTGACACAACCTTCAAATAGGAAAAGCTGAACAAAATCTATTTATTTTTATTCGCGTCAGATGCTCAAGGAACGACACTCAACGCAAGGAGTTCTCTTAGCATAGATACCACATCATACATGCTATACTGGTTCACCTTGGGAAGGAAAGCCCACAGCGGCAGCACAAAGTTATCGAGACGTTAAGGCACCGTGGCATTCGCGTAACTCTCAGTGGTGGATTCACCGGCATAAGTTTCCAGAAGGCTGCATAATGACGCAAGAAAAATAAAAGCAGTCTTATTAGTGTTTTTTCAGTTAAATAAGATATTGATGAAGGATCAATTTTGGCGGACGTTAGAAATGTGGTCTGCGAACTGTTTTATTAGAAAAAATAAATTTTGAAAAATTTTGAGATGCGACTGTTTTTGATTTAGGGCGCGATATGCGCTTTCATAAATACATACTTATGTACTTATAAAAATCTTAGCAAAGTTCCTGCGCGTTTTACCGCAGGATTAGCCTCTTAAACGTTGCATATAAGATCTATTAGAGCATTTTGTATGAAAAGCCATAGCCCGCCGTCAACGAACTGATTAGGTCATGTCAACGTGGTTTTCGTTCTGGTAAGTCCACCATAGAAGTACCTCAACTCTTAGAAAAAAATAAATGAGATGGACCACTCCGTGCCGTTCGATATCAAAGGAAGTTTCTGGGATGGACATCTTTAATCTGATTCTGGATAATATACTAAGTGCTGCATAATGGAGCCACTCTGGAACAGTTTTATATAAGAGCGTATAATTACAGATGAAAACTCAGTGAGTAGTTCTGGAGGTGCACCAAAACAAGACCAAGTTACTTGCTGGTGGTAGCTGAGGAAATGGGAGGCCCTCTCTGCGGTTGAGAGCCCAGTGGAGAAGGACTCGGTTTAGCACTGCATTTCCAATTGGTGTGAGTTGGTACAGAACACAAACAACGGCTACAGCGCCGAAACAAGAAGAATAAGAATAAATAACTTAAGTAGAAGTTGACATTTTCATTTGGATTCAAATAGATTCAGAAATCTTTTACGAATCATAACTGAAATCAGCTCCCTTTGACCCAGAATGCTCCATATATTCTTTATTTTTCTCTTTTTTGTCGCTTTCGCTTTTGCTTAGGCAGAAATACATTCGGAGGTTTGTCGTTAGAAACAACGGACTAGCGAACGGACCCAGGCCCTGCGGCGTGGTAGTACGCACTTATAACCGCTATATAAACCAATATATAATCTTTGGATACTCTTCTTCATATTGCCGTATTACAGAACTTGCCGTGTCGTCTTTTCATTCAACTGGATCACTTTTATGTCGTATTTTTAGCGCTTCAATTATATTATCTGTACGAAAATTTTCGGTTTCAACTTCGCTCAATCATCGAAGATAGACTTCAATAATTGTCTGCTAGTAGATTCATGCTAAATGTAGGTATGTATATTATACAATTTTCTGTCACTACCACCCTCTCAACTCATTCGTTCTACAGAGCATTCAATAAATTGGTTTTGTTTATTTGAATTTTTGTTACGGGCACATTTATATGCATACTTAAAATCAAGGCGAATACATATAAGGTGGTATCGATTGAACAAATACAACAATTACTTTTATTTTGTTTTTGCTTTTAGCGGGCCATTGTCAAATTTCACCTATTCTTCCCCGAATGAAAAAGGGTGACAGAAAATGCAAACACTCTCACGTTTTCACTCACTCACTAACGAAATTCAAAATTTTGACAATCAAGCGCTACTCACAGCTGATGAAACAACACCACCTTATATAAATTCGCCTTGCTTTAAATTATATATAATATATTCCGTGAGAGTATTCGAAAATCTGTTTCAGGGTTCGGATTAAAAAGTTTTCACTACACAGTAGATTAAAGAAAAAAATGGCAGCAGAGTGAAAAGTTTTGCAATAGTTCTAATAAAATTATATGCAATTGGAAAAAATATTCGTGGCCTGAGATTTCCAAATTATGTCTCAAAAAATCTCGTTTTAAAGCAAAGTATTGAAGCGATTAGAATCCTGCACATTTTTATTAAAAATACAAGTTAACCGATTCCATGGAAACTGATCCACTTTACGGTATTGGGAAGGTTTTTTATTTGAATAAAACTAAAATAAACAAAAAAAATGTTGCCATATTTTGATACACTAAATTTTAAGTTCATTTCTCTGCGCTTTCTGGGAAAAAATTTAACTACAACTGCCGAAGCGATATTCTAGTGTTTGATTGATAAATTATAACCTGCAAAGAAATACCTTTAACTTATAAAACTTGTCGTTTACTATTATATAAATATGTGGGAAAAATGGCAGGACTTTGCCCTGTGCGGAGTAAAATTCATGTTCGCCTCAAAAATCCAGCAGCTCTACTGCAATTGCAGTTAAGTCCGAACGCTGCTCTGTTTCATCAACGCACAGTGGTTCGAAATTGGCATTTTGTGTTCACAAGTCACTGAAGTCTTTATTTCTCAATCAATTTAATTAATTTCTTTCTTGATGAAAGCTAATAAATTTGCCAGATACCAGTTGAGCCCGATATTTGAATGCTTGATTGTTTGTATTAATTTTTTTTAGTGCAAAGTGCAGAAAAAGTAGCAATTTTGAAGAAACTCGATTCTCCTTTTCCAGTTAATAGATGTTACATAATAAAAACTAGTTGAAAACGATTACAGGGTTCTCCCAAATCGAAAAAAAACTTAAAAAATAAAAATAATTTGAAATGTTATAAAAGATGTTCACCAAAATTATTATTTTTTGTTTTTCGTTTTTATAAAAGTTTTGGGTATGCAGTTTTATACGTAATTAGATTTTAGTATAATAAAGATCACGGCGCAAGTGGCTAAGAGTTCGCGTTGATTTTTAATAATATAACAAATGCTTTTATTTCCCATTTAGCATGCAGATATGGGCGAATCCGAGAAATAGTCAACCAAAATCTGAGAAAATACATGCAATTCAAATTCTCATGTTTTTGTGTCGAAAATGGCATAGTACACCATATAGTTATTTCACATTTCTTTTCACACTTATTTGAGAAATCTGATTTGCCCCTCTTACTTCTTCAAACAAAACCAGAAGTAGCCTTGATTTTAAGCACTATATATTTAAACAAGATACACCAATATCCCTTTAAAAAAATCAATTTTTTCAACGGCAAAAAGAGTAACGTCCGTAACGTAACGTCCCGAACGCACATATACAATTGTTTTAAAGTTAATTCAACATTTAGTTTTGTTTTATAATACATATTCTTAACTTCATTATTTTTTCTTCAAAGTATTATTTTAGATTTTGTTTTCCATATATGTATGTATTACAACTTGCGCAAATCGGTTGGCTTTGATGGTTATATTAAAATCACTTCCGTTTTCAGTAACGTCCAAACATAAACTTCGAAGGAAAATATGCAGACATTAATTCAAATTCAAATTTCCATTATTATGTTCTCATAAGTACTGCTGTATACCTTCCCTTATACCACAAAAAATTGTAACTTATAATTTTATTTTTTTCGGCAAAAGAAGCGTCCGCACGTAACGTCCGCAACGCAAGGATTCACCCATTTGCTCGAAATGTAAAACTCAACACGACCTCTAAGCCAATTGCAAATTACCCTTTATTGTACTAAAATTTAATGATCTATAAAACTGCATACCCAAAATTTGTCTCGAAACTCAAATTTTTTTTTTTAAATTTTGGTGAAAGGTTTTTATAAAACATTTCACTTTTTTTTTGTGAATTTTTTTTTGTTTCGGGGTCACCCTACAATTGTTTTCAACTCGTTTTTACATATTATGTAATATTTATTAACTGGAACAGGAGAATCGATTTTCTTCCAAATTGCTATTTTTTCTACAGTTTGTACTAAAAAATTTAATACAAACAACAAACAAACAAACCAAAATTCAAAAATCGGGCTCAACTGGTCTCTTGCAAATTATTAGCTTTCATTAAAAAGAATTAATCAAAATGAGTGAAAAATGAAGGCTCCAGTGAATTGTGAACACTAAATTCCAGTTTTGAACCACTGTGCACCCCATCTGTATATAAATTTTATAATATTTGTTGCCATTTCAAAGGAGAACAGTAGCATATTGACTGACGGTGATTGCGGTGATGCCGACGGGACAGAGAAGTTTAAAATTACCAGAGTAATTACGGTCACGTGTTTTCGATTGACAAAGCAACACTCTCACTGCCATGCGATTTTTGAGTAGGGCAAAGCTTTAATGGCATATTCTATTATGTATATGTATTTTATTTTTGAATGAGCTTGGACAAATTCATTCAAATTCAGTGATCGAGGCTCCAACTATTCATAAAACCATGCAAAAGTCTATAGATCAGTTCCGTTTATTTATCAGCAAGAAAGACTGCAAGCAAGCTCTTAAATACCTACATCCATACATATGTACATCCATATTTACTTTCGTCTCATGAATGGAACTCTATAATAAGCTACAAAGCTAGACTGAGCTGATCCACAGATGCGTTAATATTGCAACTGCTGCACTCATTGTTGTTGCCAAGCATTTGAAAGCGATGCCGTTGTTAGCATCAATTGCTTTTTTATGACGTTTTGGTACGAAAGCTTACTATTGTTGTTGTGCCTTAGTGTGACTTTTTTTTTGCTTTGGATTCATAAGTATCTGTGTATATACATATGTATGTGCAGCGGTAGGCGTCGACAGCGCTTGCTCCAATTGCAATTCAATTAAAGTATTTATATTCGTTTTCTGCTGATTTTATAGAAAAGCTCGCAGTGGGCTTAATCAAGGTTGCATTTCAAAGAATACATACAACTCTGTGTAAATACTAGAAATAACTAAGTTATTCACTCTCGCTTTTGAAAATTTCTTCATGCGAATTGTTAACTTGTAAATGTATTCAGTTCAATTAACTAAGGCTTCTGTCCCTAGACTTGGGTTGGTTGACATTATGTATTATATTTTCAGTTTGATATCACTTCCAAGCGTTCAGAAGAGAGAAAAAAGCGTTAGAAAAGAGGGAATCTAAATGAAAAAAATGTGAAATGCTGAGAGTATTCCATTTCTTCCTGCTTCAAATAGCTCTGAATGCAAATAGCTCTGCCTGTAGAGCAATATATGCATGGTGATTGAAAGTTGCCACTTAATATCGGTAAAACAAACTCACTCAACCGCCAACTGCTGTCTTTACTCAGGAGCTTCTTGCAACTCTCCATTTTAGTATTTTCGCTCAGCGTTCGCTGAGCCCTCAGAACTCCGTTTGTCCAAAAGCAGCTCAATCTGTCAGGTGAAAGGAGTTCCAATCTGGCCTGCTGTTATAGTTAATTAGACCTGTAACACTAGACGGTAACAATAGCAGGCTACTTAAGCCAATACTCCTTCAACAATACTGATAAACCTTCAGGAAGCTTTCTGTTCCGTGTAGCGCCGGTTGAACCGTACATACATTTACCTCCTACCCTCTTCAAAGGAGGCACAACTCAAAAATATTTACGTAGATTTTTTTTTGCAAAAACTAATTCGTACGATTTATCTCCAATTAATTCAAATATTTCTTTGTTCATGACTGTACCTATTCTCTTACTAGAAAACTACTGTTACATATATGTAAGTGTTGGATGAGTTGTGCCTCTTTTAAAGAGTGTGTGCGATATGTTCCTCTAGTTCATAGGCTCCCAAATTATGTTCTCGTAGACCCCGTTCAAAACTTTACTGGTTTCGGTGGACACCCTGCTACTCATTTCTTAAATTGCGCGAACGGTGTAAGTCTTATGATTTTTTAAGCAGGTGGCAACCCTATTCAAAAAAATGAAACCTTGCACATATTTTTTAAATTTTTTCTAATACAACGAACAGTGCAGGTTTTATAATTAAAAAAAAGGGGGCAAAGGGGCCCTTCCCAAATAGTCATACCTTGCTGTACATTTAGAGGCCAAGCCGTTTAATTTGGAACCTCAGTTTTGAAAATCGAATAATCGATGCAGATCTGATGCCGTTAACAAAAAATGCCTTCATGTATTGTATTTATTCATAGTACCTACATATTTAGCTTTGATATAACCCTAGTATTTGTGTATTAGGGGGTTATTAGAATCCAGATTGAAGCTTCAAAACTATCACACTCGATTATACACAACACTGGAATACTTGATTTGTAACATAGTGGAATAATAACAAGGTGTAATCAGTAGCGACGTGTTTGTTGTGATTTTGACATGATTGGCATGCTTATTTTCAGTGCTGCCGATCTCAATTTTTATACTACTATTCGTTGGGAAATAGTATCTAAAATACTCCATTTTATAAATTCGTTTATCGCGATTTTTAAAGAACTTGGTGTTCAGAACAATACTAATATTTAAAATTGCTGGATTTGTATAATTTTTGTCCTCAAAAAGTAGAAAAATAAAAGATATCGTGGTTATCAATGGAAAAAAACGTACACAAAAATCGTATGGAAAGGCGCTTTTTTATATTAAATAACTTTTGCTGCATTGCCATAATATTGAGCCAAATGAACTACTGATACACTAGAATAGAGTGGCTGCATGGTTAAATTAGGAATTCGCTTATATTATCGATATTTGTGTGTTTTAATCTATTTAGAAAATTATTTAAAGTCTTATAGGAAATTGCCTTATTTTACGGCTTTTACTTTTTTAAAGTTACAATATATGTCCAAGCTGTGTGGAGCTGCCGATACAAACATATATTCAGGCTTATAAGCCTGTAATTATACATTTTTCTAGATTTAATTTGAAATAGTATGCACCAACGGATTAAAGGTAGTAAATAATTAGTACCTTTTCTAGTACTTTAAAATGCGTGACCGGAATAGACCTGCCGAAAAAGTGAGGTTAAGTTACTGACAACACCTTGTTATTATTACACCATGGATTTGTAACTTTGACTTTTATTTTTGCCTGAAATAATAAAAGGCAACAATTACCGATTTTTTCCTGCTCAAAAAAATAAAAGGCAAATTTTTAATTTTATTTGGCTTATATTGCTGGCAAACGTCAAACTGCCTTTCAATAGTTTTTCCTTGTTTTGTTTTTATCATGAGTATAATGGTGCCTTTGAAAAAGCTAAAGCATAATTTTTCACTATGCCTTTTTGATGTGGAAAATTGTAAAATAAGTAATTTTTAAGCAAAAAAACAAAACCGACTTCAATTCTCATATACAAATTTAGGAGTACCGTTAATTTTTTCATGACCCAGTAATCGGATCTAAACCAGATTAGTATAGGGCCACCTCTTCGATACAAAAAGAATTATCGGTTGACGTGGTCCAAAGTTATGCGTACAAAAAATATTCCCACGAACTGATAACCTCCTCCTTTTTTGGAAGTCGGTTAATAACTTTTATTTTCAGTCTTTGGTTTACACGAAAGCGACTCACAGCGATCAGTTTGAAATTTCTTAGTAATTACCAATATTTTCTACTACTCATTGCCCACAGCTTTCGTCGCACGTTCAGTGATTGTCAATTAACTTTAATGGTGATACATAAATAAATAAACAAAAAAAAAAAACATTACTCAATCATAAATAACCATAAAGTGTTGAAGTTATTAGAATTTCAAGTGCAAGTGCTCCAGCTGTTAACGACAACAAAAAAGAACGGCTGATGAAATGTATTAGTGCTGCTCCGACGGATGTGCGAAATTGTAGTTTGTAGCGAGCACGAAGCGGTGCCTTGTCAATTGGAACTCTAAAAGAATAAAAAATCTTAGTATTCAAATTAAAAATCGAATCAAAATTAAATCAAGTCCGCGTGCAGTTTATATTCGTGCTACAACAACAACCACATCAACAACAATTACAATCTGTGGAGTTGGCGATTCAGCTTTAAAGCTCTGTAACCAGGCTTTGCCAGAAATGTGATCCATTCAAATTGGATTCGTGCGCTTTCGCTTTTCTACATGTGTACATATTTACCTACTCGCGCGTATACATATGAGTAATTGCATGCATGAATGTGTCGTCTAGTTTGGAACAGTGTTAGTAGTGTATTTTCTAGCAATCGCAACAATAGTTGTCGGACCCGGATCCAGCTGGCGGAAATTCGCGTTTTCTTGTCACCATTGTCGTCGCCATCATCGACTCTATCAATGCTGTTAACACAGCGTTAAAGTCGAGTAGGAAGAGTGTTTGCCTCGTTGTCTGCAGTAATGCTTGCGAGTGCTTACATATGTCCTTGAAAGCGGTATTATTATCATTTAGTGATAGCCATAGCTATATCCCCAGACTTAGTGTGCATAGTTAACCGCCAACCAGACGCGCATTTGTTGTGCTAGCTCAACGCAACCCTGCTGAAGTAAAGTCGATCAATTTTTTTCTGAACGCAGCATCCCTTTAATAAAAAAAATTATCGCCGAAATGGATATGAAATTGGATTTAGTAAATCAGTCGCAGGAGATGAGCACCGGCTCGCCGTCGGAGGTGCCAAATGATCCAGGGTAAGTGATTTCTAAAAGATAAGATACGATAAATTTGGGACGGAAAGTAATCATTACTTTTTTAAATTTTAACCAAAAAAATCAACACGTTGTAAGATTCTTAATGGCCTTTTAAATTGTATAAAAATAATTTTTTTTTAAGTGGGAAAATAAAACTCAATAATGATTATTATCCCCGTGCGGAAAAATGTAAATTATCACATAATTGTTTCCGTTGAGCGAAAAGATAAAACACAATAATATTTAATAGATATATTTAAAGAGAAATTTAGATAATGATTAAATGCTGATTTAATTAATTTAGTTGTAATAATTGCGGTCCCTGGAATAAATATTTATAAATTTTAACTACAACTTTACAGAACTATATTTTACAACAAGTAGAACAGCGCTGTGGTGTAGTAGTTAACAGTGTGCACTAACATATGTGTTTATTATTCAATGCTATCTGTGCTCAAAAGAAGTAACCACATAAGTGGATTAACTCAGTGAGAGGGGAGGCCCAGGATTAGCGTTTTTACACACCATTTATTCAATTAAAAAATGTTTGGGTATACCAGTAGTCAGAGATCCAGCTGATAATTTGGGGTCATCATAGTAAGAAAGCAAAAATTTTTTCTAGTGGATAATTTCAATCCATTATTAAACGAAGTGCATGTCAGCGGGCGGTGAGTTTGACCGCGGTTGTTATCGAAAGACGTAACAAAAGTATTTGAAAAAATGTATAGTAAGTATGCTGAAATTTGGTAACGTTACAGTCGGCTATTTCGGTTCCACGAAAAAAAAATGTTTCTCAAAATAGTGCATTTCTGCATTTTTTCTTAATCGTTTCGTTCCTTCAAAGTACGTGAATTTTGGTACGAGCGTCTGCAAAATCATGATAAAATTACATTTAATTTTGTGACAGTAAATCATTTAAATTTTGCAGGAAATCCTCGTCATCTATGTCCACTGAAATTCCTCTGTTTTTAAGAATAGGTTTCTATCTGATGGAATATGTAACTTTTTTTCTGGTCCTGACGTCTTTAACGGATTTATTGCAAAATATGCAAACCGTGCTATTGGATATTTTGTCATGAAGATTGTCGCATGGTCACGATAAACCGTTTTTCCAAAACCACCTACATTTGCGCCATCAACCTTGTTGACAGCATTGTCGCTTCTATCAGCGCAGTAAGCTTGAGCAACAAGCTTCTTTTTAAGCATTTCGAAATTTATTAATGTACTAGCCAATGCCCGCTTACTTCGCGGCGCCTAATAAGAGCTTTTGCGTTAGCCAATGCAAAAGAGCGTTTAAAAACAAAATAAGTCTGTAAAGTCAAAGTTTTTGATTTAAGTTGAAACCACTAAGGCGCAGTATCCTCCTCACACATAGGCAAATAGTAGTAACGCTGTGATACCATATGGAATACCAATCCCTTTTGGTGTCATGAGCTTTACTGATGGTCTTATTTTCACCTGTGAGATCTCTGCCAATCATGCGTAATCTTTTTGTATGATCTTACGTATGCCAATAAAAGTTCTTATAGGGAAACTCAAGAGCACAGAAGTGCATTTTCTTTATAGGAAGGCCAAGAATCCTCGCTGTCCCATAGGATGAAAAGTTTTCCGGTACATAGCTAAATGAGTAGTGTGATCTCTTAAGTATCTTTCAAATGAAGCAGTTGATATACCTACGGTGATCTTTCCTTGTTAATTCACCACTTTTACAATTCGTGGTAAAATTTATGAACTGATTTCAGGGTAGATGCAAGACCGCATGATCGTGCATGAGGGCGTCAGAAAAACTTAACCCCATGCTTCATTTAAACATTTGAAAACTAAATTCGTATAACTTAAACATAGGTCCAAAGCAGACCAACCACACGGGGTTTCTATACATTTCGGCTGCAGCGCCATCCATTGGGCTTATTTTCTGCAAAACCATTGCTTACCATAAAATGAATACGTGTTATGAATTTCTACCTTAACTCCAGCGGCACTAATCGGGTAAATTTTTATCAAAAGAATTTTCTATCATACAGGTACATAGCTCACATTTAAAATTTGAACGAAATCGGTTAATAAATACGATTTTTATAAATAACTCTACTCCAGCACCACCTAGCGAGTTTTATAGTAGCATGTAATTGGACCATATATGTATGTAAGATAACCTCCGACAATCTGACGGACCTCTATTCAGTGTTTTTTGAGTTTATTCCGAACAACGAAAACGGCTATCATTTTATGCAAATAGGTATGTAGATAGGACAGTTTATAGCGAAACTCGTAAAAGCAAAGCTCCATTCTTTGTGAAAAACTTAAAAAAATTCTTCAAAATTTTCACAAAAATTTTACTTTACTGAAAATTAAAGACAAAGTTAGAATAGTTCAATGGGATTTATAAATCTAGGAGAAAATGGTTCCCAATCGAGTGATACTTGCGCGTTTACGTAAATGTATATCGATCCAGCCTTTCCAATAATTATCACTTTTCGCCATAACTACGGTATTGATAACATATGTAGCTGTGTAGAATTTCAGGACGTTAGCGTAAGCAGTTCCAGACATAACCTATATGAGAAGTTCAGTTTGCATGGAAGGAAGGAGCCACGCCCCCTTTCCCAATGCATTTGTAATATATGCATCAGTGCTAAGTTTCAGTTCCCCAGCGTAATTGGTTTTAGTGATATATTGGTTTTTTACGTTTTAGTCTGTATAAGAATTTTAGGAATATCCCGAGCTAAATACCGAGTAAATTTTTGGTCAGAATATTTATTTTCAACGTGTTGCCAAATATGAACCAAGTCGATGCAGCCGTTTAGTAGTTTAGTGAAATGCATTGTAAAGAGAACTGTATGAAATTGTAAAACGTAACGTCTCAGATTTCTTAATTTTTTTGGCAGCAACAACGAAAAGTTTAAATTTTTTTTAGCGAAAACCCTTCCAAACAGAAATAAAAAAAAATTAAGTTTGTGGTTATATCAAGGCGAAATTTTGAGAACGGTGCGTTGCTAACTCTAAATATAAACAACGACGCACTGGAAAAAGTTAATACGTTCAAATACCTAGGAATAATGATCGACGATAAACTAAAACAAAAAAAAAATGGATTCTATATTTTCAATTAGAGCTCGAGCAAAACTGCATTTAATTCCATACATTAGCTTTTGCGTGATGCGCTTGCAAACATACAGACAAACATACCGAAATTTTAGATTTGGCTTCTGTTGATCTAATAAACCCCCTATTAATTTTTCTTTATCATCTATTATGTACAGATATCGGCCTGTTGCAATTTTATTATTCTCAAGTACTCTCGTTTGATACCCATATGGCAACACTTAGTTTATATAGTAAATTTAACTGAATTAAAGTTTTCAAATAAGTGGCAACCCGCTTCAAGAATATTTTCAAAAGTAAGCTTCCTAATCCTCTTTAGTTTAATATTCGTATTGCAATATTTCATTTATTTTACAAATTGCAATGAATACAATCTTTCAATCAGTTGGCAAATCCCCTAAAAATATTTTCAGGATTAAAATTTCCTATCGTCTTTAGTTTGATGCCAATATTGCAATATTTAATTTATGCTATCAATTATATTAAATTAAAGTTTTCAAATAGGTGGCAACCTTCCACAAACATATTTTCAGCTGTAGGCCTTTGTAAATTTCTTTCATTTAACAGCCATATTGCAGTATTCACATTACCGTATCAATTGACCTAAACTGAAATTTTAAACACAGGCAACTCTCTAATTTTTTCTTCTATATTGGAAGCTAAATCTCTAGCGATACAACGGTGAAAACTGCATTCAATTCCATGCTTTCGACTGATGCGCGTACAAATATACAGACAGACAGATATTCAAAAATTCTAAGAATTGTTTATTTGGCTTCTGTGGCTTTAATAAAAACCGACCATATTAATTTTTCTTTAATATCTATAAGGTACAGACATCGACCTGTTACAATTTTATTATATATATATCTAGATGTAGATATAGATTTCATTTATTTTATCAATTTAATACAATAAAATTTTTCAAACAGGTGGCAGCCCTTCCTAAAACCATTTTCGGCAATAAAATCTCCTAAACCCCTTCAGTTTGATACCCATATTGCAATATTCAATTTATCTCATAAATTAAATTAAATGTAAATTTTCAAACAGGTGCCAACTCTAAAAAATATTTTTGGCTGTAAGCCTTCTTCAGCCTCGTTCTTTTGACGCCCATATTGCAATATTCATTTTTTCTTATCAATTTACTTAAACTCCGATTTTCAAACAGGTGGCAACTCTCTAATTTTTTTCTTCCTATATTTTAAGTTAGACCTCTAGCAATACTTCGGTGAAAACTGCATTCAAATCCATGCATTCGTTTTCGAGTGATGCGCGAACAAACATACAGACAGACAAACAGACAGACAGACCAAAAAATCTAAAAATGGTTGATTTTGCTTCTGGTGCTCTAATAAAGACCCCCCCACATTAATTTTTCTTTAATATCTATAATGTACAGACATCGACCT
>NW_023458564.1:29335264-29338262 GCF_013731165.1 Rhagoletis pomonella
CCCCCCCTAAAAATATTTTCGGCAATATAATTTCCTAAACCCTTTCAGTTTGATACCCATATTGCAATATTCAACTTATCTTATAAATTAAATTTAATGTAAATTTTTAAACAGGTGGCAACTCTAAAAAAATATTTTTGGCTGTAAGCCTTCTTCATTCTCTTTCTTTTGACGCCCATATTGCAATATTAATTTTTTCTTATCAATTTACTTAAACTCCAATTTTCAAACAGGTGGCAACTCTCTAATTTTTTTTCTTCCTAAATTTTAAGTTAGACCTCTAGCAATGCATCGGTGAAAACTGCATTCAAATCCATGCATTCGTTTTCGAGTGATGCGCGAACAAACATACAGACAGACAGACAGACAGACAGACAGACAGACAGACAGACAGACAGACAAAAATTCTAAAAATGGTTGATTTGGCTTCTGGTGCTTTAAAAAAGACCGCCCACATTAATTTTTCTTTAATATCTATAATGTACAGACATCGACCTGTTACAATTTTATTATATGTATAGATGATCTTAAAATTCATATCATCATAATCTATATACTACATATGTATGTATGTACTAAACTCAAAGTAAAAAAGCAGTGCAAAATAAAGTGGGCTGGTTAAAATTTTGTATTTTGTTGCAACATTACATATTTTACTCAACGCATATTATTCACCGTCGAAAAATATTCGACATAACATTTTTCGATCTCCTGCCGCAACTTTTACCGTAAATATGTCCTTGATCAACCTTATGACAGCGCTGTCATTGACCTGGTTTATGGCCGTGTTCCATTTCGAGCCAGAACCACGAAAATTTTTGGCATTTCAAGCCAAAGCCCTTAGCATCTTTGGTATTTATTAGCTTGCTTTTAAATAATGCCCAATACCTCTTAATGGGCTGACACTGCGGGTTCACTATTTTCGGCACGAGGTCTATGTTTTTGGGTTCAAGAAAGTTAATGGGGGAACTCGCGTAGTGGGCTGGAGCTAACCGGCCAATTTTTTTAACACTCCCTAATGTTAATATCTACGTTAACTTTGTCAGTTGTGACAAATAAGGGTGTCCTTTTGCCACATCGACAAATTGCTTGCCACACAAGATACTTAGCTCCAAATTTTTCAATATTGAATGAAGTGTCTGCATCTGGGAGTATTTCGCCTTTGACCTTGTGTAGTAATGTGCTGAAGTCCGCTTTTACGTAGTTTTTATCGTCTAAAATGATGCAAGTTTTTTTCCCAATAAAATTGCACAACTATCAGGCGCGTGTTGTTATAGTTTCTCTCTTCTTCTCGCTAACCTTTGCTGCTTTTCCTTCCGAGTTTCTAAATTATTTCTCTGCTTGCATCTTTGCACCATAGACTAGCTGATTAGACATTTTTTCGCAACATCTCTCGAGGACAAGTTTCGATTTTTCGTTATCACTGATGTCATTCTAGCGTCCAAGAGTTGATATCGAGGACCAATTTTAAAGCTGCTTTTGGACATTGCTGGACCGTAAATGATTCCAAATATGGGTTCAGTACTGATCACCGTACCTCGCACGATTTTTAATTCCTCTGCAATAAAATGCCTTGATATTTCTAGATTTCCATAATATTTGTTTGCGTTGTTGTTGTTGTAAGAGCATGAAAATTCCCTGAAGAGTTTTTGGAGAGTGATGCTGGCATGACAGTTTTTGGCCATATATAAATCTGGGTCGTTCCGGTTACGTAGACCCGACTGGCGCACAGTGGTCGGAGAAGCTATGTTTTACGCGAAAAATTAGAAGGGCTGTTACGATTATAATAAAAATGCATCATCGTAGTATTTTTGTTATGCTAAATCTGGATATGCCATAAAATTTTTTGTTTGACAGTTGACAGCTGCCAAATCAACTGCTAATTTCTCTAAAAATAAGAAAATCTTTTTGAAAATACCACTTATTAGGTCTTAGGCACGCTAGTCACGAATTTTATGTCAAATTAAAAGTTTGACAGTCGACAGCTGTCAAACGGACTGCCAATTTTTATAAAAATCGGAGAATATTTTTAGAAACGTTACTGATAAGGTTTTTAAACATGCTGATAACGAATTTTACGTCAAATTAAAGCTTTGAGAGTTGACAGCTGTCAAATTGACTGTTAATTTTTCTGATAATAAGAAAATGTTTTTTAAATGCTACTGGTAAGTGTTTTAGACACGCTAGTCACGAATTTTACGTGAAATCAAAACCCTGAGATTTGACAGCTGTCGAATAAGCTGTCAATTTCTCTAAAAGTAAGGAGAATTTCCCAAGAAGTAAACGTACTACGTTTTAAGGCTCACTGTTCTATATTACATTCAAACTGTTTCAGTTGAAATCTGTCAAATCAACTGCCATTTTTAGTTGAG
The DNA here is from genome assembly GCF_013731165.1 of Rhagoletis pomonella. Lineage (NCBI taxonomy): Eukaryota > Metazoa > Arthropoda > Insecta > Diptera > Tephritidae > Rhagoletis > Rhagoletis pomonella. The sequence goes on from NW_023458564.1 coordinate 29,337,637, forward strand.
TAACACAATATATTTGTTAAGCAAAATGACTGATTTATTATATTTGATCGAACATATTTAAAATGCATTTATGATTAAATTATGAATTAATAACAATAATTATATTTATAAATGGGGGATAGTTGGGGCCGCTATATGTTCAGCCCAAACAATTTTGTAAGATTTTTTTTTATTTCATACTAAATTAGTGATTTCCAAAACTAAAGTTTTCTCATTTTTAAATAACGTTATTCAGGTTTGAATTTTTGTAAATGAGAAATTAAAAAAAATATATATAAAACCTTGGGGGCCTAGTTGAAATTTTTGGGCGGAACACAGAGCAGATGGCCCCAACTATCACCAGTTCACGTATGTTCAAACGTCTAACAAACTATTAACTATTCTATTAACTAATCTTACAGACAACAAATTAAAATAGAAATGACGAAATATTTTTTCACTCCTCTCTGTCACTTTAAACAAAAACTGATGCGTTTTGAGTTGGTTCACGCAAAAGACTGATAACTTCTTCGGAAATGGCCTCTGATTTTCGAAGAGGAGGTCGTCTCATACTGAATATAACAGGATCAGATGTTATAATTAACATGTGAAATAAATCTTCGTTAGACTCCTTCCTGGTCATTTTT
>NW_023458564.1:29338362-29343324 GCF_013731165.1 Rhagoletis pomonella
GTGACCCAAGGCTCCACTCGGATTGGTTACCGCATCTCGCACATGGGCTGCTCACGTTGCCCAGAGTGCGCGAACGAGGACGCAAGAGTCGGGATTGAGTATAGCCATGCAACTGTAACTGCATACCCAGCGCAATGACTATACCCCATTGCACTCCGAGAAGATCCTACTCGGCCCTACAAATTAGTTATACCTTTCTGAAAAAAAAATTTCTTGAACAATAATCCGCGTTATTAAGATATTCATAATTTGGCCACGCGCTGAATGTGTAGATATTAAATAAGATACGATTGACAACTAAACAGGTTGCAACCCTACTAAAAAAATAATATTTAGTTGCGCATCTGGATGCCAAGGCCTTTCATTTGGCATCTGATTTTTTGCAATCTAACGAATAGCCCACATTTTAAAATTTTTCGCACAGGTTGCAACCCTCTTCGAAAAATAAAACCTTACTCCAAATCGGAAGATCAAGCCTTTCCTTTGGCACCTCATTTTTTCAATTTAATGAACTGTGCAAATCTAATGTCACTAACAAAAAATGCCTTCACGTACTATACAAACATAATTTTTAAATAGATGGCAACCCCACTCAAATAAAAAATAGAAACTTATTGCACATGCAGAGACCATATCCTTTCACTTGGTACCTCAGTTTTTAGTAAAACAAACGGTGAAGGTCTTATAACTTTTTAAAAGTGGCAACCCTACTCAAAAAGTAATACATTATTGAACACCTAAAAGCCAAGCCCTTTTATTTGACACCTCATTTCTTGAAATCCAACAAACAGTGCGGATCTAATAATTTTTTAGACAGGTGGCAACCCTATAGGAATTTAAAGTACTAAGGATAATATTTCTATCGATACAGATTGTACTTAAAAATCTCGTATAAATCCGTTCAGTAGTTTTTGAGATTAGCGTAGTCAAAATATCTCGACTTTCCTTTATACTATGTATGGAAGATAGTAATTTTTATATAGGTGGCAACCCTATTCAAAAAATGAAAGCTTTTGTGCTTGCGAAGGCCAGGCCCTTTCATTGGGTATCTCATTTTGTAATCCAACCAACGGTGAAAATCTTTTAACTTTTTAATAGGTGGCAACCCTACTCAGAAAAGTAATACATTATTGCACATGTAGAGGCTAAGTCTTTTCGTTTGACAGTGACGGTGCAGAACTGATGCCTACTCTTATAATGATTACATATAGTAATTTTATTAACAGGTGGCAACTCTTACAAAAAAATACTGCTTTTCTAGAGGCCAACCCCTATCATTTGACACCTCATCTTTTGTAATCCAACGAACGGTGCGGATCTTATAGTTTTTTAGACTGCTGCAGGGTTGCATTAAAATTCTGAGTAAAAAAGGTCACTCTCCTGTCGATACAGAGTATATTAGAGGAAATCTCGTCAATATCCGTTCAGTAGTTTTCGAGATTACCGCGTACAAAGAATCTCGACTTTCCTTTATACTATGTGTAGATATTCCATATGAAATCATCATTTTCCATCTTTAAGAATTAACACTAAACCAGCAATTACTGTTATAATTTAGAGCTTCCATAAAAAAGTTGTTAAGAAAGTTATCAACTCATAACTGTTAGAACAAGCCACGATCGAATTCATTGAATTAAATGGATTTAACGGCTTGCTCAGCACATTTTATTAAAAATACTAACCAGCTTTGAGTTCGCTGGACATTTCTGAATAAGAATGGCTTTACTCCAGTTAATTTATCACAGTTTAAAAATAGGCCTTTTTCGCGTAAAACATGCCTTATCCGACCACTGTGTGGCGGGGGAACGTTGCAGTTTACTATTTTCTATAATTTACGCACAAAGTTACAAACATATTCATAGAGTATAAAATTTGATTTTTTTGAGGTTAGGATTTTCATGCATTAGTATTTGACAGATCACGTGGGATTTCAGACATGGTGTCAAAGAGAAAGATGCTCAGTATGCTTTGAAATTTCATCATGAATAGACTTACTAACGAGCAACGCTTGCAAATCATTGAATTTTATTACCAAAATCAGTGTTCGGTTCGAAATGTGTGTGTGTGACAAATTTTGTTCAGCGATGAGGCTCATTTCTGGTTGAATGGCTTCGTAAATAAGCAAAATTGCCGCATTTGGAGTGAAGAGCAACCAGAAGCCGTTCAAGAACTGCCCATGCATCCCGCAAAATGCACTGTTTGGTGTGGTTTGTACGCTGGTGGAATCATTGGACCGTATTTTTTCAAAGATGCTGTTGGACGCAACGTTACGGTGAATGGCGATCGCTATCGTTCGATGCTAACAAACTTTTTGTTGCCAAAAATGGAAGAACTGAACTTGGTTGACATGTGGTTTCAACAAGATGGCGCTACATGCCACACAGCTCGCGATTCTATGGCCATTTTGAGGGAAAACTTCGGAGAACAATTCATCTCAAGAAATGGACCGGTAAGTTGGCCACCAAGATCATGCGATTTGACGCCTTTAGACTATTTTTTGTGGGGCTACGTCAAGTCTAAAGTCTACAGAAATAAGCCAGCAACTATTCCAGCTTTGGAAGACAACATTTCCGAAGAAATTCGGGCTATTCCGGCCGAAATGCTCGAAAAAGTTGCCCAAAATTGGACTTTCCGAATGGACCACCTAAGACGCAGCCGCGGTCAACATTTAAATGAAATTATCTTCAAAAAGTAAATGTCATGGACCAATCTAACGTTTCAAATAAAGAACCGATGAGATTTTGCAAATTTTATGCGTTTTTTTTAAAAAAAAAAGTTATCAAGCTCTTAAAAAATCACCCGTTAGTAAGAAATTTTATACTCTATGAATATGTTTGTAACTTTGTGCGTAAATTATAGAAAATAGTAAACTGATTGCTACGAGTTTCGGTGATGCCATTTTCTCTTTGAAGTAATATTTCAATGGGTTCCCAAACATATTAACTAGCCATAGGTGTAGTTTCAGACGCCATTTCAAAAAATATTGATAAAATATAAAATTTTTTAAGCAAAACTTTTTCCTTTTTAATCCAAAGTCGATCATTTTAAAATTGCTTAAGTTTTCTTATCAAAAGGCTACAACTATGTTGTATGCAGTTAAATTTGATCGAACGAATTTGGGTTCTGTGATAGTATTTTGCTAAGAGCCAAATGCATTCCTTTACATATTACCTGTAGTAAACGTCACCTCTTCAGGAGAATATTCCTTAGCTAAACAGGGAAACGTTACCCATTAAAAAGGCCCAACATTAGAAATTACTGCCCTCAAATGGTAGTATGTATTTGAAACATTTCCGTCGGCCGTTATAAAGGGCAAATTGAGGATCTCGGCTTCTTTGTCTCTTTCATTGTGTGATTTTTTATTAAATACTTAAAAATCTCAGTAGTAGCATTCCCAGCCATCGGTAAATCTACAGTTCCAACTTGTAGATTGAGTGCATGTGTATGTAGATACATATGTATTTTCACTTGCATGTTTTTCTTTACCCAGGAGGATATGTTGCAAATTCTTAACTAATGCAGAAGTCAACACAGTGCTCAGCGAAAAAGTTGGAATGTGCACATAAAATACGCTCCACCTAGGCTGAGCTATGAATATATAAATGTGCATGTATTTATACATACATACTAGGGATGTCGGTCTTTTTTAAGTCCCTTAAGGGATCCCGGTCTTTTTTAAGTCCCGAATATCCCGGGATTAGTCGATTTAAATCCCGGGATTGCTGGAAACAATTTTTTTGTTAGCCAATTAAATTTTTATCACAAATATCCCGTCTCAAGGGCAAAACAAGCATTTTTGCAACATTAGTTGCGCTCAGTGATCGGACTTCTACCACATTGTGGTAGATCTGCCACTTTTTTGTGCATGTACCACATCTACCTCACAAGGTCTGAAATCTACCACATATTCGCGTTTTTGAGTAGTTTTATTTTTGATCGATATAGTTTTCTTAATTTTAAGAGCAAAAATTGTCCAACACTAAATACTTACAGCAAAGCCGAATAGGAGGAGAAAATAAACTGCAAAATAGCAAGAGGAAACGTGGTTTTATTGTGTTGAATAGCAAAATATATGATTTGTAAAAGGAATTAATTGCGAAAATGTTAAAAAACGGCGATTTTTGTGAAAGTATTAGCAAATTTCAGTGCATCTAAAGTTTCTAAGGCGTTGTTTACTTTAACTTGAGAATTGTCGAAACCGCCAAATTCCAAGTAGAGGTTTCTGGAAAGTGCCACATTTGTGTTAGCTACATCGTGATGTGACAGAAAGAAAACCTAGCAGCACTCCGCAAGGTTGCAGAAATATCTCAAAATATGTTTGAAAAATATCTTGATGTGGAATATCTTGATATAAAGCAGTTCCTTTATACTGTCAAAGAAAAAATTGCCAAAACTCAACGCAATTTTTAGCAACTTCAATCTTGTACTTTATTATACTAAAATTAAATTTTTTTGTAGATTCTAATTAAAATGTTTGCAATTTAGGTGAAACCTTGCAGAATTTTTAAATTTTTGTATAAAGTTTGATCCAGAACCTACCACATTTCTTTGAAATCTACCACATTTTTTCTAGATTCTACCACACAAATTTTTTTTGAAGTCCATCACTGGTTGCGCTTTACGCGTTTGCAACACCGTTTTAATAAAACAGCTGACTTTATATTTGGCGAAAAATTACGAAAATAAAACTGCATGAATTTCGGGACAATCCCGGGATCCCGGGATTATATTTTCAAATCCCGAAAATCCCGGGATCGACAAAACCCCGAAAATTGACACCCCTAATACATACGTACATAAATATATAGATATGTATGGCTATATGCATGTACAGACCTACATATGTACATACATACATATGCCGTCTAGAAAGCCCATCAACCATGTTCGGGCGACACATCGTAGCCCGCGTCGCACGCGTGTCAAAAGCGGTGTGCTTTGGATAATTGTCGATGCTGTTGC
>NW_023458564.1:29343424-29356289 GCF_013731165.1 Rhagoletis pomonella
AACAATCCTAGGGGTGAGAGCACTAAAATTCGGACTTTACTTTTTTTGCACCACCCTAATGTTATCTACATATGCAAAATATGAAAAGTCTGATCCCGTATTACTCGAACTAAACTTTCAATAAACAAAAGTTCGCTCAGAGCGAGAGGGTAACAGAAAAAATTACGGTATCGGTGTCTGGTAAAAAAAATTTAACTTTTGACAATTACGAGTTAATATTTTTCAATAGCAAAATACACTTTCCTCTGTTGATCGTTCAACATACCAGAAAAAATCTACGGACTAAAACTGGCAAGTTCTGACAAAGATAGTCCGTCATTTCCTCTCTAAACAGTGCTCTGTTTTACTAGTTTTTCAAGTATGGCGTCGATTTCAAGTAAAATTTGTTAGTTAGGACTCGTATGTGATTGCGATTAATATATCGACTTCATCACCTTCTATCGAACTTTTTCTTCGAAAACTAATTGGACTTCAGTACAAACATATAGATATATCATGTTTTTTTTTTTAGTAGGTAGATCTTCGTACACTCCGACAAATTGGTTTTTATAAGTGCGGGTCGATGTAGAAATCGAATAAAACAAACTGTGTAAGAGTTATTGCCTAGCTTTAATTTTTATTTTTGTTTTATTTAAAAGTCTCATGTATGCATTACGTGTGAAATGAAAGGGTGTACCGCAACAAATCGCTTCACTTTACCAGTGATGGAATGCATAATGTTTTCGAAATGCCTTAAGAATGATTAAAATGATTTGAATTCTGAGTCATATAAGTACAAAAAGTATTTAATCTAAAAATAAGGCCATGAATAAGAAATTTTTGATGTTTTTATTATACTAATACCCAGTTGAACTCATACATGCAAAACCTTTTCTTTGTTATTATTAGATATACTAGTACCAGGTACAACTGATACGTGTAGCTTTTTTGCAATCTATAAATGTTAAATTGTTTTGGAAAATGGTTTTTATAAAACTTATTGGTTTTATTCCATATCGATACTTTGATACTTAAAATAAAAAAGTGGTACACATTGACACAAATGATTACAAGTCTCTTATCCGCTACAATTTTTCACAAGCCCGCGGTTACATATGTATGCACGTATGTATGTAGCTTCGTATTTCAAATTGCCTTTGATTGGATACAATAAATTAATTCGATTATCTCTAAGACCAGCCCTCTTAGACGTATGCTTTAAGGTGTTGGAAAACATTGTCATTCTTACATTAAAGCCCATTGCATTTCTCATTTTCTGCTAATTTGTCTTCCCACTGTGAATCCTTTGGCAATAATCTGCCTCTTTCTTTACTTATGCCTCTTTTCAATGTTTCCTCATTCACCCTGCTCCCCGAACACGTGTCATCTATGGAGCCATCCGTCTATCAGACAGTCCGTCCTTCTGTTCAATGCTCATACCAAAGCCGACTCAAATTTTCTATTCACAACGGCTTATATGTAAGTATACGAATTGTATACAAAATATACATACTTACATATGTCTATATGTATATATGAAAGTAGATTCCCTGCAGTGGGATATTCAGCCATCTCATTCACTAGTCATTACTTGGTTCTATCGAAACTGGTTCAAAACTTAAACAAAAAGGGGCAACTATGTTTCGAACGTAAAGAATAATTTCGAAAATAGTGGGGAATGGAGGTGGAGTGAGTCTATACCACTTCACGTGTAACATCTCTTCGGAACTGTTTTGCATGTGCCACAGGCGGTTATCAGCGTTGTCTCAAAGTGGTCTAGTTCTATACTAGTCCTTAGACGGTCTGTTAAGTTACAAGGTACTGACAGAACAAGCTACATATAACTAACAAAAGCTACGTACAAGCGGTGCAACGGAGAACGGTAATAACAAGACCAGCAACAATTCAAATACAAAACGGAAAGTCAGTGGCAGGCAACAAGCAAACAAGTACTACGTCGACAATACTGCCTACATCGCAACAGCGGAGACGGCAGCACTACTACTATTTACTGCAGCGACAGCAACTATTATTGTTGCCTAGTCGCATTCAAGGTGCAAGTATCTATGTATGTACGTATTATACCAGAGAGAGAGAGAGAGAGTTGTTGCCTGCACTGTGCCACAACTACGGTGCACCGCTGTGACACATTATGTCCCCAAAAAAGTGTATGTACGTGTATGAGAATTTCGGGGTCTATGTATTTGTTGCATTATTGTGTGTGTGTGTGTGTGTGTAAGTGCAAGTGCAGCAATGTTTGGCGGCTGAGGTTGTTGACGCACGTGGCCGAAAGCTCTTAAATGGTGTGGCAATGCTGGTATACAAATGTATGTACATATGTATGTTCGTAGAGTGGGTGAGCACATTTTATGGAATGGGGATTAAAGGAAGTGTTGCTGTTGTTGTTTAGACGATTACCAAGTGCAGTCTGTCCATTTGCGTGCCCGCCTGTTCACTTGTCTGTCTGTTGAGCTGCGCACATCGTCTGGTTGCAATGTGGCAACTTGGTTATGGGGGTTGCACTATTTAGGTTGCGTTTAAGATCAGGATTATTGTTTGCCACACGCACGTTGAAACACACACACACGGGCGCAATAACTTGCAGTCACCCTGTGGGGAAAATCTCTAGTTCTGAACTGGGGCGCTTCTAGTAAATTTAGACCCAGTACTGGTTCGCGATAAATCTCTTTTTCATGCAAGCAACTGGCGAATTTAACATGGCGATGTCCTAGGAAGTGTCAATTGCCCCCCGCTGCATCCCTTTTTCGATAGTTCCGAACTAGTCCTAAATTCTATAGTTCCGAACCAGTTCTAAAATCGACAGACGAAAGAAAAAGGTGCCATGATTTTTCATTCTTTTCGGTTCTTCCGTGTGCGATTTTACATTATTTTCAAAGAAACATTTTGTCAAATTTGAAATTAAATTTGTTTGAATGATTGTAAGAAATGTACGTTTACATACCTTTGGCTGTAGCTGACTTTGCAGAGGTGCTCGCTGTTAATGGTTAGATTCCAGACGGTCCCAAGATGTGAATATGTTAACACAAAGCTTTGTTTTGTATTACCAAACTATGAAATAGCATCTGCGAAGCACAGCTGCGAAGCGTATTTGAACGAAAAAGCCGTCGAACACATATCTATGTAAAGTAAACAAGCCCCCCGCTGCATCCCTTATTCGATAGTTCCGAAATAGTTCTAAATTCGTCACTTTAGATATAGATTTCTAGTGAAAAAAACTGAAAAAATTAGTTTCCACCACCACTTTTCGCCGATTTTGGACTGGTGGGGATCTAGTTCCTATCGGCCTAGTTCCTTTTTGGCGTTAAAGACCTAGTATGGAACTAGAAATTTGTTTCACTAGTCCGCGGTTTCCCTGCAGGGCAGATACAGGGAAGCAAATACATGCTACTAACTGCGGATAATCTATGAGCATTGTTCAGTACAACAAATATGTGCCTTAATTCAAACGTCTAGCATCTATGGTAAAAGCAAAGGTCTTACCGAGCAAATTCACCATAGACCTCGTATTTATGGAGTTTCATATATGGCAGCTTCATCGAAAGAGGTCATAACGTCAGCGAACCACTTTTTCAAACTTATGCTGGAGATCTCTAAACAACTGATAAATATGAGCATTAAAATCGAACAGTCTATGATAAGTGCACATGGTCTGCTTTTACATTCATAAGAATTTCAGTTATCAAGATGGAAAAATCACTTTGCATCAGTTCTGAAACACGTTTTAACGGATGAGGTTCTCAAATAAAACCGATTGCTCCCACTGTCCCCGAATCGACTTCCGCCATCAAATCGCTCCCAAACAATAAATCAGAGATGAAATACCAGCGGCGTTTTTTATAGTGTACTCGAATCTCGCCGCGATATTGTTGCATCCACTCATTAGCACTTCCTGGGAAAGTGGCTGCTTCCCGCATGAGTAGACGGATGATATTATTATCAAAATCCCAAAAAAAGGTTGACCTGAGGGATTATGATAACTACCACACGGGAATTTTTGTTTTACCTGTGGTGGCGAAGATTATAGCGAAGTTAATCTTGAATCGCTTAAAGAACTATCGACTATAGACAACTCTAAAACTGCCTTTCCCGCGGGATTCTCCTATGCAGACAATAAAAACACTGCGAGGTACATTATCGAGCAGCGCGCCGAATTAAAAGTTGATTTGCATTTGATATTGGTCTAGGCTTTCGATAGTTATCGTAGGTAACACCTTTGAGCAGGCCTGCGCCATAGAGGAGTATGCCTGATAAAACCCTCATTGTTATTAAATCCGCGTACGAAAAAGCTAGGCGTCAGGTTCTTCACAACGGGAAACTGTCTGAGACCTTCACAGTGTGCAGTGTAGCTCGACAGTAGTACTCTCAACCCTTAGTCTCCTTTTGGTAATTGGAGACGTGCCTTGAGGCTCCTACTCAAGTGCAGGCTTCTGTGGACCATACCAGTCCTTCTGATCCGTCAAAAATGGGCAACGCGCTACACAGAGGAGTTAAGGTGGCAGGCCTAAGGATCAACAGTAATATGACCAAAGTTCTAAGTATGTCAGCGCAAGCTTGTGTTGTCGTGACAGTCTCCGATCGAAGACTTGAGACTATGAGGAACTGATGGTGGCACCGGCGAATACATCGACCGCTGAAGAAGTAAAACCAGAGCGGCCTTTGGTATGATGCGCTCGTTAAGGCGAAACAACAATCTGAGTTCCTGTTTAAAGAGCAGGCTTTTCAAGTCCAATCCATACTGCTGTACGGTTGCTCCACTTGAAAAGTCACCATTTCAATAACTGATGTCTTAAATAATTCTTCGAATTATTTGGCCTAAAAAAATATCAAATTAGGAGTTGCTCAGATAAGCTAACATAGAGCCCCTTGACATTTGCATCCGAAGACAGAAATGGAAATGGATAGGTCATACCATGCCCCAAGAAGACAGCAGTATTGCAAAGCAGGCCATGGAATGGAACTCTCTAATCGAAAGAGCCAGGCCCCTTGGTACACCGCGGGAGGTGAAGAGACTCGGGTTAAGCTGGAAGGAAATCCAAAGAGATCGCCCAGTAAATAATGCCTACTGTAACATCAGTGTGTAAAAAATATTAGAATTGCAACATAAAAAGGCGGTTTTAAAATGATTTTAAATTTAAATCAGTAGTTAAATGTTCCCAGCAATGGGTGTAAGCAAAATAAAGCCTCCGATGAGAACCCCCTTTTAATGACGACCAACGCAGAATCACGCTTGCCAGCAAGTGCTACCTTAGGCTGGTTAGGCAATCAAGGAGTAAAGTCCTCTCTCGACGTACGAAAACCACACTCTACATATAAGTCCATCATCATGCCCGTGCTTGTATATGGCGCAGAAGCATGGGCAATGGTAACATCCGATGAGGCGGCTCCTGCAGCATTTGAGTAAAAAATTTTGCTGGAGATTAAGGGCCTTTACGCATTGGCGACGGCGAGTACCACAGACTATGGAACGATGAGCTGTATGATGTCTACAACCAGTGTTGCTAGAAAAAGGATTCGATTGCAGCTAAAACGTTCGAAAAAAAGAGATAAGAAGAGCTAAATAATACTAAAAGTAGCTTTTACTGATGTAAAGTTGTTTTTACTGTTTCTGCTGAAAAAAAGTTTTAAACCCAAAATAAGGTACATATATTTCGAATTCATTGCTACGGCACTTATAAAACCTACATATGTATATGTATGCATATACTTATACAAAATAGACAATGAACTAAAATTACTTTACAAACTATTAAAATCTACAATGTCAGATATTTGAATTGACCGTAAAACTCGGATTACGAATCTCTATTTTGGCAAAATTTTTTGGCTCTCCATTTATACCGTGGCCGCCTGAGAGAGAGAATACAGCGTCTGGGCTTATCGGAGCTGAACTTACTGCCCGGTATAGCTTGTGTGCTCCCGCACGCGTTGTTCAAACTAATCGCCTTAGTTGCCCATTTCCATTCGCTTACGCGCCATTTGCATTAGGAATGGAACTTTTCTAAGTATTAATCGAAATAGAATAACATGGAGGTATCGAAAATAGCCTGAGATTTTAGATTTAAATATATCACCAAATACAACTAAAACTTTCTGGAGCTAAAAAAGTGCTAGATAATTTCGAAAAGAGCTAGGAGCTAAACGCAATTTTCGGAGCTAAATAAACAAATAAAGAGCTAAAACTAGCTCCAAAAGCATAGTGCAGCGATAAAAATACAGCGCCTCATCTGGTTGGCACAAAAGAGCAACGACTGACTGGCGTGCTTCGTTGAACTCAGCCAAAATCGTTTAGACGGTTGCAGTGCTTGATAAGAAGCTACATACATATGTATAGTAAAATAGTCGGTTATTTAAAACTATGTTTTGGGACATTTTGAAGTCAAAACACCATTTCTAAAATATGAAAACTTTTTGCGGGGGAACTTAAATTTTGTGTAAATAAGTCGTTGTTTTTGATGCAGTAATGCTCTTGAATTAACACATTTGCTGCAACTAAAGGTGAAAATATTATTTTAACAAAGTTTTGCTGGTAAGCTGAAAATACACCAAAGCGATTAAGCCGCAGAATATTTTCGATTTCGGTGACCCCTACTAAAATTTGTCGCTTAAATCGTTCTGGTAGAGTTAAAATGTTCCACTGAATCGGTATAAAATGTTGACCATACCTCTTTTGAGATGGTAGCGATTCTACAATAGGGTGGAGCGAAAAAATCAGTTTTTTCGAAATCTATCAACTCATATACTTTTTTTAGAAGATTTCCTAGAAAAATTTTGCGTATGCATTTTTGTAGCCCACTAAATTTTGTTACATTTTTTTTGCTGACTTTGCGCAGAAAATCGTTGAAAAAATTATAAAATAATCATAGCTTGAGAGTTTTGAAAACTTTAAGACTCTTGTGGCGAACGTAAATATAATCCGATCGGAAAACGGTTTGACACTGTTCAACATGATCATGTTACGCAACTTTTCCACACTATTAAATATAATTTCGAAATAAAAAAATTATATTTTCGCTCGACCCTATTCCTTCTCAACATACTCATTCCCGCAAATCAAGGTTTTACATTCATGTAATTCTTCTTGAACGATCATCTAAAACTAGTTAAGAAACATACAAGAGAAAGCGCTACAGAGAGTACAGGATACTCCATTATCTCTTGTTTAATACGCTTAATAGCATTCCGTCTGGCGAGCTTATTAGTCATGCGGTTTTCCATCGATGTTTCTGCAGCCTAACTATTTAGCAACATACAAACTATGATTACATTAATTTATAATTTTTAGCTATTCGTAAATGTGAAGTGGAACACTGTTCTCTGCTTAGCAGCCTAAAGTGCTGTGCATACATACATATATACATACGTACATACTTGTTAGTGCTTGCATTTTTGACGCTTCGTAGGCTCTTTGGCAACTCTACTAATTTTTCACATGACAAATTATGTGAGGAGCACTACAACACAACAACAACGACACAACAATAGCCTTAGAAATAGGAAAAGCAGCAACTGCATTGGGTATAACAACAATAACAAAACAAGTAGCAACAATGTTTGTGGATAGAAACTGGCTACAATATTAAAAGAGCTGTGAATGCTTTTGTTGCAAAGGAAAAAAAAAACCGAAAAAAAAAATATTATATAAAACAACCACACAACAAAAAAAAAACGAATATAAATATGCAAAACGCATGCAAATACATAGCAAAGGCTTACACATCTAACCGTTACCCCACAATAATCAGCGTCATCGGCTTTTCCATTCTGCCATTCTGATTTTACTAGTTAGGCAACTTTTTTGAGTCCAAATACTGTAGTACATACATACATAGTTTCGGCGAGGTCTAGAAGGGTAGACAGTAGAAAAGGCCGAAGATGGAGTCGGCCACCGCCAACTCAGCTTTAACTTCTACTTGATCTGACTCCCGCATACAAATTGCCAACTATGTATGTATGTATGTATGTATGTGCTTAGGCTTCCACATTTCCATAATTTAGGGCTTGGTTTCACCCATTTCGCATCTAGTTTATCGCACTGCAATGAAAGTTATGCTTACGTTCCCTTACGCTAAGCTTTGCCTACGTCCCATAATAACTGCAAAACATTTTTCCGGTTCTCGACGCAATGAGACAAGTAAAAGACGATTGTTGGTACTTGCATACATGTGTATGTATTAATGTCTATATTTATGCTTAGTAATGGTGAAAGATGTGCGAGAAAGTCACAACAACAAGCGCGCTATGAAAAGAACCAGCGACAATAGTGCTGAAAGAACGCATAGTTAAGTGGGAGGATGGGCGCTGCGAAGAGTCGCACTATGTGCCGGTGTTTAATGCCGTGTCGAGCTCTTTGGCCGTTAGGCTTGAACGGTGCATCGACTGCGCGTGGTATCCATAGCAGTGCAACGTTATACGAATATACTGGTAAATATATATAAGCATACATATTTACAAGCTTATAAAGTGTTGTTGGTCCGAGTAGAAAAGTTGTTTGCCCACACTTCTTCTCCGCGTATTCTTCCTTACCTACGTACAAACATACATACATATGTACTTATTTCGGCTACGTCGTCGTTGGATAGATTTAATCGTGTGGAAAGCTTCCTCTACTTTCCACCAATGCACACTGAATGCAACTACGTCTGGCGAGCGTCTTTAACACTACTACAACAACAATAAGAGATATAAAAAATGCATATTGGTAATACATACATACCCACATACACATGTATATTTACCGACAAGGTTGGTACTCTTTCTAAGGTTGTCAACTTTACACCCCCGCTGCTCGAGTTGTCGCTCGCTTTCTCCATTGCTCCCTTAGTGTCTGCTCTATTCATTTTAGCTTTTTATTGTTATTATTATTTTTGTGGCTGGTCGCTGCAGCGTTTCAGCCCGTTTTGCTTTTTAGCATTGCTGTTGCACACTCTGAATAACGCCAAAAATTTGCGTGCCTCACTATTAAATTATGACCAGAACGCCATAGCCGCAGCACCAAAATAAGCAGCAAATATAACAGCAAAAATAATAACAACAATAGAAGCAGATGAGAGCGATGATAGTGATGATAGCGCCATGGGCCGAAAAGTTGTAAACCAAGTTTCATGTGGACGTTTTTGCGTGGTCCCTTCAGCAGCGCGGCGGTGAAAGTGGTGGTGCCCAAAGTTTGCGGTGAAATTGAAAGACGGCCGTTATGGCATAGTACTTGAAAATTTATTGCACATCAGCATATTAAAAGCGACGAAGTGGCTTGGAAGCAAGCAATTAAATTGTGTGTGCGTCTCGTTGCAACTATAAGTAATACTATGACTTTATAGAAATCAATAACCGCAGCTAACTAGTGCCATGTTTATATAAATGTAAGTATGTATGTTCATATGAAAATATACATAAATATATAAATAAGTATGTAGAAGTGTATGTGTGTAAGAAAGTGAATTTAGCGATACTTTTACTTGAATAAAGAAAATTAGAAGGGTGGTATTGCAATTTGGAAATTAAAATGAATGGCAGAGAATAAACTTATTGTCGGGTCTGTGACCATAAAGAAGATTGTTCTGATAACAACAAAACATTCAGCTTTTTTATCATCTTAAATAAGACCGAAAAACGACATGAATTCTCTAAATGGCAAAAGACTTGCTGCTTGATTGTTATTTTCTTCTTCCCCCACTTTAGTTCTACACTTGATTGGCAGTTCGGTCGAGATCCTCATAAAACTTCGTATATTGCCTTCATCCTTTTCGAAGTTCCGCTAGTTATTCACAATAGGGGTATTCTCTGAGTCTTGCAAAGCCCTTGCATGGTGCACAGATTGCACGGATTGCACGGTTAAAACCGGTTTTCGTATGGGACAGCTTTGAAAACCGTGCAATCCGTGCACCGTGCAAGGGCTTTGCAAGACTCAGAGAATACCCCTAATGAGTATAGACTGATGCTTCCGCATGGGACGGATCGTGTGTTTATTGTCATAGGTGCTGAACTCATAGGAAAATTCTCGCTAGGATAGTTGCAAGACTTTTGTAAGACAAATGAAAGAAATTAGGCAAAAAAGTCTGAAATATTTTGTTTATTCGGGTAGGAAAATCTCAGAAAAAAGCACCCTCGTCAACTTTCATGCCGAACCACTCTTTTGACAGAAAGCACTCAAGCATGTTCGAAATAAATACGTGTATTATTTTGCTCGCGCTGCCCCAACAGGCACAATGGGGGGTGAGCTAAGCAGTGGAATGCCGTGCGAAAAATTCGAGATCCGAATCCGCAGGCGATGGAATTTCAGTTTAAATTAAATTTTTCCTCTGTTTTATTTTCATTAACTTTTCATTTTTAAACGACTTCACAAAAAGGAAACTTTGGACCTCGTTAAGCGATTTCAATAATTCTAATTTAAAGGAAAGTTGTTACCTCACAGGTGGTCCCATATTAATTCGGTTTAAATCCGATCATCGGATCATGAAGAAATTAACGATAATCATAAATTTGTATGTGGGAATTGAAGTCGGTTTTGTTTTTGCTTAAAAATTTCTTGTAGTTTTTAGATTTGTATGTTTTTTTTTTTAACTTCATTAAATTTTTAGGAGCTTATTTTATTAATTTTATTATTTCCCTTTTTTAATTTAATTATCTTTTCATGTTTATATTTTATTGACTTAAAAATAAAACTTTGCTTTAATTTCATTTAATTTTTAGAAACTGTTTTATTTGTTTCTTTTTTAATTTTATTTTACTCTTTTTTTAGTTAAATTTTAGATTTAATTATTAAAACAGAAATATATTGTTTTTATTTCGTTTAATTTTAAAACTTATTTTATTAATCTTTAAAATTTAATTTTCTCTTAATTTTTATATTTTATGGTTTTAAAAAGAGAATTTTATATTTAATTTTTAAAAACTTATTTCATTTATATTTTTCTTTTTAAATTAATTATTTTTTTTAACTATTTGGATTGTTTTAAAAAGAAAAATATTTTTTGATTTAACTTAATTTTTAAAAAACCTTTTGGTAAAAGACAAACTGCGTTATTCTTCAATAGCAGATCTTTCAATTATTCTTTCGAAAGACAAAAAAGAGCTTAACCCAATACGATCATTATATTTTCGCCTTCAAAAACCTCGTCCGGTACACCTTTTCAAATACATAGCTGTCGCCACATGAATAAATCCAGATCTTGGAACGTCGAGAAAGATAACCCCGAATATGGCGTCCTTTGCCCTAATCCTGGAAGAATCGATGTTTGTCCTCAGGAGATATGTATTAACATTGTCTTTTCCTCTTTAACTACAACATAGAGCCTACTTTTCCCCCTCTCGAAGCTACAAAAACGCGGACCGGACCGGATGTCAAGTGAATCGTCTTGATGAAAAATTCGTTTGGAAGCGAACGGTTTGTTGGTGTCCTCCCCAATTTGGACGAAGCTGAAAGTTATGCTCATCGTTTTTGTTTTATACCCGCGTAAGTTTAGCTGGGATCTCAGATTCAAACATAGGAGTAGGTTCTAGACCTCATCCGGTTTATTCTGGTCTGGAACCTCGCATTTCGGATTGAACCAATTATTTCTATTCGGATCACATCACAGGTGCATTCAGTTTTCTCTGGACGAAGCTCGGTCAATTATCACACCCTTGAGAAACCTGAGAGACACCAACAGGAATACCTACAGTAGAAATTTGCATTCAGCGCTCCCAGATTAACCTGACAATCTCGACACTATCCAAGAGCTCATGACTCTTAAAATTTTTCAAGAGTAGAGCAAGGCCTAGCCAATGCTACCGCTTCCCCAGGATAATGTTCTTTCACTCTTGCTTTGGACTGTGGTCCTCAACGACCTGCTACAAGAGCTGTAAAGTGAAGACAGCAGGGTGATTGCACTTTGATGGAACGGTACATTTCTGAATACCCTCTATAATTTGAGTCAAGGTTACTTGAACTTGGTTACTGAGTGGTCTGTGAACAACAAACCCGCTGTAAATCCTCCCTCTCTCTATTAAAAGCATGTTTCTTTCTGGTAGAGTCTGAAGTAAAATGGAGGAAATAATGAAGAATTCGTTCTCATTTTTGTTGTTGGTATTTCCGACAGGGTAGGAGTGTGATGTAATGTGGAACGATTTTCCGTCATCCCTTGTCAAATTTGGTTTGGAGACAAACCGGTTTCGGCGTTGTGCCATCTTCAGTGAACGAAAAATGACACTGAAGATGGCACAACGCCGAAACCGGTTTGTCTCCAAACCAAATTTGACGAAGAACTCGTCTTTAGCACTCTTCTCGTACTCCACTTTCCTAAAGATATTTCCTGGCTCTATGAAAGCATAGTTAATCCCATATTTTATGGATACTTCAATAGACATGAATCACTCAGTATGAGGGGAAACTAGTACAAATATGTTTACTTATTTATTTGACCAAAAATTAGTGGGTAACACTGTGGCCAATACGTCCGTCACGCTAGCTGACCCACTTCTCCAAAAAATGATAAAAATTACTCAGGAATTAGGTGCAATTTAGGTGCAATTTAGGGCCTCCAAAATTAATTTAAGTGCTCACTCGGTTTCCGAGAAAATTGCAAAAATATATGGGTCAGCCAGCGTGACGTCACGCTAGCTGACCCACCCACTAAATTTCGTCGAACGCTGGTAAATATTATTCAGGAATTAGGTGCAATTTAGGTGCAGTTTAGGGCCACCAAAATTAATTCCGGTGCACACTCAGTTTCCGATAAATTCGCAAAAATGTGTTTTGGGTCAGCCAGCGTGACGTCTCGCTAGCTGACCCACCCACTAATTTTCGTCGAACACTGGTAAATATTATTCAGGAATTAGGTGCAATTTAGGTGCAGTTTAGGCCCACCAAAATTAATTTCGGTGCACACTC
>NW_023458564.1:29356389-29384034 GCF_013731165.1 Rhagoletis pomonella
CAGAGGAGAAACGACTGGCGTGCTTTGCTGAACTCGGCCAAAATCGCTTAGGCGGTTACAGCGCCAAAAAAGAAGAAGAAGATATAAACCAATTTCTTCATTCTGCCATATTATAATTCTTGCCGTATCGTCTTTTCATTTAACTGGATCACTTCTTTGTCTTATTTTTAGCGCTTCAATCACATTATCTGTACGAAAATTTTTGGTTTCAATTTCGCTCAATCATCGAAGATCGACTTCAATAATTGTCTGCTAGTAGATTCATGCTTAATGTATGTACTCGTATGTACAACTTTCTGTTACTACCACCCTCTCAACTCATTCTACAGAGCACTCATCAAATTGGTTTTGTTTATTTGAATATATAATATATTCGCATGTATCTTTACTCCGTGAGAGTATTCGAAAATCTGTTTTAGGCTTCGGATTAAAAACTTTTCACTACGCAGTAGATTAAAGAAAAAATGGCAGCAGATTGAAAAAATTCGTAATAATTCTAATAAAATTATATGCAACTGGAAAAAATATTTTCGTTTTAAGCAAAGTATTGAAGCGATTAGAGTCCTGCACATTTTTATTAAAAATACAAGTTAACCGATTCCATGGAAACTGATCCATTTTACGGTATTGGGAAGGTTTTTTATTTGAATAAAATTAAAATAGATAAAAGAATTCTTTGCAAACAAAAAAATGTTGCCATATTTTGATATCTCTAAATTTTAAGCTCATTTATCTGCGCTTGCTGGGAAAAAATTTAACTACAACTGCCGAAACGCTATTCTAGTGTTTGATTGATAAGTTATAATGTGCAAAGAAATACCTTTAACTTATAGAACTTGTCGTTTACTATTATATAAATATGTGGGAAAAATGGCAGGATTTTGCCCTGTGCGGAGTAAAATTCATGTTCGCCTCAAAAGTCCAGCAGCATTAGAGCAATTGCAGTTGAGTCCGAACGCTGCTCTGTTTCATCACCGCACAGTGTTTCGAAATTGGCATTTTGTGTTCACAATTCACTAAAGCCGATATTTCTTACTCAATTTGGTTAATATTTTTCTTGATGAAAATTAATAAATTTGCCAGATACCAGTTGATCCCGATATTTGAATGCTGGATTGTTTGTATTAATTTTTTTTTAGTGCAAAGTGCAGAAAAAGTAGCAGTTTTGAAGAAACTCGATTCTCCTTTTCCAGTTAATAGATGTTACATAATAAAAACTAGTTGAAAACGATTACAGGGTTCTCCCAAATTGAAAAAAAAACTTAAAAAATAAAAATAATTTGAAATGTTATAAAAGATGTTCACCAAAATTATAATTTTTTGTTTTTCGTTTTTATAAAAATTTTGGGTATGCAGTTTTATAGTTAATTAAATTTTAGTGCAAGTGGCTAAGAGTTCGCGTTGATATTTAATAATATAACAAATGCTTTTATTTCCCATTTAGCATGCAGATATGGGCGAATACGAGAAATAGTCAACCAAAATCTGAGAAAATACATGCAATTCAAATTCTCATGTTTTTGTGTCGAAAATGGCATAGTACACCATATTGTTATTTCACATTTCTTTTCACACTTATCTGAGAAATATGATTTCCTCCAAATAGCCTTGGTTTTAAGCACTATATATTAAAACAAGATACACCAATATTCCTTTGGAAAACACAATTTTTCAACGGCAAAAAGAGTAACTTCCGTAACGTAACGCACATATACAATTGTTTTAAAGTTAATTCATTAATTTAGTTTGGTTTTATAATACATATTGCAAACTTCATTATTTCTTCTTCAAAGTATTATTTTAAATTTTGTTTTCTATATATGTATGTATTACAACTTGCGCAAATCGGTTGACTTTGTTGGTTATATCAAAATCACTTCCGTTTTCAGTAGCGTTCGAACATGAACTTCGAAGGAAAATACGCAGACATTAATTCAAATTCAAATTTCCATTATTCTGTTCTCATAAGTACTGCTGTATATCTTCCTTTATACCACAAAAAATTTTAACTTATAATTTTTTTTTTTTTCGGCAAAAGAAGCGTCCGAACGTAACGTCCGCAACGCAAGGATTCACCCATTTGCTCGAAATGTTAAACTCAACGCGACCACTAAGCCACTTGCAAATTGCCCTTTATTATACTAAAATTTAATGATCTATAAAACGGCATACCCAAAATTTGTCTCGGAACTCAAGTTTTTTTTTTTTAATTTTGGTGAAAGTTTTTTATAAAACATTTCACATTTTTTTTGTGAATTCTTTTTGTTTCGAGGGCACCCTATAATTGTTTTCAACTCATTTTTACATATTATGCAATATTTATTAACTGGAACAGGATAATCGATTTTCTTCCAAATTGCTATTTTTTATACAGTTTGCAATAAAAAAATTTAATACAAACAACAAACAAACAAAAATTCAAAAATCGCGCTCAACTGGTCTCCTGCAAATTTATTAGCTATCATTAAAAAATCAATCAAAATGAGTGAAAAATTAAGGCTCCAGTGAATTCTGAACACTAAATTCCAGTTTTGAACCACTGTGCACCCCCTCTGTATATAAATTTTATAATATTTGTTGCCATTTCCAAAGAGAACAGTAGCATATTGACTGACGGTGATTGCGGTGATGCCGGCGGTGACAGAGACGTTTAAAATTACCAGTAATTACGGTCACGTGTTTTCGATCGACAAAGCAACACTCTCACTGCCATGCAATTTTTGAGTAGGGCAAAGCTTTAATGGCATATTATATTATGTATATGTATTTTACGTTTGAATGAGCTTGGACAAATTCATCTGCAGTGATCGAGGCTCCAACTATTCATAAAACCATGCAAAAGTCTATATATCAGTGCCGTTTACTTATCAGCAAGAAAGACTGCAAGCAAGCTCTTAAATACTTACGTACATCCATACATATGTACATACATATTTACTTTCGTCTCATGAATGGAACTCTATAATAAGGTACAAAGCTAGACTGAGCTGATCCACAGATGCGTTAATATTGCAACTGCAGCACTCATTGTTGTTGCCAAACATTTGAAAGCGATGCCGTTGTTAGTATCAATTGCTTTTTTATGACGTTTTGGTACGAAAGCTTACTATTGTTGTTGTTTGTGCCTTAGTGTGACTTTTTTTTTGCTTTGGATTCATAAGTATGTGTGTATATACATATGTATGTGCCGCGGTTGGCGTCGACAGCGCTTGCTCCAATTGCAATTAAATTAAACTATTTGTATTCGTTTTTTGCTGATTTTATAGAAAAGCTCGCAGTGGGCTAATCAAGGTTGCATTTCAAAGAATACATACCAGGGATGAAAAAGTAGGTACAATTGTACCTTTTTCCGACGTTTGATGATTTAAAGGTACATTAGGTACAGTCACTAGATTTTAGGTACAATCATCTTTTGATCAGATGCATTATTAGTTTTTTTCCTTTATCGTGCTAATATATTTACTTGTAGGTACGGAAGAAGTTTCGCTTTCATTTTGAAGAATAAACAATTCTAGAGAAAAGTGGTCAAAAGGAAGACATAAAAAAAAACCATATTATGTATTATCTTAAACATTTTACATTGAATTTAGAGCAGGCACTACGAAAAATTAACACTTTACTTAGCTTCGTAAATTTTTTTCTATTAATTTTAACGCTGATTTTCACTAAGTCAAATTCAGTGGCATTTGCGGTCAAATGAGTGAAATGGTTTGATTTAGATCAGAATAGGCCTTCATTGTCAAATGGGACTAAAAAATGGTCTTTGGTTTGATTTAGATCAGAATAGGCCTTCAGGCGTGTACATGCGCTGCTAAGGCGGCTACTTGTAAGTTTTCGGCCCATAATATCATCGATAAAGGTAGGGATAAAGGAAACAAAGTTGTGTCAAAATAAGTCAAAAAATTTTGTTGTCAAAATATTACATTGTGAAAACCAGCCTTTATTCATCCATACAGTCCAGTGTCTAGGATGTCTTCAAATTTCATATTTTTAGATGAGAACTACAGTTAAATATTTGACCTATACTCGCTTTTTGATTTCTGGAAATATATTTAAAATGCTTTCGAAGTTACTTACGGCACATTGATTATATTCTCTAGATTTGCTGCACCTATTAAAAGGAATCGGATAAATTAGCAGACTTCCTGTTGTTTTATAAAAAGCTGGATAAAGAAGTATACTTCGCAAAGTGTGTTTTTTGTCTTTTTCTCCAATATTTTTCAGTAGTCAAAATTAGACAAAAACAATGCTTCTCCGATTCCCAATAGACTATAGTCTATAGATATAGGCTCAGTTGAAAAACCTAATCATGTTTAAAGTACATATATCTTTTGTATTCATGTTTCAAATAAAATTTATAAAAAAAACTACAAATGAATGATGTAACTTTTTTTTAGATACAATCTGTCTCATTTAGGTACATTTATTTTGTGATATTAGGTACAATCTGAAATTTGCATTTTGCATCCCTGATACATACGACTCTGTGTAAATACTAGAAATAACTAAGTTATTCACTCTCGCTTTTGAAAATTTCTTCATGCGAATTCTTAACTTGTAAATGTATTCGGTTCAATTAACTAAGGCTTCTTTCCCTAGACTTGGGGGGTTGGTTGACATTTTGTATTATATTTTCAGTTTGATATCATTTCCAAGCATTCAGAAGAATTCATTTTCCTCCTACCCTTTTCAAAGGAGGCACAACTCAAAAATATTTACGTAGATTTTTTTTTTTGCAAAAACTAATTCGTAGGGTTTATCTCCAATTAATTCAAATATTTCTTTGTTCATGACTATAACTATTCTCTTACTAGAAAACTACTGTTACATATATGTAAGTGTTGGATGAGTTGTGCCTCTTTTAAAGAGTGTTTGCGATATGTTCCTCTAGTTCGCAGGCTCCCAAATTATGTTCTCGTAGACCCTTTCAAAACTTTACTGGTTTCGGTGGACAGCCTGATGCTCATTTCTTAAATTGCGCGAACGGTTTAAGTCTTACTATTTTTTAAGCAAGTGACAACCCTATTCAAAAAATTAAACCTTGCACATATTTTTTTAAATTTTTTCTAATACAACGAACAATGCAGGTTTTATAATTTTAAAAAAGAGGGCAACCTTTTCCAAAAAAGTCATACCTTGCTGTACATTTAGAGGTCAAGCCCTTGGAACCTCAGTTTTGAAAATCGAATAATCGGTGCAGATCTGATGCCGTTTACAAAAAATGCCTTCATGTATTGTATTTATACATAGTACATACATACATACATACATACATATTTATTTGTGTATTAGGAGGTTATTAGAATCCAGATAGGAGCTTCAAAACTATCATACTCGATTATACACAACTCTGCAATACTTGATTTGTACCTTTGGCTTTTATTTTTGCCTGAAATAATAAAAGGCAACAATTACCGATTATTTCCTGCTCAAAAAAAAAAGGCAAATTTTTACTTTTATTTGGCTTATATTGCTGGCAAACGTTAAACGGCCTTTCAATAGTTTTTCCTTGTTATGTTTTTATCATGAGTATAATGGTACCTTTGAAAAAGCTATAGCATAATTTTTTCATTATGCCTTTTTGATGTGAAAAATTGTAAAAAAAGTAATTTTTAAGCGAAAAACAAAACCGACTTGAATTCTTATAAAAAAAATTTAGGAGTACCGTTAATTTTGCCATGACCCAGTGATCGAATCTAAACCAGATTAGTATAGGACCACCTATTCGATGCAAAAAGAATTATCGGTTGACGTGATCCAAAGTTATGCGGTAACATACGCAAAAGAAAAATGTTCCCACGAACTGATAACCTCCTCATTTTTTGGAAGTCGGTTAATAACTTTTATTTTCAGTCTCTGGTTACACGAGCTGTGAGTCGCTCACAGCGATCAGTTTGAAATTTCTTAGTAATTACCAATATTTTCTACTACTCATTGCGCACAGCTTTCGTCGCACGTTCAGTGATTGTCAATTAACTTTAATGGTGATACATAAATAAATAAACAAAAAAAAAACATTACTCAATCATAAATAGCCATAAAGTGTTGAAGTTATTAGAATTTCAAGTGCAAGTGCTCCAGCTGTTAACGACAACAAAACAAAAGAACGGCTGATGAAATGTATTAGTGCTGCTCCGACGGATGTGCGAAATTGTAGTTTGTAGCGAGCACGAAGCAGTGCCTTGTCAATTGGAACTCTAAACGAATAAAAAATCGTAGTATTCAAATTAAAAATCGAATCAAAATTAAATCAAGTCCGCGTCCAGTTTATATTCGTGCTACAACAACAACAACCACATCAACAACAATTACAATCTGTGGAGTTGGCAATTCAGCTGTAAAGTTCTGTAACTAGGCTTCGACAGAAATGTGATCAATTCGAATTGGATTCGTGCGCTTTCGCTTTTCTACATACTACATATTTACCTAATCGCGCGTATCCATATGAGTAATTGCATGCATGTATGTGTCGTCTAGTTTGGAACAGTGTTAGTAGTGTATTTTCTAGCAATCACGACAATAGTTGTCGGACCCGGATCCAGCTGGCGGAAAATCGCGTTTTCTTGTCACCATTGTCGTCGTCATCATCGACTCTATCAATGCTGTTAACACAGCGTTAAAGTCGAGTGGGAAGAGTGTTTGCCTCGTTGTCTGCAGTAATGCTTGCGAGTGCTTACATATGTCCTTGAAAGCGGTATTATTATCATTTAGTGATAGCCATAGCTATAACCCCAGACTTAGTGTGCATAGTTAACCGCCAACCAGACGCGCATTTGTTGTGCTAGCTCAACGCAACCCTGCTGAAGTAAAGTCGATAAATTTTTTTCTGAACGCAGCATCCCTTCGATAAAAAAAAAATTATCGCCGAAATGGATATGAAATTGGATTTAGTAAATCAGTCGCAGGAAATGAGCACCGGCTCGCCGTCGGAGGTGCCAAATGATCCAGGGTAAGTGATTTCTAAAAGATAAGATACGATAAATTTGGGACGGAAAGTAATCATTACTTATTTAAATTTTAACCAAAAAAAATCAACACGTTGTAAGATTCTTAATGGTCTTTTAAATTTTATAAATAATATTTTTTTTTAAGTGGAAAAGTACAGCTTAATATTGATTATTAGCCCCGTGCGGAAAAATGTAAATTATCACATAATTGTTTCCGTTGAGCGAAAAAATAAAACACAATAATAATTGATATATTTAGAGATAAAAATTAGATAATGATTAAATTCGGATTTAAATAATTTAGTTGTAATAATTGCGGTCCCTGGAATAAATATTTATAAATTTTAGCTACAATTTTACAGAACTATATTTTACAACAAGTATTTACTGGCGGCCGCTGTGGTGTAGTAGTTAGCAGTGTGCACTAACATATGTGTAAGGGCCAATCTATTATTATTCAATGATATCTCTGCTCAAAATAAGTAACCACGTAAGTGGATTAACTCAGTGAGAGACGAGGCCCTGGATTAGCGTTTTTACACAACATTTATTCAATTAAAAAATGTTTGGGTATACCAGTAGTCAGACATCCAGCTGGTAATTTGGGGTCTTCATAGTAAGAAAGCTAACATTTTTTCTAGTGGATAATTTCAATTCATTATTAAACGCAGTGCATGTCAGCGGGCGGTGAGTTTGACCGCGGTTGTCAAAAGACGTAACAAAATTATTTGAAAAAATGTATAGTAAGTATGTTGAAATTTGGTAAGGTTAAAGTCGGCTATTTCAGTTCCACGAAAAAAAAAATTTCACAAAATAGTGCGTTTCTGCATTTTTATACCTTTCAGGAGCATGAAATGGTATTATAACTTTGGTCCGATGTTTGTAAGTACCAGAACAAAAAGAGATAGACCCATTAAAATGTATACTTATATGATCAGAACGTCGAGCTGAGTTGATTTATCCATGTCCGTCTGTCCGTCTGTCCGTCTGTTTGTATGCAATCTAGTCTCTCAGTTTTCGAGATATCCGGATCAAATTTGGTAGGTGGGTGTATTTTTATAATGTATTAATCATTTGTCGGAACCGGAAGAATCGGACCACTATAACATATAGCTCCCATACAACTGATTGTTCAGATATGAGATTTTTCGTTATAACTTCTCCATTTATGCAGCTACGAACATGAAATTTTGCAGCACTTACACCCATTATTAACAGAATGCTTACAGTCAAAATTACAAAGATCGGGTCACTATAACCTATAGCTCCCATACAACCGATTGTTCAGATATACAATTTTTCGTTATAACTCCTCCATTTATATAGCTGGGAACAGGAAATTCCGCACTGTTTTCAATAATTATCAACAGAAAACTTACAGTGAAAATTAAAAAGATCGGATAACTATAACCTATAGCTCCCATACAACTGATTGTTCAGATATGAGATTTTTCGTTATAATTCATCCATTTATGTAGCTAGGACCATGCCATTTCGCGCTGTTTTCACTCATTATCAGCAGAAGACTTACAGTGAAAATAACGAAGATCGGGTCACTATAACCTGCAGGCCCCATACAACTGATTGTTCAGATATGTGGTCTTTTATCATAACTCCTCCATTTATGCAGCTAGGAACATGAAATTTCGCACCATTTTCTCTCATTATTAACAGAATACTTACAGTGAACAAGGATCGGGTGACTATAACATATATCTTCCATACATCTGATTGTTCAGATATGGGATTTTACTGTAAAACTCCTTTATTTGAACAGCTAAAACCGATAAATTTCGTAAAATATTTTATAAATAATAATACAAAGTCTACTGAGAAAATCGTCAAAATCTATGCTGTATAAGCTTTATCTCCTATAGCACTGATTGTTCAGATACCAGTTTTTGCGATATATCTCTTTTATGTAGGAAACTAAACCCAATAAATTGTGTTACCGGTTTACATACCGATCACATAGCAGTGAAAATCACTTAGATTGGTGCCATATAAAGTATATCTTCCATACCTCTGATTGTTTAGATGCGATTTTTTATATAAGTATGTAACTCCTCTATCGATGTATGCAGATGTATTCAAAATCAGTAATCTGTCAAACTAAAATTTGCAGATGTTCATGAAAGGTATGAAGCCTTCGGCATAGCCGAAGACAGCGCTGCTCTTACTTGTTTCTTAATCGTTTCGTCCCTTCAAAGTACGTGAATTTTGGTACGAGTGTCTGCAAAATCATGATAAAATTACATTAAATTTTGTGACAGTAAATCATTTAAATTTTGCAGGAAATCCTCGTCATCTATGTCCACTGGAAATTGCTCTATTTTCAAGAATGACTTACACATAGGTTTCTATCTGATGTAATATGTAACTTTTTTCCGGTCCTGACGCCGTAAGCTTGAGCAACAAGCTTCTTTTTAAGCATTTAAAAATTTGTTAATGTATGATCTTAAAATTCATATTATCATAATCTATATACTACATTGTATGTACCTCCTGCCCCAACTTTTCCCGTAAATATGTCCTTGATCAACCTTACGACAGTGCTGTCATTGACCTGCTTTATGGCCCTGTTCCGTTTCGAGCCAGAATCACGAAAATTGTTGGCAGTTTAAGCCAAAGTCCTGAGCACCTTTGGTAGATATTTATTAGCTTGCTTTTAACTAATGCCCAATACCTCTTAATGGGCTGACACTGCGGTACGTTTGGCGGGTTCACTATTTTCGGCACGAGGTCTATGTTTTTGTATTCAAGAAAGTTGGTGGGGGAACTCGCGTAGTGGGCTGGAGCTATCCGGCCAAAACAGTTTTCAGTCATTTTTTTTTAGCACTCCCTAATGTTAATATCTACATACGTCAACTTTGTCAGCTGTGACAAAAATAGGGGTGTCCTTTTGCCACATTCACAAATTGCATGCGACAAAAGATACTTAGTTCAAAATTTTTCAATATTGAATGAAGTGGCTGCATCTGGGAGTATTTCGCCTTTGACCTTGTGTAGTACTGTGCTGAAGTCCGCTTTTACGTATCGTCTAAAATGATGCAAGTTTTTTTCCCAATAAAATTGCACAACTATCAGGCGCGTGTTGTTATAGTTTCTTTCTTCTTCTCGCTAACCTTTGCTGCTTTTCCTTCCGAGTTTCTAAATTATTTCTCTTCTTGCAGCACCATAGACTAGCTGATTACACATTGTTTCGCAACATCTCTTGAAGACAAGTTTCGATTTTTCGTTATCACTGATGTCATTCTAGCGTCCAAGAGTCGAGAACTTTTTTAAAATTACAATTACTGTAAATGATGAATGATCACAATCATTTTAAATTTACAATGTTTCTATATACAATCTTTTGAGTAATCTTAAACGAAGTTATTCTTTAAATTTGCGAAATATAAATGCGCGCTTAACGATAATATGAGAATAATATATATTTATCTTAAAATATAAGTAAAGTAGTTTGGGCGAAATAAACTTTGTATGACCGGCAAATAAAACAATAAAGGATTACAATTACAGTAATCGGTTATCGAACGAATTACGAACGAATCGTATTTTTTTTTTAAATTACGATTACTGTAGTTCGTTCGATGAAGGATTACGGTAATCGTAATCCGGTTTTCTTAGCTTGTTGGGATTACTGCAATCCTAATCGTTTAGTAATCGTAATCCTTATCGCCCAGCTCTGAGGTCAGTTGACTATTTTCTATCATTTACGCACAAAGTTATAAACATATTCATAAAGTATAAAATTTCTTACTATAAGGTTTGCTAGTACATAATTTTTTACGTGTTTCGGTGTTGCCATTTTTTCTTTAAAGTAATATTTCAATGGGTTCCCAAACATATTAACTAGCCATAGGTGTAGTTCCAGACGCCATTTCAATAAAATATTGATAAAATATAAAATTTTTTAAGTAAAACTTTTTCCTTTTTAATCCAAAGTCAATCATTTTAAAGTTGCTTAAGTTGCCTTATCAAAAGGCTACAGCTATGTTGTATGCAGTTAAATTTGATCGATCCAATTTGGGTTCTGTGATAGTATTTTGCTAAAAGACAACTGCATTCCTTTACATATTAGCTGTAGTAAATGCCACCTCTTCAGGAGAATATTGCTTAGCTAAACAGGGAAACGTTACCCATTAAAAGCCCAACATTAGAAGTTACTGCCCTGAAATGGGAGTATGTATTTGAAACATTTGCGTCGGCCGTTATAAAGGACAAATGGAGGATCTCGGCTCCTTAGTCTCTTTCATTGTTTGATTTTTTATTAAATACTTAAAAATCTCAGTAATAGTATTCCCAGCCATCGGTAAATCTACAGTTCCAACTTGTAGATTGAGTGCATGTGAATGCAGATACATATTTTCACTTGCATGTTTTTCTTTACCCAGGAGGATATGTTGCAAATTCTTAACTAATGCAGAAGTCAACACAGTGCTCAGCGAAAAAGTTGGAATGTGCACATAAAATACGCTCCACCTATGCTGAGCTATGAATATATAAATGTGCATGAATTTATACATACCCTGCAGCAATTCAGACTCACCCCAGGTTAGCCCTCAGATAGTCCCTATTGTTACCAGCACTAGTCCCCCATAATTCCCCCTGCCAATGGTTTCAACTGCCATTTTTAGCATTGGCGTGTCATTGGAAAAGGACCGGTCCAATCAACACTGACCGTAGGATAGTTCTGGACTAGTCCAATTTTGGAGATTTTTTTCGTTGGAGTAAGATTGCGTTCTGCACTTCGCAGATGCTTTTTCATAATTCGGAAACGCAAAAAAAAAAATAAATTTTATCATTTTATAACCATGTTGCTTCTGACCCTCCTGAAAGCTAACAAATAGTGGCAAGCATCTATGCAAATGTTCATTCTGCATCAAGGCCAGACCAAGCGATTGGCACATTTACAGGATGGTGTTCTTTAAATTTTATTTTTTTATTGAATTGCAAGACAACAACACCCTGTCACTGCCAAACTGTACTTTTCCTCTGTCTCTAGGCCGGTTCCTTGGGGACTGGTCGAAGGCTGACATTTTCGATGCAAGCAAATGTCTAATTCTGACCAGTTAAATTTTAACCAGTGAAGTTATAGTCCTTACCGGAAAATTGGCCGCCTTATTGCTGCAGGGTATGTACATAAATATATAGATATGTATGGCCATATGCATGTACAGACCTACATATGTACACATGGATGTATGTATGTATGTAGTCTAGAAAGCCCATCAACTATGTTCGGGCGACACATCGTAGCCCGCGTAGCCCGCGTCGGACGCGTGTCAAAAGCGGTGTGCTTTGGATAATTGTCGATGCTGTTGCCCCCTACAAAAACCTATAAATACTTTACAGAACACGGTGTTTTTGTTATTGGATTTAAACGTTTCAGTTGCATTGGCAAAATTTGTTTGCACTTTTTAGTGGTTTTCTTTTGTAAAAACAAAAATTGCAACTTTCCACTAAAAATAAATACGCAAAGTGAATTGTATTAATAGCTGGGCATTATTTATTTAGAAAATCTCTCTCGATCGTGCTCACTCCATTCTGGTTACTGGTCGGTTGTGCTGTTGATTGCCATGCGGATGACGAATTGTTCGACCAAGGTATATGTGGATTAAAAGGATTGGCGGGCAAATGGATGAGAGAATGGGCAAGCAGACAAATATCTACATAATGGAAAGTTTAAGTGATGGGGAATGGTGTGGAGGCATGAGGCAGGCGACAACGTTCTTCAATGTGCTTACAAACTTATACATACATATATCTACTTACATACTACATACGCACAGATGCACATTTGTAGGCACATATATATGTATGTATGTAGAGTAGAGTCCCACTGGCACTCAGGAGGAGTGAACGCGGCATCTAATGCGTTAACTGTAGGCTGCATTTTGGTGCGTGGCATGCAACATTTTGCTTGTGACACATACATACTCATAATCGAAATACATACTTACATACACATACACCATACATATGCATGCTGTGCAGATGAATGGCTGCGCAGCCGTTCCACGCATTCAGGCGCATCAACCCATTGGGTTGACCGAGGGGCGGGCTGCGGTGTTGCAGTGCGCTAAGTGACTTTCTGAATGGAGCAGTGTTCAATATACATACATACATACATTCGTACATACATACATATATGCATACATATGCACATGAAAATTTATGTAGGCCCGCACCAGCGCAGACAGGCACTCTCACTGCATTTTGTATTCGCACGTTGCAGTGAATAGATGCGACCGCGAGTGCAAGTGTGTATGTGTGTGCGTGTGTGACTTTGGCTGCTCCCTGCGTTATCGTCATCAAATGCATTTTGAATTAATTCAAGATTTATGCATTTATCATTTCTTTTGCAATGCTTTTGATTCACTAGTTTTTGTCGTTGCCTCATAGAAATCTCCACAATGAAATGAAAAGCGGTGGAAAGTGGCGGGCAGTGAAGACAGCGGCTCATTTCAATTGCGCGAATTTCAAAGAAATATCTATCTTATTCTGGCATCGCATGGTTTTTAGCTGTTTTTTCTTGTTGTCGTGTGTATTGTGTTTTTTTTTGTTCCTAGATGTGTATTTTGGCACTTGCACCTGCCATATTGTTGCTGCCACGTTTGGAGACAGGTGCTCCATTTTTTCATTAAAATAATTTTCAAATTTAGAGAGAAGGAAACCAAACAAATATGTGCAAAATGACCCATAGCAGCTTATAGGGCTCGTTGAGTTTCTAAGTTGAAGGTATTTTTGGAGTTCTGTGCAATTTTATTTGTATATAAAAAAATTGTGTACAAACGGTCATTTCCTGTTGTAAGGAAATTTGCTCAATGACGAAGACATCGCACAAGCTCTTCAAAGGGACTCAATTCAGAATGTGTAATTTTTGAAATTTTGAGCTAAAAATGTTCCCAGGCCTATTATTTAACATTTGCAGCAATTTGTTGAAAAGACCTAAGTGAAGTTTTCCCTGACCACATTGGCTAAGAAATAGGTCTTCGCGTTTTCTGGTACACAGAGGGCATTTCACGTCAAGCAGACAAGAACGGAAAGTGGTGCTTTGGAATTCATTAAAATTTTGAGTACTTTGTACATGTTATAGATAGGAAAGTATACACAAATTTTTTTATATGATGGTTATTTGTCGATTTTGGGGACTGCTAAAGAATAGTGAAAGTTAAAATTAGTTTTTTGTACTGAAGAGAATATCAAAAAAAACATTTAACTTCGCGATTTGAACAGAAAATTCCACGCGTTTAAAAAAAATTTTTTTCTTACCACACCAGAAGTAAAAATTTTAAAATAAAGTTTTGGAAATTTCGACTATTTTTTTAACTTTGCCTACTTCGAAATACCGTCCCAGGTAAATTATAATACCCTAGTAGTATTAGAGCGGAGTTAGGGAGATATATTCTGCCGAGAATTCAGTGTAAGTCTCAAATTTAAGCTTTTAGAGGGTGCCTTTATTGAACAAGCAAGCACAACAAGCACAAAACTTGGAAGATATAAATATTTATTCTGATAGACAAGTGACATTAGAGCTATAGGATTTTCGGTGGCGCGATCGAGGTATATCGGGTCGAAACAGGGAGGCTGAACTAGCGCTGTGCGAAAATTACGACAGGTAAAACTGCCAGATCTCTCCGGTGCTTTTTAACCGGATTAAATGGCAAGTATCGACCATGATAGCTACCTTTTATAGAAACTTCTCCATGGGAACCCATGTATAGTAAAACTTAACGTCGTTTTAGACTCTTATTAGGAGAAAGAGGAGGTGGCATCAGTTGCCTACGAACTTCATTATGAGCATGTAGCAGGGTGGTCCTTAAAATATCAACATTATTTAACACTCCTTAATTTTGTTCTACTTACAAAATAGACACGTCGACGACAATTTCAAGATAAAAAAAAATAGAAATCGCAATAACCAGACAAAATTTTTCAGCTATAGCACATCAAGTTTATGAATTTTGATAACTCGATTTTTAAAAAATAATAATGTTTAATCTTCTCAAACCCTGGTAGCGAGTTCAAATTTTTTTTTTTTAAATTTTGAAATTGTTGTCGAAGTCTTTATTTTGTACAAGAACAAAATAAAGGTGTGTACAAAACTAAGATGTTGGTATTTTAAGGACTACTCTAATTTCGCGGCTAAGCTTTTCTTTTTAATTCACTACAGACAGACTAGTTAGTAATTTTTATATATATTACTAAACCTATCTATGTGGAAAAATAATTGTTTTAGAAAAAACATCTCCATACATCATATTTGATTATCGGCATTTGAATTCCTTCTCCCGTTAGAATAAGAAAAGATAACATACGCAGGTATTACGATACTTGAACAGTTGCGCCACATTTCACCGTTGCTGTTCTCGAAATCATTCGCCGCTGCTTCAGCAACGATGTGCTACGACGCGTTCAATGGTTTATGACGAATCAGTTATACATAAATCGTTTCATTCGTTCGTTTGTTCGTATACTGGCAATTCAATGGAAAATTCAAACTCGTTAATTTACGGTTCACGGCATACAAAAATATATCAGCCAGAAATGGCGAGCCACTAGAGCCACCCAGATGTGCCCCAGTATATTGCTATTCATTGTCTTAAGCGGGCGTGTTTTTTTTTTTGTTTTGGTTTTTGTGAGGGAGATAGCGAAATCTATTAGGGCATATGCAAATTTTTTCCATACGCTTTTCGCAATGATTTTCGCTCGTACTGCGAGCACAATTCATACAATGCATTTATCTATGTGCTGCCAATAAAGCTCTGCATATCATACCTCTACGTTTCGACAGAAACTTTCTCAACAAGACAATTGAGCAGTCAAGCAGGCAGTTAGATAGTTGGTGGCAATCAGAGCTCTTAAAAAATGTAGCAACAACAATTGCGCAATCAGATTGTTGCAATAGTGATTACGGTACTGAAATCGTATAATGATGCAGAACTAACGGTTTGCTGAAAAAAGACGTTAAAAATCTATTGCAAGAACGTACTAATTTTGTTAATTCGTAATTTGAAGCAAGTTGAAGTTGAAAATATCTACACGTACATATATACTGTTTTTTTCTAATGGTCGATTAGCACATAATGCGATAGCGAAATGACACAATTTAATGTATTTTTAAATCAAGGAGCCTATGTACATCGGCTTGGTTGCAGCTAAAGTCTGCGCGCTTCTGTTGCCATCGAGCACCACCCTGGTGCGAAATAAAGTCAATTGACATTATTACCTTTTTAAAAACGAAATAAAATCAATTGACATTAATTAAATTTGCGCGTACCCCACGCGACCGGCGCACACACCACGTCACGCTACGCCGCGGCCTCCCGGCCCCCCCTTCCCCGTCTCCCGCCATGCTGTAACGCAGGTGGATTTACTTTTTGTATACGTTGAAATAAAATTTTTATACATATATTTTAAACATCGAGGGCTTATATTCAATAATACCCTCTATCTGCACATTTTTCACAAAGATGAGATTCTAATATAAAAATCCACCCAAGCTTTAACTGTCATCAGTGATATTAATGTTACCTTATATAACGACAGGTAATAAGTCCCACATGGTTTCTAAAATCACAAAATAGTTTTTGTGCAAATTGCAGATAGAGGGTATTAATGAATTCAAGCCCTCGATATTTCACCTTTTTATATTTGTAAGTTATTGGAAGCAGGGATGCCAACTTGGCTCAAACCGTGCCATTTGTCCCTATTTTACTTCAAATGGCAATTAATTTTTCAATTTGGCATAATTTATTATTTCTCTCTTTGGCACATTTTGGCACTTTTTTATCCTCAATATGGCACCTCATAACTAAGGATAGTTGGCAGCCCTGATTGGAAGATTTCTGCTGTGTTTTGGGGCAACAACTTGTCTGCAGTAAAAAAGCATATAATTTGTGTTTCAAAAGTGTGTGAAAACCAATCAATTAACTTATATGATCTCGGTTCCACAAATTGCTGGCGGAGACATGAATACTGTGTAAGAAAATTCTTTTTCTATAATTGTTTCCTTATAGAAAGGTTGGTTTCTTTTCCACCCTAGACATTCCGAATTCGTTCAAAATATGCTAATTTAAAACACAGAATTCTTTCAGTGTTCCTCCGGGGTTTTTGGACATGGACTGTTTCATCAATTTAATAGTGTTCGCTTTATTTTTGTGGAAACGAACAATGTTTTGCAAGTTATGGATCATTTCTACACTCTTTCTTCAAATATTTCTCGTATTCCAGCTGTGCGCAGGTGTTTAATTTTTCGCATCGTGTTTTTACATATTCGTAATCTAAATTTTTTTAATAAAATCAATTGGTGGTAGTTCATGATTGTGTGTGGATTAATATCAGAACACTGAGTATTTGGCAATAACCTTTTTCATCTATTAAAAAACAACACTTACGGGGCAATGTTTATTGTAAGAACAACATATTTTTCTATGAATCGACATACTTTGAGCACTGTTGACGCTATTTCCATTTGAATGAGGAAATAGCATCAATGACGTTATTTCCAAATTTTTGTTGACTTTATTTCGCTTTTGAAAAGGTAATAATGTCAATTGACCTTATTTCCATTGACCTTATTACCTGTCACCCTCGACAAAAGCCTCACCTCGAGAACCGGAAATATCAACGAAGAGGCGAGAATTTCCAAATTGCATAAGCATTGCAGAAAGAAGCCAATTTTTTCCGCCTCAATGAATATCCACTAAAACTCTACCTGCGTCTACCGGATCACTGTAGCGTCTTCTAAGCTGAACTCATTGCTATTACGGAAGTCATCCTTAAGCTTCAATGCACTGTGTTCCACTACAGCATATTCTGGGGAAACCTTAATCAGAACAGTTGTTGGTATCGTCGTTGTTAGATCAAACCGGTTATATCAATACCAATCGCATTACTGTAGAACACTCGGCTTAATAAAGATTTCTATTGCTATCTGCTTTTTGTGCAATCTTCAATCCTCGCACAGCTTTGGGGTCCTCTGATAAAATAAAGCATCTCATTAAAACGGTACATAAATATACAGTTTGTTTTTTGAGGGTAGAATAAAAAAATTCCCCAAATACTCGGTCAGTAAAGTCGACGCCATGTTAAGTATGATCCTAAGTGTCCCAATTAATCAAATGAATCCAATGAAGGCGGCGCGTTGTACCCGCTCCAGATCTCCCAATAGGTTTGTTTAGGCGCCACTACCAACACCAATCGCCTAAATGCATGCTATGTAAAGCTGCATGTGCAAACATTACTTTCATTAAATTTATGAAATTTTTGCACATGCACTTCTCAACTGCCATGTAACAAAAAGTTCTTTAGTTATAATTTGATGGCACTTCAAAGTAGGCTTGGCCTAGTCTAATGCATCCTCCGGACAATGCTTTCGGAGCCCTTTGCGGACTCTGCAGGGTTTAATAGTTGATTACCATTGGCCACAGTGCCTACCCACTAATTTTTGGTCGAATAAATATTTTTTTATAAATATATGTAAACATACTTGTACTAGTCTCCCCTCTCACTGAGTTATTCATGTCTTTTGAAGAATCCATAAATATGGGATTAACTATGCTTTCATAGAGCCAGGAAATAACTGTAGGAAAGTGGAGCACCGGAAGAGTGCTAAAGGCGACTTCTTCATTCTTTCCTCAATTTTACTTCATTTGACTCTAACGGAAAGAAACATGCGAACGCCTTCAGTAGAGAGAGAGAGAGACTTACAGCGGGTTTGTTGTTCACAGACCACTCAGTAACCAAGTTCAAGTACCCATGGATGAAATTATAGAGGGTATTCAGAAATGTACCGTTCCAGAAAAGTGCAATTACCCTGCTGCCTTTACTTTATAGCTCTTTTAGCAGGTCGTTGAGGACCACAGTCCAAAGAAAGAGTGAAAGAACATTATCCTGGGGAGAGCCCCTGCTTACCCTACGCGAAGCGGTAGCATTGGCCAGGCCTTGCTCTATTCTTGAAAAATTTTAAGAGCCATAAGCTCTTGGATAGTGTCGAGCTTTGGAGACTTCAGGGGAATCTGAAAAGCAGTAATCGTTTCAATCCGAAATGCGAGGTTCCAGAACAGAAGAAACCGGATGAGGTCTAGAACCTACTCCTGTGTTTGAAT
The DNA here is from genome assembly GCF_013731165.1 of Rhagoletis pomonella. Classification (NCBI taxonomy): domain Eukaryota; kingdom Metazoa; phylum Arthropoda; class Insecta; order Diptera; family Tephritidae; genus Rhagoletis; species Rhagoletis pomonella. Next base: position 29,375,453 of record NW_023458564.1, read on the forward strand.
CTGAGATCCCAGCTAAACTTAGGCGGGTATAAAACAAAAAAGATGAGCATAAATTTCAGCTTCGTCCAAATTGGGGACGACACCAACAAACCGTTCGCTACCATACGAATTTTTCATCAAGACGATTCACTTTACATATGTCAGAAAAAATCTGCTATGGGCATGCTGTTAATATGGCTGACTTCAAGATTAAGACTGTCCGGTCCGCGTTTTTTTAGCTTCGAGAGGTGGAAAAGAAGGGTCTATGTTGTAGTAAAAGAGGGAAAGACAAGGTTAATACATATCTCCTGAGGACAAACATCGATTCTTCGAGAATTAGGACAAAGGACGCAATATTCGGGGTTATCTTTCTCGAAGTTCCAAGATATGAATAAATATGTGGCGACAGCTATTTGAAAAGGTGTAACGCACGAGCTTTTTGAAGGCTAAAATATAATGATCGCATTGGGTAAGCTCTTTTCTGTCTTTCGAAAGAATAATTGAAAGATCTGCTAATGAAGAATAGCGCAGTTTGTCTTTTACCAAAATGTTTTTTAAAAATTAAGTTAAATCAAAAAATATTTTTCTTTTTAAACAATCCAAATAGTTAAAAAACATTAATTTAAAAAGAAAAAAATAAATGAAATAAGCTTTTAAAAATTAAATTAAATATAAAATTCTCTTTTTAAAACGATAAAATACAAGAAATTAAGAGAAAATTAATTTAAAAAATTAATAAAATAAGTTCTTAAAATGAAATGACATAAAAAACAACATATTTTTGTTTTAACAATAAAATCTAAACTTTATTTAAAAAAATAAAAAAATAAAACGTTTCTAAAAATTACATGAAATTAAAGGAAAGTTTTATTTTTCATGAAAAGATAATTAAAGTAAAAAAGGAAAATAATAAAATTAATAAAATAAGCTCCTAAAAATTGAATGAAATTAAAAAAAAAACATACAAATCTAAAAACTACAAGAAATTTTAAGCAAAAACAAAACCAATTATCACATAAAAATTTATGATTATCGTTAATTTCTTTATGATCCGATGATCGGACTTAAAACAAATTAATATGGGACCACCTGTGAGGTAGCATCTTTCCTTTAAATTAGAATTGTGAAGTCGGTTAAAAATGAAAAGTTAATGAAAATAAAACAGAAAAAAATTTAATTTAAACTGAAATTCCATCGCCTGCGGATTCGGACGTCGAATTTTTCGCATGGCATTCCAACAATCACACGATCGGTCCCATGCATGCGGAAGCATGCATACCTAGCGGAACTTCGACAAGGATGAAGGCAGTATACGAAGTTTAATGAGGTTCTCGAACGAACTGCAAATCAAGTGTAGAACTGAAGTGGAAGAATAAGAAAATAACAATCAAGAAGCAAGTCTTTTGCCATTTAGAGAATTAATGTCGTTTTACGGTTTTACTTAAGATGGTAAAAAAGCTGAATGTTTTGTTGTTATCAGAACAATCTTCTTTATGGTCACATGCCCGATAATAAGTTTATTCTCTGCCATTCATTTTAATTTCCAAATAGCAAAACCACCCTTCTAATTTTCTTTATTCAAGTAAAAGTATCGCTAAATTCACTTTCTTACATACACTTTTACATACTTATTTACATATTTATGTATATATTCATATGAACATACATACTTACATTTATATAAACATGGCACTAGTTAGCTGCGGTTATTGATTTCTATAAAGTCGTAGTATTACTTGTAGTTGCAACGAGACGCACACACAATTTAATTGCTTGCTTCCAAGCCACTTCGTCGCTTTTAATATGCTGATGTGCAATAAATTTTCAAGTACTATGCCATAACGGCCGTCTTTCAATTTCACCGCAAACTTTGGGCACCACCACTTTCACCGCCGCGCTGCTGAAGGGACCACGCAAAAACGTCCACATGAAACTTGGTTTACAACTTTTCGGCCCATGGCGCTATCATCACTATCATCGCTATCATCTGCTCCTATTGTTGTTGTTATTTTTGCTGTTATATTTCCTGCTTATTTTGGTGCTGCGGCTATGGCGTTCTGGTCATAATTTAATAGTGAGGCATGCAAATTTTTGGCGTTATTCAGAGTGTGCAACAGCAATGCTAAAAAGCAAAACGGGCTGAAACGCTGCAGCGACCTGCCACAAAAATAATAATAACAATAAAAAGCTAAAATGAATAGAGCAGACACTAAGGGAGCAATGGAGAAAAGCTAGCGACAACTCGAGCAGCGGGGGTGTAAAGTTGACAACCTCAGAAAGAGTACCAACCTTGTCGGTAAATATATGTACATGTGTACATATGTATGTATGTATTACCAATATGCATTTTTTATATCTCTTATTGTTGTTGTGGTAGTGTTAAAGAAGCTCGCCAGACGTAGTTGCATTCAGTGTGCATTGGTGGAAAGTAGAGGAAGCTTTCCACACGATTAAATCTATCCAACGACGACGTAGCCGAAATAAGTATGTACATATGTATGTACCTAGGTAAGGAAGAATACGCGGAGAAGAAGTGAGGGCAAACCACTTTTCTACTCGGACCAACAACACTTTATAAGCTTGCAAATATGTATGTATGTATATATTTACCAGTATATTCGTATAACGTTGCGCTGCTATGGATACCACGCGCAGTCGATGCACCGTTCAAGCCTAACGGCCAAAGAGCTCGACACGGCATTAAACACCGGCACATGGTGCGACTCTTCGCAGCGCCCATCCACCCACTTATGCGTTCTTCCAGCACTATTGTCGCTGGTTCTTTTCATAGCGCGCTTGTTGTTGTGACTTTCTCGCACATCTTTCACGATTACTAAGCATAAATATAGACATTAATACATACATATGTATGTACATATGTAAGTACCAACAATCGTCTTTTACTTGTCTCATTGCGTCGAGAACCGGAAAAATGTTTTGCAGTTATTATGGGTCGTAGGCAAAGCTACCGTAAGGGAATATAAGCGTAACTTTCATTCCAGAGCGATAAACTAGATGCGAAATCGGTGAAACCAAGCCCTAAATTATGGAAATGTGGAAGCCTAAGCACATACATACATACATACATACATAGTTGGCAATTTGTATGCGGGAGTCAGATCAAATAGAAGTTAAAGCTGAGTTGGCGGTGGTCGACTCCATCTTTGGCTTTTCCGACTGTCTACCCTTCTAGACCTCGCCGAAACTATGTATGTACTACAGTATTTGGACTCAAAAAAGTTGCCTAACTAGTAAAACCAGAATGGCAGAATGGTAAAGCATGAGCACCGATGACGCTGATTATTGTGGGGTAACGGGTAGATGTGTAAGCCTTTGCTATGCATTTGCATGCGTTTTGCAAATTTATATTATTTTTTTTTTGTTGTGTGGTTGTTTTATATAATTTTCCTTTTTTCGTTTTTTTTTCTTTCGCAACAAAAGCGTGCACAGCTCTTTTGATATTGTTGCTAGTTTCTATCCATGAACATTGTTGCTACTTGTTTTGTTATTGTTGTTATACCCAATGCAGTTGCTGCTTTTCCTATTTCTAAGGCTATTGTTGTGTCGTTGTTGTTGTGTTGTAGTGCTCCTCACATAATTTGTCATGTGAAAAATTAGTAGAGTTGCCAAAGAGCCTACGAAGCGTCAAAAATGCAAGCACTAACAAGTATGTATGTACGTATGTATGCACAACACTTTAGGCTTCTAAGCAGAGAACAGTGTTCCACTTCACATTTACGAATAGCTAAAAATTATAAATTAATGTAATAATAGTTTGTATGTTGCTAAATAGTTAGGCTACAGAAATATCGATGAAAAGCCGCATGGCTAATAAGCTTGCCAGACGCGATGCTATTAAGCGTATTAAACAGAAATAATGGAGTATGCTGTACTCTCTGTAGCGGTTTACGCCGATAGGCTTGCGCGTCCCTATATAATGCCGACACGTAATTACTGATTTAGAAACTAGATATGTAATTAATGACCTTCAAAATATGTTTCTTAACTAGTTTTAGATGACCGTTCAAGAATAATTACATGAATGTAAAACTTGATTTGCAGGAATGAGTATGTTGTAGAATAGGGTCGAGCGTAAATATAATTTTTCGATTTCGAAATTATATCTAATAGTGCAGAAAAGTTGCGTTACATGATCATGTTGAACGGTGTCAAACCGTTTTCCGATCGGATTATTATTACGGTCGCCAAAAAAAGAAGGAAGCTAAAAAATTTTGCCAAAATAGTGATTCGTAATCCGAGCTTTTACGGTCAATTCAAATATCTGACATTGCAGATTTTAATAGTTTGCAAAGTAATTTTGGTTTATTGTCTATTTTGTATAAGTATATGCATACATTTAGGTGTTATTAGTGCCGTAGCAATGAATTCGAAATATATACACCTTATTTTAGGTTTAAAACTTTTTTTCAGCACTTACCTTTCTAAAATTTGTTGTTTATTTTTTGTGTTTATTAAAATTGCAGAAAATTTAAACACAACTTTACGTCAATAAAAGCGCAACTGTAAACAAAAAATTAGATTTTAATTTTAGCTACTATTAGCTCTTTTTATCTGTCTATCGTAAATCTTCCGCAAAACCTTTTACTCGAATGCTCCAAGAGCCGCCTCATCGGATGTTGCCATTGCCCATGCTTCTGCGCCATATACCAGCACGGGCATGATGATTGATTTATATGTAGAGTGTGGTTTTCGTACGTCGAGAGAGGACTTTACTTCTTGGCAAGAGTGATTCTGCGTTGGGTTTCGATCCTTTAAACGTTTGCCGTGGTCGTCATTAAAAGGGGTAAAACTACGCCTCAGTCGACAGCGTAATATGTTACAATAGGCGTTATTTACTGGGAGATGACTTTTGATTTCGTTCCAGCTTAACCCGAGTCTCTTCGCATCCCGCGGTCTACCAGGGAGCTTGGCTCTTTCGATTATAGAGTTCCATTCCATGGCCTGCTTTGCAATACTGCTGTCTTCTTGGGGCATGGTCTGGCCTATCCATTTCCATTTCTGTCTCCGGATCCAAATGTCAAGGGGCTCTATGTTAGCTTTTCTGAGCAACTCCTCATTTGAGATTTTTTTAGGCCAAAAAATTCGAAGGATTATTCTAAGACATCAGCTTACGAAAACTTGCAACCGCCTAGTTATTACAATGGTGACTTTTCAAGTGGAGCAACCATACAGCAGTATGGATTGTACTTGAAAAACGTGCTCTTTAAACAGGAACTCAGATTGTTGTTTCGCCTTAACGTACGCATCATACCAAAGGCCGCTCTGGTTTTACTTCTTCGGCGGTCAATGTATTCGCCGGTGCCACCATCAGTTCCTCATAGTCTCAAGTCTTCCATCGGAGACTGTCACGACAACACAAGCTTGCGCTGACATACTTAGAACTTTGGTCATATTACTGTTGATCCTTAGGCCTGCCGCCTTAACTCCTCTGTGTAGCGCGTTGCCCATTTTTGACGGATCAGAAGGACTGTTATGGTCCACGGAGGATAAGGGATGGGAGTACTACTGTCGAGCTCCACTACGTACTGTGAAGGTCACAGACAGCTTCCCGTTGTGAAAAACATGACACCTAGCTTTTTCGTACGCGGATTTAATAACAATGAGGATTTTATCGGGGGCACTCCCCTATGGCGCAGGGCTGCTCAAAGGAGTTACATACGATAAATATCGAAAGCTTGGACCAACATCAAATGCAAATCGACTTTGAATTCGGCGCGCTGCTCGATAATGCACCTCGCAGTGTTTTAATTGTCTGCATAGGAGAATCCCGCGCGAAAGCCAGTTTTAGGGTTTTCTATAGTCGATAGTTCTTTAAGCGATTCAAGATTGCCATCGCTATAGTCTTCGCCACCACAAGTAAAACAAAAATACCACTCCAGTTATCACAACCCCTCAGGTCAGCCTCTTTTGGGATTTTGATAATAATATTATCCGTCGGCTTATCCGGGAAGCAGCCACTTTCCCAGGAAGTGCTAAGGTGTGGATGCAACAATATCGCGGCGAGGTTCGAGTACACTATAAAAAACGCCGCTGGTATTTCATCTCTGATTTATTGTTTGGGAGCGATTTGATGGCGGAAGTCAATTCTAGGATAGTGGAAGCAATCGGTTTTATTTGATATTTAGACGTGTAAGTCCTTCAGTAAAAATTGGAACCTCATCCGTTAAAACGTGTTTGAGAACTGATCCAAAGTGATTTTTCGATCTTGAAAGCTGAAATTCTTATGAATGTAAAAGCAGACCATGTGCATTTATCATAGACTGTTCGATTTTAATGCTCATATTTATCAGTAGTTTAGAGATCTCCAGCATAAGATTGAAAAAGTAGCTCGGTGACGTTATTACCTCTTTCGATGAAGCTGCCATATATGAAACTCCATAAATACGAGGTCTATGGTGAGCTTGCTCGGTAAGACCCTATTTTTCAGAGTTTCTCCAAAATACGAGTTTTTTGCTTTGCTTTTACCATAGATGCTAGACCTCAACAGCGCCACTCAGTCAGATTGACGTCGCCTTATACCGCTTGAATTAAGGCATATTTGTTATACTGCACTATGCTCATAGATTATCCGCAGTTAGTAGCATGTATTTGCTTCCCTGTATCTCACTGCTAGTTATTGCGCCCGTGTGTGTGCTTCAACGTGCGTGTGGCACACAATAATCCTGATCTTAAACGCAACCTAAATAGTGCAACCCCCATAACCAAGTTGCCACATTGCAACCAGACGATGTGCGCAGCTCAACAGACAGACAAGTGAACAGGCGGGCACGCAAATGGACAGACTACACTTGGTAATCGTCTAAACAACAACAGCAACACTTCCTTTAATCCCCATTCCATAAAATGTGCTCACCCACTCTACAAACATACATACATTTGTATAGGAGCATTGCCACACCATCTAAGAGCTTTCGGCCACGTGCGTCAACAACCTCAGCCGCCAAACATTGCTGCACTCGCACTTACACACACACACAATAATGCAACAAATACATAGACCCGAAAATTCTCATACACGTACACTTTCTTGGGGACATAATGTGTCACAGCGGTGCACCGTAGTTGTGGCACAGTGCAGGCAACAACTCTCTCTCTCTCTCTCTGGTATAATACATACATATGTACATACATACATAGATACTTGCACCTTGAATGCGACTAGGCAACAATAATAGTTGCTGTCGCTGCAGTAAATAGTAGTAGTGCTGCCGTCTCGGCTGTTGTAGGCATTATTGTCGACGTAGTACTTGTTTGCTTGTTGCCTGCCACTGACTTTCCGTTTTGTATTTAAATTGTTGCTGGTCTTGTTATTACCGTTCTCCATTGCACCGATTGTACGTAGCTTTTGTTAGTGCTATTATAGTTTGTTCTGTCAGTACCTTGCAACTTATCAGACCATCTAAGGACTAGTATAGAACTAGACCACTTTGAGACAACGCTGATAACCGCCTATGGCACATGCAAAACAGTTCCGGAGAGATGTTACACATGAGGTGGTATAGACTCACTCCACCTCCATTCCATACTAATTTCGAAATTTTGTTTACTTTCGAATCATAGTTGCCCCTTTTTGTTTAAGTTTTGAACCAGTTTCGATAGAACCAAGTAATGACTAGTGAATGAGATGGCTGAACATCAGACTGCAGGGAATCTACTCTCATATTTACATATAGACATATGTAAGTATGTACATATATATTTGTATACTTACATATAAGACGTTGTGAATAGAAAGTTTGAGTCGGCTTTTGTATGAGCATTGAACAGAAGGACGGACTGTCTGACAGACGGATGGCTCCATAGATGACACGTGTTCGGAGAGCAGGGTGAATGAGGAAACATTGAAAAGAGGCATAAGTAAAGAAAGAGGCAGATTATTACTAAAAGACTCACAGTAGGAAGACAAATAAGCAGAAAATGACAAATGCAATGGGCTTTAATGTAAGAATGCCAATGTTTTCAAACACCTTAAAGCATACGTCTAAGAGGGCTGGTCTTAGAGATAATCGAATTAATTTATTGTATCCAATCAAATGCAATTTGAAATACGAAGCTACATACATACATGCATACATATATAGGTACATAGTATATACCCAACAGTGTGACCGCGGGCTTGTGACTTAAAATGTATCAATATGTACCACTTTTTTTTATTTTAAGTATCACAGTATCAATATGGAATAAAACCAATAATTTTTATGAAAAACCATTTTCCAAAACAATTTAACATTCACAGATTGCAAAAAAGGTCGTATCAGTTGTACCTGGTACTAGTATAATAATAACAAAGAAAAGGACTTGCATGTATGAGTTCAACTGGGTATTAGTATAATAAAAACATCAAAAATGTCTTATTCATAGCCTTATTATTAGATTAAATACTTTTTGTACTTACAGGACTCAGAATTCAAATTTTCTAATCATTCTTAAGTCATTTCGAAAACAATATGCGTTCCACCACTGGCAAAGTGAATCGATTTGTTGTGATCAAACTCAGATCTCAGGCTCTTGCGTCCTCGTTCGCGCACTCTAGGCAACGTGAGCAACCCATGTGCGAGATGCGGTAACCAATCCGAGTG
>NW_023458564.1:29404034-29404739 GCF_013731165.1 Rhagoletis pomonella
ACCCCTAGGATTGTTTTGTACCAAAAAATATACCCCTGTTTTTTTTTTTATTTTGAGATCAATTATTAGAGGTCGCTTAAAACGTTCAAAGTTTTCCATGTATTTCATATAAAAAAAAAACATTTTTTCGTAGAAATGGTACAGAACTCTTGAAAATCAATATTTTCAAACTCAGAATCTCTTCAGGAGACTTCCAGTAATAATACCCAATTGTTTATTTAGCCATTTTTTGAAACTAATTATTTTATGGGTCCGCCAAAAACATAAAAAAAGCAACTGGGGGACCCACAAAAAATCGTAAGTATTAAAAAAATATAATAAAACCGGGTATATTTCTTTGATGTGTAGCAATCCTAGGGGGCGAGAGCATTAAAATTCGATCTTTGCCTTTCTCACATGCATTGTTGGACCACCCTAATCTACATATGTACATGCATGTACATACCCCAACATAGAAGTGCCCTAATATAATTTAAAATTAACTGCTACATTAATAAATATGTTTTAGTGTTTGTAAAACCCAGTTTTCTGAAGACATTCCTAACTAAAGAACTTCAGTTTTGTAACTACTTTGTAAATACACAAAAATGTTAGATAGGGCCCTTCTATATTAAGATGACGATATATAAAAAATAAAGTTGCTTAATTTTTATTATCAACTAGCCAATGCCCGCTTACTTCGCGGCGCCTAATAAGAGCTTTTGC
>NW_023458564.1:29404749-29460136 GCF_013731165.1 Rhagoletis pomonella
ATAATGTACAGACATCGACCTGTTACAATTTTATTATATGTATAGATAAACTCTAGTTGTCGTGGTCCGGTTGTGAAAACACGCATACCTATGAACGTGTTCCTCTCGACGAGGAGAAGCTCATATCTATGTTAGAAAATAAAAAGTGTTGTCAACTTTTAAAATTTAAATTCAATAAATTTAATGAATATGGCTATCAATCGAACGGGTTTTGAAAGGGCTTTATTTTCAAACTGCAAGGAGGAGCGTTGCCACTGTTTAAAAAGTCTAATTCAAGATTAAGGGAACTTGGTAATTGAAATGTAGATCACAATATGAGTGTCAGAAGCAAGAATTTTAAGAAGCTCTTAATTTGAGAATATTTGGAATAGGTTGCCACCTGTTTGAATATTCGATTAAACTAAATTATACAGGAGTTTTATGAATTATTGAAATAGAGGCAAAGAGTGTTAAAAAACCTTTAGTTTGAACATTTAAAATATTTTTTAGGTGTTTGAAAAGGAATGTCACCTCATTAAAAAATTAACTACAAATTATGTAACAAGTTAAGTGAACTATAACAATCTGGGTTTTAAAAAGCTTATGTATATTCATTTGAATAAAGGGAATTAGGTAATTGCCATGGCTGTCAGATGAGAGAGGTTTAAGAATGTTCTCTGTTGAGAATATTTTATAGAGGGTTGCCACCGGTTTGGATAGTCGAATTTAATTAAATATGCAATATTAAAATACGGGTGTCAAACGATATAGTGTTAGAAAATTTTTAGTTTGAACATTTAGAATATTTCTAAGGAGATTGAAGAGGGTTAAATCAGCACGGGGTTCAGTGGAAGAAGACAGTTCAAATTTAACCCGCCCGTAGGATTTTTGGGTTTCGATTTCACGAGCATTAAGCAAGAAAAAGAACCTATCTTTAAATATGCACAAGCAAACCAGAATTATTTAGAGCGTATGTATATTGAGTTTTATTGAAAGAAATTACACCTAAAGTAATACACTCAGCCAAGCGGGTGGGGAAAACTATTTATTTGGGTAAAAATAATTTTCTTGGTCAAAAAACTTGCTTTAGTATTTTCTAAAAATTTGATTCAATGCCCGATTGGGTGCGAATCTATCTATTAAGATCTTCAGTGGACAAAGCTAGTGATTTATATAAATGTTTGGTTAAAATGCTCTTGTAGCATGAAAAAACTTTTTTATTTAATTTTTTGTATATAACCTTACATGGAATACTTCTTATGCACTGTAACTGGGATTTTTTGTAGAGTTGTAATTATTTATTTTAGAAACATACAAATGTATGTATACATGTAATATATCCATCCGTTCAGTATCTTTAGCTATCACTAAATAAGCCCGTCTTTTTAAATGCTTGTGGCATGCTTAGACCATAAGAAAAATGCAAAAACTACTATCCGTTTAACAAACGGAGAAAGAAAAATAAAACAATGCGTACAAACTATTCGCGAATGTGCCCAGTTTTTCGCTTTCCTTTTACAAAAAAGGCAAAAAACAAAAACAAAAACAAAATCTGTTAAATATCACACATATGCGTTTTATTATTTATATCGAAGTCATAGAAACAAGAACGTATGTGACATGCATACATAGAATGCACATACATATGTTCATATGCACACAAGTCCGTAAATACAGATTTAAGTACATATTTGCAGTCATAATACTTGCAACAGCAGATGTGAAGATCTCAGGCTTACTACTAGCTACATATACAGTGGTCGAAAAAATTATAGCCGCTCCACATTTTGACAATTTTTAACATATTATTTTTTTGTTATTTAATTTTGGTTATTTTTTTTATAAAAATGTAGTTAATTCTTTAACAAAACCCGTATAAATCAAAGTTTCATATTAAAAAAAAAATCAGAAAACTTTCGTAAAAATTTCGAGCTTTTTCAATTAGATTCCATAGAAAGATTCTGAGTATACAATTTTGTAGCCCATTGAATTCTAGTAGAATAAAGTACAAGTTTCAAGTGCCTAGAAATTGCGGTTAATTTTTATTTTATTTTTGTCCCTTTTGCTTCCATATAACGAGTACACACAATTATTTTTGTGTGGAAGCGAACCGTAACATCTTCGGCAAAAAAAAAAAAATACAAAAAATCAACGGTAATTTTTAGCCATTTGAAACTCGTATTTTATGCTACTAGAATTGGCTACAAAACTGCATACTCAGAATATTTCTAGGAAATCTAATTAAAATGCTCGAAATTTTGACAAAAGATTGTTGATATTTTTTTTTAATATTGCACACAGCTTTAAACTTTTATTTATACGAGTTTTGTTAAATAATGAACTATGTTTTTGTAAAAATAACAAAAATTAAATAACAAGAAAAACTATATGTTAAAACTTGTCATAATGCGGTGCGCCTATAATTTTTTCGACCACTGTACATATGTATGTATATGCACATATACATACATATATACACACATATCACAGATGACAATGGAGGCGGATGGATTGTGATTACTTCTCGTAATATGAGAAACTACTCCATTGTAGACATCTTCTAATGTGACAAATGTCAACAATGCATTCACATAAAATTTAAGCGCCGATTCCCAAAGAAAGTAAGTACAAAAGGTGGGTAAACGAAATACTTAGATATGTACGAGTGTGTATGTAGGTACATACATACATATCGTCACCTGAAATGCAAAAAGACGTAACTAATAAAAAATTGAAAATTCACTTTTTGATTTATATGATGGATGTCATCGAATTACAACTCCCCACATCATTTTATGAAAAAAAAACTTAAAATATTAGTCACGACTTTTTCCATTTCATTTACGATGTTGTCACGTCTTCTTGCATTTCAGGTGACGATATGTAGGTGTGGATACAACTTTTGCCATCTGCAAGTTGTTATATTCATTTGTTTGCAATAGGACACCAGTAGTGGTCGAGTGGTTAGATGTGCGTACTACCACTCTTTAGATCCAGAGTTCGATCTCTGGCCCGAGCAACATTAAACAATTTTTTCTAGTAGGGGTCGCCTCTCGGCAAGCATTCGCAAACCTCAGAGTGTATTTCTGCGTTGATGCAACGTAAAACTGTAGGTCTCTCTCGCGTTTGTGTAAAAATCTCAATGCGCACCACACTACAAATCTCAGAACAAGCTCGGCTAAGTACTAGCAAGTGTGTAAGCGCAAATTATTTATTTATTTAACTTAGGAGGCCTGCAGAAAAAGGTAATCATCATAGCGATATACTAAGAAATTCAGAGTTGAATAAATCCCATTCAAATATGAGTTGAGGCAGACTCTATTTTTGCATAAACTACATATACTAAACATAAATAAAATATGCTGGTAAAGTGATTTTTCAATATTCGTGGTTGTTAAAAAGTTACTAAGTTAGAGGACCCGCGGACACGTATAAAGATTTGAGTCGGGAAAAAAGTGTTTGACTAGTTGTTGAAATATTAATAAATATACTATTTATGTAGGTACAAAATAAAAAATTCTCATTTCTATGTTTTTATAGTTTGAAAAAAAAAAACAACAATTAGGGACATACATTACATATTTACTACATACATAAGTCGTTCAGCTATATACACTACCAATTCAACTACCCAGACATACAATTCGTTCCAATAAAGCGTACTCCACTAAATATACAAAACCAACAAAATGTTTCTCTCTGTGTCAAGCAAGTGCAGGCGGAATACAATATCAACATATCATCGCCAAAATGTCACAGGTGTCATCATCAGTTGCAGTTGCCATCTGCACACACAAATTGATTCAGCCGCAAAATACTGGGATAGATATTTATCACATAATAGTTTTTCGCTTTGATCTCAGCACAAAGAAGTTGGCGCCAAGAATAATATCGTTTAAAAAAATAAACATCAAAATAACTTTTGTTGACAACTTAAGATTTGAGTTAAAGCCAGATTTTTCGAAGTATTACTATCTGATTCTAATTAGTTTTCCCCGATCCAAAAGAAATGGGAGATCTGTTTTATATAACACAAATCTTTTAAAGAAAATACGCATTAAAGCATTAGCACAAAAATAAAAACTTGCATAAAACCTGTATATGAGGCATTCTTTTTCATCACACTGCCTGTATTTCAGGCACTCCCTGACTAAATTTCACTATCAGTAGGGTCAAGGCTAGGGATGTTAATTTTTCAGTTTTTTTCGATCCCGGGATTTTCGGGATGCCGTTATCACAATTCCGGGATCCCGGGATTAGTCCCGGGATTTAGATATTCATTACCCTACAAGAACACTACGCGTTATATAACGAATCATGTAACGCAGAGTTGTAACGTAAATGCATGTTATACTCCCATAGAATGTTTACGTTAATTTCCTAAGGGCGACATGAAAAATCTAACAGGATATCGTGTTATAGATATGTTATTTGTAACATATGTCTCCTGTACGTGTGTAAACTTTGACATGTGGCTTTGAGTGTATTGGTGAAATATTTGAATGTATTGGAGTCTGCGTTAGTCGTGTCTGGTAGGGTACTTTTCAACAACTTAAATAGAAAAAATTGCTTCTATATTGTTTGAGAAGCTCTCCTACCATAAAATAAATAATAAATTAATGGGTTGGAAATCTTCTTTTTTATTTAAAGTGGCGTTTTTATTTTTGCTCTCTGACGTCAGGATTAATTTTAAAGGACTTTGTAATTTCAAAGATATGATTAATTCCAAAAATTATTTAAGAAATTCTATGCCATGTAAAATAAAAATATGGGTACGAAATGCAAGAGGAAATTTCTTTAGAATTTAAAAAAATTAAAATTTTTTGGATTCACAAGGACGAATAAGTAATTTTTTAAACTGATGATAAAAATAAATAATAAATTAATAGGTTTGAAATCTACTTTTTTATTTAAAGTGGCGTTTTTATTTTTTCTCTCTGACATCAGGATTTATTTTAAAGGACTTTGTAATTTCAAAAATATGATTAATTCCAAAAATTATTTAAAAAATTCTATGCAATGTATGTAAAATAAAAATATGGGTACTAAATGCAAGAGGAAATTTCTTTAGAATTTAAAAAAGTTAAAATTTTTTGGATTCACCAAGGACGAATAGGTAATTTTTTAAGCTGATGGAGTTAGAAAGACGAAATTCGAGGATGCTGTCGAGTTTATATAAGTCCTTAACATATAATTTTTTCAAAAACAAATATTGCGAAATTTCAAGGATAAAATTTTAAAAGGCCATTTTCAATACTTAACAGTCCCTCTGCACCAAAAGCTTGAATCTGTTTAAATTCTACAAGATTTCCTCTTTAATTTGATACCCATACTTCTTTTCTAATTTTTTAAATCATTTTTCAATTTTAAATTACTGGCGTCAGAGTGAAAAACTAAAAACGCAGTTTTACTATATTTGCCAAGAATCCCGGTATTTTTGGGACCGTAAAAAGGCCGGGATCCCGGGATTATATGCCAAGAATCCCGGTATTTTTGGGACCTTAAAAGGGCCGGGATCCCAGGACTAACATTCCTGGTCAAGGGTTTGTTTGCAGCTTGGCTATCAGATTAGCCCGCTTAATGATGTCGTACTCTTGAGATCAGAACAACTTATACCAATGAGGGCAGCTCGTTGTTCACGCTCTAGCTACTTAACTAGAGTAGAGATCCTCATAAAACATACGGCTTGATCGTGGCGGAAAGCTGAAGGCGAACACTTCCAATCGTGGGAAAATTTGAGCAGGAGACCTTGTGATTCCTAGTCAGTGTTGCCAGAACTTTTTGGGTC
The DNA here is from genome assembly GCF_013731165.1 of Rhagoletis pomonella. Lineage (NCBI taxonomy): Eukaryota > Metazoa > Arthropoda > Insecta > Diptera > Tephritidae > Rhagoletis > Rhagoletis pomonella. The sequence continues at coordinate 29,410,517 of NW_023458564.1, forward strand.
GACCGGCTAAATTGGCAAAAAAGAACGGCTAAAAACGGCTAAATGTTTCAACTAAAATTCACATTTTTTATTTAAATAAAGAAGTAGAAAGACTAGTAAAGTCATGAAATTATTTTTGGTTAACAAAGGTTATACGTAGCTAACCTTAACATGAGAAGTCATGTTTGTATTACTCAAATATAAAAAAAAGAGATCAATTACAAATGGGGTTTTCTTTGTAATGAAAAATTGTGCCTTCTTATATTGTAACCTTTACGCTACATTACTTTTCATCCTGCAATGGCTTTATTAGTAGAAGTATTGCACTTTTGCTTAGTCGGAGGGCAATATATTGAGAAATGAAAACGGAAACCTGTGAAAGGGCTGAGGATTATTTATTAAATAAATATGTACCTTACAAGGTTTGCTAAAAATTTTTTGAAACATTAAACATTTAATTCATATAGAGAAAAAATCACTCACACTCACATTTTGCAAATAGGAATTTTTCTTTCAAGACCATAGGCACTTGTTCGTTCAATTTCAATGGCTGATCGATCATAGCTTTGGGAAGGGGGCTTTTGTTTGCAGGAAATGATGGTTTTAATAAAATATGAAACAAAAAATAAAGACAATTCATAAGTGTGAGCGGTGATGCCAACCGGAGAATCGGGGAATGGCTTTAAATTTTGGTTGAATTCAATATACCAAGGATTTTTATTGGAACATTCCCATTGAGAATAAAATTACAACCTGTACTAACAATGAATGTGGTGTTACGGATTTAAAGCATACCGTAATTATCTCATGGAACCTTGTGGATTTTTCTGACGTTTGATACAGTTTCGAAAAACTCATTAATCATCCCTGGTTGAGAAATTTTTCGGCTCTTGAAAGAGTTTTTACAAAAACATAGTTTATAGTAAGGTTTAACAAATTATGTGTAAAAAAAAACAAAGTAATTTTTTACTTTCAAAGCAGGAGCTTTTCCGGTTAGCAGCTTTGCCCGTTCCAGGTTAATTGGCGTGCTAAGTTTGAACAAACTTGAGTACCTTTAAGAAAGCTTGAAAAAGAGTCGAATTTCGGCAGTAACTGGCACTTCTAGTTTTAAAATAAAATTGCATCTAATTTGTGCTAGAAAATTTTAAAATATTTATAAGCTAAATTTCATAATGGTCAAAACAAAGCCAAAGAAGTTTAAAATTTTTACCAGTCCATATCTAGAGCTCTGAAAAAAAATGCCATACAAAATCAATTCGGGCCCGAAAGAATTAATGTGTTTGTCGCTAGACCACTGTGGTTCTCGTCTTCACATATACGAGCATACTTTTAAAAACAAAGAAAGTTATAAAAAGTATCTGGAAGGAAGGATGATGTGGGATCGAGGTATAGTGACAAAGTAATTAACTTTATATAGTAAATAAATTTGTTTCGGTCAATAAAGATTTTAAATCTTGTGTGGTTACGGTAGAAAGAATTAATCGGACCCTAGTAACTTAAGAACGCAAATAAAAACCAAAACTCAAATGTGTTAGACTGTACTTTTTTCCGGCGAAAATTTCTTCCTTCAAAAAAATGTTCTAACTAAAAATACTATTCTAAAAAAATATGAACTGTGTAATCAGGAGAAGGAGAATTTTTTGTTTTGATATTTTCGAAAAATCTAGTTCACCATTTATTAACTCCTGCCGTTCAGTGGCGAACCTCCAAATCATGTTAATGATTATGAATCACAAATACAACCGACAATGAACCAAATGAATTTGATGGCCGTTGATTAGTTGGTCGTTGATAGTGTGACGGGCTAGCGAGGCGACCCTAATCGTACAATCGAAGTAGCGTAAATTTGATATGTATGTCCTACAATAAAATATATAAAGCAACAACAATGAATGTTGAAAAGAGAACCAATTACTAGAGGAGGCGACGCAACTGGAATGCAAGTAGACAGACGACAGTGGTCGGTCATTCTGCATCGGTTCAAGGGAAAACAAATGAATGCAGTACGGCGAATGCACACAAACACATCTGCATATGCATGTGTTAATACATATGTATGTAATTCGCACGTATGTATGTATCTACTCACAGATGTACTTTTTTTTTGCTTTTTCCTACGTACAGATCCACCTGCGCGATTCGAATAAAACATTTCATTGCGAATAGATCAACCGGCGGCCACTCCCCGCCCTCTGTGGGTCTATTTTCAGAGCGAAGTAGTGCACACCAATTTACAACGAATAATCGGGGCTGACTTTGACATGCTTAAACAGCAGCATTGTTGGCGACAAAAAGGCCAGCAATGACCGATCTACATATGTACGTTGGGTTTACATTGCTATGTACATATGCATAAATGTAGGAGTCGAATTCTACATCAGGCCAATCACGCGTACATGCACACACATTTGCACTTTGCGCTTACATGTAGCGTTGATGCACTTTTGTTACTATGTACATACATACTTATACGAAAGCTGCATGCAACGCGTCACTTGCTACACATAGTCGTGGCACTATCCAGGGTCAGAACTACGGCAAGATGAAAGCGTTGTGAATGACGTGAAAAATCGTCGCAAATTGCGTAGTAGATATTTTATGTATTGCTCATTTAATGGAAGAACTTCAAAAATCTTCCTCTTTCAAGAGGAAGGCAATCACAAAAGAGATATACGTTTCAGAAACGAGCATCTATTTAGAGGTCCGACCATTTTAAAAAGAAGGGCAATTCTTAAACTTTTATGAAAATCGAAGTAGATCGTGAGTAAACCGAAAATTGTAGCAAACCTACTACGATCGTAGTAAAGTTCTAACTCTGGCATTATCGCTCACTTGGTTCTTCGTTAACTTTTGTGTTCACTTCGCCAGTCGGCGGTCTAAATGTTTATTTAAGCGACGAGTGCAAACCAAAAAAAAAAAAACTAAAAATGTGTAAAAATACGCAAATTCGCGAATTCTAAATAGACGATAGAAGAGACGGCATGTGTCGGTAGGAGGCAAGGTCACATCACAAATTTAAATGAACTTACTTATAAAGAGGTGATAGGGAGAACTTTGTGAGTGAAAAAAAAAAATTATTTGTTGTTTGTTTGATGTCACTATGAATTCACCAAAAGGTAGATTCTTTCAATTCCGTCATGCATTTTAAAAGCATTAGGAAAGGGGAGGTGGAATATTGCCAGATTAAAAAAATATATTAAACTAATAAAAAAAGTATCAAATCATTCCATCTTAGCCGAATTGCATGCTTGAGTCTTCTTAGGAATTAATAACGCAACGAAAATTCACGTATTTGTGAGCTGGAATATATTGAAATCCCTACTAAGAAAATAAAGGTTTTTTAGTTAAGTAAAATCTGAAAAATTTTCGGATTGCTGTCAGTTAATTTTGTCCAGTCATGGTACGTAAAATTTGATGTGCAGGACTCAGCAGGCTGGCGAGATCGGCGCCATCATATCTAAAAGCATGATTGGCCAATTTGTTTTTTTTTCCAGCCTAGGCGAACAGCCGTTTTAGGGTCTCTACTAAATTGTGCCCAATTATTAGTATCCTATATGGTAATTGAATTCCAACAGGATTTTGCCGCACCTTATCAGAATTCTTGGTTTTTGTCTTAACTTCAATTTTGATACAAGTCATTTTATATATATATAACGTCTTCAAAGATTCTTCTTACCTTAGGGGGCTTATAGTAAGATATATAAATGAATTTCTTCATAAAACATTTTAATATTTGAACTCTTATCAGAACGGTTCTTTTTGGCCCAGTTTTGAAAACAAAATTATAATATATATATATAATATAACGGGTGATTTTTTAAGAGCTTGATAACTTTTTTTTTAAAAAAAACGCATAAAATTTGCAAAATCTCATCGGTTCTTTATTTGAAACGTTAGATTGGTCCATGACATTTACTTTTTGAAGATAATTTCATTTAAATGTTGACCGCGGCTGCGTCTTAGGTGGTCCATTCGGAAAGTCCAATTTTGGGCAACTTTTTCGAGCATTTCGGCCGGAATAGCCCGAATTTCTTCGGAAATGTTGTCTTCCAAAGCTGGAATAGTTGCTGGCTTATTTCTGTAGACTTTAGACTTGACGTAGCCCCACAAAAAATAGTCTAAAGGCGTCAAATCGCATGATCTTGGTGGCCAACTTACCGGTCCATTTCTTGAGATGAATTGTTCTCCGAAGTTTTCCCTCAAAATGGCCATAGAATCGCGAGCTGTGTGGCATGTAGCGCCATCTTGTTGAAACCACATGTCAACCAAGTTCAGTTCTTCCATTTTTGGCAACAAAAAGTTTGTTAGCATCGAACGATAGCGATCGCCATTCACCGTAACGTTGCGTTCAACAGCATCTTTGAAAAAATACGGTCCAATGATTCCACCAGCGTACAAACCACACCAAACAGTGCATTTTTCGGGATGCATGGGCAGTTCTTGAACGGCTTCTGGTTGCTCTTCACTCCAAATGCGGCAATTTTGCTTATTTACGAAGCCATTCAACCAGAAATGAGCCTCATCGCTGAACAAAATTTGTCGATAAAAAAGCGGATTTTCTGCCAACTTTTCTAGGGCCCATTCACTGAAAATTCGACGTTGTGGCAGATCGTTCGGCTTCAGTTCTTGCACGAGCTGTATTTTATACGGTTTTACACCAAGATCTTTGCGTAAAATCTTCCATGTGGTCGAATAACACAAACCCAATTGCTGCGAACGGCGACGAATCGACATTTCACGGTCTTCAGCAACACTCTCAGAAACAGACGCAATATTCTCTTCTGTACGCACTGTACGCATTCGTGTGGTTGGTTTAATGTCCAATAAAGTAAACTGAGTGCGAAACTTGGTCACAATCGCATTAATTGTTTGCTCACTTGGTCGATTATGTAGACCATAAATCGGACGTAAAGCGCGAAACACATTTCGAACCGAACACTGATTTTGGTAATAAAATTCAATGATTTGCAAGCGTTGCTCGTTAGTAAGTCTATTCATGATGAAATTTCAAAGCATACTGAGCATCTTTCTCTTTGACACCATGTCTGAAATCCCACGTGATCTGTCAAATACTAATGCATGAAAATCCTAACCTCAAAAAAATCACCCGTTATATGCTGGAAGCAGCTTATTTTACTGTAGACCGCCGAAAACAAAAATCTTCTGCGCTTTAACTATCACACATGAAACTGCTTTTGCAGGAGTTAGAAGAAACGTTGACGACACTTGTTTTCAAAATGGTGGCGATTCTACAATCCCACGAGGCCGACAAATCAAGATTTACATATGTTCCTGTTTCATAATATTTGTAAGAAATAATAATGCAATATTAGCGATAAACTTTTCTGCATTGTTTTGTTGAGAGCGTAATTGTCTGTTCCTCCGAGTGTGAAATGTGCTTAAGATGATTTGGCTGCCCTCCTATATATATTTCCTCTCCGAGTGTATTTCTGCCATGAAAATCAGCTACTCATAAAAATTCCATCACCATCCGGAGTCGGCGTAAAACTGTAGTGCCCTCCCCTTTGTATGACAACATCAAGGTGCACGCCACAAATCTGAGCAGAAGCTCGGCCAAACACTAACATATGCGTTAGCGCCAACCTATTATTATCATTATTATTATAGCTCGCTGCATCAATAAACACCATGTTTTTTTTTTTAATTGTAAAATACAGTAAAATTTGTTCCTATTTCATAATGTGTGTAAGAAATAATAATGCAATATTAGTCAAGGGAACATCACTGCAAATGAGGCAGCGAGTATTGTCAAAATCTACAGTTATGCGATCTGCTGATATCGCGTGAATATAGGTGATTCCACCATGTGCATAAGCGCAATCGAATTCAGTGTTGGAGTGTGACCCGTCATCACCGTGCACAAGAGCATTTTCCTTATAAACTCCACCTGAGAATTGTCCACCTCTAGTCCTCTCAAGGTCTGTATTATGGCCTCTGAATTTATATTGCTAAAAGCTCCCTCAATGTCTAGAATGGCTAAAAGACATAGTCCTTGTAACTGAAGGACTTTTCAATAAAACTGACCAGGCTATGCAGCGCGTCTCCGTGGACTTCCCCTTCAGATAGGCATGTTGATTGTTGGGCAGTTTCTTCAAATTAAATGAACGATTTTTTTCAGTCTCAACTCATCACCCCCTCACCTCAATCAGTAATACCTCGGTAACAGATATCACTATAAATTTTGTTACCGCTTGAAGTCGGTTACGGCGTGTCGCAAAGGCGTCAAAGGTCAGATGCCTCTATGGACTCAAAAAAATTAATAGATTTTTTACATCTATAACCCAAAATCGATACTATTAAAGTCGAGGATACCACATATAAATTTTGGTCCCGATGGGAGTCGGTTAAGACGTCTTCATAGGGTAATCTGAACTTTGACCCCTGTGCAACACGCCTTAACCGACTTCAATCGGGCCCAAATATTATATGTGATATGTTCGACTATGCTGGTATCGATTTTGGGTATTAGATGAAAAAAAAATTTTATTTTAATTTTTTGAGTCTCCTTAGAGGAATCTGAGCTGTGCGACATGGTTTCACCGTCTCCAATCGGGACCAAAATTTACACGTGATATCTTCGACTATAGTAGCATCGAAGTAGGGGTTGAGGCTTGGGAAATCTGATGTAAAAATCTGCTTTCTACTTTTAAGAACCACCCTAATGTACATATGTACGACCATCATCCGTATATTTTTTTGGGTATCTATAGTTTCTTGGGTCAAATCGATTGAATAATAATTAACGATTCAAACTATCAACTCCAGTTGTCTGAGCATATCTGCTTACTCAATCATCCAATTAAATACCCATCCAGAGATGCACAGATGCATATACTACAAGCTCTCGCCTTCAATCATCCAAATATTCACTTTTTTATTGAATATCACATTGGCAGTTGCTTTAGTGTATAGCATTTGTATGTATACATACATATGTATGTATGTATTTGTTAGTGCATTGATATGTAGGAACGATTATGAAGATGTTAGCGCATAAATATGTTGTATGTAAATCTATGAATTCGAAATTTTTCTCTGCCACGCGAAAATTTTTCTCTTTTTAAAAATGTTCGTTCCTCAGTGTTTTTACAGTGCATCAACGTAAAACGCTTGTGGTAGATCTTATAAAATTTTTTTTAGATAAGCGTGGAGGAATAAATGCCCGTCAGCACTTTTTGGTGTGTAAAAATATTCATAACGATGACTGTCAGTTGTGTCTCATAAGAAAAAAATATATATTTTTTATAACTTTACTAGCTTCCACTTTGTTTAGTAACTATGTATAGGTTAGTACTCTGTTTAAAGGCGTGAAATTAATTGTCAAATAATTGAAACGTCAAGAATTGAAGTGTAAGATAACATACAGTGACTCAAACAAATGTTCACGTGTTGAACTTTTTTTAAAAATAAAATTTTTTTTCAAGAAAATCGGTATTTCTCTATAAAAATATTGTTCAATCTTTAACCAAAACCATGCAAATCAAAGTCTTAAACTTTATGTAGAACTTAGGAAAATTCAAAATTTTTTCCTCGAAATTTCAAACATATTAATCTGAATCTTTAGAAAATAGTGAGATTCATGAAACGTTGCAAAGCTATTGCAATTGTCAAATTTGTTGCCAAAAGATCCACCTTGCGAAACAGCTGATTACTTTTGTATGAACATTTTCCTGCGTCAGTGCCATACTATGTTCTTACCCAAAAACCCCAGATATGCGTTTTGATGGTATAATTGAAATCAATTTTAATTGTTTTAAAAGCTGCTCTGAGTTGACCACCTTCAATAAAAAAAGCTTAAAATCGCTAACCCGGGAAAACTGAGAAATTACTTGGTTTCGTAAATTTCCCAGCCGACTGCCGAACATTGTTCTTATGATCATACATACTTCAAGAAAAAGTATATATATTAAGGCTGTTTCGAAATACTATTGTAAAAACTATTCTTTTTCACTTATGCGGGGCTTTTCGAAAAAAAAATGGCATGTGCAATTCGCAGTTGCGATAGGTCGTTAATAAAAATTTTTTCGGCAAAGTTGCCATTTCGCCAAAAATGCCACTTTGCGGCGGTGCATTAATCGCAATTTAGTGCAATGATCTTAAAGTTTTAAGCGTCACAAAAATCGCGTTTTTTAGTTTTTTTTTGATACAGCTTTTACGTGGTTTTTTATGTATAACAAGTGGAATTAATAATAACTGGCGTTGATTTTTCTAAATTTTGTTGCGAAGGATATTGCGCATTTAATTTCATAAGAAATTCGTGTTTATCTGGAAAAATGTTTGAAAATCCGTAAAAAAAGATTAAAAATCAACGCGATTTTTAGCCGATTGAAACATGCAGTTCATTAGACTAGAATTATATGGGCCATAATAATTTTGAAAATTGGTTGAACTTTCCGAAATTTTTGATAAAGTTTGAAATCTTGATTTATACGGTTTTGGTTAAAGTTTGGACCATATTTTTAAAGAAAAATAACAAAATTTAACTTGAAAATCATTGTGAATATTTAACAAAAGCAACACACTTGCCTGAGTCACTGTAATTGTTTTTCTTCTTCTTTTTTTCAAATTCGCACAGTCCAACATTATTAAAATGTTTATTTCACGGCAGGAAATGTTTATGGAGCTTTACAGCTTTTCACGTGAAATGGGAACAGTGTACTAAGAAAACAATTACTTTTTTAATCAAAATAAGGAATCTAGGTAATTTCGGATGGCAGCTTTATCGTTTTGATTGAATTCTAAGAAATTAGTTCTGATATGTTTTTAGTTAATATTAATTTTTATCCAATGCTAAAGAACTTATTAATAAACTTTAGAGTTGTTTTACGCACATTTAAAGCTTTTTGAGTTATGACTCTCTTCCAAAAAAAGATATACAAAGAAGTAATTTTTAAGGAAAAAACCAAACCGACTTCAATTCTCATATAAAAGTTTAAGATTATCGTTAATCTCTTCATGATCCAATGACCGGATTTAAACCAATTAGAATGGGACAACCAGTAAAAGAACAAAAAATTAAAAGAATTATAGCACTCGGTTAACGTGGTCCAAAGTTATACGGTAACATACATAATAACACGTAAAGAAGTATAAGTTCGGGCGAAACCGAATTTTATATACTACATACCTAAAAGTCTATAACCGTCTTATTTATTGTTGAGAGATTGTTGTAAGTATTAAGTTGGAGTAAATGAACGTGCTCAGTTTTTGAAATATCGGAGTTTTCGAATATCTGAAAATTACCGTTATACGGGAAGCCGGTGCAATTTTAGTCCGCTTTGAATAATTTTCAACGAATTAATTTTACGTACCAAGGTTATTAAATGCACCCAGTTTGGTAGAAATTGATAAATCGGTTACCGAGATACACATTTGTGGTCATAAGTGGGCGGCGCCACGCCCAAAATCCAAAAATTTATAATAGTCTAATTTTCTGCTAAGTGGTTATTGCAATCATCGACTTTAAGTGAATTTGCCTTAGTAATTGCTGATTTATGGCAGTTTTCGTGTTTCTGTAAATTTCCGTTTTATGAGAGGTGGGCGTGGCTATTGCCCGATTTCAAAGATTTTCAACCAATTTCTTAGCTGGATCCTAAGCAAGGCTCGTACCGAGTTTGGTAAGGACTGGTGAAACGGCTACTAACATACAGTATTTCATCATAAGTGGGCGGGTTCACCCCCTTTTCCAAAAATTTCATATTAATATTATTTTTCACCAAAATTCTACTCCACGTACTAATCTTCAGCAATTTGGATCCAATATTTACGGAAATATCATAGTTTTTTGATTTTTCGAAAACACCGTTGTATGAGAACAGTCCGATTTCGCCCATTTTCAGTAGCAACCTACCTTGTATAAAGGGAAACCTATATACCAAATTTCGTTGAGACGTCTCAACTTTAGCTCGAGTTATCGTGTACACGGACAGACATGGCTTAATCGTCTCCTCTTTTCATTATAATTAGGGATAAATCGATACAAGTAAATCCAAGTATATACTCGATACTTTTCTCAATTTACTAAGAATTTTTGTACTCGATACTTTTTACTGCGATCCAAGTAGGTATTGGAAAAAAAGTACTTGTAGTGGAAGCGCAAAACTTATTATGCTTCAGCATCTTCTTTGAAAAGCAACCCATTAGAGGAATTGAAAGTTTTGCCGTTGTGCGACTAAAGGGGAAATTTTACCCTTTTGAGCGCCAATACCCTTTGACCCGACTTTTTGAAAATTTTGATTTTTTGACCCTTTTCCAAAATTATGTGCGACCTTTGCCCCTTTTCAGAAGCTTTTTTAGGAAATGTTAACAGAACCATGCTATTAAAAAATATTTCCTCCTGTAAGTACGAAAAAATGCATCACTTAAAACTTTTAAGGGAAATGTAACTCTTCTCGATTTATGTGTAGGTTTAGAACTTTGTTTTGTGAAAAGCTTGTCCCACTATTTTTCTTTTTAAATTCAACCGATTTATTCTTTTACTCGTAAAGAAAATCAAAAATTATATGGTGGCTTTTCTCAAATATAGATACATCTATATTAAAATCTCGACACCGCCTTTCAGGAAAACATTTCGAAAAGTTGAAGTTTTTGGGAAATATAACAAAGAACGAGTTATTTTGTTAAACTCATTTTATAAGAAAAAACTTTGTCTATTGATCTTGTAAAAATGTATTCTATTGCTTTTTGAAATCAAACACTATAGAAAAATAATTGTTGTCTTAAATTTTTGTCTGAAAAATTATTAAAATATAACTAGTAATTTTTAGCAAAAAAAAAAACCGACTTCAACTCCCATATAAAAAAAATATATATATATATATCTCATGATCCACTGATCGGATCTCAACCAGTATGGGACCACCTCTGAGACACTACCTTTCCGATGCAAAAAGAATTATCGAAATCGGTTGACGTGGTCCAAAGTTATGCGGTAACAAAAAAAAAAAAAAACAAAAAAAAAATATTCCGACGAACTGATAACCTCCTCCTTTTTTGGAAGTCGGTTAATAAATGTAAAAATGCATATATTTTTGGAAAAAAAGAATACAATTACTTTGAAAAATATGCAAAATCGTAGTCTATGTCAAGTACTCGATACCTTTCCGATACTGAGTAGGTATCGATACCTTGTTTGATACAAGTACAAGTACTGATTTGAGTAATACCTTGATGGTATCGATTTATCCCTAATTAGGATTCGTACGTAACACCCTAATATTAGTAAATTGAAGCTCACCAGAAATGCTTAAAATTTTGCTGAAGATGTATTTCGATTCGAAGGCATTTACAGTCGGATCTTAAAGTATGATATATAGATGTTTTTTTTGAGTATTTTTTTTTTGTTGTGTCATGTATTGTGTTCTAGTACTTACCTACCAGATCTCAGTTTTTATTATTCCAATGTCAGTAAATCAAAGCTCCCAAAAAATCGTTAAACTTTTGTTAAGGAAGTATTTTCGTTATTCCAGTAGCACCATTTGATTTTTTTTATTATTGAATATATTTATATATATATATTTATTATTATTTTTTTATTATTGTAGGTGTCGCCAAAAAATGTAAAAAAGCGACCGACCCCTAAGTTCAGCCAAACATTTTTTTTTCGAAATTGGCTGGCAAAAGTACTTTGAGACACAGGGCTTTAAGGCGAACATTTATTTTAGTTTGCCTGTAAGGTCATTCGGTCTAATGTATGTACATTATAGTGGTCCGAAATTGCATGTGAAAAAGTAAAGTCGGAATTTTAATGCCGAAAAAATATACCCTTATTCTTTTATTTTGAAATAACTAAAAATTTAGGGAGTGCCCAAAGCGCTCAAAGTTTTTCATGTATTTTATATGGGAAAAAACAACTTTTCGTAGCAATAGTGTAGAATTCTTGAAAATCAATATTTTTAGATCGGAAAACTCGGTTCCTATTCCGGAGATTCCCTATAATAATACCCAATTGTTTCTTTAACCATTTTTTCACGGTAACTATATTTTATAGGTCCGACAACACCCCAGAAAATGCAATGGGTGACCAATAAAAAATCCTTAATATTAAAAAATGGTTAAATAAACAACTGGGCATTAATATTGAAAGTCTCCTGAAGAGAACCACAGTTTTCCGATCGAAAAATATTGATTTTCAAGAATTTTAGACCATTTCTACAAAAAATTGTTTTTTTTCCAACATAAAATACATGGAAAACTATGAGCGTTTTGAGCACTCCCTAAATATATTTTGATCTCAAAATAAAAAAATAGGCGTATATTTTTTTCGGTATGGAACAATCTTAGGGGGTGCCGGCATTAAAATTCGGACTTTATTTTATTGGACCACTCTAATGTACATGCTGGTTATCATACATCTAAGCGTCACGAAAGAGAAAATCAACTGAATTCATGACACTCATGAATGATTTATTGATTTCGATATACATATGTAAATCTTACCGTTTTGTATGCTTTTTTATTCAAATTTGCTTTAAGTGTTTGCAGCACAAATTCTTTTTAAAGTATCTTATAATAGTTTTGAGAATTTGTTTTCAACGAACGAAAATAGCAGTAGTGATGTGCTGAGTCAATACTTTTAAGTATTGATCGATATTCGGTACCGATTTAAAAAGTATCCAATACCCTCGATACTCGGTACCGAAACATTTAGGTTTCAAATAAAAGCGCACATAGGCCAAAAATATGGAAAAAAAACGGTTCAGGGGAGACTCGCCTATCAAAACCCGAATGTAGGAGCCCATAGAGCTTTTAATACTGATTCAAATGAAATATGTATATATGTCGGTTCGGGGCCATAATGCAGAGAAACTCTTTCTTGTTGGAAGCATTTTTGTTCCAGCTGAATCGGAAAATATCATTTTTGTAGGCCTGGGGGCAGATTCTGTAACCAGTTAGCGACAATTTTCGAATCGGTATCGGTTTTGTTGACGTATGATATGACATTTTTTTACGTCAACAAGTGCGATATCGATCCGAAACTTTTCGCTAACTGGTTACAGAATCTCCCCCCTGAAAGGCATCTTCATCCGTCAAAGCAAAGGTTAAAACTGAATAAAATAATATTTCTCTGTTGTAATGAAAGTTTTTTCTAAACTTAAAATACATAAAATGGCGAAGGTTTAATGTAAAGAATCGGGTATCGGGTACCGAAAAGGAAGTATTGGGTACCGATACCTTTTTTAAGTATTGGGTACCGAGTATTGGGTACCGACAATTCAGCACATCACTAAATAGCAGGCCTTGAAATTACGTATGTACTAAGAAGAGGAGAAGAGGCGGCTTGTTACAAATTAGAAGATTCTCCGACCTGCTTTTTTGTTGGTATTCAGTAAAACAGTCTCATCTCAAGTCAGTAAATTAAATACTTAAAATTACTGACTCTTTTTGTGGCTTGAGACGATTTGGGTATTTATGGGAAGGTAGTATCTCACAGGTGCTCCCATACTAATTTGGCTTAGATCCGATCATTGGATCATGAAAAAATGAACGGTACTCCTAAATTTTTGTATGAGAATTGATGTCGGTTTTTTTTTTTTTGCTTAAAAATTACTTGTTGTAATACATATTAAAGTATTTAGGTTAATTTCCCAATGAAATTGTTGTTATACAAATCTTTCCTCGCTTCATTTTCGGGTTTTTAGAGTAAAATAAGAATCAATTAGCTTTTCCTAATCAGAACCCGAGACTATTTTTGAGAGTAGAGACGTGAGACTGCTTACTGCTTACTGCATACCAAATATTTAATATCAAAATCGATGTTTACCCCGAAAAGCTTGTATAAGTGACCGGCATTATTCTGAGCAAAAATACAAATTTTTCAGCAACACCCACCAAAACTGATGGAAACTTATTTACAGTCTTCCTACATAAATAGTACATCCGTCAGCTGCCTTCGAAGAGATGGTATTACACTTCTGATGATTGCATATTGGTGGCCAAAGTAAAGTTCGATAAACTACATATGTCAACATTGCGATACTGCTGAGCAGGAATAAAAAAAATAAATTTTCAGATTTCACCTAATTAGCGGGAGAAACTGCACTTAAGGGCAAATAAATGCAGTTAGGTTTACAAAAGTTGTGTAAATATGTATGTATGTACTAGAGTGGTTCATAAAAATACTCCTTTTGGAAATTCATAAACGCTACATCAGAATATTGTTATTTGTGATAAAAACTAGACACGTACTTTATTTTTATTTTGAAAAAAGCTTTTCTTAGAGGTCGCGCTGGTCGGTTTTTTATAAAAACGCTGATGTTCTAAATTTTTGTATTTTCTTGACATGTTAAAATGCAGCTAAAAACGTGGTTTTTACATATAATTACTCTGGTATTATTGGGGAACATTCCCTTAATTACCCACCTGATTTGGACAGTTAAAATGGGCCTAATTCCCGAAAATATGCTCTCGAAAAGACACTAGTAAAATTAAAACGTTGATACTGAACGATTAACGCATTGTCATGGATTGGAACTTGTTACCAGGGGGTTTCTGGGGTTGCTTATTAGGAATCTGAAGTCAGTTTTTCAAAATTCAAATTAGCGGATACCAACTGTTCGAAACCCGGCACTCCAGAGTTTTTGGGGTCGCCGATTACGAACCTGAAATTAATTTTTTTAAATTCAAAATGCCGGATCCAATTTGGCGATCAAATAAAAAAAAAATACTAAAATTAAAGCGTTGATACTGAACGTTTTAAGCATTGTCAAGGGTTGAAACTCGTTTCCAGTGGGTTTCTGAGCTTGCTGATTATGAATCTGATGTCAGATTTTCAAAATTCAAACGTTGATACTAAAGTTGGAGAAAAATAAGAGCCACAGAGCTGAACCGCTCAGAAACATTTTTTTACACGAGCGTATAACTGCTGGCGCCGATTACATCAACGTTATCGGTAATAAGAACCGCGAACTGTGTTCTGCAGTTTTTAAATTGGATAAGGGAGAAAAGCGGTTGGGTCTGGTGGTCAACGAAGGCAAGGCGAAGTATCTCCTGTCTTCTTATAAATGGTCAGCGCATTCGTTGTTGACAGTTACAAGTTTAAAAAAGCAGACGACCTACTTTATTTAGGAACAGTATTAACACCGTTAGTAATGTCAGCATGGAAATCCAACGCAGAATCACTCTTGCCAACAAATGCTTTTTTGGACTGAGTAGGCGATTCAGGAGTATAGTCCTCCCTCGTCATACGAAACCCACACTCTATAAGTCACTCATCATGCCCATGTTGGTATACAACATTCGATGAGACGGCTCTTGGAATATTCGAGGGAAAGATTTTGCGGAAGATTTGCGGCCCTTTACACGTTGGCGACGGCGAGTACCGCAGACCATGATAAGAACATTATGTTTTTATTATGTTTTTATCATGCCGCAGACTGTGGAAAGATGAGCTGTATGAGCTTCACAACGACATAGACATAGGGTAGCGAATTGAAAAACAGTTCAAAGTAATCAACACGGAACCCGCTGGTGGTAGCAGAGGAAGAGGGAGGCCCCCACTGCGATGGAAAGATCAGGTGGAGAAGGACTTGGCTTCACTTGGCGTTTCCAATTGGCGTCAGTTGGCACAGAAGGGAAACGACTGGCGTGCTTTGCTGAACTCGGCCAAAATCGGTTAGGCAGTTACAGCGCCAAATAAGAAGAAGAAGACCACTTACCGTTAAAGTACCGATCTCTTTTCAGTACCGTCACAATATGACGCAAACCAATATATAACGCAAATCTCGTGTCAGTCCTTGGCCGGTTTAAAAGCAATATTAAAAAATATGCGTAAAAGCCAATCTCTTTGGATTTCACAAAGGTAAGAGGCGATTGATGAAGAGTTTTGCCTTTGACCCCCACTGACAAACGGCTCTATGAAATGCCACTAAAAAGAAGAGGATTGCTTGAAAATTTATTTATGATACCTAAAAATGGTGTATTGGCACCGAATGTACTTTCAAATTTGAAAAGTGTGGAAAGAGTATAATTGCACCAACATTTCCATCACTGCTGCCAAAGAGCAGCTTCCGACATGGCTATCAGACGCGAATGCCTCTCGATGTTCACTACGGATGCTGATGTTTAGTGAGAGCGTTTCCGCATGAATGACGGTTCCAACCTTGTCGTAAAGCTTGAGCTATCGGGAAAAGTTGAGGACTAGTTTTCAAATCAGAAAAAGCTTAGATAAAACCAGTTATCGGTCTGTGTGCTGCTGAGATCCTTAAACTGGTGTATCTATCAATTAAAGCAAATAGCTCTTTGAATCCAAATATTGGTAGATGTAGTTTTAGTTTTAGGATATATTTTAGGCTATTGCCCTCAGACATTTTTTCAATGTTCTTACCAAAGTAATTTTTTGCTTTTTTTTATAGATTTTTAAGGCATACCTGTAGAACTGGAAAGAGTTATTTCCTTTACCCAGCTTGAAGAACTTATTGATTTTACATCTCAGGACGGAGAACTCCAGTTCTCTAATTACAAGCTCTTTGTAAACTTATGACAGGCTCCAGCGCTAAAATCTCTAAAATCAGTGTCGCAGAACTCAGAGTAACTTTATTCCAAAGTGCATAAATATCTATTTCAAGCGGTAGAATTGAATAAGACCTATTACTCAGATTCACTTTTGCTCCAGCTTTGACTTTGCCATTCAGCTTTTAGCTCTCTAATATGGCATTTTTTTTTTTTGTAGTTTGTTTTAACAGTTGTCGCATTTTTTCCGGCTTGCGTTTTTGCTGGCTCGTGCGAATTGTTTTGTACGTAATTGTTACTGCTGCTTTGTTGAATTTTTCTTGAGTTTTCTCTTTCTGGGCCGCTAAAAATCCCTTTGTTTCATTGTTTTACTTTTGCCGCTGCCTAGTTTGATTGCTGATGATACAGTTGTTGTTGCAATTCGTTGCTGCCACTCTAGCTGCATTCGTCTATTGTTATTGTACTGTTGTTGGTGTTTCAGTTGCTGCCTTTGTATGAAATTGATTTTGTTTTGTTTCATTTTTAGTTTGCTGTCGTCGTCACAAATCTCTCTCAATTGTGCCGGTGATGTATTTATGTGAATATATGTATGTACATATATATTTTAGTATATTCGTACACATTCATCTATTGGCGAATATAAGTCAGTATACAGTAAATAGTAGATACCCTGCAGGAAATGTATCTAATAACAAGTTAACTTGCAGTTGATTAGGAAGGAACTTAAGGTCACAAAAGTGTATTTAAAGCAAAATTTTTATGAGGATATTTAAATTGACGCTTTTTTAAAGAGAACAAGCTTCCGATTGCGCCTGCATAATACCTATATTACTTTTCAACTAGTTTCAAGTTAGCTGTTTGCAGCTGACTACAAGTTATATAATTTATTGAAATTCTGCAAAAAAGCTCGCTACAAGTGGATTATTTTTTCAGTTGATGCTTTTTTTCTGCAGGGTATATACAATACATACACATGTATATGTATGTATGTAGCGGGTTGTTGCAAGCAGTCTCATTGCTGCAATGAGAAGACTTTAGCATTTGAAAACAATAGCAAGCAGGAAAGCTGCTTTGCTCTAATGATGATAATAATAGATAATCTACCCCACCGACAGCTCATCCGCCCTACCTTCCAGACCTCATTTCGGCCTTACAAATTGGGCACTCAACAATTTATACTAAAACTTATTTAATGGAGGAAAATTTCAGCAAATGATTTAGCCAGTTTATCCTGGAATCGAATAGGGGGGAACTTTTGGAAAACCCAGCGGCAGCAAATTCGAGCCACTTTGGTCGATTGACTGCCCGCGCATAAATATATGTACATACATATTTTTTTGAATTCCACGTGCTCCAGATCTTTCTATCAACTATGTTTAGTAATCTATGGCAAGTTTAAAAAAGTATTACATGCGGCCCAGTAAAGTAACCAACTCTGATTTAGTTCGCTAGATATCAAGAACTTGAAAAAAAGTGCGAGTACCAGGTATCTAGTCGTCGTAACTTGTCCCAAAATGCCAACTAGGCCCGGAATTTTTCTGAAATCGTTCCGAAATTCACCCAATTTATGCAAAAAAAATCCTGAAACAGCTCCAAAATCGCCCTTAAATAGTCCTGAACGTGACCTGAAACGTTGAAAACGCTCGTAGATACGCCCTTTTATGTGCTGGCAAGGAATGGATCTTGCCACTCGTCGGAAAATTCAGCCTTCATGACGAAACGTCCGATAAAGGACTGCCGTTCGTCGAGCACGAAACATGGCACAGTGGTTCGGATAGCAGATCTAGCTGAACGAAAGTCAATTTTTTTTTTGTTTTTAAAATACTTAATGGTACTTGGAATACATTCCTGACAATACATTCTAATAGAAATTGCATTTATTAAAGCATTAACATATGAAACAAATAAAAAAAGGTAAGTCAACGCCGCCTATTTGGGAACTCTATTTTAAAAGCTGAAATTTAACTTAAAAGATTGCTAATTGCACTCACAAATATTTGCATAATTGCAAATTGACTTTATAAACAAAAAATTACACTTATTCCGCTATAGATTCAGAGGTCATAACGCAATTTATGTCCACATTGGTATAAGCCAATTTATTCTGAAAACTCGTCGTCTTGATTAATTAAAAAAATAAATTAAAGAGTAGGAAAAGTAAAGGCCGCCGAAGGCCGTTATAAAACCACTTTTATATTATTTTCTACACCTTCGCAAATGCAGAGGGTAAGTTCGATAACCAAGTCTAACCAATTGGCTTAGATATTTACATTTTAGTGACGGTATGTCAAATCTCAAAATTCAAAAGTAATTATTAACAGGAATATATCTGAATATAAATATAAGATCAGTGGCGGATCCGAAAAATTTACAAGCACCTCTAAAAATTCTTAAGGGGCCGTTTTCTGATCTCTTAAAGGTGCTCGACGCAGTACCAATCTAAAACGCGAGGCATACGGGCATGCTTATGCATATAAACTAGCACACAGATGCGAATAATTTTGCCCTAACAGACGTCAGTATTGCGGATTAACGAGCCGAGGGTCGTGGGTTCGAGTCCCACGGCCAGTAGGATTTTCATTTATTTCGTTTTTATTCATATCGCTAGCTTAGAATGAAAAGTTGCTAAGTCCACTTTTTATGAAAACTCATATTTTGATATAAGAGGCTAGAGAAACTTAGTACGCATCGTTTCGAAAATTATAAAGGTACTTATTTTATTTTTTCCTCTTCATAAGCAATAAAAGGAAATTTTGCTAAGTCCAAAAGAAGCACCACAAATCCGATAAGGCCAAAATAATACGACATCTTTTAATAAATATCGAATCCTTCTGATTCTTATGGAGTTTTGCTTTGCTTTAAACGCGCAAAATGTTTGATTCGAAGTCTTGCGAAATAGTTAATGAAAATGGCCATAGGAAGATTTTTTCCTCTCCTGTAAAATTTTTAAATTGGGACTTAGCAACTTTTCTTTCTATGCTAGCGATATTTTTTATAAGTTCTATATTTTTTTAACATTGCTTTCAGTTAGTTGTTGTTGACTTTTTAATAAAATTCAACTCTAAACATTTAAAATAACTAATAGTAAAATAAAAAATGTGATATAATAAAAGTAAGTAAGCCGCTGTGGTGTATCGGTAAGCAGTGCGCGCTTACACTCCGCAGGGCCTGGGTTCAATCCCTGGTCAAAGCAACATCGCAAAAATATAGAAAAAAGGTCAATGGCAAACCTTCGAGTGTATTTCTGCCATGAAAAATAGCTTCTCATAAAAATACAATCGCCGTTCGGAGTCGGCGTAAAACTGTAGGTCCCTCCCCTTTGTGTGACAACATTTGGGGGAGAAGCTCGGCCAAGCACTAACATATGTGTAAGCGCTAATCCATTATTATTATTAAATATATAAATAAAATAAAATAAATAACAAAAATAAATTTTTTTTTTTCGCAATCGCTCCAACCGAGGATCGAACCTGGCAGCTATAGGCTTGTAGCACGCAACTCGCACCACTCGGCTAGCGCGGATGCCAAACTCGCCTGCTTTGTTTGCTTATTTGTACAAAAGACAACAGCTCGTCGTTTTTACAATGCATGAGTTAAAGCAAATAAAGGGTGTTTATGCAAATAAGCGAACCCGTTTGTCAACCGTATAAGAGTCTTTTTTACTAATTTAATTTTCAGGTAAAATTATTTTTTATTTAGTTAAAGATAGGGCTCATTTTGAAAACAACATTGTAAGCTATTGAACGTGCTATTGACTCATAGCTAAAATTTATATTCTTTTTAACTCAAATCCTTTTCTTCTTCTTCTTATTTTGCGCTGTAACCCCCTAAGCGATTTTGGCCGAGTTTAACAAAGCGCGCCAGTCGTTTCTCTTCTAAGCAAACTGACGCCAATTGCAAATGCCAAGTGAAACCAAGTCCTTCTCCACCTGGTCTTTCCATCGCAGTGGGGGCCTCCCTCTTCCTCTGCTACCACCAGCGGGTTCCGAGTTGAATACTTTCAGAGCTGGAGTTTCCGTGCCCAATCGAACGACATGGCCAAGCCAGCCGGGCCGCTGTATTGCTCAAATAGGCTCAGAAAATAAAAATTACGTAGAAAAATAAAAAAAACGCGAGAATTGTATTATTTAAAAAAGGAACGAGGCCAAAAGAAGCGAAAAAAAAGCTAAAATAAGAAGATTTTCTGATTAGATAATCAAAATCTTTTGGAATTATTTCAAGTATTTTTCTAGTACTATTATTATCCTTCAAAATGCACTCTCGAATGGTGCTATAAGATTTTTCCTTCAAGAGCTACGTCCACTTTAACAGTCTTGCCCTCGAATCTAACATCGCCAAACCAAGCATATGCTTTCTTCCAATGGCCATAGTTTCTGAAGGAAAACTCGAAAAGCAACCCTCTGAGGCGCATTTTGAATGGTAAGAATAGTACTAAATATCATAGAGCAAATAAAAGTGGCCATTAACTCCTTTTTTCGTGTACTTAACTCCGGTAAACCTCAATATCTCGGCACAGTTGTAAGCTCCAGTTCGAGTTCTAAGCAGAAAATTACTTCTGAAACGACTTACAGCTGCACAGCAACAGAAGTCTGTATTCATAATTATTATGTTCTTAATTTCTTTGGATAACATGTCAAATCGCAAGTCTGCTTAATTCATGCTACTTATCGCATAAAACAGACTACAAGCTATTTTTTGCAAATATTGACCTCAAAATTAATTTTATCAGTTCAATAAATACGTAGCTCTTGAGTTCCATCCTTAAGCTAAGAAACTGTGTACCAACTTTTGAAAACATTATATAAGGAGAGCAGACTTTTTCGATAATATAAAGCAGCTGTTGAAAGAGGAAAAACTATCCGAAAGTTGTATTCTAGCGAGTTTCAGCGGATTTTGAAAAGCAAGAGTAACAGTCCCCGTTTTGGGCCATATGATAATTTTTTTTTAATTTATAGAGTCGGAAAGAATCAGTACGATTCGTAATATGTTTATAATGAAGGCCTATAACGAAGGAGCAATTACATTGTAAAAAAAAAATAATAACAAGTTGTGGTTCTGATATTTCGGGCCCCTTTAAGAAACCCGGGCCCGGGGGGATTCACCCCTTTCCCCCCTCCCTCTCGACGGGCCTGTTCCTATGATCACCGTACCTAGAAGCACACAACCTAAATGGCATTCAGCCAAAATACCTCGCGAGGTTTCTTAGCAATACGTGGATCAATGATGACCAGTAGTTGTCTTAGGTATGTTACAATAGATCATTTTCGGTCGCGGTAACTAGGTGACCTGCCCCCTCCTCTAAATCTAATCTAATGTAATTTCTTCATGGTCCAATAAACAGAACTAAACCAAATGAGTATGGAACCACACTTGAGGTACCACCATTCCGACAAAAAATATTCGAAACCTTTTCACTTGGTCCAAAAATTTAGAAAAATATTTCGACGAATTGACGAACTCCTCCTTTTTCG
Source organism: Rhagoletis pomonella (assembly GCF_013731165.1). Taxonomy (NCBI): domain Eukaryota; kingdom Metazoa; phylum Arthropoda; class Insecta; order Diptera; family Tephritidae; genus Rhagoletis; species Rhagoletis pomonella. The sequence continues at coordinate 29,432,437 of NW_023458564.1, forward strand.
AAGTTAGATAAACATGAAAAGTAAACTATTATGAAAGGGGAAACTATATAACTTTTTCACGAATTTTCTCCAATATTGATCAGTCCCAGAAATGAGATCAAAAAAGTTTCTTTCACAAGCGCAGATATAAGCTAGGCTCGTGAAACAAAATTAATTTCGTTTTATGTGTACTATGCGAGTGCGAAGTTAATCTGCTATTGATTTGATAGTCTGGAATAAATTAACCTCTGCCTGAATACACCAACTGAAAACGAACTTTTAGTAGAATCTATGAGGTTGCATGTCACTTCACAGCAAACATGCTTCTGCTATTAATTTACTTCGAATCAAATAAATATATATACACACATATGTACACACCTATTTGTATGAATGTATATAAGTGCGTATTTCCACATTTTAATCACATTTACTGGTACAAATTTTAATTAAATTCTTCTTCTTTCTCCGTTTCATTGCAGGAAAATGTTTATCGGCGGATTAAGTTGGCAAACCAGCCCAGGTAAGTGCAATAACTGCGAAAGCATTAACATACTTACTTACTCATTGGTACATAAATAACTATATAAAAGGTCGTGGATTTTAGGGGAGTGAGCAAAGAACATACATACATACGAAAATATGTATGTAGGTATGTGTGCAAAGGTGAATGCAGTTGCAACGTTTCAATGCAATTACAACAAACAATTTACTGTCGCAAAATTTCGTTATGAGTGGATGTGGGTGCGCCTGCGAAAATACATACATATGTATATACATACATATGTGAGTAGGTCTGCAAGTAGATGCGCTTATGCCAGTGATGCGACGACCCAAATCGCTTAATTACGCAAATGCTGCTAAGTAAGCAATGTTGCAAGTAGCTAGCTATCTGCTGCTGCTACTTTCAAATAGCGGGCATGTGCACTTGCATATGTGCATTAGGGAAGGGCGAAAAACACAAAATATTTGATACGAAAATTGTTTTGGTATTAAAAGGTGGTATTTTAATCCCTTAGTCTTGGAATGAAATCTGGTTCTCTGGGCAAATTAAAAGTAAGCAACATCAATAATTTAATCAATTAATCCCTATTTCCTTATTAATTTTTTAATTTATTGAAATATTGATGTTACTTACTTTTGTTTTCTTTAATTTATTTTTTTATGATTTTATGATAGGAAGGAAATAAGTTCCGGATTTGATCTACACAAGTTGTTGTAAGAATTTGAAAAATTGTTATTTCCGCTCTTATTTTCAATTTTTCAAGCTCATTCCGCAGACTGAAGATATTGTCGAAGAGAACCAGGATTTATTTTCAAGAATAAAGGATTAAAATAGCACCTGTTAAGACCTATACAATTTTCGTATAAAACACTTTGGGTTTTTCGACCCGCCCAAATGTGCATACACTGACAAACAAAACAAAGTCGGTATGTCGCTCAAAAGCCAATGCAAGTAAGACTTAACTTGTGCATTTGTTTCTTTCTTTGTATTAGTTGTGTGCGCATGTGTGCATGTGTGTGTGTGTGTGTACGAATACAATAGAATGCCTTTTGCAAATTAGCTGATTTCTCCTGCAACAATTAACACAAGTCTCTGAAATTATGGTATAATGCATATATACATACATATGTTGTTGTTTTGGTTTCTTCATCTATTTTCGTAACAATTCATATTATCTCGACTAAGCATTTCTTAGCAGCATGAATAGTGTTGTTGGAGGAAATATTCTCAATATCTGCTTATATGCAGGTGCCTGTTGTATGCATACACACCCACATTATATTCACCATAAAGGCAAACACAAGTCTAAATCGACTTATCACATTTCACCTATTTACTAGAAACTAAATTGCCAAAAGGAAATAAAAACTTTTCAAATCATATAAGCTGTTTTGTAAAGAGTGTGGCGTATGTGCAGCTCGTCGATGGAATACATACTATATGTATATTTTGGTGTTAACTAGCTACGATTGCCGTACCTTTGCAAATTAAATTTTAACGATTTTCTGCTTTGATGCTCTGTTTGCTTCCGCCATATTTTTTGCGATTATTAGATAGACTTACGGTGACCTGATTTCTGTGGGCGAAAATCGGGAACTTTCTAATGAATAACAACTTTGTCGACAAAATGAATAGACGTGATATATTTTGATACAGTTCTTTTCAAAGCGAAGACAAAAAACAAGAAAATTATAAAAAAATGTATTAAAATCCGAAAGTTTTCTATATGATGTACTATATATAACATTACTATATATTTTTTATAATTTCACTGAGTTTAAGCCTAGTTGCTTTTTAGAAAGATAAAATTATGCGTTTTATGCGTTTTAGAAGGGTTGCCACATGTTTTGGAGTACAAAATAAATTGAATGAATCAGTGTTATTAAATATTTTATATGGGAATAAAATTAACGAGAGGTTTGAGAGAGCTTAATTTCAGCTGGTTGAAAATTCAAAATAAATATAATGAACAAGTTACATGAACTGGTATAGTATGTGCGTAAAACGAGAGAGGTTTAAGTAAGCTTTATTTCGAAAATATTTTTGAAAATGGCTACCACGAGGGAATAAAAACCAATTTAATGAACAAGTTGCACAGACGTGAGAGTTTTTAAGAAAACTCTGTTTCTAGTGATAAATTCAAAATCAATTTAATTAACAAGTTATATAAATGAAATATCTTAATGTGGGTGTTAGACGAGACGAATTTAAGAGAGGTTTATGTATTCCGAAAACATTTTTAAAGACGGCTGCCACCGGTTAAGATATTCAAAATCTATTTAATTAAAAAGTCAAATGAATGAATCTACATATATGGTATCAAATGAGAGATCTTTAAGAAAGCGTCATTTCGAAAAAAAGCCATCTGTTTAGAATTACAATATCAATTTAGTTAACGAGTTAGATTAAATATTTTTACATGGAGATCAAATGAGAAAGCTTTATTTCGAAAATATTTTTGACGGAGTTGCCACCTTTTTAGAAACTAAAAATAACACAGGTTTACAAAAAAAAAGGTTTCTGCATATTGAACCCAACCTCTATATTTCTATATTACTCGACGCGCTGAATTCGAATCCGAAGTCTGTCAGGTTCGAGGTCAGTGGAAGGTCAAGTAGGGAAAAATTCATTGAATAAACCTGAAAATTCAATACTATTCTTCTGCATTTGACCTTGAGATGACTTTGGCATGACCTATTCGGATTCAGCGACAACTGAAACAAACAAATTAATTTTTATTATGCAGAAGTTTTTTTTTGTAAACCTGTGTAATTGTAAAACCGCAACAAAAAATTGGTTTTCTGATATATATTATAGCAAAGATCGTAGAATACATACACAGAATATGCAAAACTAGTCTAGACATCTACCTTGCCGGATAGTTAACCCTTTCCGGTTCTAGGTAAATTCGTCCCAGAGAACTCATCCCAAAAAACTTCGTCCCTGAAAATCCAACCCAAATAAAGGCCTTCCCCAATGCAAACTCATCCCGGAAAATTCAACCCAAGTAAAGTCGCCTGAATTACTAGCACTTTGTCGTACTTCGATACTACTCTTTCAATCGTACTTAATAGTCCACATACTCCTTAAAAGTATAGGAACCTAAAGATAAAGACAAAGAGAAGACAAATGTAAATACTTAATGTAATGACGATGGTGCGGGTGAGTATGTAAATGAAGAAAGTAATGAAGATAAAGATCAGGATAAAGGCAAAGGAAAAGATAAAGATAAAAGTAAAACAAGTAAGAGCAGTGCTGTGTTCGGCTATGCCGAATGCTTCATACCTTTCATGAACATCAGAAAATTTTATCTTAACAGATTACTGCATTTTAAAAAATGTATATATCAACAGTATACATAGATAGAGGAGTTACATATATAACAAATCATACCTAAACAATCAGAGGTATGGAAGATATACCTTATATAGCACCAATCTAAGTGATTTTCACTGCTGCGCGATCTGCATATATTTGCGCGTAAAAATGTCAGTTTACGTTCGTTTTTAACCCTCTGCTTCGCAGGCGTGCTCATTGAATATAAGACTTCAATGTATAAAACCATACTTTATTAAATACATTTTTTCTAAAAATATAAAAGTTTGTATATCAGGTAAATTCAATCCCCTGAAGATGAGAAAACATTTTTTTTTTTGTGGAAAGCTTATTATTCAAAAGTTATAGCTTGCCGAATATAGATAGTACTTGACGAAGCACCTCAAATTTGTAAGAATTGTTAAAATCATAAACAAATATTAACAACTACTAAGTTAAATTCTCGTTTATTTGCATATATTTTCAGTAAAATATAAACAAAATAGATTGGTTTTGATTTTAAAAAGGCATTCTAGTTATCACATTTATGTATTTACTATCTAAACCGAGGTCAAATACCTTGGAGTTATTCTGGACAAGAAACTGGACTGGAAGAGAAACATTGAAGACCGCTCCAGGAAGGCCAATACTGCCCTGTATGCCTGTAAGACGGCTATAGGCAAAAAAAGGGGAATAAAACCACACATAGTACACTGTATGTACACAGCTGTGATAACACCCATCCTTCTCTACGGGGTCACCGTATGGTGGCCTGCGCTAAACAACACCGTATCCAGAGCCAAGGTGGAACGTGTGTAGAGGACGGCTGCCATGCTCGTAACGGGAGCCCTGCCCACTACACCCACCAAATCTCTGGAAATAATCTTAAATCTACCACCTGTGGATCTCTACGGTAAATTTCGGGCCGGCTGTAGTGCGGCCAGGTTAAATAAAATCCATCCGTGGAGAGACCTCAGATTCGGACGCACAAAAGTACTTGACACTCTACCGGATAATCTACGACTGAGAGATTATACTACTCCTCTACTCTGTTAAGATAACAAATTCTCTACAAGAATCCTAGAGAGGAACGAGTGGGAAAGGGCCACAGACCTGAACCCAGGGTCTACGGCCATATATACAGATGGTTCCAAGCTTAACAAAAGAGTAGGTAGCGGGATCTACTCTGACGTTCTTGCTTACCGGACCATTATGACGTTTTTCAAGCGGAATTAAACGCCATAATGGAGGCGGCTCGGGGGCTTATAACCTTCGCCCCTCCAGGACGGCCTATTTCCATCTATTTCGACAGCCAGGCTGCTATCGAATCTCTCAATTCTAACGAAGCAACGTCCAAAGTAGCCATCGAATGTAGGAAGACTCTCAACCTGCTGGCATCAAAATGCTCCTTGACTGTTGTATGGGTTCCTGGACATAGGGACATACTTGGCAACTGCCTAGCCGACGAGATGGCAAGGAGGGGGGAGTAGTGAAATCTGCTCGGAATGCGGACATACCTCTAACCTCCTGCACATACAGACTAAAGGCGGAACTCGTTGAGGAGGTAAATATAAGGTGGGCTGTGGAAACCACCTGTCATATTACCAGGCAAATATGGCCAAAGATTGATGTAAAGCGATCCATAGCTCTCACCCGGCTGGACCGCTCCTCTCTCAGATTAGTAGTCGGGGTAATCACCGGACACTGCCTGATGGGCACACACGGAAAGAGGTTAGGATACATCACCAACGATTTCTGTGGCAGTTGCAGAGACGAGGAGGAGGTGGAGACCATCGAACACTATCTCTGCCATTGTCCCGCGCTGGCCAACATGCGCAACCAATTCTTCAATAGGTACTTTGTAGATTGTTTAGCCGATTTGAACTCGGAGAACGTTCTCGACTTTTTGTGCTATAAAAAACGCACTCGGTGGTTCAATTACTAAGGGAGGGAAAGAAACAAATGGCTTCGGCCAGTGGTATCACAACGGGCTTTTCCAGCCCACGTGTGCTAAGCGGGGCGGGGGGGGGGGGGGGGGGGGGGGGGGGGGGGGGGCAGCCACCCTAACCTAACCTAACCTATCACATTAATGTACTATGAGTTTTAACACTACAAGTTTTAGTTATGGGATAGTCAAACAATTAACCTCGAAAAAAAACTAATTTTGTTAGAGCTAATTTCTAGAATGCTACTAAATAGAAAGCTTTGTTAGGAAAATAGTATAAATACAAAATGAAATATATGAAAGAGCAGTTAATCAGTCGCATTTCAGTAGCAATGTTGAAATGTTCGCGAATGTGAAAAATATCAGCCCAATACTGAATACTCGCGGCGAGTTTGTTCTCCGGGAATTTGTTTCTACCGAGAAAGAAATCTTCCAATAATTAACACCCAAGAAGTACCATTTTCCCCGAAAATTCGGGAGGAGGAAATTCGAACTTCGAAAGGACTGGTTGACACTTTTTTGGCAGCTCAACTCCGCCATTTAAAATAAAAAAAATTCTCAGGGAATTTTTATTCATAATAGGAGGTAAGGGAAAAGAGAGAAAACTCCCAGGCAGTTTCTGTTCAGAATCGGCCTGTATGACATTGTAACATCCCTGATTCATACGAGCACGCTTCCACACTATTAGGTTTAGTAGGTGAAAAAGAAGTGAAAAAGTAAAGAGAAAGATATGTAATTTTCAAGAAGCACATATTCTTTGAGTATCCAGCGTTCGGAAGAGAAGAATAATTTGAAGTTTAATTTCAGAGATACTGACCGGTGAGTTTGTTGTAGAGGTAATGCTCAAAAAACTTTGCACCAGGTTTGTGTGGAGCATTTCAACATGGTTTCGAAAGCTAAATTTCAAAACATATAATATTCGAAAATGAAGAAAAAAGGTTAAAAATACATTCCAGGATTTTTGAGTATGTATATAAATACTGTACATTTTATATAAACTTCTTCAATTGCTTGCATTGAGAAGAGATAAATCATTCCCAAGTTCACTGTTACAATATATGTACATACTTTGATTCTCAAATGGATTTACCTACAGGGAACTTAAGTATAAAATTGTGCATTTGATGCGTTCTGCGTTCGTAGTTATGTACATACGTATGTATATTAAGGTGGTGTGAAAACGCCATTTTTTGTTGCTCGATGGTGGCTCTGACATTTTGGATAGAAAAAAAAAATCCCGCAGAGCCAAAAATTAACAAGAAAGAAACAGGAAGTAAACACAATTTTTGCCTCAATGTTTGTACCAAAAATAAACTTTTTTTGCAAATCTTATATATATATAAATAGGAAATCATCAGACTTTAGAAAGATATTTTGATGCTGATGTGCAGACAATTTTTAAAATTTCAAACTAACATAAAGCGAAAAAACCAATTCGAAAGTGACACCAATACCAATATGCTTTAACATTAATACTGAATTACAGAAACGTGCTATGCAGCAGTTAAGGAATAAGATGTATGTATGTATGTGCATGAATAGATTAAGACTCAAACAATGAAGAAGGTAAAATTGTGTATGTAGAAGAAGAAAGGGATAAATGCAGAGATTAAAATAAGAGTAAAGAAACCTAAACGAAAAGACGAAGAGGAAGGTAAATTTAAATATGGAGAAAATTTTCCTTAAATTCGGTCCAAATTTGAAAAAAATAAATAAAAATGGGGGCGTGTAGAGGATCTTTTTCCGATTTTAAAAGTGAAAACGCCAGAGCGCGGAGGCTTCTATTTAAAAAGCTATTAACTTTTAAAGTTGCACAATTCACCATACAAATTTTATTGATTACATGGAAGTGTTGGAAATGAACACAGCTGTTGGTGCTGCCAGATGATGAGAATAGTAAAACAAAGTCACGGGTTTTTTGTTGAAAATTTTCACTTTATATTGAAATACTGTTTTACATAAGAAAAGAGTCGCAGGCGGAGTGTTGATTTTCATAAAAATGTTCATTATTTATCGATGTGTTGAAACAAACACCAAAGGCGAACATTTTTAATAAAAAATCGCTAGATTTTTTTTATAAAAATTTACATTATTTATAGAAGTATTGTATTTTTTAAAGAACTGCAGGCGAAAATTTTTAATAAAAAATCGCGCGATTTTTTTATAAAAAATTTACATTATTTATAGAAGTATTGTTTTTTTTTTAAATCACCGCAGACGAAAATTTTTAATAAAAAATCGCGCGATTTTTAATGAAAAACTTTTATTATTTATCGAGGTATTTTTTTAAAGGTCCGCGGACGAATATTTTTAATAAAAAATCGCGCGATTTTTAATGAAAAATTTTTATTATTTATCGATTTATTTTTTTTAAAGCTCCGCGGATGAAAATTTTTAATAAAAAATCGTGCGATTTTTGATAAAAAATTTGCATCGAAGAATTGATTTTATAAAAGGAGCGCCGCAGGCTAAAATTTTTAATAAAAAGTCGCGCGATTTTTATTAAAAATTTTCATTATATATCGAAGTATTTATGTTTTTTCAAAGCGCCTCAGACATACTCATTTATTCCCTGTTTTCTAGATCATTATGAAACAGAAGTAGATTGTTGAATATCGCTTCATTTTAGCGTACCTATTTAATTTTCGAACATCTGGTAGCATCTTTCTATTCACCATTACAGCCATTTTGATTTGTTTGCTTGTTTACTTTGTTGAAGAAAAGTAGTGACAGTATTAAATGCGTTTTGTATTGTTAAAAAATAAAATAAAATACATTTAATGTATACAAAATACACGTGAACATTGCAGAGATCAATATATAAATGTTAAATGCAAACTGCAAAGAATTTAACAACAAATTAGATAAATACTATTACTAATAAAGTGAAAGAGTAATAAATAATGTAAATATATACGATTCTTAATATCCCCGCCAAGTTTAATGACAAAATCCGTGTGAAATCACCGAAAAACCGATGTAATGGAAAGCCAACCCATGTTATGTTGTGTTATGTTATGTTGTGTTATGTTATGCGATGTTATGTTATGTTATGTTGTGTTGTATTGTGTTCTGTTGCGTTATGTTATATATATGTTACATATATTCTGTTATGTTGTTCAAGGTACTTCAGCTCAATTCACTTCAATCAACTCAAATAAACTCAACTCGGTTCAGCTCAGCTCGCTTCTTCTTCTTCTTCTTTATTGGCGCTGTAACCGCTTAAGCGATTTTGGCCGAGTCCATAACGTGGCGACCTATGCTGACTCTAGCATCAGACCATCTACCCATAGTCATCTCGATAGATAAACCAACCGACTTTGCCTCCGCCAAACACCGGACCTATATCAACTTTTCTAAAGCTGATTGGAAAGGTTCACAGCGCTCCCCACACCAACCGACGTCCATCTCGGTGAACGTAATCGGACCCACGTCCAAACTTCCCTGCCGAAGCGGCTGTTCTAGCCGATGAGCGTGATAGCCTTCGTCAGGCCGATCCCGGAGATCCCCGTATCAGGGATCTCAACGCGGAGATTCGGCAACTTGTAAACGTACATTATCGGAAGAAGTGGGAGGAGCATCTGAAGACCTGTAATTTCACCTCTGGTGTGAGCAAGCTTTGGTCAACCGTGAGGTCATTGTCTAATCCGACGAAGCACGACGACAGAGTCGAAATTTCCTTCGGCGACCATGCCTCGTCGGACCCGGAGCGATGCGCGAGCTATTTTAGCCGGCAGTTCATACTGCATCCTCCGGTGGACAAAGCCAAGCGTCGAGTGACCAGAAGGCTGCACAAACTGCCAACAACTTGTGCCCCCCTTGCTTTCACTTGCGGTGAAGTTCAGGTGGCCATCGGGAAGGCGAAAGCCTCCAAAGCCATGGGTCCCGACGGAATATGCATGCTGATGCTGAAAAATTTGGGTCCTGCGGGGGTAGCGTACCTAACGGAGGTCCTCAACTTGTCAATGGCCACTCTCATCATCCCAGACATCTGGAAGGTGGGGAGAGTGGTCCCACTGCTCAAACCGGGGAAACCTGCCAACAAAGGAGATTCGTATAGTCCGATAATACTCCTTTCCCCGGTAGAGAAGACACTCGAGGCCTTGCTACTCCCGTACTTCACAAACCACCTGACCCCAGCGAAGCATCAGCATGGTTTCCGTAAAGTGCGCAGTACAACAACAGCACTTAACGCCATAAACACTCAGATAACTCGTGGCCTTAACCGTAACCGTCCCTGTGAGAGAACGATTCTAGTAGCGTTGGACTTGTCAAAGGCGTTTGACACCGTCTGCCATTCCACGCTACTAGAAGATATAGAGGCCTCCTCTCTCCCACAGAGGCTCAAACGGTGGTCGGCAAATTATCTGAGTGGTCGACATTCGTCGGTAATGTTTAGAGACAAAACGAGTAAGCAGCGAAAAATAAAACAGGGGGTTCCTCAGGGTGGTGTCCTTTCCCCGCTACTGTTTAACTTTTACATTTCAAAGCTCCCTCAACCACCAGAGGGAGTCTCGATTGTCTCTTATGCCGACGATTGCTCGATCATGGCGACTGGGAATGGAATTGATGACCTGTGTTCGAAAGTAAACGGCTATCTCTCCGAACTTTCTCGCTTCTTCACTGCAAAGTGTCTGGCCCTCTCCCCTGCGAAATCCTCCGCGACCCTGTTCACAACCTGGACGAAGGAGGTCAGGCTACCGCTGGGGATTCACGTCGATGACACACCAATTCCGACGGTGAATAACCCCAAAATACTCGGAGTAACATTCGACAGCCTGCTCTCCTTCTCTGCACACTCAACCGCTATTGTCAATAAAGTACAGAGCCGCAACAAGGTCCTCAAGTCGCTAGCCGGCAGTACTTGGGGCAAAGACAAAGAAACGTTGCTGGCAACATACAAGGAAATAGGCCGGCCGGTTTTGAACTACGCAGCGCCAGTGTGGTCGCCAGGGACTAGTAGGACGCAGTGGACGAAGCTACAGACTGTACAGAATACCGCACTCAGGACAGCGACAGGATGCCTCTTGATGTCGCCTGAACACCACCTGCACGGCGAGGCGCAAATGCTCCCTGTAAAGGAGCATAATATAATGCTCTGCAAGCAGTTCCTGATCGGGAGCCACAGAAGTGGCCACCCAAGCAGACAGCTGTTTGCAGAGGAGCCCTCGCCTAGGCACGTCAGGAGGCATCTATATGAACTGACGGACGAAGTCCAGAGGTTCATTAAGCAACCTATGGACCCGACAGCTTACAGACAGGCCCTGAACGGCATTCACAGGGATTCAGTCTCGAGTTATGTAGACTCTAGACCTGTGAATGCCGTTCTAGGCATACCACCCCCGGACATAGACGAGACGGAGCTTCATCTGCCTCGGGAGACACGCACAACACTCGCACAACTTCGCTCCGGCTACTGCAGCAGGCTGAACTCCTACTTGAGTAGGTTGAATGAGGATGTGCCGAATGAGTGTCCGGCATGCGGAGAGACCCCACATGACTCGAAACATCTTCTCGCATGCCCGGAAAACCCGACAACCCTAACGGCCTTGTCCCTGTGGACAACCCCCACAGAAGCTGCACGCTTCCTAGGGTTGCCGTTAGTGGAACTTGACGACAACGACTGAGATACCAACCGTCCTGGGCGGGGTTGTTGTAGCCGCTACAACAACAACAACATTCCTTCCTTGCCCACCTTGGCATTAAAATCGCCAAGCACGATTTTGACATCGTGTCGGGGGCAGCGCTCATATGTACGTTCCAAGCGCTCATAGAAGAGATCCTTGGACGCCTCATCCTTCTCTTCCGTCGGGGCATGGGCGCAGATGAGCGAGATGTTGAATAATCTAGCTTTGATGCGGGTTGCGGCTAGACGTTCGTCCACCGGGGTGAACGCCAGTACTCGACGACAGAGTCTCTCTCCTACCACGAATCCAACACCGAATTTGCGCTCCTTTACGTGGCAACTGTAGTAGACGTCGCAAGGCTTCACGCTTACTTTTCCTTGCCCCGTCCATCGCATTTCTTGGATGGCGGTGATGTCAGCCTTTGTCTTCCCGAGGACATCAACCAGCCGGGCAGAGGCACCTTCCCCATTAAGGGTCCGGATATTCCAGGTGCATACCCTTAAATCATAGTCCTTAATACGTTTGCCGTGGTCGTCATCAGAAAAAGGGGGTCTTATCCGAGGCTGTTTTTTCTTTTTCATTGGGCGGGGTTTTAACGTGGCGGGACCCAAACCCAGCACACGTGAAGTTTTACGCCTTCTCTTTTTAGCTCGCTCCCAAACGGGTGCTTGGTTGCTACCCAGAGGATACGTGGATATAAATATCCGGACGTTGTGAGCTGCGATTTGAACCGTACGCACAAGAATCGCTTCTGGCCACTCCCAGGTGAATGGCAGTCAAATGTTTTCCTCTTCTTCGCACGGAACCATCCAAGCTCGCCTCAACTTCCCTTAATTTAAAAGGTTGAATTTCAACCGCTGGGCGAACACTAGTTTTCTTGAAGCTATGCAAAATTTTCGATAAATCAGTGAATAGCTTAGAAGTTTTTTGCATATGTAGATGATAGACATATGCAAAAGCTTTGCTAATATGAAAAGAAATTTAAGATTGGTCATTTATATCCAAAGAAAATTTCAATTCATATACAAAAGCCGCTGGTAGACAATTATTTTATTTGTATAATCTCATGAAATGATGAAGAGGGGCTAGATCTCGAGTTGCAGACACTTCCTCGTGGTGAGTTATGGATAGTTTCAGAAAGAAATTTGCTGACAGCTGAAAAATCTTCACATTTGGAAGGTTTTTTTTTTACGAGTTTTCTGGGGACCGCTTCAAGCGCATAATGGACCGTTAAGACGTACACGCTGCATTTTGGCTCTGCGCGAGATTTTGTTCTAACCGAAATGTCACAGTTTTTTCGCCCGAACAACATGGAAAAAGGGGGGTTTCGCTCCACCTTAATGTACATACCTACATATAAGTATTTATGTTTGCCTCTGCATGAACATAAGCTTCTATTTGAATTGAATTCATTTTCGGTAGGCTCTTTCTTGTTGATTTTCCCCGCCTCCGATGGGGACGAGTCGTTGCCGACGACAAAGGTTTCAATTCATCGAAATTCGATTTGATGCGCGAAATTGCCAATGATGCATTTGAGCGCTCGATGCGCGTAGACGAACAAGTGAGCTCTACAAGAATAACAAAAACGTATAATAAAATCATGCATTAAAGCGGCAGCAATACCAACAGCAACAGTAACAGTTGCGGCAATATTGCGGCCATAGTGGCGATAGTGTTGCATGCTTGGACAGTCGTAGATGTGATGGCGGGCACATACCCGTAGATGCCGTTGCGCGCTACGCTCAATTCGATTCGATGCGAAATGAATTAAATTGAATTGTAATTGATAGAAATTCTTGAGATTTCGTGTGTGCAGTCAGGCAACAATGGGGTGTGCGTGTGAGGAGAATAAATGGTGGGGCAGCAAAACTCTGTATGCTTGCGGCTGGACGGCGGCTAGGCTGATAGTCGATAGAAATAGTGTTACGGTGTCCATATCTGCTTTTAGGTCAAATAGTTACACACAGACAAAAATTTCATATACAGAAGGTTGTAAATATGCACATATCGATGGTGCTCTGCAATAACGACACAACTCAGAATTTCATATATTTCAGTAGAGCCAATTAACGATTTTGTGTTTCGTAATTTAGCAATAATATGTCTTGGAGCGTAATTATTCCGGATTATTTCGTCACTTGAGTGGAAGATCGACCTATATCGGCAGCCAGTTCGAAAACGTCCTATCTCAGAAAACTTTTCAAGAACGCCCTACTTCAGAATTTCATTGAAGAACGTGAAAACAAGCTTTCGTGGAAATGGTATAGAATTCTTGAAAGTCAATATTTTTCGATCGGAACACTTTGTCTTTCTTCGGGAGACTGCCGATAATAATACCCAATTGTTTATTGTACAATTTTTTAATACTAGCGATTTTTTATGGGTCCCCCTATTGCATTTTTTGAGTTGCAGTTTTTCCACCTAAATTATAAATTTTATTAGATTTTTCTACCAAAATATTTCGGAAAAATATTAAGATTTACGTGAGCTAGACCGATTTGAGAATACCCCCAAAAGTCTCATTCTTTTGATTGCGTTGATAAAAGTTTAAGCATTTTTATGCAGAAATTTTAAGCTTAAACTCTCTATCATCTGAGTTGATTTCCTAGAAAAAAAATTTAAAAACTAATATTATTAACAAAACTCGATTTTTGGGGGTATTTCAAAATAGGCCCAGCTCACATAAATCTTATTATTGTTAAATTTTATATTTCCGATGGAAAAAAGTAACGATTTATTTGTATGAAGTGCTGCTCCCTAATGCATTAGTTTTTCGGAGATTATAAATTTTACTGTCATGTGTTCTCAAAAGCATCTTTAAAATCGAAGAAGGAGTGAAGCGTGCCGATTTAATGATCGTGGGCTTTTTTTCCAGATTATGAAAATCTGGTAAATTGTGAGTTTCAAGGTCTAAGGAAATCACTTATGAAGGGATTAAGTCTTTTGCACAGAATCACTATGGATAATACCTTATAGACAATGTTAAAACGGCCTATCTCGCGTCTATTCGCGCAATCGGCAGGATCACAAAGATTCTAAACGCGCCACCGGTTTCACCATTCAAAAGCGTTTCCTCTATATCTTAAGTGCACCCTCGACACCTGTTACCAGATAGAAATTTCGAGTTGTATTCCTGCAAGTTCCCACGTATTCTCCTTTCTCCTTTTCCCTCTTGTATCTCTAAATAGTCGCATGGATGGTAATGGCAGATTTGCTTGGCATGCTGCATTATTTATTTTTAGCAGTCAGTCGACAATCTTGGAAAAGCCAGTGTTACCAGCGTGGGCGGTATTAACCATTTCTTTCACAGCGGTTTGAAGAGATTGAAAGACAGAATTGTGAGTCGAGAGCCAAATTTACCAGCTGTCCATTGTTACCGCTGCTTATCGATGGTGAACTTTCGTCGCACGTTCTTCATTACATAAACGCAAATGCGGATCTTCGCGAAAGTGTATTGACCAAGCGGATATTGGCTCCTCAAATGGAGCTCAACTTATGGAAAGCTCTGGTCAATGATGTGGATGTATTATGCGATTGGCGTGCCCGTATCGCTGATGTACAGATGTCGTGTCGATGTCCACGTCTGTAAAAGCCAAAACGCTTTTTAGTACATTAGGCATTACGGGCGCCATGAGCACAACGTCAGGAACGGCTCTTAATTCTTTGTTGGATTTTCCAACTCCGGATTTAATGATGCAAGAGGAGGAAATGAAAACGATGTGTCGACTGCACTACTTTGGATTGTGGCACGACGATCGGAGTTCCGGGAACGGAGAGTTGTTTGGTAGGTTGTCAGAGAAATACCCTTTGTTTTTGGCACCTAATGACAAATTGATACCTGGAGTCACCTTTGGAAGAAAATACGTGGTTTGTTTTCCTACAAGGGAGCAATGGAGAGATCTCGGTGACTGACAATGGTAATAGAGCTGGATGGAATCTGGACGGTAACATCAGATGCTTTACTGTTTTGGGTGCAATAGCAACGGTCTTTCAATCGGAAGTCGTTGTAATACTGCAACTGGCAGACTGGAGGCGAAGACATTAAATCATGATATGCAGTGACAGCCAAGCTGCGCTGAAGGCCTTAGAACTTCATTACAAAGTGGAGTGAGCTTGAACTTGTGTGTGTTCCAGGACGATACGGTGTTCAAGGCATCGAACTGGCTGATGTATTGGCGAACTACGGTCCTCTGGAGCATCCAATTGGACCGGATCTAATTTTAGGGCCAAAAACAGAGGGAACGGTCGGTTACATCAAGTATCTCATGAATAAAACTCATGAGAGCCATTTGGTGTGGTATTGACACCTGCAGGACAACCGAGTGTTTCCTGAAAAGGCCTGACAGGGTGGTAGCCAAGAAGAAGTGATCTACGAGCTGTGATACGACTGATTATGGTGGGGATGACATATGGTCACCATAAGTATCATCGACGAACATTTCTCTGCCGCTGGCCGTCTTTCGCCAGACTTAGATGGTACATTTTTGGTCGGATGCATTAAGAATGGACGAGAAACATTCTCTTTACCACAACAAACTTTTAAGATTCATAAAGGGGTATAAGTTTGCACAGGAGCAATGGGTTCCCACCCGGTCTATATATCCCTTCCTCTAAAACCTGTCTTTAGTTTTTAAGTACAATGGGCCTGAGTGCTTGGAAAAAGTTGTTTTTCTTGGTTTTACCGGCCACCTATTCCACATGTGTTGTTTCTTTGCCCAGAGTGTGCGAGCGGCGGCACAATAGTCATGATTGAGTTAGTCGTTGCACTTCAAAACCATCAACTCCTTCTTCTTCTTAATTGGCGCTGCCACCGCCTAAGCGATTGCGGACAAGTCCAATAAAGCACGCCAGTCGCTTCTCTTCTATGCCAACTATAGACAATTGGAAATGCCAAGTGAACCCAAGTCCTTCTCCATGTGGCCTTTTCATTGCTGAAGATGGTGGCTTCCTATTTTTATGCTACCAGCGCGAAATTTGCAATGTATATTTGTAGGGACATGGTCGAGCTAACGGAGTGGCTGTATTTTAATTCGCAGCATCTCTGTCCTTGTAAAGCTCACACAGTTTATCGTTCCATCGTCTGCGGTATTCGCTGTCGCCAACGCTCAAAGGTCCGCACATCTTCCACAAAATTTTACCTTTGAATATTCCAATGGCCACCTTATCGGGTGTTGTCAATGTCCATGCTATTGTGTTTTGCCTTGCATCAACCATTTGATACATTAATCGAATACAAAATTTTATTTGCCAGTTAATTCATTAACTAGTCCAGCAATTTTCTCGTACTGAACTTAAGCGATTATGGCAGTTTCGAACCACCACGGCACGTTTGGCGATATCTGTTTTCGAAACTTTAAAACGGAAATAATCACTCTCGCAAATGTCGCACAGCCATTAGCTTACCTTACTGATGGCGTAGTACTATGTCCGCTTCAGGAATGTGGATTTTTCATGTTAAAAAACGTAAGGTTATTGTGTGAACT
This sequence comes from Rhagoletis pomonella, assembly GCF_013731165.1. Lineage (NCBI taxonomy): Eukaryota > Metazoa > Arthropoda > Insecta > Diptera > Tephritidae > Rhagoletis > Rhagoletis pomonella. The sequence goes on from NW_023458564.1 coordinate 29,449,291, forward strand.
TTCAATTTATATAAAGAATGAATTATTAAAATTTAAGTAACGGATCAATTAAAAAAAACAACAATTTTGTTTAGAAAAAATAAAGCAGCGGTGGATAGAAATAGGTTGTATTAGTTAATGATTTCCTTGTTGGGTACATATGTACATATCGTCGTTTAAAGTACAAAACCGCGTAACTGACATTGGCTGCCAAAAATTGGATTTGCTCACACAAGCTCTTGACTCAATCCTTATCCTTTCATCCTGAAATATACAAGGCAGATATGCGATTGTTTTATAAAAGAGAGAACCAATTTGAATTTTTACACGCTAGAAAATAATTTCTACAACTTCACATACGCGGTTTTGCATTTTGCTGATACGCGGTTTTGCATTTTGTTGATACGTGGTTGTGCACTTTAAACGACGATATGAAACATTCATATTCATATCTACATACATATGCGAACAGAGGGAAGGCATTTAGCTGGATGGCGCGCCAAGGCGTATGAGTAATGTCCATCTGGGCAACAGTTAAAGACAGATTATGGCAGCTTAACTTAACTTAACGGAGCGTAGAACTTAGAGAATAAAAATTAAACAGATTTCGACGTGGCATTAAGTTACGTTAAGTTTCGGCTGTTCAATTATGAGCAACACCCATTTAACAGAATTTTTAAGAGAGAGCCGTAAGGTACGTTAGGTTGCCATAATCAGACCATTAGCGAATCGATATGTTCATATGCATACTAATAGCAATATTTCTGTGGTGCTATTTTCAAAAAAATAACGATTACGGGTATACTTTTTTGATATATTTTAATAATAATAATAGATTGGCGCTTACACATATGTTAGTGTTTGGCCGAGCTTCTCCTCCTTTGTCAGACAAAGCGGAGGGACCTACAGTTTTACGCCGACTCCGAACGGCGATTGTATTTTTATGAGAAGCTGTTTTTCATGGCAGAAATACACTCGGAGGTTTGCCATTGCCTGCCGAGGGACGACCGCTGTTAAGAAAAAACCTTTTTTCTATATTTTTTGCGATGTTGCTTTGACCAGGGCTTGAACCCAGGTGCTGCGGAATGGAAGCGCGCACTGCTTACCACTACACCACAGCGGCCGACAATATATATTATATTAGATATACTTTAGTTTACCAAAATAAATTAACTATTTGGTACTACAGCCGTTCATCGGCTTGGGACGAAACCAAAAGTCCTCGCCAATTGCTCTTCTCATTCGATAATTGGCAAAAAAATTTAAACGGGTTATTCTATTCCGATTGTGGGCATTGTTCGCCCTTGGCTGGCGCGTCGAATAGTCTTTTTGTCGGAGCATAATCTAACATGTCTTTTATTATTATTTGTTTCACTAGCTCCTTATCCTGAAAACCTCGTAGAGTTTATCTTTCCAAGCTTTTAAATATCATGAGCTCCAATTCAACAATTGAGCTTGAGGCCGTTTTTAATGAAAAACTTATTGTGGAAAAGCAACAATAATTTTAAAAATTGGTAGAAGTGATGGTAGAGCTTCTGTGAACAGCCTTTTAATCTCTGTTCAACATCATCCAAGCCTACGCACCATATCTTGAGATATTTGAAGACAACGATGTGTGTTGATCGATTGAGAGTTCTGGTTTAAATGTCCTACTGAGTCTGACTGGAATTATGCATCGCTAAATTCCGACCTAACTTTACTCGAAGACCATTTGTGGTAAGAGGTTTATTTCATCAATAGAACGGTTACCGAGATACATATATGTGGTCATAAATGGGCTGTGCCACGCTCATTTTCTAAAATTTTATCTCAAACGTATTTCTTTATAAAAAAAAATATTACAAGCATCAATTTTGAATAAATTAGCTTTAGTATTTACCGATTTATCGAAGATTTCGTATTTTTCTAAAGTACCGTTATAGGGGATGTGGGCGTGGTTATTATCCGATTTTAAAAATTTTCAGCCATTTGGTATGTTGTGCCAAGGGCAACAACTGTGCTAAGTTTAGGTGAAATTGGTGGAGCGGTTACCAAGATATAATCATGTAATCATAAGTGGGCGTGGCTACGCCCATTTCCCAAAAATTTGTAATATTTTTATTTTTCGTCTAAAAATTATTGTAAATATCAGTAAATGAATGATCTTCAGTAGTTACTAAAATATCGCAGTTTTTGTTATTCTAAAAACTACCGTTATATGGGAGGTAGGCGTGGTTATTGTCCGATTTTGCCCATCCCGTCCTACGACCGAAAGTATACGTACCAAGTTTCGTCAATATATCTCAATTTTTACTCGAGTTATCGTGTGCACAGACGGACGGACAGACAGTCACCGCTTAATCGATTTCTCTTTTCATTCTGATCATTTATGTATACATTTGCCTATATCTATCTCGATCCGTTTTGCCTGTTAACATAACGGGAAGAGGGTAGCCACCTCTTTGAAAATTCGAATTAAATAAAATTATACACAAGCTACATACCTGAAATATTAAAAAAATGGGTTTCAAACGGAAGAGTGTTAAGAAATTTTTAATTTGAAAATTTAGAGTATGCCATCAGTTTAAAAAGTTAAATTCAAATTATGTAATAGTTAAATGAGTTAATAAAAGTGTGTATGAATCATTTGTCGAACAAATGAGATTTAAGCAGATTTTAGTTTGTAAATATTTTTTTGGGAAAAGGTTGCCACCTGTTAGCTATGTAGATAATTTATATATATGAAGTATTTAAATATGAGTGCCAAACGGAAGAGTTTTATGAAAGCTTTGGTTGGAAAATATTTTTGCTAGGGTTGCCACTTATTCCAAACGTCATATCTATCTAAGTGTGTATATACAGCGACTCAAACAAAAGACCACGTGTTGAATCTTTTTAAATATTTTTTGTTGTTATTTTTTTATTATTTATCCCAATCTTTAGTGGAAGATTAAACCGGCTAAAAAATCGCACTGATATTTAATAATACTTTATGTGAAAACAATTTGTATTGAAAAACATTGTGAATATTAAAAAAAACGTGGTCACTTGTTTGAGTCACTGTATATAATAAGGGAAGGCATTTTGTATAAAGGTCGTCAGATCTGCACCATTCTTTCAAATTTCAGAAATGAGATTTCAAATTAAACAGCTTGGCTTGTAGATGTGAAATAAAGTTTTATTTCTGTAAGCTAAAACTTTTTTATTGGTACAGGGTCATTTTCAATTTGGGAAACCGAACCATGTGCGACTTCTCTTCACTCAGAAGCGACTACACAGAATTTACCACACGGATCGCTTGCATTTTTGACATTTTAATGCCATTATTACTAATATTTGGTCTTAGTTCGAAAATTTTATTGTAGTTAGGGTTTCAAAACAATTTCGGGCATACATACATGTGGTCACCGCAAGTGCATCTTATGAAGACCATCCTGTCGGTACAATTTTGTACCACTTTTTCCAGCATTGCCGGCTTTATCTCGCAAATCCGGCCGAATATTGGTTTCCAACTGGTCAGTCGTAGGTGGTTTATCACCTCCAATAAAAAGTAGTCTAATGGAGTGCAATTATACGACCTAAGTAGGTGACGACTTCACAGACCCATTTCTTGATACGACTCGGTCACCAAAAGTTCGTCCCAATAAAGTTACGGTTTCATGCGTTGTATAGCGCGGAACCGTTTAGCACTTTCGAGTTGAATAATTTCAGAGCTGGAGCGTCGCGGTCCATTAGAACAGCATGGTCAAGCCAGCGGAGCCGCTTTATAATTTGCTGCACTATGCCATTGTCGTTTCAAAGTCCATACAGCTCATCGTTCCATCATCTGCGGTACTCGCCGTCGCCGTTAGACATTCATATCGAAGTGGGGAGCCAAAAACATGCGAATTATTTGCCTGCTCAGATGGACAATTATGCGCATCGTAATGCGGGCGATGTGCTCTGTAAGTTTGCCGCATAGAACGCGATTTTTTGTAAGAAAGTATATGCCTGACGTCCGTAACTAGACAGTAACAATACACAGTTTGAAAACTTACTTCGGCAGGATTTTGGCATTATACAAAACTTTTGTCTTCCTAAGTCATAAAAATATTCAAAATCCAGATTTATTCGTTAAATTTGTGTAATTCGTTAGTGGATACGCCATTTGAAAAGATGGGATATCTCAAGGACGAAAATTTTGTATGATATCAAAACCTCTCCGTATTAGCTTTCGAACAAGGGTTTATAATTACCTACCCCTTTCTTTAGTATGAGGACTGACCCGGTCTAGTATATACTGTGACCGCTTTCGACATCAAATTGAACTCCCCGGAGAGGTCCTACCCAATTTGAATAACATAAGTAAAGAGATTACTCTACACAACCATATTCATTGTTGGGGAAACTGTTTCGTATAGGCTGAGAGCTGCTCTTCGAACTGTGAAAATCTGGTCAATGGTGGATTTTTTTACGCCAGCACTACATTGGTAAGAGCCAGAGGGTCAGGCTTTGAGCAGCTCTGTCGGTATACCTTCGGTTCCGGCGTTTTTTTCTGCTGTCCTCAGCATGTATTTGTTGAGAGCTGGGACGGGAGCTTCGTGCAGTGCATTGATCTGAGTTCTGCTTTATCAAGTGTTCTTTTCAGCTGCACAAAAGTAGCAGCTCCTGTTATGGCATACCCCTAAACCTAAAACCAACAAACCGAAAATAAATTACCATGAGGATATTCCCGAATTGTCATTGAAAACGCAAGTGAAATGGATTTTATTTTTTTATACGCCATACTTTTGAAATGTTGAACATAAAAACCTTTTAACATTCCATTTGTGTACTTAACACTTACTTCAACATAAAATTATTTATTTGCATATCCTGTGGGTTATAAAAAATGTGTGTATTAAATAGATTAGCCAGCTTAGAAACCTCGAATTGCGTTATAAAAGAGTGTAGTTGAGCGCAACAAAGAATTGTGTAAAGAAATAAAAATTTTGAAATCGAGCTGTCCCAAAGCGGCAACTGGCGCAGAATTGGTGAGCAACGAATGACGAAAGTGGTACGTCACTTTAGCTTTTTTTTGTCATTAAATTTGCTGCTATGTATGCAAATATTGTGTAAGAGTGTATGTGTGTACGGTGTACGCTTTGTATTTCACATTTGAATTTGTGAATTTGATTTGACTACATATGCTCCGCCCATTTTAGCGCAGTCGACTGATAGCTATTATTTCCTTTCTTTATTGCTTTTTTTGTTATGCATGTATGTATCTGTGTGTGTGTATGTACTCGTATTTATTAGTGTATTTTGCCTTCAATGATGACTGTTGGCCGTTGGCCGCCAATGAAGACGCACACAACCGATCCAAACCGTGGCTGCAGTGAGACCCAACTATTTATTTGCTTGTCAGCCACCCCGATCTGCCATTCCCAATGGGCCCATGCGAATTTTGCGGTTTTTGTTGATTTGTACCTGTGCCAAAAATGCCATCTTTCGAATGGCTTTTTCAAATGCGCTCAAGTGCGCTACTTCATTGCCTCGCTGTGGCATTCTTCACGCCTCTTTCTATTAGCAACATCGTCTTTTTTTTTGTTTTTTGTTTGTGTCGCATTCATTTGCCGGCAATTTTTGTTACTGTCTCTATTTTGTTTTTATGAATAATATTTACACATCAACCACACAATCATACCTTCTTGCGATAAGTAAGTATTCCCTGTAGGCCATTCTGAGATAGCCGTTCAAAATTTATTCATTGCAGTGAGAGTGATTTTGGCAAACACTAGATACAGTGTAACCCCATTAATTCGAACTTATAGTTAGAATTATAATATCGAAGTAATAGGAACTTATTTCTAAATTGAACTTCAAATTCATAGTATTATTAAGCTCAAGTACGAGTATTTATCGTACCTGGGTCCAACGGAGTATTAGTATGCAGCTCTAATCAGTTGGTACTTGTAGCCATGTACATATAGAAAACTAGTAGCTGTTTTTAATCGAGATTGAAAAACGAACGCCATTCTTCATTTCCCACACTGATTAAAGATTAGCACCGAGGGTTTTGCTTTATAAATGTAGCACAAATGAGCTTTAGTCAAAACTTTTTGCTCCCTGTGCTGTGTGTTTTTGTTAATAGCGATGTAGATGGAATTTCGATGATGCGATAAATCCAACAATTCAAATTAAAGTTGATTGCTAAATTGCCCTACATTTTTGGTCATTTAAACGTAGGGCATATATTTTTAGTCTTTCGTAAACTGTACATACAAAATTGAGACTCGAAAGGTGGGCAAAGTCATATACCTTTGAAGGCAGGATATTTATTTATGTATGTACAGGTGTGTATGTATATACGTTCGTAGATTACATTTCCATTTCTTTTTACATTTGTACAAAAAACTGAAAAAATTAAAAATATAACCAATTCAAATATAATGCAGAGAACAACTACCACTGGCATATCTTTATATTTTACTGTTCCGTTTCATTTATCTCAATAGTTGGTGTCTCCTTTTCACCGGCTAGATTTGTTTAATCTTTTCTTCAAAGGTATAGGACTATATCAACCCTTTGACTCCAAAGCCAAGCCATGCGATCCGCATTCAAATAAAGCATAGTGATCCACTTGGATAAGCTTGGATGAGTTGTGTAGACCACTTAAATGTCCAGTGTGCCGCGCCAACAATCAGAAAAAAGTTGTCGCACCCGTGAAGCCAGAAACCAAGTACACTAGTTGACAAACATGCGTTTGGCTGCATGTCAAATTTTTCACCGAATCTGGGATAACCACATTTTCAGATGCCCAGACCACGAGATTGCAAAATAGAATTATTATTTCTTCACTTTTGTTGTTAAACTCAACCCTGGAAGGTCAAAACATTCGACGAAGCATGACGTTCCTTGGATAAAGGCACAAAACTATATATATATAAACACACATTACGGAAAAATAATAATTTGAGAAAGACGGGTATGTGAGCAATATGAGCAAATTTCACAAGTTGTTACATTTTTCGACAAAACGTGTTTTTGATCGAAAACGGAGGCACACATATCTTAGAAAATACATTATCTTCAGATTAGCATAAAGAACAAGATTTCAACGCGAAACCGTATTTAAATGAAAATTTGTAAAGTATATACATAAATACATACTAAAAAAAGTAAAAATAATCACTCGTGTTCTCGTAGTTGCGTATGTAACGTATACGCCCCGTAGCACCATATACAGTCATCTAACACGATTACTTGCACCCCTTAAAAGTCCTGTTATTTAAAAGCAAGGCTGCTATGCAACCACGGTTAGATCCCAGTTTTCTACTAGAAGTAAAAGAGAGTGATGCTTTTTAACCGACTTCCAAAAAAGGAGGAGGTTATCACTTCGTCGGAATATATATTTTTTTTGTATGTATGTTACCGCATAACTTTGGACCACGTCAACCGATTTCGATAATTCTCATCATACTAATCTGGTTAAGATCCGATCAGCGGATCATGAGATATATATATATATATATATATTTTTTATATGAGAGTTGAAGTCGGTTTTTTTTTGCTAAAAATTACTTGTTATTTTAACGTTTTGGAATGCACCCTAATTAAATATTGGCGTTTAAGATTTTTACACAGTATTCCCTATGCACAGATACATTTCTTTCTTCATGTATGTATATAACAATTTTAGAATGAATTTCGAGCTTGCCAATAAAAATAGTAAAAGTGGAATTTTGGTTTCTCAAATCATAGTCATCTTTTACTTACTAGTTTTATTACACCAGATTCGTTCGTTTTGAAAAGAAGAACATTTTCATCATTTAATTTTAACATTTTGAAGTATCTAAAATTATTAACATTAAAAAAAATCGTAAAATTTCAAAAATTACAAAATAGCTGCGGAAGATAATTGTTATGAAAAGACTTTTATAATAAAAGTCTCAAAAGTTTGAGGAATTAAAAATATTTATCTCGCTGAAAAGACTTTTATTATATAAGTCTTAAAATAATAGTCATCGATGACTTAAAAAATTTTTCTCATACATAGTTATTATCAAAAGACATTTGCAATTCTTACGAAAATTTAGATGACTTTTTAAAACTCCACCATGAAATAGGTATTATTTTGGGTCTCTGTTTCTGTTAGATCGTGTTGCGTCCAGTTTCGCTTCCATGGATTTGAGGCCCGCCTGTCCGCTCCTTGCATCCGTCGCTGATCATGGCCTTAGAGATCAGAACCTACATTGGCACCATGTAAGCTTGTCACATCACACCAAATGTTTCCGTCCATTAGTCCATATGTCCGTCTATTCGTTATCCGTGCTTCATTCAGCCAATTTGATAATATCACTGATTTTGCAGATTTATTCATATATTAAATACAGCGCAATCTAGATAGATTTTTGAAGTGAAACCTCTTTAGCGGCGGTTGGTTGGGAGTAAATTGGCAAATTCAACGGAAATTGCAGACGGAAATGGTTGGGGCTGAAACAAGTGCTTATTGTGTGTATGCATATGGTATTAATTTAACAAAAATTTGCTAATAAAAGGTTAAAGAATATAAAAAGACCAATACAAGAATGAAACTAAAGGTGACTACGTACATAAATAAAGAAAAGGATAAAGGCAAAAGTAGAAATAAAAACAAAAACCAAGATGCGTAAAGATAAAGGCAAAAATGAGGACCAAGGTAATTTTAAACACTTTACTTATATATATAAGGGCAAAGGTGAAGGGGAATATGTAGATGAAGAAAATGATAAACATAAAAGTAAAGAAAAGAGGAGGATGAGGATACCGATAAAAGTAAAGAGGAAGATAGGGGAAGAAAGATTAAAATAAAGGTAATTAAAGAGGAAAGGATATAGAGAGAGACACAGAGACTCAATATGGAAACTATTTTGAGATTTTAGAGATTTTCGGGATTTTCGGCACTTATCCATAAAATAACCGATATTTTTATCGGTTTTGTTATCGATATTATCGATATAAGGGCAAAGGTGAAGGGGAATATGGAGATGAAGCAAATGATAAACATAAAGTAAAGACAAAGAGGAGGATGAGGATACCGATAAAAGTAAAGATGAAGATAGGGGAACAAAGATTAAAATAAAGGTAACTAAAGAGGAAAGGATATAGAGAGAGACACACAGACTCAATCTGGGAATTATTTTGGGATTTTAGAGATTTTCGGGATTCTCGGAACTTACCGATAAAATAATCGATATTTTTATCGGTTTTGTTATCGATATTTATCGATTTTTTATCGAAATTTTTATCGATAATGTTATCAATTTTGCTATCGATATTTTCGGAACTTATCGATATAACAAACGATATTTTTATCGGGTTTGTAATCGATATTTGTAACTATTTTGTTGGCAATATTTTTATCGATTTTGTTATTGATATTTTTATCGATTTGGTTATCGATATTTATCGATATTTATCGATTTTGTTATCGATGTTTATAAATTTTGTTATCGATATTTACCGATTTTGTTATCGACATTTATCGATTTTATTATCGATAGTTATCGATTTTGTTATCGATATTTATTGATTTTATGATCAATATCTATCGATTTTGCTATGGATATTTCTATCGATATTTTTATCGATTTAGCTATCGATATTTATCGATTTTGTTATCGATATTTATCGATTTTGTTATAGATTTTATATCGATATTTATCGATTTTGTTATCGATATTTATCGATTTTGTAATGGATATTTTTATCGATTCTGTTATCGATATTTTAATCGATTTTGTTATAGATGTTTATCGATTTTTTTGTCGATTTTGTTGTCGATTTTTTTATCGATATTTATCGACTTTGTTATCGGTATTTATCGATATTTATTGATTTTGTTATCGATATTTATGGATTTTGTTATCGATATTTATCGATTTAGTTATCGATTTTGTTATGGATATTTTTATCGATTTTGTTATGCATATTTTTCTCTAGTTTCTGATAGATTTTGCTAGCAATATTATTATCGATTTTGCTATCGAAATTTTTATTGAATTTTTCATCGCTTTTGTTATCGATATTTTAATCGGTTTGTTATCGATGTTTTATTGGAAGTTACTATTGATTTTGTTATCGAAAGAGTATGAATATGAAAATGAAGATAAAGAAAAACAGAATAACATAAATGTAATTAGAACGAACAGGGGTAGAGGTAGGGATCTAGATAGCAAAAAGACAAAAAATATAACCTTAAGCAAAAGCAGATGTATGTATGTATGTATATTGGTTATGAGACAAAATAAATATGTATGTAACGTAAGTTTCACTACGCCAGTGTGACCCAGGCGCACTTACTTTTTTTATTATTAACCCTAACGGTTGCCCTCCTCCCGCCTATCTGCATGAGCGGCGCAGTCCGCAAGACGTACGGAGCTACAGAACCAAAGTCATCAGCTGATTATTATGTCTTTATGTCAATCAATCATTTATTAAGAGAGGATAGTATTGCTTTCTTAATGCTGAAAATCGAATCTGATATATCAAAGTGTTCTGATGTGCGAGAAGGAACATTAAAGCTTAAGCCAGAAGAAACGGACTTGAAATTAAGCCTGTCAGTAATTTAGCCATAAAAATATTACCAAAGGTTTTCCTGCCAAGTGTAATAAGTTTTAAACGACTCGTATGAGGTGCAAGATTATATTGAGAATCCCAATGGAAATCTCTTAAAACAAATAGTAGGAATTGTTTTTGAATTAATTCTATCTTGTCTAAGTATATGTACATAGATGTCTAGGCTAGTTTTGCATGTTCTATGTATTCTACGTTCTATGCTATACTATTCTAACTAGGGACGTGAACCGGATGAAAAATTTGGTCGGTTCGATTCAGCGGTTCGAACCGTTTTTGCACTTTTGGATTGGTTCATCAAAGCGGTTTTTTT
>NW_023458564.1:29460236-29469427 GCF_013731165.1 Rhagoletis pomonella
ACCCCTAGGATTGTTTTGTACCAAAAAATATACCCCTGTTTTTTTTTGAGATCAAAAAATAATTTGAAAGCCACTAAAAACGTTCTAAGTTTTCCATGTGTTTCATATAAAAAAAAAAAAAAAATTGTTTCGTAGAAATGGTTAGAACTCTTGAAAATCAATATTTTTAAACTTACATTCTCTTCAGGAGACTTCCAGTAATAATACCCAATTGTTTATTTAGCCATTTTTTGAAATTAACTATTTTATGCGTCCGCCAAAAACCTAAAAAAAGCAGCTGGGGGGACACACAAAAAATAGTAAGTCTTAAAAAAACCGGGTATATTTTTTTGATGTGTAATATAATTTAAAATTAACTACTATGTTTATGTGTTTTAGTGTTTGTAAAACCCAGTTTTCTGAAGACATTCCCAACTAAAGAACTTTGTAGCTACTTTGTAAATACACAAAAATGTTAGATAGGGCCCTTCTATATTAAGATGACGATATATAAAAAGTAAAGTTGCTTAATGTTTATTATCAATAAACCCTAGTTGTCGTGGTCCGGTTGTTAAAACACGCATACCTGTGAACGTGTTCCTCTCGACGAAGGGAAGCTCATATCTAGGATAGAAAATAAAGTGTTGTCACCTTTTAAAAATTAAATTCAATAAACTTAATGAATATGGCTATCAATCGAACGGGTTTTGAAAGGGCTTTATTTTCAAACTGCGCAAGGAGGAGCGTTGAAATGTAGATCACAATATGAGTGTCAGAAATACAGGTAAAGAGCGTTAAATAAACAATTTTTAGTTTGAACATTTAAATTTTGTTTAGGTGTTTGAAGAGGAATGTCATCTCATTAAAAGGTTAAGTAAAAATTATGTAACAAGTTAAGAGAATTATAACAATCCCAGATTCAACCGAAATGATCTTAAAAAGCTTTCTTTTTCAAGCTACAAGAAGGAGGGTTGCCATCTGTTTCAAAACTTTTATTCAAATTGAATAAAGGGAATTAGGTAATTGCAATGGCTGTCATATGAGAGGGTTTTTGAGAATATTTTGAAGAGAGTTGCCACCGGTTTGGATAGTCGAATCTAATTAAACTATAGACAAGTTATATGCAATATTAAAATATGGGTGTCAAACGATATAGTGTTAGAAAATCTTTAGTTTGAACACTTAGAATATTTCTAAGGTGTTTGAAGAAGTTGAAATTTAATCCGCCCGTAAGATTTTTGGGTTGAGATTTCACGAGCATTAAGCAAGAAAAAAAAGAACCTACCTTTAAATATGCACAAACAAACCAGAATTTTTTAGAGTGTAGGTATGTTGAGTTTTAATGAAATAAATTACACCTAAATAATGTAATACACTCAGCTAAGCGGGTTTTATTTGGATACAAATAATTTTCTTGGTCAAAAAACTTGCTTGAGTATTTTCTAAAAATTTGATTCAATGTTCGATTGGGTGCGAATCTATCTATTAAGATCTTCAGTAGGCAAAGCTAGTTATTTAAATAAATGTTTGGTTAAAATGCTCTTGTAGCATGAAAAAACTTTTTTTTTTTTTATATAACCTTACATGGAATACTTCTTATGCACTGTAACTGACATTTTTTGTAGAGTTGTAGTTATTTATTTTTGAAACACACAAATGTATGTATGTATGCATGTGATATATCCATCCGTTCAGTATCTTTAGCTATCACTAAATAAGCCCGTCTTTTTAAATGCTTGTGGCATGCTTAGACCATAAGAAAAATGCAAAAACTACTATCCGTTTAACAAACGGCGAAAGAAAAATAAAACAATGCGTACAAACTACTTATTCGCGAATGTGCCCAGTTTTGTCGCTTTCCTTTTACAAAAACGGCAAAAAAACAAAAACAAAATCTGTTAGATATCACACATATGCGTTTTATTATTTATATCGAAGTCATAGAAACAAGAACGTACAAATGTACCATGCATACATAGAATGCACATACATATGTTCATATGCACACAAGTCCGTAAATACAGATTTAAGTACATATTTGCAGTCATAATACTTGCAACAGCAATTGTGAAGATCTCAGGCTTACTACTAGCTACATATACAGTGGTCGAAAAAATTATAGCCGCTCCACATTTCGACAAGTTTTAACATATTATTTTTTTGTTACTTAGTTTTGGTTATTTTTTTTTTATAAAAATGTAGTTGATTCTTTAACAAAACCCATATAAATAAAATTTCATATTAAAAAAAAAAAAAATTTCGAGCTTTTTCAATTAGATTCCGTAGAAAAATTCTGAGTATACAATTTTGTAGCCCATTGAATTCTAGTAGAATAAAGTACGAGTTTCAAGTGCCTAGAAATTGCGGTTAATTTTTATTTTATTTTTGTCCCATTTGCTTCCATATAACGAGTACACACAATTATTTTTGTGTGGAAGCGAGCCGTAACATCTTCAGCAGAAAAAAATACAAAAAATCAACGGTATTTCAAACTCGTATTTTATGCTACTAGAATTGGCTACAAAACTGCATATTCAGAATATTTCTAGGAAATCTAATTAAAATGCTCGAAATTTTGACAAAAGTTCGTTGATCTTTTTTTTTTTAATATTGCAAACACTTTTAGACTTTTATTTATACGAGGTTTGTTAAATAATAACCTTTGTTTTTGTAAAAATAACAAAAATTAAACAACAAGAAAAACTAGATGCTAAAACTTGTCAAAATGCGGTGCGCCTATCATTTTTCCGACCACTGTACATACGTATATGCACACATACATACATATATGCACACATATCGCAGATGACAATGGAGGCGGATGGATTGTGATTACTTCTCGTAATATGAGAAACTACTCCATTGTAGACATGTTCTAATGTGACAAATGTCAACAATGCATTCACATAAAATTTAAGCGCCGATTCCCAAAGAAACTAAGTACAAAAGGTGGGTAAACGAAATACTTAGATATGTACGAGTGTGTATGGATGCACATACATACATACATATCGTCACCTGAAATGCAAAAAGACGTAACTAATAAAAAATTGAAAATTCACTTTTTAATTTATATGATGCATGGATGTCATCGAATTACAACTCCCCACATAATTTTATAAAAAAAAAAACTTAAAATATTAGTCACGACTTTTTCCATTTCATTTACGATGTTGTCACGTCTTCTTGCATTTCAGGTGACGATATGTACATAGGTGTGGATACAACTCCGCGCCGCGCCGCGATTGACGTCGCCCGCCCCTCCCCTCCTTTCTCAATTATGCAGTGGGGGCATTATAACCGCTTAGAAAAAAGAAAAATATTAAAACAATAATAGTTCACTTCTGAAAATGCTTTTTAGCTGCTTGTTATTGTGTATGGTGTTATTGCATGCATCCCACCCATAGTGGAGTTTACCGGTGCCACTGCCTTATTTGAAAATTTGCCTATAAAATGTGACTATAAGGCAGCTGAATGTCAGAAAATAAAGCGAGAAAGCAGTTTTGTTACTTCATCTGTTTATTGCGACATCGTTCCCTGCAATGTTTTTAACATAAGATAAAATTCATACAAAAGCGCTATATCCAATATGACGAGCAGTTATTAAAGACGATGCTTTCCCTATATTTTGTTAGACTTTTCATAAGTAAAAATATTTTGTCAATATTACTTTCTTCATATGAATTATATCACATTTTTTGTATAATTCAAGGCCTATCAAACAGGTTTAGAGCATTTGAACAAAAACAAGATTTGCCTGTATTTTGTTGTTGCTTCTGGTATCGAAGGTGTCAAAAACTGTTCTGATTTTTTTCTTCTACATCAAAGCGTGCCATGCGAAACACGAAAAAGATAAAAAATTTAAATTGTAGAAATTAATATTGTTACAACTTCCTTTCTTAGTAAATTGGTTTGCTTCTCGAAGCATTGATCCATCCTGTGCCAGGCCCAGTTATCAGCGGTTGTGCTGCCGAGTTGGGCGAGCGTTCCAAAAGCCGTTTTTGTATGTAAAAAGGTTTCACAGGGTGTATGAATTAGCCCCCACTGAATTAACCCCCACCGGGCAAAATGACTTAAGCCCCACCAATGTCTCAGTGAATCTTTCCCCACCAAAAATGACAGAATACCCACGAAAAAAAAAATGAATTAATCCCCACGAAAATGACTTTAGCCCCACTTTCCGCCATTTTTAATTTCGTTGTAAAATTGGTGGGGCTTAAGTCATTTTGCCCGGTGGGGGTTAATTCAGTGGGGGCTAATTCATACACCCGGTTTCACATGCAAATAGATTTTAACAATTTATAATTTTTGTGTAAGAAGAAATTAAAAATATTTGACATTTTGAGAACAAATAATTTGAAAAAAATCAAATCAGCTACTATACTGATACTACCTATTCAATGTGCCTTGGTTGAATTGGATTTTTGGAATAAACAAAATTTTTTTCCTTCTGTCAGTAAACTGTTGTTTTACAAATAGTATAAATAAGCAATCGGAAATAAGGCAAAATTTGTTTCATTTCCAACCTTTTCCAACCCTCCACTTAACCCATTCCAACTAATGTTATTTCAGCTCAATTCAACTCACAAAAACTATCCTTAATTTTAGCGGTTGAATTTCAACCGCTGGGCGAACACTAGTATACATAATATTTCTTGGTTGTAAATCACTTTAAAATGGATAGTAAAATGCTTTACTTTAGACACAATCATTAATTTTAATGCAAACTTTAAATATAAAGTGAGCTTTAAAGTTACAGGTTACTTGAGGAAACGGCCCTTAGGAGGCCAGCAGAAAAAGGTAATCATCATAGCGAGATACTAAGAAATTCAGAGTTGAATAAATCCTATTCAAATATGAGTTGAGGCAGACTCTATTTTTGCATAAACTACATATACTAAACATAAATAAAATATGCTGGTAAAGTGATTTTTCAATATTCGTGATTGTTAAAAAGTTACTAAGTTAGAGGACCTGCGGACACGTATAAAGATTTGAGTCGGAAAAAAGTGTTTGTCTAGCTGTTGAAATGTTAATAAATATATTATTTATGTAGGTATAAAATAAAAAATTCTCATTTCTATATTTTTATAGTTCGAAAAAAAACATAAAAAAACATCATATATATATATGCACTACAAATTCAACTACCCAAACATTCAATTCGCTCCAAAAAAGCGTATTCCACTAAATATAAAAAAAAAAAAACAACAAAATGTTTCTCTCTGTGTGAAGCAAGTGCAGGCGGAATACAATATCAACATATCATCGCCAAAATGTCACAGGTGTCATCATCAGCTGCAGTTGCCATCTGCACACACAAATTGATTCAGCCGCAAAATACTGGGACAGATATTTATCACATAAAGCACACACAGATCCATCCAGATATGAGAAATTAATAGCTTTTCGCTTTGATCTCAGCACAAAGCAGTTGGCGCCAAGAATAATATCGTTTGGAAAAAATAAACATCAAAATAACTTTTGTTGACAACTTAAGATTTGAGCTAAAGCCGGATTTTTCGAAGTGCTACTGTCTGACTCTAATTAGTTTTCCTCGATCCAAAAGAAATGAGAGATCTGTTTTATATAACACAAACGTTTTTAAAGAAAATGCGTATCAAAGCTTTATACAAAAATAAAAACTTGCAAAAAACCTGTATAGGAGGCATTCTTTTTCATCACACTGCCTGTATTTCATGCGCTCCCTGACTAAATTTGACTATCAGTAGTGTGAAGGCTAGGGATGTTACTTTTTCAGCTTTTTCTGATCTCGCGATTTTCGGGATGCCATAGGCACAATCCCGGCATCCCGGGATTGGTCCAGGTATTTAGATATTTATTACTTTTCAACAACTTAAATAGAAAAAAATGCTTCTATATTGTTTAAGAAGCTCTCCTACAATAAAATAAATAAATCTACTTTTTTATTTAAGGTGGCGTTTTTATTTTTTCTCTCTGACATCAGGATTTATTTTAAATCACTTTGTAATTTCAAAGATATGATTAATTGCAATGCAAGAGGAAATTTCTTTAGAATTTAAAAAATTTAAATTTTTTGGATTCACAAGGACGAATAGATAATTTTTTAAGCTGATAAAGTTAGAAGGACGAAATTCGAGTTATCGAGTTTATATAAGTCCTTATCATATAATTTTTTCCAAAACAAATGAAGGGGTTATAATCAAAAGAATCTAAGTAGATATGAAATTTTTCTGAGATAATGAAGGTTAAAGTTGATTACTTATTGTAAATTCTGGGTAAATGCATTTGAAATGATTCTCGCCGAAATGAATGCAGGTTAGTTAACTAATTCAAAGAATGTTTACTCTTTGTCACCAAATAAACACTATATTTAACTATACAAATATGAGTATAACTTATATTAAAAAAAAATGTCACTGAGACCCTTATGATTCTAACCCCTTAAAAAATTGTGAAATTTCAATGATAAAATTTTAAAAGGCCATTTTCAATACTTACCAGTCCTTCGGCACCAAAAACTTGAATCTGCTTAAATTCTACGGGATTTCCATTTTAATTTGATATACATACTTCTTCTCTAATTATTTAAATAATTTTTAAATTTTAAATTACTGACGTCAGAGTGAAAAACTAAAAACGCAATTTTACTATATTTGGACCATGGTTTCGCCAATATATTGATATTTTTGTTTTAAATTGACTATCGCGCGGTGTTATATGAATAATGAGCTAGACATTTGAAAAAAATATTAATGATTAAATAAAAAAATATATAGCAATACTGCTCAAGAAAAGGAGTTTCTATTTTTGCCATCAGTGCAAATTGCAAATACGGAAAATCCCGGGATTATTTGCCAAGAATCCCGGGATTTTTGGGACCTTAAAAAGGCCGGGATCCCGGGACTAACATTCCTAGTCAAGGACTTGTTTGCAGCTGGGCTATCAGATTAGCTCCCTTATTGATGTCGCACGAATGAGATCAGAACAACTCATACCAATGAGGGCAGCTCGTTGTTCACGATCTAGCTACCTAACTAGAGTAGCTCTTTCCAGCAAACGTGACCGGACGAGATCCACATAAAACATACTTCTTAATCGTGTCGGAAAGCTGAAGGCGAATACTTCAAATCGTGGGAAAATTTGCGCAATTTGAATAAGGTTAGATCTGTTTTGCCAGGAATGCACCGCGAGGCCGCTATTAGCAGCTCAGTATATCTACTACTATACTATATATACTGAGATTAGCAGCTTGATTACAAAGCAATTTCGAAGGCATTGACCAAAAAGCCATAGATCCAAAGCACATTCACAGCGGTACATGAATTGTCATTTACGTTTATGTTAAATTTTGTTTACCTTTTTCGACATTTTAGAGTAGAAAATGATGAACAGCAAAATACACGTAACTTGTTTTTCCATGGCGATAAATATCACCTGTTTAATGAGTTTTGCATATATCTTTCTACTGTTGGTTGGACAGTTACTATGTCATTTCTTGAACATGATGAACTGATGAACTGGTTTCGAGTCGAATCGAAAAAAATTTAAATTTACAAAACGGACTTAATAACTAATGCGGTGATATCAAAATCAAATTTGATTTGAGCTACGTTCGATATCGAATTCTGCTATTGGGGCTCTGGTAGTTAGCTATAGGTACTGTTAAAATCAGTTTTATAGGGACGGCCGCTGTGGTATAGCGGTTAGCAGTGAGCGCTACAACTCCGCTGGATTTTGTTCGAGCCCAGTTTCCGACCACCATCAAAGAAATTAGGAGCCGGGAACTATGGGACTGATGATAATGGAGTTGACTGGCAATAGAGGGATCAACCGGGTAAACGCAGTAAGTACACACCGGCAGGGAACCTCAGACTGGTTGGCATCAGGTTGAAGTAGGCTCTGTCTGGAGAATAATCTCCTCTAAAGTTAAATAACTCTAAGTTCAAGGCAGACAAGAACATGGTAGTTGAGGCGATTTTCTTACAGATAAAATTCTTTTATTTTATGACTGATTTAAATTACATAATCAGAAAGTTTACTTTATTGAAATTATACCTTAATTCAAGAAATTGTACCTAATGTATCTTTAACTGAAATAGGACCATAAAAGATACAAATGTACCAAACAAATTTACGCTCGGTTAGTCCAAAAAATCTTCATAATTATCATCATGATAAAAATATAGTAAGGTAGAACCGCTGAGAGTCACTTTTAAGATTCTTGACGTTTCCAAACAATTTAATTTTAAAATTTACTCACAAACTCACACACACATTTTCATTTTCAATCTCAAGCAACAACAATTTCGAACAATTTAAATTTTTTATTTTCACTTTTATATGATTTTAAAATGTTGGCAAACTTCAAAAAAAAATCATGGCCGACAAATTGAGAGAACGGTTATACCTTGCTATGTTTTTATCATGATTATCATAATTTTCTTGTCTGTTGTTCAACTCTTTCATGCCCGAAGTTTCCTATAGGCAACATTTTCACTTTAGTTTGTAAATATTATTGTTTTAAATATTTATTTTAACACAAATTTTGTCCGGGTTCATTTAGCAGTTCTACTGGACAGATTTTGGAACCAAAAGCGCCATTGGAAAGTTTTTATTCTGTAAGCGAAGAGAGTTTTCGAATTTAGTTTTTCTTCGTTTTTTGGTTTTGACCACGAAGACGAATACGAAGACGATGAACACGAAGACTAATTCCTCGACGAATACGAAGAAATTTGAAGGCAAGTACGACGACGAATATGAATACGAATACAAAAAATGAATGTGGACACGAAAACGAACACGAAGATGACAATGAATACGAATACGGAGATGAAAACGAAAGTAAATACCAGGGCGTATACCATGATTCAATAATACAAGGTTCGATAAACTGACAGTTGTCTCTCTCGCACCGCTGCCTTAGCAGTGGCACCGTGTTGCTTCTTTGCAAATTTACATGGAAACAGTGTAGCTTTGTTGTGAAATAAAAGTATAAGCTTTTGTGCAATATGTTTATTTGTACATGCATATTAAGCATATTTAACTGATGAAATTAGCATTGGATGTTTACATCAATCTCATAGTGGTCTTATTTTAATTTTGAGTCATTTTGCAGTTTTTATGCGGCTAAAGAGCATATAAATTACGTAATTCACGTAGATATATCAATATTACGTTCAACATTTCGTTTAAAATGCCAGATTTCCTGCAAATACATTAGAATTTAC
>NW_023458564.1:29469437-29555531 GCF_013731165.1 Rhagoletis pomonella
GCAAACTTCAAAAAAAAATCATGGCCGACAAATTGAGAGAACGGTTAAACCTTGCTATGTTTTTATCATGGTTTTATATATACGTTGGTTAAAAATTTCTACTTATTTATACTTTCTTCCTTCTCTACATCATACAAACTTCGACTAAAGTTGTTTTACATTGCAAGTTTGGCGATCCCGATTTCCTATAGAAATGGTTTTGTCTTTTTTTACCTCACACCTTTTCTACCGGAGCATGAGAACTCAAAAAAAAATTTAAATATATGCGAGATTTGGGAACAAATTAAATTAATTAAAAACGAATTGAATGGCCCGATGTTTGCAAGCTTTTTCAAAATAGCTCAAGTTATATTGTCTATTCCACATTCCTCCGCCAATGTTGAACGTGTCTTATCTGTTCAGAGTCAGATAAAAACTAAACGTAGTAATAGAAAACAAGTAAAAACTCTCAGTTCTTTAATAAAGGTAAAAGTTTATGTTATATCTTCTCAAAGTTTTTGTGATGAAATAAAAATACATAAATACATACAGTCTTTAAACCAAAATGTGATTTAAGATCTCACAGAAAGTGAAACGCTTAACAATATTTTTCTCTACTTTTAATACATATGTATATAGTGGTGGAAAAATAAATAGGCACGAAATTTTTTTTAATTCGCCTATTTTTCTTTCGTTAATTTAATATTTATTATTTTTTTATGAAATCTTACAAAAACCATATAAATTCATATTTCAAACTTTGTACAAAAATTATAAAAGTTCTGCAAAATTAATTGATGCAAAAATTTTTGTTAGATAATGACCTATACTTTTATAAAAAATAGTAAATATTAAATAAATAAAAAAAAATATGAAAACTTTGTTAAAATGCGTTTTATTTTTCCACCACTGTATGTATATTTTTACAAGATGTTTATTTAAAAGGCGTTAAATAAATGTATATTTGGTTTGAACATTCATGGTTTCTGTGAAGTGTTTAGAATTTTTTGTCGGTACATTTTTTATTTGATTTGGTAAATTTTTTTTTGCTGACGTTTGATACAGTTTCGAAAAAATCATTAATCATCCCTGGTTGAGACATTTTTCGGCCCTTGAAATAGTTTTTACAAAAACATAGTTTATAGTAAGGTTAACAAATTATGTGCAAAAAAAAAACAAAGTAATTTTTTACTTTCAAAGCAGGAACTTTTCCGGTTAGCAGCTTTGTCCGTTCCAGGTTAATTGGCGTGCTAAGTGTGAACAAACTTGAATAACAGTCGAATTTCGGCAGTAACTGGCACTTCTAGTTTTAAAATAAAATTGCATCTAATTTGTGCTAGAAAATTTTAAAATATTTATAAGCTAAATTTCATAATGGTCAAAACAAAGACAAAGAAGTTTAAAATTTTTACCAGTCCATATCTAGAGCTCTGAAAAAAAAATAAATAAATATATGCCATACAAAATCAATTCGGGCCTGAAAGAATTAATGTGTTTGTCGCTAGACTATTATTAAAAGTATCCGGGAGGAAGGAGGATGTGGGATCGAGGTATAGTGACAAAGTATTTAACTTAATATAGTAAATAAATTTGTTTCGGTCAATAAAGATTTTAACTCTTGTGTGGTTACGGTAGAAAGAATTAATCGGACTCTAATAACTTAAGAACGCAAATAAAAACCAAAACTCAAAAAAATTTTCTAACTAAAAATACGATTCTAAAAAAATATGAACTGTGTAATCAGGAGAAGGAGAATTTTTTGTTTTGTTATTTTCGAAAAATCTAGTTCACCATTTATTAATTCCTGCCGTTCAGTGGCGAACCTCCAAATCATGTTAATGATTATGAATCACAAATACAACCGACAATGAACCAAATGAATTTGATGGCCGTTGATTAGTTGGTCGTTGATAGTGTGACGGGCTGGCAAGGCGACCCTAATCGTACAATCGAAGTAGCGTAAATTTGATATGTATGTCCTACAAAAAAAATATATAAAGCAACAACAATGAATGTTGAAAAGAGAACCAATTACTAGAGGAGGCGATGCAAC
Source organism: Rhagoletis pomonella (assembly GCF_013731165.1). Classification (NCBI taxonomy): domain Eukaryota; kingdom Metazoa; phylum Arthropoda; class Insecta; order Diptera; family Tephritidae; genus Rhagoletis; species Rhagoletis pomonella. The sequence goes on from NW_023458564.1 coordinate 29,471,470, forward strand.
TGGAATGCAAGTAGACAGACGACAGTGGTCGGTCATTCTGCAACGGTTCAAGGGAAAACAAATGAATGCAGTACGGCGAATGCACACAAACACATGTGCATATGCATGTGTTAATACATATGTATGTATGTAATTCGCACGTATGTTTCTACTCACAGATGTACTTTTTTTTTTGCTTTTTCCTACGTACAGATCCACCTGCGCGATTCGAATAAAACATTTCATTGCGAATAGATCAACCGGCGGCCACTCCCCGCCCTCTGTGGGTCTATTTTCAGAGCGAAGTAGTGTACACCAATTTACAACGAATAATCGGGGCTGACTTTGACATGCTTAAACAGCAGCATTGTTTGCGACAAATCGGCCAGCAATGACCGATCTACATATGTACGTTGGGTTTACATTGCTATGTACATATGTACATATGCATAAATGTAGGAGTCGAATTCTACATCAGGCCAATCACGCGTACATGCACACACATTTGCACTATGCGCTTACATGTAGCGTTGATGCACTTTTGTTACTACGTATGTTCATACTTATACGAAAGCTGCATGCAACGCGTCACTTGCTGCACATAGTCGTGGCACTATCGAGGGTCAGAACTACGGCAAGACGAAAGCGTTGTGAATGACGTGAAAAATCGGCGTAAATTGCGTAGTAGATATTTTATGTATCGCTCATTTGATGGAAGAACTTCAAAAATCTTCCTCTTTTAAGAGGAATGCAATCACAAAGCAGATGGACGTTTCAGAAACGAACATCTATTTAGAGGTCCGACCATTTTAAAAAGAAGGGCAATTCTTAAAGCTATTTGAAAATCGGAGTAGATCGTGAGTAAACCGAAAATTGTAGCAAACCTACTACGATCGTAGTAAAGTTCTAACTCTGGCATTATCGCTCACTTGGTTCTTCGTTAACTTTTGTGTTCACTTCGCCAGTCGGCGGTCTAAATGTTTATTTAAGCGACGAGTGCAAACAAAAAAAAAAATTAAAAATGTGTAAAAATACGCAAATTCGCGAATTCTAAATAGACGATAGAAACAAAGAGACAGCATGTGTCGGTAGGAGGCAAGGTCACATCACAAATTTAAATGAACTTACTTATAAAGAGGTGATAGGGAGAACTTTCTGAGTGCAAAAAAAAAATTATTTGTTGTTTGTTTGATGTTACTATGAATTCACCAAAAGGTAGATTCTGTCATGGAGGGAGAAATATGGCCAGATTAAAAAAGAATGCATTGCACTAATAAAAAAGTATGAAATCATTCCATCTAAGCCGAACTACCTGCTTGAGCCTTCTTAGGAATTAATAACACAACAAAAATCCACGTATTTGTGAGTTGGAACATATGGAAGGTGGATGCTAAGAATTATGTCTTTCTTAAGAAAATATAATTTTTTGAAAGGTTTTTTAATTAAGTAAAATCTGAAAATTTTTCGGATCGCTGTCAGTTAATTTTGTCCAGTCATAGTACGTAAAATTTGATGTGCAGAACTCAGCAGGCTGGCGAGATTGTCGCCATCATATCTAAAAGCAAGATTGGCCAATTTGTTTTTTTTTTCCCCCGCCTAGGCGAACAGCCGTTTTACTGTAAAATTTGTTCCTATTTCATAATGTTTGTAAGAAATAATAATGCAATATTAGTCAAGGGAACATCACTGAAAATGAGGCAGTGAGTATTGTCAAAATCTACAGTTAGGCGATCTGCTGATATCACTTGAATATAAGCGATTCCACCATGTGCATAAGCGCAATCGAATTCAGTGTTTGTGTGTGACCCGTGATCACCCTGCACAAGAGCATTTGCCTTATAAACTCTACCTGAGAGTTGTCCACCTCTAGTCCTCTCAAGGCCTGTATTATGGCCTCTGAATTTAAATTGTTAAAAGCTCCCTCAATGTCTAGAAAGGCTACAAGACATAGTACTTGTAACTGAAGGACTTTTCAATAAAACTGACCAGGCTATGCAGCGCGTTTCCGTGGAATTTCCCTTCAGATAGGTATGTTGACTGTTAGACAGTGTTTTAAAGTCAAATGAACGATTTTTTTCAGTCTCACCCCCGCACCTCAATCAGTAATACCTCGGTAACAGATATCACTATAAATTTGGTGACCGCTTGGAGTCGGTTACGTCGTGTCCCGAACGGGGCAAAGTACAGAATTCTTCTATAGAGATTAAAAAATTAAAATTATTATTTTTTCATCTAATACCTAAAATCGATACCACTAAAGTCGAGGATACCACATATAAATTTTGGTCCCGATGGGAGTCGGTTAAGATGTCTTCATAGGATAATCTGAACTTTGACCCATGTGTGCCACGCCTTAACCGACTTCAATCGGGCCCAAATATTATATGTTATATGTTCGACTATGCTGGTATCGATTTTGGTTAGTAGATGGAAAAAAATTTAATTTTAATTTTTTGAGTCGCAGAGGAATCTGAGCTGTGCGACACAGCTTCACCGTCTCCAATCGGGACCAAAATTTATATGTGATATCTTCGACTATAGTAGCATCGAAAAAGGGGTTGAGGCTTAGGAAATCTGATGTAAAAATCGGCTTTCTACTTTTAAGGACCACCCTAATGTACATATGTATGTACGACCATCATCCGTATATTTTTTTGGGTATCTATAGTTTCTTGGGTCAAATCGATTGAATAATAATTAACGATTCAAACTATCAACTCCAGTTGTCTGAGCATATCTGCTTACTCAATCATCCAATTAAATACCCATCCAAAGATGCACAGATGCATATGTATACTACTACTAGCATCCAGAAACTCTCGCCTTCAATCATCCAAATATTCACTTTTTCATTGAATATCACATTGGCAGCTGCTTTAGTTTATAGCATATGTATGTATGTATTTGTTAGTGCATTGATATGTACGAACGATTATGAAGATGTTAGTGCATAAATATGTTGTATGTAAATCTATGAATTCGAAATTTTTCTCTGCCACGCGAAAATTTTTCTCTTTTTCAAAATGTTCGTTCCTCAGTGTTTTTACAGTGCATCAACGTAAAACGCTTGTGGTAGATCTTTTACAATTTTTTTTAAATAAGTGTGGAGGAATAAATGCCCGTCAGCACTTTCTGGTGTGTAGAAAAATTCATCATTTGAAATTTGTCTTTTTTATAACTTTACTAGTTTCCGCTTTGTTTAGCAACTTTGTATAGTTTTAGTACTCTGTTTAAAGGCGTAAAATTAATTGTCAAATAATTGAAACGTCAAGAATTGAAGTGTAAGATAACATACAGTGACTCAAAACATGTTCACGTGTTGATTATTTTTAAATATAAAAATTTTTTTCAAGAGAATTGGTATTTCTCTATAAAATTATTGTTCAATCTTTAACCAAAACCACGCAAATGAAAGTTTCAAACTTTATGTAGAATTAATGAAAATTCACAAATTTTTTCTCAAAGTTTCAAACATATTATAGAAAATAAGGAGATTCATGAAACGTTGCAAAGCTGTTGCAAATGTCAAATGTGTTGCCAAAAGATCAACCTTGCGAAACAGCTGATTACTTTTGTATGAACATTTTCTTGCGTCACTGCCATATTATTTTCTTACCCAAAAGCCCCAGAGAGGTGCTTTGATGGTATAATTGAAATCAATTTTAATTGTTTTAAAACTGCTCTGAGATGACCACCTTCAATAAAAAAAACGCTTAAAATCGCTAAGCCGGGTAAACTGAGAAATTACTTGGTTTCGTAAATTCCCCAGCCGACTGCCGAACAGTGTTCTTATTATTATACATACTTCAAGAAAAAGTATATCAATTATGGCTGCTTCGAAATATTATTGTAAAAACTCTTCTTTTTCACTTATGCGAAGCTTTTTGAAAAAATGACATATGCAATTCGCAGTTGCGAAAAAATTTTTTCGGCAATGTTGCCATTTCGCCAAAAATGCCACTTTGCGACGATGCATGAGTCGCATTAATTAAATTATTATTTATTTCATAAGAAATTTCATGTTTATCTGGAAAAATGTGTGAAAATCTGTAAAAAAGGCAACGCGATTTTTAGCCGATATGGGCTATAAAACTGCATACTCGAAAATGTTCTTTAGATTTAAAATCTTGAAATATTTTTGAAAATTGGTTGAACTTTCCGAAATTTTTGATAAGGTTTGAAATCTTTATTTATACGGTTTTGGTTAAAGTTTGAACTATATTTTTAAAGAAAAATAATAAAATCTTACTTGAAAATCATTGTGCAAATTTAAACAAAAGCAACACTCTTGCCTGAGTCACTGTAATTGTTTTCCTTTTTTTCAAATTCGCACAGTCCAACATTATTAAAATGTTTACAATTTATTAGCTGACATAACATAATTTAAATTTGGGTTCATGTGTTAAGCAGCATTTTCACCTCATGAACAGAGTACAACTTTTTCGTGAGTTGAGTATTTCACGGCAGGAAATGTTAATGGAGTTTTACAGCTTTTCACGTGAAATGGGAACAGTGTGCTCTGCTTATAACGAGAAAACAATTACTTTCTTTAATGAAAATAAGGAATCTATGTAATTTCTGATGACAGCTTTATCGTTTTGATTGCACTCTAAGAAATTACTTCTGATATGTTTTTAGTTAATATTAATTTTTATCCAATGCTAAAGAACTTATTACAACATTTTATAACTGTTTTTTTTTCACATTTAAAGCTTTTTGAGTTATGACTCTCTTCCAACAAAAGATACCCAAAGAAGTAATTTTTAAACAAAAAACCAAACCAACTTCAATTCTCATATAAAAATTTGAGATTATCGTTAATCTCTTCATGATTCAATGACCGGATTTAAACCAAATTAGAACGGGGCCACCTGTAAGGTTACACCTTTCCTTTAAAAAAAGAATTATAACAATCGGTTAAACTGGTCCAAAGGTATGCGGTAACATACATAATAACAAGTAAAGAAGTATAAGTTCGGGCGAAACCGAATTTTACATACTACATACCTAAAAGTCTATAACGGTCTTATTTATTGTTGAGAGATTGTTGCAAGTATTAACTTGGAGTAAATGAACGTCCTCAGTTTTTGAAATATCGGAGTTTTCGTATATCCGAAAATTACCGTTATACGGGAAGCCGGTACAATTTTTGTTCGATTTGAATAATATTCAACGAATTAATTTTACGTACCGAGGTTATTAAATGCACTCAGTTTGGTAGAAATTGATAAATCGGTACCCGAGATACACATTTGTGGTCATAAGTGGGCGGCGCCACGCCCATTATCCAAAAATTTATAATATTCTAATTTTTTGATAAGTCGTTATTGTAATCGTCGATTTTAAGTGAATTATCTTCAGTTGTTACTGATTTATCGCAGTTTTCGTATTTCTGTAAAATTCCGTTATATGGCAGGTGGGTGTGGTTATTGCCCGATTTCAAAGAGTTTCAACAGATTTCTTAGCTAGACCCTACCCAAGCCTCGTACAGAGTTTGGATCATAAATGAGCGGGTTCGCGCCCCTTTTCCAAAAATTTCATAATAATATTAGTTTTCACCGAAATTCTACTCCACGTATTAATTTTCAGCAATTTGGATCCAATATTTACGGAAATATCATAGATTTTGCATTTTTTGAAAATACCGTTATATGAGAAGTCCGATTTCGCCCATTTTCAATAGCATCCTACCTTGGATAAAGGGAAACCTATATACTAAATTTCGTTGAGATATCTCAACTTTTGCTCGAGTTATCGTGTACAAGGGTGGACATGGCTTAATCGACTCCGCTTTTCATTCTGATTCTAACGTAGCACCCTAATATTAGTAAATTGAAGCTGACCGGAAATCCTTAAAATTTTGCTGACGATGTATTTCGATTCGAAGGCAAAAATTTTATTTTTCGAAATTGCCTGGCAAAAGTGCTTTGAGACAGGGGTTTACGGCGAACATTTATTTTAGTTTGCCTCTAAGGTCGTTCGGTCTAATGTATGTACATTAGAGTGGTCCGAAATTTCATGTAAAATAGTAAACTCGCAATTTTAATTCCGAAAAAATATACCTATTCCGGAGATTCCCAATAATAATACTCAATTTTTTCTTTAACCATTTTTCACGGTAACTATATTTCATAGGTCCGACAACACCCCAGAAAATGCAATGGGTGACTAATAAAAAGTCCTTAATATTAAAAAAATGTTTAAGAAAACAATTGGGCATTAATATTGGAAGTCTCCTGAAGAGAACGACAGTTTTCCAATCGGAAAATATTGATTTTCACGAATTTTATACCATTTCTACAAAAAATTGTTTTTTCTCCATATAAGATACATGGAAAACTTTGAGCGCTTTGAGCACTCCTTAAATATTTTATGATTTCAAAATAAAAAAATAGGCGTATATTTTTTTCGGTATGGAACAATCTTAGGGGGTGCCGGCATTAAAATTCCGACTTTATTTTTTGGACCACTCTAATGTACATGCAGTATATGGTTATCATACATCTAAGCGTCACGAAAGAGAAAATCAACTGAATTCACGACACTCATGAATGATTAATTGATTTCGATATACATATGTAAATCTTACCGTTTTGTATGCTTTTTTATTCAAATTTGCTTTAAGTGTTTGCAGCACAAATTCTTTTCAAAGTATCTTATAATAGTTTTGAGAATTTTTTTTTCAACGAACGAAAATAGCAGGCCTTGAAATTATGTATGTAAAAAGAAGAGGACAAGAGGCGGTTTGTTATAAATTAGAATATTCTCCGATTGTGGAATATGATTTATTCATGGCTCAAAAGACCTGTGTTTTTGTAGGTATTCAGTAAAACAGTCTCATCTCAAGTCACTGAATTTAATACTTAAAATTACTGACTCTTTTTGTGGCTTGAGACGATTTGGGTGTTCAATATAAGAAAGCCACAAAAAGCTCACCAAAACGGTCCGGTGAAAACAAACATAGGCCGACAGCTGCTAGCAAGCTCCAAACATTAGCGTGATATTCGAGAGATCCGAGGTTCGAATCCTCGGGCAGCGGAATTTTTTCTAATTGTTAACTTCTTATACATTTTTTGCAATCTAATTTTATTTATTATTATTATTATTAATGTTTAGTTTTTATTGTTTTAGGAATTGAAGTTTTTTATTTCATTTTATTTTTCACCGACTTCAAAAAAAGAGGTTATCAATTTGTCGGAATATTTTGTTTTAATGTATATTACCGCATCGGAAAGGTGTTACCTCACAGTTGCTCCCATACTAATTTGGCTTAGATCCGATAATTGGATCATGAAAAAATGAACGGTAGTCCGAAATTTTTATATGAGAATTGATGTCGGGTTTGTTTTTTGCTTAAAAATTACTTGTTGTAATACACATTAAAGTATTTAGGTTTATTTCCCAACGAAATTGTTGTTATACAAATATTTCCTCGCTTCATTTTCGGGGTTTTTTACAGTAAAATAAGAAGCAATTATCTTTTCCTAATCAGAACCCGAGACTTTTTTTGCGAGTAGAGATGTGAGACTGCTTACTGCATACCAAATAATATCAAAATCGATGTTTACCCCGAAAAGCTTGTATAAGTGATCGAGACTTCTTACGGAATACCGGCATTATTCTGAGCAAAAATACTAATTTTTCAGCAACACACACCTCAACTGATGGAAACTTATTTACAGTCTTCCTACATACGTACTACATCCCTCAGTTGCCTTCGAAGAGATGGAATTACACTTCTGATGATTGCATATTTGGTGGCCAAAGTAAAGTTCGATAAACTACATATATATAACTATATCTACCGTTTTCGTGGGATTTCTTTAATTTAATGTTGGAGAAAATTAAGAGCCGCAGACCCGAACCGCTCAGAAACAATTTTTTTACAAGAGTGTATAATTGCTGGCGTATGCTGATGACATCAACTTCATCGGTAATAAGAACCGCGAAGTCTGTTCTGCCTTTTCTTAGTTGGATACGGAAGCAAAGCGATTGGTTCTGATCATGTGTTGTTGACAGTTACCAGTTTAAGAGAGTAGACGACTTCCTTTATTTAGGAACCAGTATTAACACCGTTAATAATGTCAGCATGGAAGTCCAACGCAGAATCACTCTTGCCAACAAATCCTACTTTGGACTGATTAGGAAATTGAGAAGTAAAGTCCTCTCTCGACGTACGAAAAACATACTTTATAAGTCACTCACCATGCCTGTGTTGGTATATGGCACAGAAGCATGGACAATGACAAAATCCGATGAGACGGCTCTTGAAGTATTCGAGAGTAAGATTTGCAGAGGATTTACGGCCCTTTACACTTTGGCGACAGCGAGTACCGCAGACCATGATAAGAACATTATGTTTTTATCATGCCGCAGACTGTGGAATGATGAGCTGTATGAGCTTCACAACGATATAGACGTAGTGTAGCGAATTAAAAAAACAGTTCAAAGTATTCAACACGGAACCGCTGGTGGTAGTAGAGGAAGAGGGAGGCCCCCACTGCGATGGAAAGATCAGGTGGAGAAGGACTTGGCTTCACTTGGCGTTCCCAATTTGCGTCAGTTGGCACAGAAGAGAAACGACTGGCGTGCTTTGCTGAACTCGGCCAAAATCGCTTAGGCGGTTACAGCGCCAAATAAGAAGAAGAAATAATTTGTCTACCACTTGTCTAATCTGATGATGATATGCTCTGTAAAAGCACGCTGCTGATGGAACTATTTTTTCCAGAAGAAAATGAGCTTTAACCAACGCTAGACCACTTACCGTTAATGTACCGATCTCTTTTCAGTGCCGTCACAATATGACGCAAACGAATATAACGCAAATTTCTCCTCGTCTCTGTCCTTGGCCGGCCCAACGATTGTGCTAACGAGTCTTAGAAAAATCTCTTTGGATTCCACAAAGGTAAGAGGCGATTGATGAAGAGTTTTGCTTTTGACCCCCCCTGACAAACGGGTCTATGAAATGCTACTAAAAAGAAGAGGATTTCTTCAAAATTTGTTTAGCTACGTTCGAAATATACCTAAAAATGGAGTGTTGGTACCGAATATACTTTCAAATTTGAAAAGTGCGGAAAAAGTATAATTGCACCAACATTTCCATCACTGCTGCCACAGAGCAGCTTCCAACATGGCTATCAGACGCGAATGCCTCTCGATGTTCACTACGGATGCTGGTGTTTAGTAAGATCGTTTCCGCATGAATGACGGCTACAACCTTGTTGTACAGCTTGAGCTATCGGGAAAAGTTGAGGACTAGTTTTCAAATCAGAAAAATGCTCGGATAAAAACCAGCTCTCGTAAGCTTCTAGGTATTCTTGTATATTCGAAGTAAGGAGCATAACGTCTGTCTGTTACGGAGATTCTTAAACTTGTGTATCTAGCAATTAAATCAAAGAGTAGTATTTCTAAACAAATATTGATAGATGTAGTTTTAGTTTTAGGATATATTTTAGGCTATTGCGCTCAGGCATTTCTTCAATGTTCTTACAAAAGTAATTTTTTTCTTTTTTATAGATTTTTTAGGCATACCTGTAGAACTGACATGAGCTAATTCTTTTACTCAGTTTGAAGAACTTATTGATATTACATCTCAGGATGGAGAACTCCAAGTTCTCTAATTACAAGCTCTTTGTAAACCTATGACAGGCTCCAGCGCTCTCTAAATCAGTGTCGCAGAACTCTGAGTAACTTTATTCCAAAGTGCATAAATATTTATTTCAAGCGGTAGAATTGAATAAGACGTATTACTCAGATTCACTCTTGCTCCAGCTTTGACTTTGCCATTCAACTTTTAGCTCTCTAATGTGGCATGTGTTTTTTTTCTTAGTTTGTTTTAACAGTTGTCGCATTTTTTCCGGCTAGCGTTTTTGCTGGCTCGTGCGAATTGTTTTGTACGTAATTGTTACTGCTGCTTTGTTGAATTTTTCTTGAGTTTTCTCTTTCTGGGCCGCTAAAAATCCCTTTGTTTCATTGTTTTACTTTTGCCGCTGCCTAGTTTGATTGCTGATGATACAGTTGTTGTTGTAATTCGTTGCTGCCACTCTAGCTGCATTCGTCTATTGTTATTGTGCTGTTGTTGCTGTTTCAGTTGCTGCCTTTGTATGAAATTGATTTTGTTTTGTTTCATTTTTAGTTTGCTGTCGTCGTCACAAATCTCTCTCAATTGTGCCGGTGATGTATTTATGTGAATATATGTATGTATGTACATATATATTTCAGTATATTCGTACACATTCATCTATTGGCGAATATAAGTCAGTATACAGTAAATAGTAGATACCCTGCAGGAAATGTATCTAATAACAAGTTAACTTGCAGTTGATTTGGAAGGAACTTAAGGTCACAAAAGTGTATTTAAAGCAAACTTTTTATGAGGATATTTAAATTGAAGCTTTTTTAAAGAGAACAAGCTTCCGATTGCGCCTGCATTACACCTACATATATTACTTTTCAACTAGTTTCAAGTTAGCTTTTTGCAGCTGACTAAAAGTTATATATTTTATTGAAATTCTGCAAAAAAGCTAACCACAAGTGGATTATTTTTTCAGTTGATACTTTTTTTCTGCAGGGTATATACAATGCATATGCATGTATATGTATGTATGTAGCGGGTTGTTGCAAGCTGTCTCATTGCTGCAATGAGAAGACTTTAGCATTTGAAAACAATAGCAAGCAGGAAAGCTGCTTTGCTCTAATGATGATAATAATAGATAATCTACCCCACCGACAGCTCATCCGACCTACCTTCCAGACCTCATTTCGGCCTTACAAATTGGGCACTCAACAATTTATACTAAAACTTATTTAATGGCGGAAAATTTCAGCAAATGATTTAGCCAGTTTATCCTGGCAAGTTTAAAAAAGTATTACATGCGACCCAGTAAAGTAACCAACTCTGATTTAATTCGCTAGATATGAAGAACTTGAAAAAAAGTGCGAGTACCAGGTCCCAAAATGCCAACTAGGCCCGAAATTTTTCTGAAATCGTTCCGAAATTCACCCGAATTATGCCAAAATAATCCTGAAACAGCCCCAAAATCGTCCCTAAATCGTCCTGAACGTGACCTGAAACGTTTGAAGAATTCGTGAACTTAACCCGAATATATCGTCCATAAGCTCGTAGATACGTCCTTTTATGTGCTGGCAAGGAATGGATCTCGTCACTCGTCGGAAATTCTAGCTTTCAGCGTAAGAAAATCCATTACGATAAATGGCTGCCTTCGGATCGAAAAGCGACAAACTGAATCGATTATGTTGTGATAGACGTAAGGCATGCTTCCAATATTTTAGATGTACGTACGCTCCACCGGCCAAAAATATACTCGGACCACTGTCTGGTTGCAGTGATGAACTTTAAATGGTGGACAACAGAAAATGCACGGAAATTTTATAAGAAAGTTAGGCGAATTGCGGTAGCTTTTAATATTAAGACGAACCCCTGCAAGAGCAGCTATCAGTAGGGTTGTGATATCGACAGAAAGAATGTCGCTAATATCGATGTCAATATATCCGATTAAAAAAATCAATGTAGTAAACTTCGACAAGAAGCATCGAAAAACATTGATGCTTTCGATATTTTAAAAGAAATCTAGAAAATACTAAAGATAAACCTGTAAAACTGTCAAAAAGCAAAATATCTCTCACAAGAAAAACTGCTGGAACGCAAAAAAAAAACAATTTTTTATGCAAGTGCATAAATGTCAAACGTTTGTTTAAATAATTATTTATTCAGACAGGCGCCAAAATTCTTACACACGAAATTTTAATTATTTCTTTAACTATTTCGTTATTTTGGTGCGACTGCCTTCTATTCTTCTAAACATGGTTGATATAATTTGCTTCAGCTCATTCACTAGTTGTTTATGAATGCAACACTGCTCTTCATTTGACAGTTTTATAATTTTATAATATTAACAATTAATTCCCAACGTTTCGATTTTAAGACCATTGACAAAAATAACATTGGTCTTTAAGCATTGAAAACATCGATGTCTTTTGCCCATCCCTACTTGTCAGTGTGGCTTTAGGCCAGTGTGACCAGATGATCACAAAAAATTAAGCTAAATTGACTTAAAAGAAAGGTTAGAAAACGTTAGAAGCGGTGAAAACATAAACTAAAAAAGTTAACACTTTTATGCCGAAAAATTTACAAGCACCTCTAAAAATTCTTAAGGGGTCTTTTTCTGATCTCTTAGAGGGATATGTTTTAAGTGCTCGACGCATACTCCAATTTTTCCTTTATTTGAAATCCGACTCTGTTGAAAGAACTTGTCTTCTGCTTCCAAATAGTAGACCTACCTGGCCAACCTGCTTCAGATCTGGCAAATCCACCATAGACCAGATAATCACCATACGCCAAATATTGGAAAAGACAAACATAACGAAATAGATAAAGATACTGTCGCAAAAGATGGCCCCGAAAGTCCTGTATTCCTTTAATTTCTTATTTTCTGCTATTGAAAGCACACCTCTTTGTGTCTAAAATTCTTAAGAAGTTGTTAACGACAATTCTATTATTTTCTTATGTTCTTTTCTCAAGGACGCTACACCTATTCAAGTGAATCAATTCCAATATTGAAATTTTTAAGCACCTTTCTTCAGCAGATGCCATTTCTTGGAGCAGATGGTATTTTCCCAGCTCATCTCTAAAAGGGACTCTCTCGCTTGTTACCCTTCCTGATACCTTTTTTTAGAGCATATTTTGCGTGGGGGTCCCTTCCACTTCAATGGCGAGAAGTGACGATCCGCTATATCCCAAAGGTGGGGAAAACCAGCGGACCAAATAAATTATTACCGATTCATTATTCCTACGTCCTTTCTACTAAAAACAATGGAAACAATCGTAGACAGGCACATCACATAGACACCAATAAGCCCATATTCCAAGAAGACGGAACAAGGAAAATCGAGAAGTGCTTTAAGGACAAAGAGGTGGCAGTGGGATGTTTCTTGGCTGTGGAGGGCGCTTTTGACAACACGGAACACTCTCTAATAGACAATTGCATCCGGAGCAGAGGGGTTGATCACAAGCCGCTGGATAGCCAACGTCCTTAAATCCAGAACCATTACATCCGCTGTAGGACAGGAAAGGGTTAGATTCTTAGCTACGAAAGATTGCCCGCAGGGCGGAGTGATCCATCGTCTCAGACGAACTACTCTGCCTTCGTAGCGAAAACGGCTTCGACGTTGAAGGCTATGCGGATGACATTCTAATCCTAATCAGAGGTAGGTTCGAAAACATTATCTCCTACAGAATGCTCTGAACACAGTCACCAATTGGTGTAGTGACAATGGGTTGAACGTAAAACCCAAGAATACTAGCATAGTAATATTTTTTTTCAGGAAAAGGGACAAATAACTAAAATCATGCTTTCAAGGTGAAAAGATACACTTCACCAAAGAAGGTGAAATATCTTGGAGTTATCCTTGATGATAAAACTAATCAAAAGACCAGGGATCTATCTGGACATGCAGGAAACTTATGGCATGGAACTTGCCTAAACTGGCAAGGTGGATGGATGATACCATCTCCAAATCTATTCTCACTAATGCTGCCACTCGTCTGGTGGCCACCAACAACCACTGGCCGGCGTGGGCATCACTGGTGCGATGGGAATAACACCAACTGCGGCTCTCGAGGTACTTCCTCACCTGCTTCTCAAACACATTGTAATCAAGAAAGAGGCTCTGCTGTTTACAGCAAGGCTTTTCTCAGGGGACAGTATAGAGAACAACGTAAGGTACAAGACAGGCCGAGTCCTGAGCACATTTTGTGCCACTGTGAAGCCCTCACCAGAACCAAACTTCGCTTCCTATGATCACCGTACCTAGAAGTACACGACCTAAATGGCATTCAGCCAAAAGACCTCGCGAGGTTTCTTAGCAATACGTGGATCAATGATGACCTGTAGTTGTCTTAGGTATGTTACAATAGATCATTTTCGGTCGCGGTAACTAGGTGACCTGTTCCCTCCTCTAAATCTAATCTAATCTAATTTCTTCATGATCCAAAAAAAAAACGGAAATAACCCAAATTAGCATGGAACCACACTTGAGGTACCACCATTCCGATAAAAAATATTTGAAACCTTTTCACTTGGTCCCAAGTTATCACGTAACATATGTACATACAAAAATTTAAAAAAATATTTTGACGAATTGACGAACTCCTCCTTTTTCGAAGTCGGATAAACATGAAAAGTAAACTATTATGAAAGGGGAAACTATATAACTTTTTCACGAATTTTCTCCAATATTGATCAGTCCCAGAAATGAGATCAGAAAAAAGCTTCTTTTACAAGCGCAGATATAAGCTAGGCTCGTGAAAAAAACTAATTTGCTTTTATCTGTACTAAGCGAGTACGAAGTTAATCTGCTATTGATTGATTTGATAGTCTGGAATAAATTAACCTCTGCCTGAATACACCAACTGAAAATGAACTTTTAGTAGAATCTATGAGGTTGCATGTCACTTCACAGCAAACATGCTTCTGCTATTAATTTACTTCGAATCAAATAAATATATATACACACATAGGTATGTACACACCTATTTGTATGAATGTATATAAGCGCGTATTTCCACATTTTAATCACATTTACTGGTCCAAATTTTAATTAAATTCCTCTTCTTTCTCCGTTTCATTGCAGGAAAATGTTTATCGGCGGATTAAGTTGGCAAACCAGCCCAGGTAAGTGCAATAACTGCGAAAGCATTAACATACTTACTTACTCATTGCTACATAAATAACTATATAAAAGGTCGTGGATTTTAAGGGGGGTAAGCAAAGAACCCACATTTATACGTAATTATGTATGTAGGTATGTGTGCAAACACAAAGGTGAATGCAGTTGCAACGTTTCAATGCAATTACAACAAACAATTTACTGTCGCAAAAATTTCGTTATGAGTGTGGATGTGGGTGCGCCTGTGAAAATACGTCCATATATACATATGTGAGTAGGTCTGCAAGTAGATTCGCTTATGCCAGTGATGCGACCCGGTCTCAGCGCAAATCAACGACCCGCGACGACCCAAATCGCTTAATTACGCAAATGCTGCTAAGTAAGCAATGTTGCAAGTAGCTAGCTATCTGCTGCTGCTACTTTCAAACAGCGGGCATGTGCACTTGCATATGTGCATTAGGGCGGGGCGAACAACACAAAATGTTTTGTACGAAAATTGTATAGATATTAAAAGGTGGTATTTTAATCCCTTATTCTTGGAAAGAAATCTGATTCTTTGCTTGAAAAATTAAAAATAAGAGTGGGAATAGCAATTTTTCAAATTTTTACAACGATTTTTGTTGATCAAATCCGGAACTTATTTTCTATCATAAAATCACAAAAAAAAAACAAATTGGGCAAATTAAAAGTAAGCAACATCAATAATTTAATCAATTAATCTCTATTTCCTACTTATTTTTTTAATTTATGGAAATATTGATGTTACTTACTTTTGTTTTCTTTAATCTATTTTTTTTTATGACTTTATGATAGGAAGAAAAAGTCGTTGTAAGAATTTGAAAAATTGTTATTTTCGCTTTTATTTTCAATTTTTCAAGCTCATTCCGCAGACTGAGAGAGAACCAGGATTTTTTTTCAAGAATAAGGTATTAAAATAGCACCTGTTAAGACCTATACAATTTTCGTATCAAACCGTTTTTGTTTTTCGACCCGCCCCAATGTGCATACACTGACAGACAAAACAAAGTCGGTACGTCGCTCAAAAGTCAATGCAAGTAAGACTTTACTTGTGCATTTGTTTCTTTCTTTGTATTAGTTGTGTGCGCATGTGCGCATGTGTGTGTGTGTGTGTAGAATGCCTTTTGCAAATTAGCTGATTTCTCCTGCAACAATTAACACAAGTCTCTGAAATTATGGTATATCGCATACATACATACATATGTTGTTGTTTTGGTTTCTTCATCTATTTTCGTAACAATTCATATTATCTCGACTAAGCATTTCTTAGCGGCATGAATAGTGTGGCTGGAGGAAATATTCTCAATATCTGCTTATATGCAGGTGCCTGTCGCATGCGTACACACCAACATTATAATCACCATAAAGGCAAACACCAGTCTAAATCGACTTATCACATTTCACCTATTTACTAGAAACTAAATTGCCAAAAGGAAATAAAAACTTTTCAAATCATATAAGCTGTTTTGTAAAGCGTGTGGCATATGTGCAGCTCGTCGATGGCATACATACTACATATATGTATATTTTGGCGTTAACTAGCTACGATTGCCGTACCTTTGTAAATTAAATTTTAACGATTTTCTGCTTTGATGCTCTGTTTGCTTCCGCCATATTTTTTGCGATTATTGGATAGATTTACGGTGACCTGATTTCTGTGGGCGAAAATCGGGAACTTTCTAATGAATAACAACTTTGTCGACAAAATAAAGAGACGTGATATATTTTGATATAGTTCTTTTCAAAGCGAAGACAAAAAAACAAGAAAATTATAAAAAAATGTATTAAAATCCGAAAGTTTTCTATATGATGTACTATATATAACATTAATATATATATTTTTTTATAATTTCACGGAGTTCAAGCCTAGTTGCGTTTTAGAAAGATAAAATTACTAAATTAAAAGGTGAAATAAAATATTACAGCAATGCGGGTGTGAAGCGAAATGGGTTCAAAACGATTTATTTCGAAATAATTTTGAAGAGGATTGCCACCTGTTCAAAAAGTAAAATTAAGTGTAATTACCACGTTAAATAAAAGATTTGTACTTGGGTATTAAATGAGACAGGTTTAAGAAAGTTTTATTTCGAAAATGCGTTTTAGAAGGGTTGCCACATATTTTGGAGTACAAAATAAATTGAATGAACCAGTGTTATTAAATATTTTATATGGAAATAATCTTAACGAGAGGTTTAAGAGAGCTTCATTTCACCTGGTTGAAATTTGAATGAAAATGAACTGGTATAATATGGGCGTAAAACGAGAGAGGTTTCGAAAATATTTTTGAAAATGGCTACCATGAGGGAATCAAAACCAATTTAATGAACAAGTTAAATTAAATATCTTATACGGACATCAGACGTGAGAGTGTTTAAGAAAACTCTGTATCTAGTGATAAATTCAAAATCAATTTAATTAACAAGTTATATAAACGAAATATCTTAATGTGGGTGTTAGACGAGACGAATTTAAGAGAGGTTTATGTATACCGAAAACATTTTTAAAGACGGTTGCCACCGGTTAAGATATTCAAAATCTATTTAATTAACTAGTAATTTTTAGCAAAAAAAAAACCGACTTCAACTCTCATATAAAAAAAAAAAATATATATATATATCTCATGATCCGCTGATCGGATCTTAACCAGATTAGTATGGGACCACCTCTGAGACACTACCTTTCCGATGCAAAAAGAATTATCGGTTGACGTGGTCCAAAGTTATGCGGTAACATACATAAAAAAAAAAAACAAAAAAAAAAAAAATATTCCGACGAACTGATAACCTCCTCCTTTTTTGGAAGTCGGTTAAAAAGTAAAATGAATGAATCTACATAAATACATGGTATCAAATGAGAGATCTTTAAGAAAGCGTCATTTCGAAAAAAACCATCTGTTTAGAATTACCATATCAATTTAGTTAACGAGTTAGATTAAATATTTTTACATGGAGATCAAATGAGAAAGCTTTATTTCGAAAATATTTTTGAAGGAGTTGGTACCTTTGGCACCTTTTTAGAAACTAAAAATAACACAGGTTTACAGAAAAAAAAGGTTTCTGCATATTGAACCCAACCTCTATATTTCTATGTTACTCGACGCGCTGAATGCGAATCCGAAGTCTGTTAGCCTCAGTCAAGTCAGGTTCAAGGTCAGTGGAAGGTCAACTAGGGAAAAATTCATTGAATAAACCAGAAAATTCAATACTATTCTTCTGCTTTTGACCTTGAGATGACTTTGGCATGACCTATTCGGATTCAGCGACAATTGAAACAAACAAATTAAATTTTATTATGCAGAAGTTTTTTTTTTGTGAACCTGTGTAATTGTAAAACCAAAAAATTAATTTTCTGATTTTTCATTTCCGTGGTTTTTCTAACACGTTTTTTTTCATTTCACTCTCTTGTATGTCCAGATATTATAGCAAAGAACTTAGAATACATACACAGAATATGCAAAACTAGTCTAGACATCTACCTTGTCGGATAGTTATCCTCTTTCCGGTTCTAGGTAAATTCGTCCCAGAGAACTCATCCCAAAAAACTTCAAAACTTCATCCCTGAAAATCCATCCCAAATAAAGGCTCCCAATGCAAACTCATCCCGGAAAATTCAACCCAAGTAAAGTCGTCGCCATTACTAGCACTTTGTCGTAATTCGATACTACTCTTTCAATCGAACTTAATAGTCCACATACTTCTTAAAATAGAAACCTAAAGATAAAGACAAAGAGAAGAGAAATGTAAATACTTAATGTAATGACGATGGTGCGGGTGAGTATTTAAATGAAGAAAGTAATGAAGATAAAGATCAGGATAAAGGCAAAGGAAAAGATAAAGATAAAAGTAAAACAAGTAAGAGCAGTGCTGTCTTCGGCTATGCCGAATGCTTCATACCTTCCATGAACATCAGAAAATTTTACTTTAACTGATTACTGCATCTTAAAAAATGTATATATTCACAGTATACATGGATAGAGGAATTACATATATAAAAAAGTCATATCTAAACAATCAGAGGTATGGAAGATATGCCTTATATAGCACCAATCTAAGTGATTTTCACTGCTGCGCGATCGGCATATTTTTGTGCGTAAAAAGGGCAGTTAATATTCGACTTCGGTGTAGACAAAAACATTTTTTTTTTGGAATGATTACCATTCAAAAGTTATAGCTTACCAAATATAGTATTTGACAAATCACCTCAAATTTACAAGAATTGTTAAAATCACAAACAAAAAATTAACATTTATTTAGTTAAAATTATATATAAGGAAAATTTTAAAGTTAAGGGCAGGGCTCGAGCACCCCCCTGCCCCTACCTGGCTACGCACATGTATATGTATATGAATACTTTACATTTTATATAAACTGTTACAATGTACATATTTTGATTCTGAAATGTTGGATTTACCTACAGGGAACTTGAGTCTTTAGAGTGTGCATTTGATGCGTTCTGCGTTCGTAGTTATGTACGTATGTATATTAAGGTGGTGTGAAAACGGCATTTTTTGTTGCTCGATGGCGTTCGGCCTAAAAAGACTCTGCCACAGAGCCAAAAATGAACAAAAAAGAAAGAAGAAGAAAAAAAATGTTTGTACCAAAAATAAACTTTTGTAAATCTTATATATAAATAGGCAATCATATTTCCTTTACACCGCTTTTACGGCTAAACTATACTTTTAAGGTATACATCATTAGAAAGATATTTTGATGCTGATGTCCAGGCAATTTTATAAAATTTCAAATTAGTTTAACATAAAGCAAAAAACAAATCAATTCGAAAGTGACACCAATACCATTGCCATACATGTACATGGTTGGGGCTCCTAAATGTATGCTTTAATATTAATACTGAATTAGAGAATTGCAGCAGTTAAGGAATAAGATGTATGTATGTATGTGCATGAATAGATTAAGGCACAAACGAGGAAGAAGGTAAAGTTGTGTATGCAGAAGAAGAAAGGGATAAATGTAGGGATTAAAATAAAAGTAAAGAAACCTAAACATAAAGAGAAAGACGGAGGTAAATTTAAATACTTAATATAATAGAAAAGGTGTGGATGAACATATAGATAAAGAAAAAAAAGACGGATAGAAATCTGACTTAAAGTCAAGGAAGTGATAAATATAAAAATGAAAAGATAAAAAAACGTTACGTTATATTATGTTATGTTGTGTTATGTTATGTTATGTTATGTTAGGGAACATTTTTCTTAAACTCGGTTCAAATTTGAAAAAAATAAAAATGAGAGCGTGTGGAGGAGCTTTTTCCGATTCTAAAAGTGAAAACCCCATAGCGCGGAGGCTTCTATTTAAAAAGCTACTAACTTTTAAAGTTGCACAATTCACCATACAAATTTTATTGATTACATGGAAGTGTTGGAAATGAGCACAGATGTCGCAGGTTTTTTGCTGAAAATTTTTAATTTATATTGAAATACTGTTTTACATAAGAAAAGGGTCGCAGGCGAAGTATTGATGTTCATAAAAACTTACATTATTTATAGAAGTATTGTTTTTTTTATAGCACTACAGGCGAGAATTTTTAATAAAAAATCGCGCGATTTTTTATACAAAATTTTCATTATTTATCAAAGTATTGTTTTTTTTTTAAAGGTCCGCGAGCGAAAATTTTTAATAAATAATCGTGCGATTTTTTATGAAAAGTTTTCATTATTTATCGAAGTATAGTTTTTTGTTAAAGGTCCGCGGCCGAAAATTTTTAATAAAAAATCGCGTAATTTTATATAAATCTATTTTTTTTATAAAAATCAATACTTCGATATATAATGAAAATTTTAATTTATTTATCGAAGTATTGATGCTTTTTTAAAGCGCCTCAGACACACTCATCTATTCCCTGGTTTCGAGATCATTGTGAAACACAAGTAGATTGTTGAATATCCCTTTATTTTAGAGTACCTATTTAATTTTCGAACACCTGGTAGCATCTTTCTATTCACCATTAGAGCCATTTTGATTTGTTTGCTTGTTTACTTTGTTGAAGTAGTGAAATTATTAAACGCGTTTTATATTGTTAAAAAATAAAAAAAAAATAAAATACTTTTAATGCATACAAACTACACGTAAATATTGCAGAGATCAATATGTAAGTGTTAAGTGCTCTCTTTGTATGATAATTTGGTAGTGAAACTGCAAAGAATTTAACAACAAATTACTAATAAAGTGAAAAGAGTAATAAATAATGTAAATATATACGATTCTTAACATCCCCGCCAAGTTTAATGACAAAAACCGTGAGTGTTTTGTGAAACCGCCCGAAAACCGATGTAATGGAAAGCCAGCTCATTTTATGGTATGTTATGTTGTGTTGTGTTATGTTATGTTGTATTGTGTTGTATTATGTTATGTTATATTCTGTTATATTCTGTTATGTTGTTCAAGGTATTTCGACTCAATTCACTTCAATCAACTCAAATAAATTCAACTCGGTTCAGCTCAGCCCACCTCAACTTCCGTTAATTTAAATTGTTGAATTTCAACACTAGTTTTCTTAAAGCTATGCAAATTTTTCGATAAATCAGTGAATGGCTTAGAATTTTGTTTACATATGTAGATGATAGACATATGCAAAAGCTTTGCTAATATAAAAAGAAATGTAAGATTGATAATTTATATCCAAAGAAAATTTTAATTCATATACGAAAGTCGCTGGTAGACAATTATTTTATTTGTATAAACTCATGTAATCATCAAAAAGATGTAGGAAAATGAGAAATATAAAGAAATGCATGATTTCATAGATGTGAGGGAAGAGGGGCTAGATCTCGAGTTGCAGACACTTCCTCGTGAAAGAAATTTGCTGACAGCTGCAAAATATTCACATTTGAAAAGTTTTTTTGACGTAGAATACGTCTTACCTTAAGGTATGGGGGCTATGTTCAAATGTTGTAGTTGTAATTTTTAGAGCTTCACAAAAACGCTTATTGCACGAGAACTAATAAAGCGATTTCAAAGAAAAGTGTGGCGTTTCAAAGATAAAATTCCAAACCTGTCGACAGATTCATTTTTGTAAATAACTAATTCGGTTTCTGTCGTAAAAACAACGGTAAACATTGCCTTATTTTGGGGTCAATTTTGAGCCTTTAAAGTGCTCTAGCAACTTATTGTTGGCATATATAACTTTCATTTTCGGGATATAGGTTCTTTGGAGCAGTAGAAATATTATCGGGTACAAATTTTATATAAATTTAACAAATATTGAGCATTTTAAGGCAAAAAATTGTTGAAAAAATTTGCAAATTTTTTTCATTACCAAAATGCTCGAAAACCGCTCGAATGGTTTTGTTTTTGTTTTCTTTAATCAAAAACTCAAGAGTTTTCCTTTCGTTTGGTATATGGGAAGTATTGGTTGATATCTTCTATATATGTTTATTTTATTCAAATATATGGGCATAAATGATTTTCCATACAAAATCACCTCGTCATCATTTTGCAAACACGTGCATATGTTGGAAGTGTGGGAAGGAGACAAAAAGTATGTATGCGTATGTAATGCGGCTTTTGATAAACAGAGGCGCGCTATTTATAACCTAATCGCAGCGTGTGTACATATGTAAATACATACATACGTACATATGTTGATTGCAGTTAATGTGGATCTGTTTCTATTTTTAGTAATCTATGTATGTCTATACATACATATGTACATACATATGTACATACATATTATATATGTACATACATATATGAACACATGTATGCATAATACGCGAAGACTTTTCGAAGTGAAACAACATTTAGAAAAAGTCCAATCCAAGAATAAAAGTAAAAGTGAGGACTTACATAGATAAAGAAAAGGATAAAGGCCAAGGTAAAAATAAACACAAAAACAAAGTTGAGTAAAGATAAAGGCAAACATGAAGACCAAGGTAAATTTAAACACTTTACTTATATGTATGTATAAGTGCAAAGGTGAAGGGGAATATGTATATGAAGAATATGATAAACATAAAAATAAAAACAAAGGTAAATATAAAGAAAAAGATGCGGATGAGGATACCGATAAAAGTATAGATGAAGATAGAGGAAGAAAGATTAAAATAAAGGTAGTTGTAGAGAAAAGGATATAGATAGAGGCACAGAGACTCAATCTCGGAACTATTTCGGAACTATGATTTTAGGGATTCTCGGGACTTATCGATATAATCGATATTTTGTTGGTTTTTTTATCGATTTTGTTATCGATATTTTTTTAGGTTTAGTTGTCGATTTTTTTTATCGATTTTGTCACCGATAGTTTTATCGGTTTTGTTATCGATATTTTTATCAATTTTGTTATCGAAATTTTTATCGATATTGTTACTGATTTTGTTATCGATATTCTCGATTTTTTTATCGATTTTAAAAAAAATCGATTTTAAATTTTTTTTTCTTAGTGTGCGATTTCGTTTTTGACTTGGATATGCTCTTAACCATACCACGTATTCTACGTTTAATATAGCGGCTGTATCTTCGATACAGCCTGCAGACCAAGACGAAGGCGCTGGACTGTTCCTTTTTTCGAATTTTCTGGGGACCGCTTCAAGCGCATTCTGGACCTTTAAGACGTACACGCTGAACTTTGGCTCTCCGCGAGATTTTGTTCAAACCGAAATGTCACAGTTTTTTCGCCCGAACACCATGGAAAAAGGGGGTTTCTGCTCTACCCACCTTAATGTACATTCCTACATATTTATAAGTATATATGTGTGCCTCTGCATGAACATAAGCTTCTATTTGAATTGAATTCATTTTTGGTAGGCTCTTTTCTTTTTGTTGATTTTCCCTCGCCTCCGATGGGGACGAGTCGTTGCCGACGATAAAGGTTTCAATTCATCGAAATTCGATTTGATGCGCGAAATTGCCAATGATGCATTTGAGCGCTCGATGCGCGTAGACGAACAAGTGAGCTCTGCAAGAATAACAAAAACGTATAATAAAATCATGCATTAAAGCGGCAGCAATACCAACAGCAACAGTAACAGTTGCGGCAATATTGCGGCCATAGTGGCGATAGTGTTGCATGCTTGGACAGTCGTACATAGCTGTGATGGCGGGCACATACCCGTAGATGCCGTTGCGCGCTACGCTCAATTCGATTCGATGCGAAATGAATTAAATTGAATTGTAATTGATAGAAATTCTTGAGATTTCGTGTGTGCAGTCAGGCAACAATGGGATGTGCGTGTGAGGAGAATAAATGGTGGGGCAGCAAAACTCTGTACGCTTGCGGCTGGACGGCGCGCCGCGGCTAGGCTGGTAGTCGATAGAAATAGTGTTACGGTAACCACATCTGCTTTTAGGTCAAATAGTGACTCACAGACAAATATTTCATCCGTAGAAGGTTGAAAATATGCACAAATATGCAGTAACGACACAACTCAAAATTTCATATATTTCAGTAGAGCCAATTAAAAATTTTGTGTACCGTAATTTAGCAATAATATGTCTTGGAGCGTAATTATTCCGGATTATTTTGTCACTTGAGTGGAAGATCGACCTATATCGGCAGCCAGTTCGAAAAGGCCCTATCTCAGAAAACTTTTCAAGAACGCCCTATTTTAAAATTAGATTGAAAAACACCCTATCTCAGCTGCCGTTTTAAAAACGCCCTATCTTAGCACATTTTCAATATATTTGTAGCTGAGATAGGGCGTTTTTTAACCGAATTCTGAGATAAGATGTTTTTAAATAAAATTCTGAAATAGGGCGTTCTTCAATCAAATTCGGAGCAGAGCGTTCTTGAAAAGTTTTCTGATATAGGACATTTTCGAACTGGTGACGATTTGTAGTCATTCTGTAGGGAAAATTTGTAAGCTTTCAGACTATGGCTTTTTCTAAAGATTTAGTAAGTGTTGGACTGCAAAAATACAAAATGAGTAATAACTCGTAAGTAGTTAAACGAAAAAAATTCCATTTGTATTGCTGAAAAGTGGCACAAAACGAAAAGTGTCGTTATTTCCCATACAAAAATTACTAAGTGAAACTAACTATGAAATTAATAACGACACAATACGAAAAATGTCGTTATTGAACCTAAAAACCTATCGAGAGCTTTTGACTTATGCCAATATTCACGATAAATGTGAGACATGTGCCACTGTTCAGTAGAAAGGGTTGGCTACTTCGGTTTTGTGACAAATCTCATAACTGAGCCTCTGCCGGATTGGTAACAACTAAGCCTATGTCTATTTGCCACAGAAAAATATGGTCATATATAAACCTAAACCGCTATATAACTCAAAAACATGAAATTTTGTGTTGTACCGTTATTGCCGAGGACCATCGATATGTAAATATATTTGTTGATCATAAACGTATTTGAGCTAAAAATAAGGAGATATTTTGCACATATGTATGTACATATATTATGGTGGTCAAAAATGCAAAAATCGGGATTTCAATGCACTGACCCCCTGGGATTGTTCTATAGTGAAAAAATGTATACCCCACACAGAAAAATTGGTTATTTTTTATTATTTTATTAAATAGTACGGGCTTTTAGCTTTCAAAAGAAGAAAGAAAAACCTGCTCATTTTTTGCACTTTCTGAAGTAATGCGTTTTTCCCTAATGCATAAAATTATTTTTTCATTTTTTGGCAGTGCCTTGAGATCTGCACAATTCGTTCCATTTTCAAAAATTGAGTGTCAGATTAAAAAGCTTGACCTGTGGATAATAGAAGGTTTATTGTTTTTTAAAGAGTTGCCACCTGTTAAAAAATTAGTTTGTTACAAAACTTGATTCAAGTTTTTTTATAAGTTAAATGAATTATTAAGAGATGGGTATCAATCGAAGTGTGTATTAACTACATGCAGCGTGTTGCCACCTGTTTAAAAAATCAAATTTCACTTGAATTAAAGGAATTAGGTAATTGAATTAGATAGGTATCACCATAAGGGAGTCAGACGAAAGAGGTTTAAGAAGGTTTTAGCTTAAAAATATTACGAATAGGGTTGCCACCTGTTTGTAAAGTCGAATTTAGTTAAACTAAATAATAATTACGTCAAACCATAGGATTACGCCATCGTATTTCTTGTTTTATTACAAATACATACATTGTCCATCAGTGATTTGTTCTGATAACATTCCTTTTAAATTACTGGTCTCTTAAATTAACTCAGGAAAGCTTGTACTCTTCACTTATTACTTTCTAAATATGTAAATTTTTTTTTATTTTTCTGATACTTATATTGTCATACATATTTTACCTTTTTCCCTTAATTAAAGCGAATTTGGTTTTTTAAATATGTGGCAACCCTTCTACGTGTCGTTTAGAAGTAAAGTATTTTCAAAACTAGTTCAATTTATACCCACATTGTAATATCTAATTCATTTAACTTATTAAATAATTTTAATAAAATTTGTAACAAGTGGCAACCCTTTTCAAAAATGAAAAACTCTATTGCACATCTACAGGCCAAGCCCTGTCATTTGACACCTCACTTTTGAAAATAGAACGAACTATATGTATATATCTATATAAAAGCCACAAGAACCCACATTATCAACTTCAACCTGCATTTACAGTGAAAGTATGAAAGCTATCAAAAAACAAATTGCATTTTTGAATTTAGCGTCTTCAATTTTACTAAGAAGAGAATTTTGATTTGAATCCGTCTATAATTCTATTTTTGCCCACATTTGATATGAAAGGGATGCACTGTGCCCCGGCTGTTTTTGTTATTTTGAAATCAAAAAATATGTAGAGGTCGCTCAAAGTTTTCCATGTATTTTATATAGTGAAAAACAAGTATTCGTGGAAATGGTATAGAATTCTTGAAAGTCAATATTTTTCGAACGAAAAACTTTGTTCCTCTTCAAGAGACTGCCAATGATAATACCCAATTGTTTATTGTACCATTTTTTAATACTAGCGATTTTTTATGGGTCCCCCAATTGCATTTTTTGAGTTGCAGTTTTTCCACCTAAATTATAAAATTTATTAGATTTTAAGGCTCTACCAAAATATTTCGGAAATAAATAATATAAAAAAAGACTTTTGATTTTGAAATTTTAGCAAAAGTCGTTATAACCAATTTATGAGATTGAAAATGAAAAGCGTGGGGCGCATATAATAGCCACCTGAATTGATATGAAGGGTAATATATGTTCATATGTATGTGGATATATGAATAACGACCGCTTAAAATCGATCTCAAATTTGTACTTTCGCTGAAGAAATTTTAGGTCTATGTTATGTAGTTTGCCTATTGTCAATTAAATATAATGCTTTGTATTGCATGCGCTCCACGCTTTTCATTTTCAATCTCATAAATTGGTTATAACGACTTTTGCTAAAATTTCAAAATCAAAAGTTATCAAAACAAATTCTATGGGACTGAGAAATATTATTTTCTACTTTTTAGTCCATTTATAAAAGCGTTGAATATTAAAAAGTTTTTTTTTTATATTATTTATTTTCTACTTTTTTGTGTTGTCTGTATAAAATTTTGCGATAGATATTAAAATAATTCAACGATATTAATAGAAAGGTGCACACACATGCATTTACATATGTATGTACATACAAACGAGCACCAATTAATTTTATTTAAAGAAATGGCGTGTCGTCTATTTCCGCTGTAGTGAACGTAGTACATAGGGCGACATCTAGATGTCATCTACCTCGCCCTATTCACTACAGATGTCGCCCTATGCACTAGACTTTTTATAGGAACTTTTAAAGAAATGGCGTGTCGTTTATTTCCGCTGTAGCGAACGTAGTACATAGGGCGACATCTAGATGTCATCTACCTCGCCCTATTCACTACAGATGTCGCCCTATGCACTAGACTTTTTATAGGAACTTTGCAAAGCAAAGGTTTTATGGTGTCGGACACACAACATTGAAAGTTTCTGGAGCCACAACATTGCAAGTTGATAAAAGCGTTGTAATAAAATATTAAGATTTACGTGAGCTAGACGGATTTGAGAATACCCCCAAAAGTCTCATTCTTTCGATTGCGTTTATAAAAGTTTAAACATTTTTATGCAGAACTTTTAAGCTTAAACTCTCTATCATCTGAGTTGATTTCCTAGAAATTAATTTTTTAAAACTAATATTATTTACAAAACTCGATTTTGGGGGTATTTCCAAATAGGCCCAGCTCACATAAATCTTATTATTGCTCCTAAATATTTTGGCGGAAGTCTTAAAATATAATAAATTTTATATTTCCGATGAAAAAAAAAAAAAAAAAAAAAAATTAAATATTTTTTTTTTTTGTATGAAGAGTGCCGCTCCCTAATGCATAAGTTTTTCGGAGATTATAAACTCTGCTGTCATGTGTTTTCAAAAGCATCTTTAAAATCGATGAAGGAGTGAAGCGTGCCGATTTAATGATCGAGGGCTTTTTTCCAGATTCGACGCTCTATGAAAATCTGGTAAATTGTGAGTTTTAAGGTCTAAGGCATGCACTTATGAAGGGATTGAGTTTTGCCCACAGAATCGCTATGAGTTATGAATTTATAGACAATGTTAAAACAGCCTATTTCGCGTCTATTCGCGTAATCGGCGGGATCACAAAGATTCGAAACGCGCCACCGGTTTCACCATTCAAAGGCGTTTCCTCCATATCTTAAGTTTCCGGTCGACTCCTGTTACCAGATAGAAATTTCGAGTTGTATTCCTTCAAGTTCCCACGTATTCCCCTTTCTCCGTTTCCCTCTGGTATCTGTAAATAGTCGCTTGGATGGTAATAGCAGGTTTGCTTGGCATGCTGCATTATTTTTTTGTAGCAGTCAGTCGACAATCTTGGAAAAGCAAGTGTTATCAGCGTGGGCGGTATAAACCAACCATTTCTTTCACTTTGAAGAGATTGGAAGACAGATTCCCGCTG
Organism: Rhagoletis pomonella; assembly: GCF_013731165.1. Taxonomy (NCBI): domain Eukaryota; kingdom Metazoa; phylum Arthropoda; class Insecta; order Diptera; family Tephritidae; genus Rhagoletis; species Rhagoletis pomonella. Next base: position 29,499,996 of record NW_023458564.1, read on the forward strand.
CTCATTTATATACGGCCGTTGATGAGTTACTTGTTTAAGCAGAGTTGTGAGTCGATAGCCAAATTTACCAGCTGTCCATTGTTACCGCTGCCTATCGATGGTGAACTTTCGTCGTTCTTCATTACATAAACGCAAATGCGGATCTTCGCGAAAGTGTACTGACCAAGCGGATATTGGCTCCTCAAATGGAGCTCAACTATGGAAGGCTCTAGTCAAAAATGTGAATGTATTATTCGATTGACGTGCCGGTATCGCTGATGTACAGATGTCGTGTCGATGTCCACGTCGGTAAAATCCAAAACGATTTTTAGTACATTAGGCATTGCGGGCGCCATGAGTAAAATGTCAGGAACGGCTTTAATTCTTTGTTGGATTTGCCAACTCTGGATTTAATGATGCAAGAGGAGGAAATGAAAACGATGTGTCCACTGCACTCCTTTGGATTGTGGCACGATGATCGGAGTTCCGGGAACAGAGAAATGTTTGGTAGGTTGTCAGGGAAGTACCCTCTGTTTTTGGCACCTAATGACAAATTGATACCTGGAGTTTACTTTGGAACAAAATACTTGGATTGTTTTCCTACAAGGGAGCAATGGAGAGATCTCGGTGACTGACAATGGTAATAGAGCTGGATGGGATCTGGACGGAAAGATCAGATACTTTACTGTTTTGCATGCAATAGCAACGGTCTTTCAATCGGAAGCCGTTGTAATACTGCAACTGCCAGACTGGATAATTGGCGAAAGGAGGCGAGGACATTAAATCAGGATATGTAGTGACAACCAAGCTGCGCTGAAGGCCTTGGAACTCCGTTACAAAGTGGAATGAGCTTGAACTTGTGTGTGTGTCAGGATGATACGGTGTTGAAGGCATCGAACTGGCTGATGTATTGGCGAACTAAGGTCCTCTGAAGCATCCAATTGGACCGGATCTAATTTTAGGGCCAATTATAGCGGGAACGATCGGGCACATCAAGCATCTCATGAATAAAACTCATGAGAGCCATTGGTGTGGTGTTGACACCTGTAAAACAACCAAGTGTTTCCTGAAAAGGCCTGACAGGGTGATAGCCAAGAAGAAGTGATCTACGATCTACCCAGATACGACTGATTATGGAGGGGATGACATATGGTCACCATAAGTATCCTCGACGAACATTTCTCTGCCGCTGGTCGTCTTTCGCCAGACTTTGATGGTACATTTTTGGTCGGATGCATTAAGAAAGGACGAGATACTTTCTCTTTACCCCAACAAACTGCTGTGATTCATAAAGGGGTATCATAAGTTTGCAAAAGAACAATGGGTTCCCACCCCACCTATATATCCCTTCCTCTAAAACCCGTCATTAGTTCTTAAGTTCAATGGGCCTGAGTGCTTGGAAAAAGTTGTTTTTCTTTGATTTCCCGGCCACCCACAACACCGTTTCATTTCACATGTGTTGTTTCTTTGCCCAGAGTGTGCGAGCGGCAACACAATAGTCATGATTGAGTTAGTCGGTGCACTTCAAAATCATCAACTCCTTCTTCTTCTTGATTGGCGCTGCACAGCCTAAACGATTGCGGACGAGAACAAAAAAGTGCGCCAGTCGCTTCTCTTCTATGCTAACTATAGACAATTGGAAACGCCAAGTGAACCCAAGTCCCTCTCCTCCTGGCCTTTTCACCGCTGAAGATGGTGGCTTCCTATTTTTCTGCTACCAACGCGAAATTTGCAATGTATATTTTTAGGGACATGGTCGAGCTAACGGAGTCGCTGTGTGTTACTTCGCAGCATCTCTATCATTGTAAAGCTCACACTGTTTATCGTTCCATCATCTGCTGCGTTTGCTGTCGCCAACGCTCAAAGATCCGTACATCTTCCGCAAAATTATACCTTTGAATATTTCAGTGGCCACCTTATCGGGTGCTATTGTGTTTTGCCTTACATCAACCATTTGATACATTAATCGAATGCTAAATTTTATTTGCCAGTTGATTCATTAACTAGTCTAGCAATTTTCTCGTACTGAACTTAAACGATTATGGCAGTTTCGAACCACGAACGCACATTTGGCGATATCTGTTTTCGAAAATTTAAAACGGAAATAATCACTCTCGCAAATGTCGCACAGCCATTATCTTACGTTACTGATGGCGTAGTATTATGTCCGCTTCAGGGATGTGGATTTTTCATGCTAATAAACGTAAGGTTATTGTGTGAACTTTCAATTTATATAAAGCATGAATTATTAAAATTTAAGTAACGGAACAATTAAAAAAAAAACACAAATTTGTTCAGAAAATATAAAGCAGCGGTGGATAGAAATATTTAGGTTGTATTAGTTAATAATTTCCTTGTTGGGTACATATGTACATATCGTCGTTTAAAGTACAAAACCGCGTAACTGAAATTGGCTGCCACAATTTGGATTTGCTCACACAAGCTCTTGGCACAATCCTTATCCATTCGTCCTGAAATATACTAGCCAGAAAAGCGATTGCTTTATAAAAGAGAGAACCAATTTGAAATATGAGTGTTTTAACGCTCTAGAAAATAATTTCAACAACTTCACATACTCGGTTTTGCATTTTGTTGATACGCTGTTTTGCACTTTAAATTACATTCATATTCATATATACATACATATGCGAACAGAGGTACAGCATTTAGCTGGATGGCGCGCCATGGCGTATGAGTAATGTCCTTCTGAGCAACAGTTAAAGCCTGATTAGGGCAACTTAACAACTTAACGGAACGCAGAGCTTAGAGAAAAAATGAAACAGATTTCGACGTGGCATTAAGTTACGTTAAGTTTCGGCTGTTCAATTATGAGCAACACCCATTTAACAACATTTTTAAGAGAGAGCCATAAGTTACGTTAGGTTGCCGTAATGAGACCATTAGCGAATCGATAGATTCATATGCATACTAATAGCAAATTTCATTGGTGCCTTTTTCAAAAACATGACGTTGTCACACAAAGCGGAGTTTGTTTACACAGTTTTACAGTTTTACGCCGACTCCGAACGGCGATTGTATTTTTATGAAAAGCTGATTTTGGTCTGCCATTAACTATTTGGTACTACAGTCGTTTATCGGCTTGGGACGAAACCCAAAAGTCCCCGCCAATTGCTCCTCTCATTCCATAATTGGCAAAACAATTTAAACTGGCTATTCTATTTCCGATTGTGGGTATTGTTCGCCTTTGGCTGGCGCGTCGAATAGTCTTTTTGTCGGAGCATAATATAACATGTCTTTTATTATTATTTGTTTCACTAGCTCCTTATCCTGAAAAACTCGTAGAGTTTATCTTTCCACGCTTTTAAATATCATGCGCTCCTATTCCACAATTGACCTTGAGGCCGTTTTTAATGAAAAACTTATTGTGGAAAAGCAACACGAATTTGAAAAATTGGTAGTAATGATGGTAGAGCTTCTGTGAACAGCCTTTTAATCTCTGTTCAATATCATCCAAGTCTACGCACTATATCTTGAAATATTTGAAGACAACGATGTTTGTTGATCAATTGCGAGTTCGGGTTTAAATGTCCTACTGAGTCTGACTGGAATTATGCATCGCTAATTTCCGACCTAACTTTACTCGAAGACCATTTGTGGTAGGTAAGAGGATTATTTCATCAATAGAACGGTTACCGAGATATATATATGTGGTCATAAGTGGGCTGTGCCACGCCCATTTTCTAAAGTTTTATCACAAACGTATTTCTTTATAAAAAAAATATTACAAGCATCAATTTTGAATAAATTAGCTTTAGTATTTACCGATTCATCGAAGATTTCGTAATTTTCTAAATTACCGTTATATGGGTTGTGGGCGCGGTTATTGTCCGATTTTAAAAATTTTCAGCTATTAGGTATGTTGTGCCAAGGTCACCAACTGTGCTAAGTTTGGGCGAAATTGGTGGAGCGGTTACCAAGATATAATCATGTAATCAGAAGTGGGCGTGGCTATGCCCATTTTCCAAAAATTTGTAATATTCTTATTTTTCGTCTAAAAATTATTGTAAATATCAGTGAATGAATGATCTTCAGTAGTTACTAAAATACCGCAGTTTTCGTTATTCTGAAAACTACCGTTATATGGGAGGTAGGCGTGTTTATTGTCCAAGTTTCGCGCTCGGGTATAACAAGGTGGGTATCAATCGAAATGTTTTTCAAAAACCTTAATTTTTTAACTACATGTATGAGGGTTGCCACTTGTTTCGAAAATCAAATTAAATTTAAATTAATGAAATTGCGATATGTATAAAAATTTGGATGTCAGACGAAAGAGATTTAAAAAGGCTTAAGTTTGAAAATATGGGGAAGAGGGTGTCCACCTCTTCGAAAAGTCGAATCAAATAAAATTATACACAAGCTACTTACCTGAAATATTAAAAAAATGGGTTTCAAACGGAAGAGTGTTAAGAAATTTTTAATTTGAAAATTTAGAGTATGCCATTAGTTTAAAAAGTTAAATTCAAATTATGTAATAGTTAAATGAGTTAATAAAAGATTTGTTTGAATAGAAATATCAAACAAACAAATGAGATTTAAGCAGATTTTAGTTTGTAAATATTTTTGGGGAAAAGGTTGCCACCTGTTAGCTATGTGGATAATGTATATATATATGAAGTATTAGTTTTATGAAAGCTTTGGTTGGAAAATATTTTTGCTAGGGTTGCCATTTACTCCAAACGTCATATCTATCTAAGTGTGTATATACAGCGACTCAATCAAAAGACCACGTGTTGAATCTTTTTAAATATTTTTTTTTGTTATTTTTCTCTAAAAATATTTTCCTGGCTTTTACAAAAACCATATAGATCAATGTTGCAAGCTTTGCACAAACAATTAAATAAATTTTCTTAAAAATTTCAAACTTTTTAATCCGAATCTTTAGTGGAAGCTTAAACCGGCTAAAAAGTGCACTGATTTTTAATAATACTTTTTGTGAACAAATTTGTATTGAAAAAAATTGTGAATATTCAAAATAAAATTACACGTGGTCACTTATTTGAGTCACTGTAGATAATAAGCGAAGGCATTTTGTATAAAGTTCGTCAGATCTGCACCATTCTTTCGAATTTCAAAAATGATATTCCAAATTAGACAGCTTGGCTTGTTGATGTGAAATGAAGTTTTATTTCTGTAAGCTAAAACTTTTTTATTGGTACAGGGTGATTTTCAATTTGGGAAACCGAACCATGTGCGACTTCTCTTCACGCAGAACCGACTACACAGAATTTATCACACGGATCGCTTGCAACTGTTACTAAAATTTGGAATAGTTTTTAGATTTTTGAAGAGGGTTTCCACCTGTTTAAAATGTTAAATTATGTTTTTGACATTCTAACGCCATTACTACTAATATTTTGGCTTTATTAGTTCGAAAATTTTATTGCATTGAGTGCTTGAAAACAGTTTCGGGCATACATACACATGGTCACCGCAAGTGCATCTTACGAAGCCATCCTGTCGGTACAATTTTGTATCATTTTTTCCAGCATTGCCGGCTTTATCTCGCAAATACGTGCCGAATATTGGTTTCCAACTGGTCGGTCGTAGGTGGTTTATCAGCTCCAATAAAAAGTAGTCTAATGGAGTCCGACCTAAGTAGGTGACGAATTCACAGCACCATTTCTTGATACGACTCGGTCACCAAAAGTTCGTCCCAATAAAGTTACGGTTTCATGCGCTGTTTAGTTTATTGCATCATTCTGTTGGAACCATTCCACTTCCCAGTTGAATAATTTCAGAGCTGGAGCGTCGCGGTCCATTAGAACGGCATGGCCAAGATAGCGGAACCGCTTTATAATTTGCTGCACTATGTCCATGTCGCTGCAAAGTCGATACAGCTCATCGTTCCATTGTCTGCAGTACTCACCGTTACCGTTAGACATTCATATTGAAATTGAACTCCCCGGAGTGGAGCTGGCAAACTAGTTTCGATTGTCGATAGTCCCAACCATCGATAGTATCGATACTACCGAAAATTTCGACACAATCGATAGTTTTGATCAGAAAAGTCCCAAAATTAAATAAAACAACTTTTATTGAAATTGAGATCAGAGTTGCTAAAATATTTCGTTATATTTGTTAAGCAACAAAAGTTGATCAACGATTTTTGGCTTCAAGCAGCATCTTTATGTATGTATGTATATATGAGTGAAAACTATCGATAGTGCTTACAAAACCAGCGATAGTTTTCCAGCTCTAACCCGGCGATGTCTTATCCAATTTGAATAACATAAGTAGAGAGATTACTCTACATAACCATATTCATTGTTGGGGAAACTGTTTCGTATAGGCTGGCAGCTGCTCTTCGAACTGTGAAAATCTGGTCACTGGTGGATTTTTTACGCCAGAACTACATTGGTAAGAGCCAGAAAGTCAGGCTTTGAGCAGCTCTGTCGGTATACCTTCAGTTCCGACGTTTTTTTTTTGCTGTCCTCAGCATGTCTTTGTTGAGAGCAGGGACGTGAGCAGTGCATCTGAGTTCTGCTTTATCAAGTGTTCTCTTCAAATGCACAAAAGTAGCAGCTCCTGTTATGGCATACCCCTAAACCTAAAACCAACAAACCGAAAATAAATTACCATGAGGATATTCTCGAATTTTTGAGTCATTGAAAACGCAAGCGAAATGGATTTTATTTTTGTATACGCCATACTTTTGAAATGTTGAACATAAAAACCCTTTAACTTTCCATTTGTGTACTTACGCTTACTTCAACATAAAACTATTTATTTGCATATCCTGTGGGTTATAAAAAAAATGTGTGTATTAAATAGATTAGCCAGCTTAGAAATCTCGAATTGTGTTATAAAAGAGTTTAGTTAGAGCGCAACAAAGAATTGTGTAAAGAAATAAAAATTTTGAAATCGAGCTGCAAAGCTTTGCTGTCCCAAAGCGGCAACTGGCGCAGAATTGGTGAGCAACGAATGACGAAAGTGGTACGTCACTTTAGCTTTTTTTTTGTCATTTGTAAATTTGCTGCTATGTATGCAAATATTGTGTACGAGTGTATGTGTATACGGTGTACGCTTTGTATTTCACATTTGAATTTGTGAATTTGATTTGACTACATATGCTCCGCCCATTTTAGCGCAGTCGACTGATAGCTATTATTTCCCTTCTTTATTGCTTTTGTTGTTATGCGTGTATGTATGTGTGAGTGTGTATGTCTCGTATTTATTAGTGTATTTGCCATCAATGATGACTGTTGGCCGTTGGCCGCCAATGAAGACGCATACAACCGAACCGAACCGCGGCTGCAGTGAGACCCAACTATTTATTTGCTTGTCAGCCACCCCGATCTGCCATTCCCAATGGGCCCATGCGAATTTTGCGGTTTTTGTTGATTTGTACCTGTGCCAAAAATGCCATCTTTCGAATGGCTTTTTCAAATGCGCTCAAGTGCGCTACTTCATTGCCTCGCTGTGGCATTCTTCACGCCTCTTTCTATTAGCAACATCGTCTTTTTTTTTTGTTTTGTTTTTGTTTTTTGTTTGTGTCGCATTCATTTGCCGGCAATTTTTGTTACTGTCTCTATTTTGTTTTTATGAATAATATTTACACATCAACCACACAATCATACCTTCATGCGATAAGTAAGTATTCCCTGTAGGCCATTCTGAGATAGTCGTTCAAAATTTATTCATTGCAGTGAGAGTGATTTTGGCAAACAATAGATACAGTGTAACCCCATTAATTCGAACTAATAGTTAGAATTTGGGTATCGAAATGATGGGATCTTATTTATAAATTGGGTTTCAAATTCAGAGTCTTATTAAGCTCAAGTACGAGTATTTATCGAACCTGGGTTTAATGGAGTATCAGTATGCAGCTCTAATCAGTCGGTTTTGGCTACAAGTACATATAGCACAACTAGTAGCTGTTTTTAATCGAAATTGAAAAACGAACGCCATTCTTCATTTCCCACACTGATCCCGTTACTATTAAAACTTAGCACCGAGGGTTTTGCTATATAAATGTTGCACAAATGAGCTTTAGTCAAAACTTTTTGCTTCCTGTGCTGTGTGTTTTTGTTAACAGTAATGTAAATAGAATTTCGATGATGCGATAAATCCAACATTCAAATTAAAGTTGATTGCAAAATTGCCCTACATTTTTTGCCATTTAAAAGTAGGGCTATATTTTTAGTCTTTCGTAAACTGTACATACAAAATTGAGACTCGAAAGGTGCACAAAGTCATATACCTTTGAAGGCATGATATTTATTTAAATAATTAAATAAATAAATGTACAGGTATGTATGTATGTATATCCATTTGTAGATTATATTTCCATTTCATTTACATTTGTACAAAAAAGCTGTAAAAAAAATAAGAATATAACAAATTCAAATAAATAAAATGCAGAGAACAACTACCACTAGCATATCGATGGCTGAGTGGAAGATCGACCTATCTCGGAGGCAAGTTCGAAAACGCCCTATCTCAGAAAATTTTTCAACAACGCTTTATCTCAGAAAACTTTTCAAGAACGCCCTTGTTCAGAATTTGATTGAAAAACGCCCTAGCTCAGTATTTGGATGAAGAACGCCCTATCTTAGATGCTAATTCAAAAACGCCCTATCTTAGCTCATTTTCAATATATTTTCGTTTGAGATAGGGCATTTTTGAACCGAATTCTGAGATAGGGCGTTATTCAACCAAATTCTGAAATAGGACATTTTTCAATCAAATTCTGAAGTGGGGCGTTCTTGAAAAGTTTTCTGAGATAGGGCGTTTTCGAACTGGCTGCCGAGATAGGTCGATCTTACACTCAGCCATCGATATCTTTATATTTTACTGTTCCGTTTCATTTATCTCAGTAGGTGGTGTCTCCTTTTCACCGACCAAGATTTGTTTAATCTTTTCTTCAAAGGTATAGGACTAAGCCATGCGATCCACATTCAAATAAAGCATATTGATCCAATTGGATAAGCTTGGATTAGTTGTGTAGATCACTTAAATGTCCAATGTGCCGCGCCAACAATCAGAAAAAGTTGTCGCACCCGTACGGCCAGAAACCAAGTACACTAGTTGAACAAACATGCATTTGGCTGCATGTCAAACTTTTCACCGAATCTGGGATAACCACATTTTCAGATGCCCAGACCACGATATTGAAAAATAGAATTATCATTTCTTCAGTTTTGTTGTTAAACTCAACCCTGGAAGGTCAAAACATTCGACGAAGCATGACGTTCCTTGGATAAAGGCACAAAACTATATATATATATAAACACACATTACGGAAAAAAATAATTTGAGAAAAACGGGTATGTGAGCAATATGAGCAAATTTCACGAGTTGTTACATTTTTCGACAAAACGTGTTTTTGATCGAAAATGGAGGCACACTTATCGTAGAAAATGCAGTGTCTTCAGATTAGCATAAAGAACAAGATTTCAACGCGAAATTGTATTTAAATGAAAATTTGAAAAGTATATACATAAATACATACTAAAAAGGGTAAAAATAACCACTCGTGTTTATATACCCGTAGTTGCGTATGTAACGTATACGCCCCGTACCACCACATACAGTCATCTAACACGATTACTTGCACCCCTTAAAAGTCCTGTTATTTAAAGGCAATGCTGCTATGGAACCACGGTTAGACCCCAGTTTTCTACTAGAAGTAAAAGAGACTGATGCTTTTTATTTTAACGTTTTGGAATGCACCCTAATTAAATATTGGCGTTTAAGATTTTTACACAGTATTCCTTATGCACAGATACATTTCTTTCTTCATGTATGTATATAACAATTTTAGAATGAATTTCGAGCTTGCCAATAAAAATTGTAAAAGTGGAATTTTAGTTTCACAAATCATAGTCATTTTTTACTGACTAGTTTTATTACGCCAGATTCGTTCGGTTTGACAAGAAGAACATTTTCATCATTTAATTTTAACATTTTGAAGTATCTAAAATTATTAAAATTTAAAAAAAAAAAAATCGTAAAGTTTCAAAAATTACAAAATAGCTGCGAAAGATAATTATTATGAAAATACTTGTATAATAAAAGTCTCAAAATAAAAGCCTTTGATGAATTAAAAATATTTATCTCGCTGCTAACTATTATGAAAAGACTTTTATTATATAAGTCTTAAAATAATAGTCATCGATGACTTAAAAAATTTTTGTCATACATAGTTATTATCAAAAGACATTTGCAATTCTTACGAACATTTAGATGACTTTTTAAAACTCCACCATGAAATAGGTATTATTCTGGGTCTCTGTTTCTGTCAGATCGTGTTGGGTCCAGTCTCGCCTCCATGGATTTGGGGCCCACCTGCCCGCCCCTTCCATCCGTCGCTGATCATGGCCTTAGGGATCAGACCCTACATTGACACCATGTACGCTTGTCACATCACACCCCATTGTTTCCGTCCACTAGTCCATACGCCGCGCTTCATTCAGCCAGTCTGATAATATTACTGTTTTTACAGATTTATTCACATATAAAAAACAGCACAATGTAGATAGATTTTTTATTATTAGCCCTAACGGTTGCCCTTATCCCGCCTATCCGCATGAGCGGCGAAGTCCGCATGATGTACGGAACTACAGAAGCAAATTAATCAGCTGATTATTATGTCGTTATGCCAATCAATCATTTATTGAGAGCGTATAGTAGCGCTCTCTTAATGCTAAAAATCGAATCTGATATATCAAAGTGTTCTGATATACGACAAGGAAGAAATGGACTTGGAATTAAGCCTGTCAGTAATTTAGCCATAAAAATAGTGCCAAACATTTTCCTGCGACTGCCAAGTGTAATAACCCTGCAAACCAAAGTTCCCGAAATCTTAAGGAAATCTTTAAGAGTATCTCATTTCTGTAACGATTTTTTTACGAATTTTCAAAGAAAATTATATGAAGTGGTTGACACGAACTCGTAAAGAAATTTCTGTACGAAAAATAAAGAAAATTCTTGAAAAATTCTGAAAGATATTCTTCACATAGCAGCATTAATTTCGTTGCTTCACAGATTTTCTTCCGAAATTTCGTAAAAGAATGGAAGTGTGCGTAATTTATTTTATTTTAGAAAATTCGGCAAAAAATCGAATTAAATCCTAACGAATTCCTTAAAATTTCTTTACAATGCAGAATACTCTGAAAAAATGGTTTGCAGGGAAGTTTTAAACAACTCGTATGAGGTGCAAGATTGTATTGAGAATCCCAAAGGAAATCTCTTAAAACAAAAAGTTGGAATTGTTTTTGAATTGATTCTATTTTGTCTGAGTATACATATGTAGATGTTCAGGCTAGTTTTGCATGTTCTATGTATTCTACGTTCTATGCTATACTATTCTAACTATATTGTGTCTTAGCTCCATAACATTTAATTTAATAGTAAAACTGAAATCTAAATAAGGAAGACAGCGAGTCAATATAAACGTGGCTATAAGAACACTTCACTAGGACCCTTTTCTTAATCTCTGGAAGATAAATTTTTATTATCTTTGTTCTCAATATCTTCCAAAGTTTCTTACAAAAGCTGTACGTGTATTAAAGCCATGCATGCGCTAAATTCATACACATTTGCTGTCACTACAAATCTGACATAAAAAAGCTTCTTATAAAAGAAATCTATCATCTAGAGGCGGCAGCTCTCTAATTACGAGGCAAGTTACTGTGTTACACGTCAAATAGGTAAAAAAGGAAACTTAACCTAAAAGCTTTCCAAAGCCTATGCCCGAGTAAATTTATTCCTGTTGTTAATTTGTTATTAAAAATAGGTATGTTAAAATTAAAATAGAAAATTACTTTAAAATAATATATTATTGATCTCACTCACACACATACAGGCATACACAATATCCCACTGGGAAAATAGGTAAGCACCTTACGAGGTAAGCCATGTTTTCTTTCAGTTTTTAGTACCAAAATTGTCATCACGACCAGCGTAATCTACTAGTAAAGCACAAAATGAACACCTCCGGCGACACATTAGGGGTATTCTCCAAATCTTGCAAAGCCATTGCACGTAGCACGGATTGCACGGATTGCATAAATTGCAAACACACAACAAGAAAATTCATGGGAAACAACATTTCCTATCGCTGCAAAATATGCAACGTCGAAACCCATGTATATATTTTGCAAAATAGCATAGCAAGATAATAGCGACCCTGTGCTAGTTGTTTTGTTGTTGGAATTGCTACATATTTCTCTCATTCCTCTCATCTCGCTCACTTAATTTTTTTTTGCTGTCTCTTGTTATTGTATTTGATACATAATTTCGCTGCTTGCTCCCCATGCATGCTACCACTTTGCAATGGGGTGTTCTCGTACTCTTCGAAATTTGGAATAGTATTTTTGCATTTCGTGCAATCCGTGCATCGTGCAAGACTTCGAGAATACCCCTATTACGTTGTCAGTTGCAAAATAACGTGCAGCCGAAGTTATTTCCAAGCACCGAACTACTCCGAGCGACTGCTCTGTATTACACGTAACTTACTTTGTAAAGCGACTCAGAAGTATGTTTGATAGCAAATGTACATTCTAAATTCCTACTTACATAAGGCGGCCATGCCTTTGTAAAAGTAAGGGACGTTCGGCAGGGAAATGGTAATGACTGCCAGGTGAAGAGTAAGTTGCTAATAAGGTATTATTACGTGCTCCTAATTCCCACTGGGATAGTATAAACTTTTAAGTATGCGCCATTAATCCTTTGTGACTGGTGACTCATATGAAAGCACCTAAGTGTACATTGCACTATAATAAAAGGCTGCGCAATTCGTGTCAATCACTAAATCTTGGCGTTTCGAGCATAACTACAGTTGGCAAGACGCTATACTCCTTGAGCCCGTATTACAAAGTAGATAAGCGTGTTTATGTGGTGCATATGTACAAACATACATACGTGTGTATGTATATATATTTACATATTTATTCTAAACTATTAGTAGCCTCTAGGAAATGAATCTCAGGTGGAAGTGTAGTTCTATGGGTTTCTCATTTGCATTTTAGCGCCAACTAGCAGGGAAAGAGATACATATGTACCTTGCCAACATCAGTCAAGGAATGAAATGATGAAAAAATTGGTAAATATAAGGCTGAACTGAAATTGTTGATCTACACTGCCGGAACAAAGTATTGGCACAGCAACTTTTTCACAATATAATCCAAAATTTTTGTTCCAATTTTGTATAAAAATATGGTTCATGCAGCAACAAAAAACATAGAAATATAATTCCGAAACTGTGTGCAAAACTCGCGAAAATTCAACAAATTTTTATCAAAATTTTCAACTTTTTAATCAGATATTTAGAATTTCTTTGAGTATGCATCCCATTAAATTTTAGTAAAAAATGCAAGTTCGGAGTTTGTCAAAAATCGTGTTGATTTTTGTGATTTTTGTTTGTTGAAGGTGTTTTGCATTTTTTCCATATAAAGTATTTTCGAAAAAAACTACGTCAAAAAAATTGCCAAAAATCAACGGTAATTCTTTATTATAATGAAATGGTATAAATTTTAAAATTTCCAAAATTCTACTTTGTGAGTTTCAAAGACTGCTACAAACGAATTAAAAAGTTCAAAAAAAAAAAAACAAACTAGGGTATGCGTATTAAAGTTCTGCAATGTCAATTAGCTTCACTGTGAAGTTTTCTTCAAATATATTAACTACTCATACTCTAACAAAAACGGTATGGAAGGAAGAGAAGTGAAGATATTGAGCGCTGTATACTTAAAAAAAATTACTCATACAAATTATGTTCCGAAAAAAAGAGGAACATAAATCAGCAGAATCATGCTGTTAAACTTCCACAAAAACTTGCAATTTTATACGTATGAGCACCTAGTATTGGGAATTGAAAAAATCGCTTTGTACAAATAAAAAAATTTTTCGTTACATAAAATTGACCGCAAGTTTTGTTTAAAAATATGCAGTTGGCCTTAGTAATATTGGACTGAATAATGTAAACTACTACGGTACTTTTGGTCGTGGTGAAAGCTTTACCAAATTATTATTATTATTATTACTTGCAAACATTCTGTAAACAGCCAGACCCATCCGGTTTACCAAGTATACCCCGAACACTCTTTATGTGCATATGCATGCACAGTTGTGCTTAAGTTGTTGGACAGAGCGTATGAGTAACCCCATTAAGTTTTGAGTCACAAAATATAGTTCATACATATGTATGTACCAATGTATGTAAGTATGAAGGATGGTTCCGTGCGCAAAAGTGGAAAACTTTTGACTGTAATTCACCTGCGAGTGGCTAGAAGCGATTATTGTGCATACGGTTCAAATCGCAGCTCACAACGTCCGGATATTTATATCCACGTATCCTCTGGGTAGCAACCAAGCACCCGTTTGGGAGCGAGCTAAACTGAGAAGGCGTAAAACTTCACGTGTGCTGGGTTTGGGTCCCGCCACGTGAAAGCTCCGCCCAATGGAAAAGAACAAACAGCTTTTATTTTGATGACGACTACGGCAAACGTATAAAGCCTTGCGACGTCTACTACAGTTGCCACGTAAAGGAGCGCAAATTCGGTGTTGGATTCTTGGTAGGAGAGCGACTCTGTCGCCGAGTACTGGCGTTCACCCCGGTGGACGAGCATCTAGCCACAATCCGCATCAAAGCGAGATTCTTCAACATCGATGGAAGAGAAGGACGAGGCGTCCAAGGATCTCTTCTATGAGCGCTTAGAGACTATCTATGGGCGCTGCCCGCGACATGATGTTAAAATCGTGCTCAGCGATTTTAATGACAAGGTGGGCAAGGAAGGGATCTTTGGCGCCACTGTCAGAAAACTCAGCCTCCACTAGGAAACGTCCGATAACAACGGACTGTGGCTGATCAACTTCGCCGGGGCCCGAAACATGATCATATGTAGTCACACCGTTAACAAACTGATTGCACCTTATCAGTGTGCCTTTAGGCCTGGCAAATCCACCATAGATCAGGTATTCACAATGCGCCAAATCTTGGAAAATACCCGCGAGAATAGGAGCGACATACACCATATATTTGTCGATTTCAAAGCCGCTTTCGATAGCACAAAGAGAATTTGTCTTTATACCGCGATGTCTGAATTTGGTATCCCAGCTCCGCCAGAAAAGGGAAGGACGTCTCCGAGCCGTTTGATACCAGTCGAGGTTTCAGGCAAGGTGACCCCCTTTCGTGTGATTTCTTTAATCTGATATTTGAATCAGGCACAATACTTTACAAGAGCGTACAATTGCTGGCGTATGCCCACGACATCGATATTATTGGTAAAACCAAGGGCTACGTTCGTTCTGCTGTTCTGATTACGGACAAATTAACGATGAGCTGCATGAGCTTTACAATGATATAAACATAGTGGCGCGAATTAAGATTCAGCGACTCCGCTGGCTTGGCCATGTCATTCGAATGGACAAAAACGCTCCTGCTCTGGAGGTATTCAACACGGGCCGCGATGCAGGTAACAAAGGAAGAGGACGGCCTCCTCTGCGTTGGAAAGACCGGGTGGAGAAGGACTTGGCTTCACTTGGCATTTCCAATTGGCGTCAGTTAGCACAGAAGAGAAATTACTGGCGTGCTGTTTTGGGCTCGGCCAAAATCGCTTAGGCAGTTACAGCGCCAATAAAGAAGAAGAAGAATGTACGTATGTATGCATGTAAGTAAATTTCTAACTTTTTGCATATTTCGGAGCATGTGGCTAGAAGTGTCTGGCGATACTAAATATTCCCTGTAGTACGGGGGAGTGACTACGGGACTGCGGAATCGGTAGCCACCTAATAAACACCGTCAATTACCGACCGACTACTTCCAGTGTATTTCATCGATTTCTTTTACAAGGCAATGTCCTAGGCGGTAGTCACCATCGGCTCTCTCTTCACTACCGGGAGTTACTAAAGTAGTCACTTGCGTGAGTTATGGGCGCCCTCTGTCGTAGTTTTTAGCTATTCTGCTTACGACTGGTTCGAATCTGCACTACCATGTGCACTATCACGGGTTAGTAGAGTAGCTACTTACCTAGGAGTCGGTGCAGTAGCGGTTCAAAAGTACCGATTGACTCCAGCAGTACTGGAGGGTTGCTTTTAAAATATACATACATACATACATAAATATGTACATATGTGCATATGTCCACATATAGGAAAAGGTTTAAATAAGAAGCATTATGTCGCATCCTCCGGGTGTTTTTTGTTTAACTGGCACCGCCATATGTATATTACCCGGTTACCCGGGTACTAGCCGGGTACTAGCCCGAGTAATAAAAGCCCCGAGTAATACCCGGGTGATTGGGTAATAGCCTGGTAACCGGGTACCTGGTTTCAGCCCCAGTTTCAAGGCCGTCAAAAAAAGCGATTGTTTCAGGGAAGACCTTTTCATTTGACCCAATTCCATTGTGTGCTTTGAGTGGCTGTCAGTGACAGGAGCAGATTGAATTTAAGGTTATTGCGCGAGAATTTCAACAAGTCGCTGACTGTTCCAATTACCCAGATATTAAATTTACATACATAAATAAAATCAGATATAATCCAATTTTGGTAAATTTTCACTGGAATAGAGCAAATATTCCTAGCTCGTTGTTTCACGTTTACCCTACTGGGTATATTATCAGGAGTAAATGTATATATGTACATCCAAATACAGATGTGTGCGTACGAAGATTACACTGCATCCTACAATTAGTCGTTAATAAGTAGGCATTTGATTTTTTGCTTTTCTCTTTGCTAACTTTTCTTTGGTTGTTATCAACACGTTTTCAGAAGAATGCTGCAGCAAACTGCATATATGTACATATATATGTATGTATGTAAGCACATACCCGTTGCCACACTTTTGCAGCATTACTGGTCTGGTGTGTGCCCAGATACTTTTTTTACTTGTCGCACGCTTGCTCAAGTAGCTGACGAGAACTATGTCGACTGAGAGCTACTCCACTACTCATGCTATCATGTCTCTGTTGATGACTGCCAACCAAATCTGTCTATTTTCATAGTTGGTTAGTGAATTGTTTGACTGGGGCGACAGACTGCCTGTCACGCCGCGGCCGCCTTCGCACTGCTCTGCACGAGCTGTTGGCTCTTGAATGTTGGCTTTTGCTGGCAACTGCGTCAGCAATTTTCAAGTGTGATCCGGCGTGCCTTCCAACATCAACTGTGTGTCGCATGCTACTCAGAAACGCCTTCAACATTAGCGCCAACACAGTAGATGTCTGGAGTGAGGAGATGAAGCGATCCATCTAGCCACTAACCACGGACTACAGTGTGCCAATGCTTGAATGCCGATTACTTGACAAATCTAACGCCAGAGCATATAAAAGTGACACTCGAACTGAACTGCTTATGGGTGCCTTAACAGCTTACCACAACCGCAAGTTTTAGTCTTTGAGCGCTTGCCTCATTGCATTTGCGATGGTGAAGACGAGGGCGCTATGTATGTATGTAGTGGGGAAGGTTGCCGGAGTAGCAAGCGCCAGCTTTTGCAACGCCTTCTTGTCGCTTTGCGCAGATCTTAGGTGGAAAACTGAGGCATTTCCGCTTTGCGGTGTTCACCATGTTCGGGGCTAAATGCGGTTAAATGCTAACCATGGTTAGATTCTGTTCACTCAACCATTTAAATGACTGCTTGCCTGGCTGTCTGCACTCATAATCCCTCATTTTAATAATCGAACCAGTTGAGTGCGCGATGCTAAATTAGGAAGCACCTTAATGTAATTATGCAGCACATATTATATATGTATGTGAGTGTACATTAGAGTGGTCCAAAACAATTAAGTCGGAATTTTGATGCCGGCCCCCCTAGAATAGTTTTATACCGAAAAAAATATACTCCAATTTTTTTAAATTTGAAATGAAGAAATATTTAGTGAGTGCTCAAAGTTTTCCACCTATTTTATATGGAGAAAAAAACAATTTTTCGTAGAAATTGTATAAAATTTTTTAAAATCAATAGTTTTCGATCGGAAAACTGTGGTTCTCTTCAGGAGACTTTCAATATTAATGCCCAGTAGGTCAATTCATTATTTTTTTAATATTGTTGCATCTTATGGGGGTGTTTGCGGAACTATAAATTATAGTTATCATGAAAAAAAGGTTAAAGAAACAATTGTGTATTATTGGGAATCTCCTGAATCGGAAGCGAGTTTTCCGATCTAAAAGTATTGATATTCAAGAATTCGACACCATTTCTACGAAAAGTTGTTTTTCCCATATAAAAGACATTAAAAACTTCGAGCGCTTTGAGCACACGCTACATTGTTTTATTTCAAAATAAAATAAAGGGGTATATTTTTTTCGGTATAGAACAATCCTATGGGGTGCCGGCATAAAATTCCGACTTTACTTTTTCACATGCAATTTGGACCACTTTAGTGTACATATGTATGTAAGTATATTATTTTAATTGAAAATTTTAATCCGAAATTCATATTTGCTTGCGCTGTGTGGCTTGCAGCGAAGCATATGGGTGGGAGCAAAAGTTAGTTGACGTGGTTCGATTTTGTTGAAATTTCTTATTTTACTTACATAAATGTATGTATAAAAGGGCAAATACACGACAGCAACTTGCTGGCACCATCAAGTGATTGTACCCTCAGGCTGGAAGCATATAACATACCAGCTTGCTGGTACAATATTTATTTATTTACAAGTAAGATCCTAAAAAAGACCGAAATGATTAGAGCCGAAAAAAGTATGTGGTAGCTAAATCTACACCTTATCGAATAGTATTTCCGAAAAACACAACTGTATTTCCGAAAACTACAAATGATTTTCAGAAAAACTCAATTAATTTTCAGAAAAGGCCAAATGTGTTTCAGAAAACCTCAAATGTATTTCAGAAAACCCCAAATGTATTTCAGAAATTCTCAAATGAAATTCAGAAAAGGCCAAATGTATTTCAGAAAAACTCAATTGAAATTCCGAAAAACGCAAACGAAATTCAGAAAAGCGGAAATGTAATTCAGAAATCATTTCCAGAACACTTTTATCTATGGACTTTTTATCATCACTCTTAGAAAACATAATGGCTTATAAATTCATATCCCGATTAACCTTTCACCCACTTTTTGTAATGTAGTAAAACAGGATAACACTTGTAAAAAAGCATATTTATTTAAACGAAATGTTTTAAATTCCTACAGACATATCCCGCAAGGCCAAAGCATCAAAAAAAAAACCGATGAGTGGTGGATAGCACGAGCGCAATCCGCAGTAGTAACGCTTTCTTTCGCTTGGCGAATTATTTCTTCCAAGTATTGCAGTCTCCTTTCTACTACTCCCGGTCCGTCGGTAGAAGGAATGCCCATATGAGTTTTGACATAACTTTTTATTTTTGCCCAGATTAGATGGGTGACAAATAATATGAACCATGATACAAAAACGAAGGTAGTTCCATTTAATAACATTCGTTGTTGTTGTTAACCATTTGACTTTTTATAAAA
Organism: Rhagoletis pomonella; assembly: GCF_013731165.1. NCBI lineage: Eukaryota > Metazoa > Arthropoda > Insecta > Diptera > Tephritidae > Rhagoletis > Rhagoletis pomonella. Next base: position 29,519,384 of record NW_023458564.1, read on the forward strand.
TTATGACATTTCATAAAATTCACGCTATCTGATCACCAGAATTAACATATTTTTTTAAAGCACAAGATTTCATTAGTCCACTCAAAGATGTGGAATATTATGGACTTGAAAATTTGAAATAATTTCTTAAAGGGTATGTCGATACAAGGTTTCAGAACGCATGCAGTAGTTTATCGGAGGGCGGTCTGTACAAGTCCTGGAAGTTTTTGCATACACAGAAAATTTTGAATTCAAAGTGAAGTCAATGGTGTTACGCCAAACAAAAAGGCATATTTTTTGCAAAATCCGATGAGACATTTAAAAGTAAATTTGGTCCAGAATATTTAAAAAATCTTTTATAAGAAAAGAACTAGATTTTTAAACAGCTAGATTTCATTCAAAATAAGAAAATTAAAAAAAAAACCATAATGCGCTCGTGGTTTTATGCTAAAATAAAAAGAACAATTACGATGAAGTCTCCTTTAACAGTTTACCTTTTAAATATTTTTAATAAAAACGCAAGTACCAAGCACTTGCTTTTTAAATTGAAATGTTTTTACATTGATATAAATATGGGAAAGAAAATACTCCGATTTATTTTGTGTGTGATCAGTGTGACAAGGCTGTTGATAATACTCACAATTGATGAAACTTCAAAAAATGTTATTATCCATCAGAAGTTGTTTATTGAAACAACCTTCTTTTTTGTATCATGATATGAACGGAAAACAGCAAACAAATCAAAAAATAACAAATTTCGTTGAAAAATCTGTAGTAGTTTTGAAAAACAGCAAGCGCACGCGCCAATCTTTGTTCCCATGCCCTGGGAGGTTTCTGTGCCTGAAATGCATGAAAGTTCATAAATGAAATACGAAAGTTCAGAATTGACGATATCATCTGCTGAAGCGCTAACGCAAACTGAGTAGAAGGGCCCATACATGATACCAGTAATATTTAACAACTTAAACGGGAAAGAGATCTGGGCATGAATCACGTAACTTTGAAACGATAGTCGTTCAAACGATACTGACAAAACGATGTGGTCAAAACACTGATGTATGCATTTGTGTTGCTGTTACGTGTTACTGTTACTGTTACGTGAAGCAAAACTGGAATCGAGTTGACGATATCTCACAAACGATCAAACAATTTTTGATTTTTATGAACCAAGACAATCTCGACACGATATCGTTCAGCCGATTGTCGTCATACGTGATTCATGCCCTGTCATTGCAAAATTTTATCAAGAAATTGTTAGAGCTAATCTTTCTATAAATTTACAATGACTCAAATTAAGTAACAAATATAAATAATAATATGTAGTTGTGAAAACTTGTCAAACTTGGTGCGACTAAAATTTTTTCAACCACTGTATGTATGTTAATATTATATATAAATTTTTTATTAATTATTTGTTCACTAGCTTTATAAATCCTTGATTTGGTTTATGAATACATAGATGAAATACATTTAAAAATAACATAAACAGAAAGACCAGTAATATATCAAAATACATAATTTTTTTTGTACGAAATTTCGGGCAAAATTCGGGAATTTCATTACCGAAATCGGGGAATTTTCAAAAATGAGTTGGCTACCTTGATACGTACATATGTATGTATTTATGCTGATGCGTTTCAATTAATACTAATTTGTAGAAAAAATAGCATTCGCACCTCAAAAGGTTAATTTGTTTGTTTACAGTTTTTTGACATTATAACTAGCTACAAGAGAGCTCTAGCTAGTTGTCACTTCTACCTTATTAAATGTGCCTTGCTACACACTAGATATTTTGGTTTTTTGAAAATGGGGAAAACATTCTAAGCACAACTTTGGGCTGCAACAGTGACCACAAAAATAATGTAAACATCAAAGAAATTTTTCTGCTCATACAAATACATATGTTTTTTACGTTTATAAGTATTGTGTAGAAATGCTCTAAATAAATTCTGAAATAAATATTTTCCGGGAAGTTCCCTCTTTGACGGTTAGGGCTCGGCATGCATGTATGAGGGTCAGCACATACATATGTGAGTATGTATAAATACACTTATTTCTACAAATTTACGTATGCCCATTTTTAAGCGATCATTTACTATTTTACAATTCATGAACCCTACCTATGTACATACATAACGGGTGATTTTTTTGAGGTTAGGATTTTCATGCATTAGTATTTGACAGATCACGTTGGATTTCAGACATGGTGTCAAAGAGAAAGATGCTCAGTATGCTTTGACATTTCATCATGAATAGACTTACTAACGAGCAACGCTTGCAAATCATTGAATTTTATTACCAAAATCAGTGTTCGGTTCGAAATGTGTTTCGCGCTTTAAATTTTGTTCAGCGATGAGGCTCATTTCTGGTTGAATGGCTTCGTAAATAAGCAAAATTGCCGCATTTGGAGTGAAGAGCAACCAGAAGCCGTTCAAGAACTGCCCATGCATCCCGAAAAATGCACTGTTTGGTGTGGTTTGTACGCTGGTGGAATCATTGGACCGTATTTTTTCAAAGATGCTGTTGGACGCAACGTTACGGTGAATGGCGATCGCTATCGTTCGATGCTAACAAACTTTTTGTTGCCAAAAATGGAAGAACTGAACTTGGTTGACATGTGGTTTCAACAAGATGGCGCTACATGCCACACAGCTCGCGATTCTATGGCCATTTTGAGGGAAAACTTCGGAGAACAATTCATCTCAAGAAATGGACCGGTAAGTTGGCCACCAAGATCATGCGATTTGACGCCTTTAGACTATTTTTTGTGGGGCTACGTCAAGTCTAAAGTCTACAGAAATAAGCCAGCAACTATTCCAGCTTTGGAAGACAACATTTCCGAAGAAATTCGGGCTATTCCGGCCGAAATGCTCGAAAAAGTTGCCCAAAATTGGACTTTCCGGATGGACCACCTAAGACGCAGCCGCGGTCAACATTTAAATGAAATTATCTTCAAAAAGTAAATGTCATGGACCAATCTAACGTTTCAAATAAAGAACCGATGAGATTTTGCAAATTTTATGCGTTTTTTTTAAAAAAAAAGGTATCAAGCTCTTAAAAAATCACCCGTTATATGCTAATGTCAATTTGTATAGTAGTCCACAGATTGTGTGATGAGAAACTTATGTATTATGTTACTGAAAATACATCAAAGTGACACAATTCAAATTTGAATATTTGACAGACGAATGATCTAAAAATAGTCAATAGTCGAAAACATGCATTGCGTTTCACAACAAAGTTTCCATAGTATGTTGGTACATTAGGATGACCGCGCGTTCAAAAACATATGTTGAACTACATTGGGACACATTGGGGGGGGGCTCGACCCTATTAAGCTGGCATTTCAGGGTACTATTTTATATACTATATATCAGGAAAATTTGAAAGTTAGAGGGGGCTCGAGCACCCCTTGCCCCTACTTGGCTACGCCCATGGTAACATTCATATCTTACGTACATTCAAGAATAACATTTTTTTCTTTGAATCTACATACTTTAATTGTTGACGCTATTTCCATTTGAATTAGAATATAACATCATCTACTTTATTTCCAAATTTTTGTTGACTTTATTTCACTTTTGAAAAAGTAATAATATCGGTTGACTTTATTTCGCAACAATATGTGAAATAGTGTCAATTGACGTTATTTCCGTTGGTCTGGTTACCTGTCACCCTACTTGTGATAGACATGGTTGTTGTCGTAATCGTATAAAATTTCCCAGATAGTTTTAAGGAATGTAGCTGACTCTACTGTCGCGAAACATCGTTTTTAGGGATTTATGTACTTATTTTCCGTAATTTGGCATTTGCTCATGTCTGCTGCAGCAGGACCTAGGGCCCATATTTAGTATCTTAAATAGACACTTGAGAGCGAGTCTACTTCTTGTTTACTTACCATCATCATGGGAAAAGGTGCACGTCATAATCATACCCAAAGCGGGAAAACCCAAGATTTTCTTCCAATGGAAGCGGTCGCTCATGGCTGCCCTCAAGGCAGTGCTTTCTTTTCTTACACTGAGGGAATTAATGCATAGTAAAAATGAATACTTTATATTTAATTATCGTTTAAAAATGGTCGTATTTAAAAATAATATTTTCATACAAAATTTATTACGCACGTATTTGACAGTTCACATCTGAGTATGTCTATGAGTGTACATCAGCGTTGCCGTTTTGGTCCAATTGGACCAAAATTGGTAGCTTCATTCTCCGATGGTAGCTTGGTTGGTTTGATGAAGCTTTTGGTAGGCAAAAATGTTTTGAAAATACAACCAAATTGAACATTAAAATTTGTTTGCTTAATTTAAGTTTACACGTTTAAAACACTGCAATCACTTTGCTTACACGTATAAGATTTCTTTATTTTTGCTATATTTTATTAAGCAGACAATTTTCTGCAAACAAAAACTTACTTCCCAAAGCTATGACCGATTAGCTGTTGAAATTAACGAGAAATTACCTATCGTTTTGAAAGAAAAATTGGTGATAGGCAATTTGCAAAGTGTGAGTGTATTGGTAAAAAAGGGTGAGTGCATGCAAATTGAAACAAATATGGAATTTTTTTATTGAAATGCGTAAAATGTCTGCTTTTGTTTTTCTCACACAAAAAAAAAAGAATTTTGATATGAATTGAATCAATCTCAAAGATATTAACATATTTTACAATAACTTAATTATTTTATTTAAAGGCCCGAATTTATTGTGTTTAATCTTAAAGATTGATGTGAATAATTAACCAATACCGTAAACAATATTATGTGTTGTTTTAATTTTTACTGCTAATTTGTGTAGCTAAAACCCCGCAAACTCGAAAAATCTCGTTTTAATGATGAAAAAATTTGATAGTTTGGAAACTGATGTGGTAGGCGTTTTGGTACCTGGCAACGCTGGTGTACATACGCACCCCAACAGTGTTTCCGCGAATCATTTTTAGCGGTAGCCAAATTCCGTTAAAAAAAGGGCTAAAAAAGAGCTAAAAAAAGTCGTTGTGGCTAAAAATGGTAGCTAAATTTGTTACTTACATATACATATATAAGTATACACGCAAACATTTCCAACAAGTAATGGTATAGAAAAACAATGAAGTCTGGAAAAAAGCTAAGATTTTATCCAACCAAAAACCTTTTTTTATAAAAGGGGAAATAAACGACACCAGCTTGCTGGCTCCATCAAGTGATTGTACCATCAGACTCGAAGCATATAACTTACCAGCATGCTGGTACAATATTTATTTCTTTACAAATGAGGTCGAGAAAAGATCGAAATGATTAGATCCAAAATTTCATAATTTTTCTACCATTTTGTTAAACATTGTTTTTTTCACAACTGCAATATCGTGAACTTAATCTTCCACAAACACGGCTTTGACCCATATAGGGCAAGAAATTTCCGCTAAAATACTTTTTACTTAGAAAATTGAGCTAATTTCATCAAATCATTTCAATCATAAAATTTTCAAATAGTTTTTGAAGTCGCACCAGCAGCTGGTACAATCACACCACAAGAACATACACATATTAAGGGCCGTAAACTTATCTACTTTAAACTATAGTAGTATAAAAACGTAAGGAAAATACAATACATATATGTATATTAGACTGCATTATCAAAAAAAATTGCGGTTTTTCCGCCCGGATTATAAAAACTATTATATTTTATGACATCCACCAAAATATTTGGGAAAAATATTAAGATTTAAGCGAGCTGGACCGATTTGAAAATACCTCCAAAAATGAAGTTTTTTATGAATAAAAATAGTTTCTTAAAAAACTTTTTGATAAAAGTCCCCTCAGAAGACAAATTAGATTAAGCTTAAAAAATCTGTATACAAATATTTAAAAATATTTTCAACGGAATCGTAAGAATGAGATTTTTGGTGCTGTTTTTTTACTTTTTTCAAAGATTGGTTTACGAAAAACTTGAATAATTGCGCCAAATATGTTCTGATGTAGACTTATGGGATCTCAGTAGAAAGGTATTTTCACACTGTTTTTATTTCTGGCCAAAAAAACGATATTCGTTCAAAATTTTTTTTTCTTTTCTTTAAATATTATTATGCAAATATTTTAAGCTTAAACCGTTTCGTCATTTGAGGGGATTTTAAAAAAAAAATCTTTAAGAAACTATTTTTATTCATAAAAAACTCCATTTTTGGAGGTATTTTCAAATCGGGCCAGTTCACTTAAATCTTAATACTTTTCCGAAATATTTTGGTGGACGTCTTAAAATATAATAGATTTTATAATTCCAATGGAAAAATAGTACCAATTTTTTTTTGTATGGAGAGGGATGCAGTCTAATGTATATATATCAGTCATTCTTAGTTTAAAAATTCATCTCTTACATAGATGAACAAAAAATTTTAGATCAAATTAAGCATATACAAGTTTTTCATGCCAAGTATGAATAAATTCTAAAAAGGGCTAAAAAAAGGGCTAGGGGCAATTTTGAATTTATGTGGCCAAAAAAAGTATGTGGTAGCTAAATCTAGCCACCAAAGGGCTAAAACGGCAACACTGCACCCCAAGCATGCAGAGCGCCGCTCTGACACATTCATACATAGTACATGCTCTGCAAAAAATTTTGCGACTAGTCTCTAAAGAGAGTATTCCTAGATTACTCTCAATCGGGTACAATTGGGCATTAATTAGTCCCAACTAGTCTCATACGGGTACTAATGGAGGTCAATTAGTCTCGACTCATCCCTAATGGGTATAATTGGAGATCAATTAGTCCCCAACTCATCTCTAACTGGTACTATTAACGATTTAATGATATGTACGCACTTAGTCAATGCACGCAGAGAGAGTATTCGCCTAACAAAACTGAGCACCCCGGTTCGAATCTCAGCTGGCGCAAATTTTTATTTTTATTTTTTAAAAGTGACTAGTCGCTTTTTATACCCGTTCGGTTCACTTCATGGATGCTAATTGAATTGAATATTTACCAATATACAGTACTTTCGTTGACGTTTATAGTAAGATCAATTACGTTTCTATTTGATTTTAATATTTTTTTCCCTCCGTGTGAAGGGAATGGCTTTTATGCATATGGATATGCTGATGACCTTGTTATCTACGTCGTAGGCTGGGATGGGGAGACTTTAGGCTTCAGGATGCAGTCTGCTCGAAATTTAAGTGTAGGATGGTATGTTGAAAAAGCCATCCATGGTCCCATTTACCAAAAGGAGGATGGTCAACTTGACCAAAACCAAATTGAGTGGGAGAGAGATAGAGTTCTCACAAGAAGCCCAATATCTAGGCGTAGTACTAGGTAAGCCAATCAACTGGAACTCATATCTCACAGCGGTTATCAATAAAGCCACGGGGGGATCGTTTGAGTGTTCTCAAACCATTCATAAATGATCCCATAGTAAAACTCGCAGACTCAATACTACCGAAGCTGACCTTTATGAAGCCATACAAAATAATAGTGCCTGAAAGGAATACCTGTAAAACGATAATAGCCATGTTCAGCGAGGAAACTCAAATTTGGTATACCGGTTCCAAACTTGAGAATGGGAAGACCGGGCGGTGTGTATGGACCTAGCTTTAAAAAAGTGTCTCTTGAAAAACGGTGCAAAAACTAGCGAAACTGGGAGCTAATAATAGAGTAACCTTGTGGAGGCTTCCGGGTCATGAGGGCTTCGATGGCAACGAAAGGGCTGACACTCTATAGAAATGCGGAGCCAAACGGACCCTGATCGACCTTAAGCCTTTCTTTGGTCCATACAGACGATACACAGCAGAGCTCCTAAGGGTACCTGTGGTACCATCTATACCAAATAGGACAAACCTCGGAGTATATATTAAGTGATTACCAAAGTAGATCTTAAAAAAAAAATTATAATACTTAATACATTGTGATTTTTAAAAACGAATTCTGTGCTAAATATTGTGCGTCCCTACCTTAAACTGAAATTCTGCGGAATTAAATTGAAATTTGTCAGAATGTTAACTGAGGAAATCAATTTCGATTTAAAATTCTTTCCCACATACTGATATAACTAATAACTTGTATGAGTTCCCCTCAATAACTAAATTGACTGAGCATGTGTCAATGTGTAGAAAGGTGGTTAATATATATGTACGTACTAATAAATACGTACCCTGTAGTGAAAACCCAAACAACCGACGCCCCAGCTCTGAAAATATTAAACTCGGAAACCGGTGGTTGTAGTAGAGGAAGAGGGAGGCCCCCCACTTCGATGGAAAGACCAGGTGGAGAAGGACTAGGACTAGTTGGCAGAGAAGAGGAGCGACTGGCGAGCTTAGTTGAACTCGGCCAAAATCGCTTAGGTGGTTACAGAGCCAAAGAAGAAGAATGCTTTGCTCTGTCGACCATTGCGACTGTTGGAGCGGTGCGAGCAAAATGGCACGCTTATTACTTTCACGGAAGATGATTCGGCCGACTATCCCATTCTACTAGTAGCATTCTAGTTCACAACTAGTAGCCTTCCCTGCAGGGTAGATACATACTATATGCAAGCTCGTAAATATACTATCCCAATCACTTTTAGAGGAGTTCACTAACGTTGACAAACACACAGCCAATAAATAGGGCTAGACAGGCTTGCATATTTGTATATATGAGCATATACATACAAACATATGGCTACACAGGTGATAGTGGTGCACAATCCCGATGCTTCCAAAATCTCCCCAATCGCCAACTAAATATGAACACTTCGTCGACGCCATCGTCAATGTAAATCCTAAACGCAATTGCAATTCCAAATCCCAATCAGGAAGAGCATTAATGGAAAATTATTATCTGCACTTTATGGCATTCATTCATTGCCAACATTGCTCTTATGGCAATCTCAATGCCACCACCACCACCAGCATCAGCACCAACACCGCCATCATCACACTAAAATGTTGTTCTACTCGTACTACAAGTAATTCTCGGCGTTTTTCAATCATCACTGTCACCGTTGTCAGTTTCATAATCATTATTGCCTTTGGCTTGAAGCCCTATTTCATTTGAATATTCAAGTACATATATATTAGGGTGTTCGATTATTCGGAGTTTTTCTAAAATCGGTTTTCGAATTACACGAAAAATGGCAGTTTGAAAAAACCGCTTGCTTCCCCATTCTCAAATTAAGAAGAAACCGGATAAACTGACTGTTAGTCAGAAATCATGACCAAAATTGCAATATCACTGCTTTAATTTAGAAATCAATCAGTCAAAATAATTAGGAAGTATTTTAGATTGCAAGCAAAACAGAAGAAATGAGGTTCTCCGATCTCAAAGAGACTAGATCGCTAAAACAACAGTCTTTCGTCGGGAAAAATTCGGGAATGTAGAACGGACTGTCTTGGGAATGAGAATATACGAACCGCTGAACGAGAGCAACCATACATACATATTAGCGTGGGCCGAAAATCCGCTGTTTTTAGAATTTTGATTGGTAATAGCAAAAATATGGTTCACTATGCTCTAAACGCAATTTGTGTGAAAGATGACAATTTTTGGTCAATATCTTAGGCTCGCCCAAGTCCATCAAGTTCAAATGCTAAAAAAAAAAAATTCTTAGCTTACTTTGATTCTCTACAAAAAAGATCCATATACCAAATTATGTAGGACTAATACTTTCGAAGATACTTGCAATTTTAATAAAAAAATTTGTAAATTAATGTATCTAATAATTTTTATTTTTGTAGCACATTGACCAAAAATTGTCATCTTTCACACAGATTGCGTTTAGAGCATAATGAACCATATTTTTGCTACTAAATATCAAAATTCTAAAAAAGCGGATTTTCGGCCCACGCTAAATATAGATAAGTGTATTCTCAGTTTGTTCTATAATGCTTTCGAGATATTGGCCTACTAATTAGTCATAACACATATCTAATTTTTTAATTTTTGGTACTTCATTTGTTCAAGGTCGATTCGACTAACAAAGTTTATGTTTTGTGATAAACAGTATAGTTGCAGGACTTCATTAAATGATATTATGATATATTTTTTTTACAACATAAAAGAAAGGTCGGTGGCCATTTTAACATACTCGTCCAAAAAACGCAAATATCTTTAGATTATTACGAGCAATATGCATAAAAAATATCTTCTATGGATGTTTTTTTTGCTACGACTTTTCACCCCATTTACTCCGATTTAGGCTTGCCGTCAGTGTTGCCAAGTTTTGAATTTGAGAAAGCACTAAAACCCAAGAAAAATTGCGTTTTTTCTCGAAAAAAGCACCAAATGTTTATTGGAGTATTTAATGGACTTTGTATGCGTGAAAAATTGCATTGTAGGATGCCGATTCAAATTAATAAAAATGAATATTTTTTGCTCGATGTTCGACGTTCGTTTTCTATAAATTCAAATATTTTCGTTCAAGCGACGTCAAGATTCTTGTTCTTATTTTCTTATTTGCAGCTGTGTCCAGCGTTGCCGTTTCGGTTAGATCTAAGCAAAATTGATAAATTTTTCCTGACTCTTTAAAGACCAAATTCAACAGTACGTAGTTAATTCCGAATCGGCACTGTGAATTTGGCCCTTAATGTTAAAATTTGCTTCGTTTTGCTTAATTTTTTCTACAATTCCTATCAAACGAAGGCAAAAACCATAAATGAAGTTTCATGAACTATGTGGTAGTTTAAATCTACACTGCAGTCTCTTATGATCTTGTGAACTAAAGGAGCATAAAGAACTTTTCTTTCCGACCGCTTAACACCTTAACACATAACGAAATTTGATTTTCCTTTTTAATGTACTTTATTTGAGCGTATTATCCGCTGGCGCATAGTGGGAAAAATATTTTTGTGTAAAAAAGATGTCTACTCTTCGAATCCTAAGCCGTTTTGATTATTCTGTATATTGTTGGTAAACATAGCTTATGATTGTCATCGTTACACGATTTTGTTTTGATTTTTGTAAAGTTTCTTACAAAACTTACGACTGCTAAAATTTTTGCCCCTTTTTTGTTAAGATTTATAGATTTGGTGTCTTCAAACTAAAAACAAAAGCACCAAAAAACGCACCAAGCATTAAACTCTAATAAAGAAAAGCACTAAATTTAGTGCGAAAAGCACACCAAGATGGCAACATTGCTTGCCGTCCCAGCAAAAAATCGGTAATCGCTTTTAGTGGTAACGTGTTCTAGAAGGCATAGCGTTATAATGCCTTCGAATTTTTCCGCTTCTTTTAGGCATTGCCGGTAATGCAAAGTAGAATGTCCAACAATATTTTATTTATTTCGCTTCTTTGTTTGATTTCGGGGAATGCAAAGTAGAATGTCCTACAATATTTTATTTGTCTCGCTTCTTTGCTTCATTTCAGGGAATGCAAAGTAGAATGTCCTATAATATTTTTATACCCGAGCGCACTTGTGCACAAGGGTATATTAATTTTGTTCACATAACGGTTGTTTGTAACAGCCAAAACGAATCGAGATAGATATAGACAAATGTATACATAAATGATCAGGATGGAAAAAGAAATCGATTAAGCCATGTCTGTCTGTCCGTCCGTCCGTCCGTCTGTCCGTCTGTCCGTCTGTCCGTGTACACGATAACTCGAGCAAAAATTGAGATATCTCAACGAAATTTGGTATGTAGGTTTCCCTTAAACCAAGGTAGGTTGGTATTGAAAATGGGCGAAATCGGACTTTACCACGCCCACTTCCCATATAACGGTAATTTCCAGAAATACGAAAACTGCGATATTTTAGTAACTACTGAAGATAATGCACTCAAAATTGATATTTACAATAATTTTTAGACGAAAAATAAGAATATTATAAATTTTTGGAAAATGGGCGTAGCCACGCCCACTTATGGTTACATATGTATATCTCGGTAACCGCGGCACCAATTTCTTCCAACCTTGGCACAGTTGTTGGCCTTTACATAACATACCAAATGGCCGAAAATTTTTAAAATCGCTCAATAACCACGCCTACTTCCCATATAACGGCAATTTTCAGAAATACGAAAACTGCGATATTTTAGTAACTACTGGAGATTATTCACTCAAAATTGATATTTATAATAAGTTTTAGACGAAAAATAAGAATATTATAAATTTTTGGAAAATGGGCGTAGCCACGCCCACTTATGGTTACATATGTATATCTCAGTAACCGCTGCACCAATTTCTTCCAAACTTGGCACAGTTGTTGGCCTTGGTACAGCATAAAAAGCCGCCGAAACTTTTTAAAATCGGACAATAACCACGCCCACACCCCATATAACGGTAATTTAGAGAAATACAAAATCTTCGATAAATCATTAAATATTGAAGCTAATTTATTCAAAATTGATGCTTGCAACAATTCTTTACCAAGAAATACGTTTATGGTAAAGTTTTGGAAAATGGGCGTGGCACCGCCCACTTATGATCACATATAAGTATATCGGTAACCGTTCTACCAATTTGTACCAAACTCGGTATGGTTATTGTACTTGCCACGTGTAAGCAAAACGTTGAAAATTATTGAAATCGGACTAAAATAACGGCCGATTCTCATATAACGGTAAATTTAAGAAATGCTTGAAACTTCAATATTTCGAAATTGAAGGACGCTAATTTACTCAAAATTGATACACCTCGGCTTACTATCTAGCGCAAGGTTTCGGAAGGGTGAAAAAACATATATTTAATACATGCGCCGGGTATTTAATGTTCGGCTCCGCCCGAACTTAGACTTTCTTACTTGTTTTTATTTCGCTTCTTTGCTTCATTTCGGAGAATGCAAAGTAGAATGCTGCATCGTAGTCAGTTGAAAAATAGAATGAATACCCAAAAATTCTTTTTCTACCGTTACTTTCTGTGGAAATTTGTGTCGCATAAAAATCATGTTTTGCTTTGTTCAATTTGCAGCGAAGTTGAAGTCAGTCAATGAAGTGAAGTACAAGAGTGAGGAAGTACAATTTTAAGCTTAGTTAAATATGCATGTATGTACATACCGATTTTTAAGAAAATCTAAGTACCTAAATAAATACATATGTATGTATAAAAGCTGATTTATAAAAATTTTAATTAATTTTAATCTTTTAAGACATTTTCTGATTTCAATTTAATATAAATAAGTATGTACTTATCTAGGCATTCTACATTAGTTTCTCTGTAAGGCATTCTTTGTTCGCTTCTCTGGATTCTGTTTATCCATGCGTTCTCCCTTCGTTTGAAGGTAATGCTGCGGGTAAGGGCTTACCTCCAATGACATGCCCATGTTAAAATAAGGCCTTCTTGAAGCGAAAGGGTAAGCGATTCCCATCGCCTAGCTCGTTTCCACTTTCGTTTCTGTGGTAATCGTGTTTTTTGCTGGGGTAGTTCTAACCCTGAGTTGAATATTTGTATTTTTAACATCGCTTACTATATGCAACTGGTGGTGTTTCAAACTCTGTAACTAACATATAACAGTACTGGTGGTGTTTCAAACTCTGACACTAACATATAACAGTACGTATATATACATACATACATATGTATGTACATGTGCATGTAGATTTAGCCGCGCGCATTAATGTGAAGTGCGTTGACTGTCTCGTAAATTATTGAATAAAAGTCGCAAATCTGGGCGTAACGGAAGCCTAGCTTTTCGATTTCCTTTTCAATTTGAATTCGGTCCGCATGAACATATGAATAAGGGAATGAGCAGTTAAATAGGCATCGGCGGATTACGATTTAAGATATACATATGTACACATATTATGGCTATTTGTGGAGTGCGTTGTGACATTAGGTTTGTTCATGTACAAATCATCAAGTAACTTGCCAGCAACTCTGCAGTAACTAAATTTCTATGAATTCGTTCTCATAGAAAAAATACCCAAAAAGTGCGTGAATGCGAAACCAGTGATTCCAGACACTCTCGGTTAACCACGAAAATCGGGAAAAAATCCCTCAATTACCCACATCTTAAAAATTTATACCACACAATTCCCTAAGTTTTCAAAACATATCTTTAAGTAGTAACGAAGTAACATATATGTAGTTACCTTAGTATAAATATACATATAAGATTCTTTCGAAATTCAATGGTCGGTAGATTACTCACTAAAGGTCTAAAAGAATTTAATAACATCTACCACATTCATAAATTAGCTTCAGTTTTTATTAAAACCCAAGATTTTCAAGAAACGTTTTTTTTGTGTTGAATACCTACTGGTAATTCTTAAAACTTTCCTGTTATATATTATTTGCATGGTCTAAAGACTGGTTTTTACTATGTCATATTTTGACGCCAAAATTTGGCGACATTTTTTGACACAACTTTATCTCCTCTATCCATACCATGCGAATATGATTTTTGGGGACGTTAACGTTGGAGCACTTGACTTGTTTTGATTCAAAAGCAACCGATATTTTATATACATATGTACATGTACTACATATTTAACATTTCAGCAGATGATTTGTTCCGCTTTTCAGATTAAACCCCAGTTACAATTGAAAAAATTCTTTCTTAATCAGCGCTTGAATTGGTTAACGGGAGAAAAATTTCAATTTTGGCCTTATAATTTTTAATACTTATACATAATTTTACTCCACATCACATCATCAGAATGGTTTATTACGTAAAAGTGTCGAATATTCTTGAATATTGATCAATTATGCATCGATAATTGTGTTAAATGAAGATCCCTTTTTATTTGAATTGTCCCTTTTTGCCTTTTAACAATATTTGCTGCAAAATATCCCTAAAATAGGGAACTTACCTACAATCTGACATCACTGCGCGAAATCAGTAATAATTTGCAAGTTTTATGAACAGGCGGTTGATTATTCGCAGCAATTTCCTATTAAAACAATATATTTTTTATTTAAATGCTTTATTTTGTCAATTTAAACTATAATGACTCCACAAATAGCTTCCTTATTAAATAGTTTAAATTGCATCCAGCAACACAAAATCAGCTGTTCTTCGTACAGGCCAATTGTTGCAATTAAAAATTTATCCAGTAAAAATCCAGTAAAACTTGCAATTTCCCCTACTTTGCAAGTTTTTACGTACGAAAACGCCAACACATGAAAATTCGTACTGGATCTTGCTGAAAAGTGGGTACAAAAACACAACCATTGTCTCACAAATTGAGGGACATGCGGCACATCCGTACAGCAGATAGTTTTTGACGCTGATAGCTTATTCAACTGATAGCACAATTTAGGATGTTCCGTTCAGCGGGCTTCGAACTTTTTTCCTCGCAAGTACTCGCTTTTAAGCACCCAGCAGACACAACCGCCAGAAAGGAGTATAGTCAAATTCATAAATGGCCGCACTAAGTTTTTTTTTTTAAATAGAAATTCCCAAAACAAATATTCATTTACCTATTTGTCTGTCATCAACACATTTCTGCTTATTTTAAAATCTCCTCCTAAGTCAAAAGTCTAACATTTCTTTTTTAGATGATTGCCTTCTGAACAAACAAATTTTAACTTATTACATGAATATCTCTGCGTATAAAAAAAAAAACTATTAAAAAACAGATGTGTAATAAAAACGCAATTGATAAAAATAAAAAAATGACGCAATATGAGCGTAAGTAGTATCAAAAGATAAAAAATGCTTCTTCAATGCATTCATATATAAACACCACAAGACTTTTATGTAAGTACATACTAACTTTCATATGTACTTATGTATCTAGATATATATGCATCCTTTTTTCTGAGGTTTTTTTATTCTTTTGGGATCCTTTCAATTTTGCCAATGTAAAATATTGACATAGTCGGTACAGCTTCCTGTTATTTCAACGCTAGTAAAGTTCACGATGTCCTTTATATGCAGATTTCCAAATGTTTGCTTAAGCCAAGCTAGGTGCGAGCGAGTGTTTGGACTACTTAGACAGCTGTTGGTCAAACAGTTTTATGTTTGCATTACAAACGTATGTACATATGCATATTAAATATCACACTATCACAAAATGAAATGTGTACGTTCATATGTATGTACTCCAGTATAAACTCCGCTCATAGTAGCGCGTAAAAAAGTAAATTATGTAGATTCAGACGAGATTTCTTTCTGGCCACGTCTTTCATTGGTGCGTGTTGGCAATGTCTTTTCTCTACTCGAAGGAGAGTTTGACGTCGAAAATGATATCGTTTGAGTAAATATTTCATCTAAAACATTCACAGAATTGTCATGCCATATATTTCTGAGAAGTGGTGGAATTACCAAGTTGCGATGCAAATCAGCAGGTATGCGTTTGTAAAGCCGTATTTTGAAAGGAATTTTGCGAGAAGCTACGGTCTTTGAAAGCCGCATTAATGCTGATTGTACTTCGTTTGAGGCGTAAGCCGTAAGAAATGTTGCATGAACGCTGTGAACGTCAATAAAACGATCCTTGCTCTTACCCAACTAACCGTTGAAACACAATACCGACGAACGGCAAATTTTCGCACAGTAGTGCGACGACGGCAGCAACTTTCGCCCAAAAATTTCGCTCAGTTAAAGACAACTACGGCGATAACAAATTCAGCTGCTTATGACAAGGTACAGTTAAAATTTTTACCAACAATAAAATTACATATTAATTTTTAACAAAAACTAATATAGTATTTTTCAATTTCGATATAAAAACTTGAGAATATTTAGCATATGGCCACAATGGATCGTATTTTGCCGCTGCCGCCAGCGACGATGATAGAAACAAGTCTATCGTTGCGAACAGTCGCCGGACGAACGTCGTCGTTTGCTTTGGTTGTATGCATTCTCATATTCAACAGTGTTTTTTAATTTTTACAGCGTACATTCGCAGCGAAAAATTCGCCGTTCGCCGGCATTGTGTTTCAGCGGTAACACTGGACAAAATTTTCAAACATTTGAGGGTATTTTAATTCTCAATTTGATTTTTAGCATTGTTTATCATTTGAAACTAAACATTTTCTAAAATTTTTTATCACTTTAAGAACGGTTGAGAAAATTTTTAACATTTCGTTGCGTTCCATCTGTGTCAAGATGGCACATACATATGTACATCGAAGTCTATTGGTAGTCTACTACATAAGTCGCAAAATGACTCTCCAACCACACGGTCGCTGTCATTCGCAATTTGTCTGTCGGGTCGAGTGAACCGAAATGCATTTAATTGAATGATTCGAGTGAAATTTTTTTGATAATATCATTTTGTGACTGATCTGTCGTCCACTCATTGGCCATTAAAATTAAAAGAACGAAGGAAAGAAATAGTCTGCTGCGTCGATAGTAACCCACGGTTTTCCAACACAAAATGAAATATTTTTATTTATTTTTTGTTAAAAATAAAATTTATTTATGTTGTATAAAAAGATTATTAAGTATGATAAAAGGGCTTACGCTCTATTGAAACGGCCATAATTCTAAATAAAACGATCCTTTAAAATTTTTGTGGGAAAATCGCAATAAATTCGAAAATCGGAGAAAAATTGGAAATTTTTTTACGCTAAATGCATTTCTTAACGAATTTGTATATTTCAAATAGAGCAAAAACACTTTATTTTACTTAAAAATCTTTTTATATAATAAAGAATGGCAAAGGTAAATTTTATTATTTCGCTAAAAATTACTTCTCTAGCTGTATGTAACTAATTTCAAAACAAACTGTATGCAACTAGTCATCAAGACATAAATCGTATTTTTCATTGTTAAACTAACTGAATAAATGAGCTATTAAATACTGCGTACATAAAATTTCCTTTCCTATAAAACCTTGCGTGTTTCTTTTACATACGTCATTGGCAACCCTATACAAATATTAAAATGAGAGCAACTGGATTCCATTTCGTTCCACTCTACTCGCGGTTGAGCAAAAGTTGAGAATAAGATATTTCTAAATTTGAAAATTAAGGAAAATTCTATATTAAAAAAGTGCCTTTTAAATTGAGGTTATTTGAGATGGATTTGGGAAGTAACGTTTGAGATTTCATAAAAGCAAAATATATGCATCTCAAATTGATATTTAACTAAAATTTTTATTCGGTATACCGATACATATATTTATGGAAACTCGTTACGAGAATGGTAACTTCATATCTACCTTGTATGTGTTGTTAGAGCCATATTGTTTCTATGTACGGATCTCGTATTGATGGTATAGTGCTTCAAGCGTATGTAAGGTCATGAAATCGTATTTAAGGAAGGGTACATGAACTTTTGTAAAACTTTTATTTTAATCGATGCTAACCATAGTTTAATTTTGCAGATGCTTTATGTTAGATACTGAAAGGTAAATAAACAAACAGTAAAAACTTTTAGCGCGTTATATCAAAAATGCCAAAGTTTGAATCAAAGCTGTTAAGTTAAGATTACGATTAGTAAACTAAGCGATGGGTTTGGTAATCATAATGACTAATTAAATTTGTTTTTATAGTCTAGGAATTAGTACTCAATTAGGATTATAAGTAATCATGATTATTTGCCATTAACAAAAATATTCAGAATAAATAAAAAATAATCAAATACCCGGCGCACGTATTAAATACAGTTTTTTCTTCTCTCGAAAAACGACCGCTATATGGTAAGCAAGGGTGTTTTTACCCGTATTTCAAACATCTTCGATAGTACTTTCAGTTAGACTGAATAAGTTAAAGTTATAAGTGTGTTGTACCACGCCCATTTTCCAAAACTCCATAATGATGTTATTTATATTTTTATTTTCGAGCGATTGTTGTGAGTAGCAACTTTGATTAAACTATCGTCTTTAAATTTCGAAATATCGAAGTTTTAGCATTGTCGGATTTTACAAATCTCCAGCCGTTTGGTATGTGTTACCAGACCAGCAATTCTGCCAAGTTTAAGAGAAATTTGTGAAGCGGTTACCGAAATATAAACATGTTATCATAAGTGGGCGGAGCTACGCCCGTTTTCGAAAAATTTACGATATTCTTATTTTCCACCTAAATATAAATTTTGAGTGATTAAGCTTCTGTAGCTACTAAAATATTTTCCGATATGTGAGGTAGGCGTGGTTATTGCCCACTTTTGCCAATTTTCAATACCGTCCGTCCCTGGTTCAAAAGTACTGCACGTAACAAGTTTCGTTAAGATATCTTAATTTTTACCCGGGCTATCATGTGCACAGACAGACAGACGGACGAACAGAGAGTCACGGCAAAAACGATATATTTTTTCATTCTGAGCACTTATGTATACATTTGTCTATATCTATATCGAATCGTTTCGGCTGTTAGAAAGTTATAATATCCTTGTGCACAAGTGCCCTCGGGTATAAAAAGTTGTATGTAGCTAGGTATACATACATTAGGGCGGGTCAGTTTGCATCGGAGATTTTTTATACTATGCGCGTATGTCACAGAAGGAATCCATGTGTAATTCTAAGCAAATTTGCTGAAGAAGCAATGGGTTTAAATTTAATCTGGAGTTTGTTAATTTGCGAAAATAGCTTTCTTAGCATTTTGCTGCAGTGTCGTAAAGACGTGCTTAAATTTCATATAAAAACATGCTATAAAGGGTTTTTTGGTAAGAGGAATCCATCACTACAGTGAAAATTTTCCCATTTGCTCTGAATTACACGTAGAATCCTTTTGTGGTATGCTATACGCACATAGTCAAGAAGAATAGCCCCTGCAATGAGCGAAAATGTGTTTTCGTTACCGTGTAAAATACCTAACAAAACAGGTAACTGGCGTCTATTAAAAATAATTTTTAAATTTTGTAAAAATGTAAAATAGATCCTCGGTGTCTTCGCCCAAATCTAAAATTTGCTTAAACAACAAAGCATAAGGGTGATGTAAAGGAATCTTTTAGTCGCATATTATCCCGTCTCTCTTCAAGGACAAGTAGCATTGAACTTTGCAAGCGCATTGCAGCCAGGTTGGAGATTTCGAAAAAGTTCTTTTGAAAGAGCTTTTGTGGGCGGATATTGAGGTTGAGGTTGGATGTAGTTTTATTGCATTTTCGACAGCTGGGTAAAAAAATACTCGTATATTTGTATGCAAAGTATGTAAATAAGTAAGTATGAATCTTTATCACGTACAGTTGAAATCATCGACTTCGAGTTATGTGTACAGAAAATTCTAAAGGGGGACGAGCGCGGAGAGTGGAACATTTTGTTGACTTTGGCCAGAGTGTGCTCGCGGTTTGTTTTTACTGGCTTGGTGACTTTGCTTCAAAATTCACAATGAAATGTTCTTTTTGTCAATCTTCGCAATTTCCACCAGTACCAAAATGCACTTTCGCCTGCCGCTTTCTTAACACTTTTGCTGCAGTTGTAGGCCGAGACACTGTTGCGCTTTGGGCAATTATCGATGTAATGTGTTTCGTGTTGTATTAGTTCCCCGATGCCTCCCAACACCTGAAATTGCATGTGGCGCACGCTGTCTGTATCTTACGTACGGGTATTACTCGTATAGTATGTATGTACGTACATATATGTATACATATGTATGTTGGTAAGAATTTGCTTCCAACAACCACCGTGTCAGCACTATGGCCGACATCAGCTGCTTGCTGATCGTTTCCTTCATTCCCCCCCTTGTCTGTCTCATCCATCAAACCACCTTTATTTCATGTCGGTTGCAGCCAGGGTTGCCACTGACGAAAAAAAATATTTACCATCGACTTGAAAAAAATCTACCAAATGTGGGAAATATCTACCAATAACTGTTTTATAATTATTTTAATAAAAACTATAGTTTTATTATTTTTTTATTTATTTTAATTAAAACTATAGTTTTTATTTTTAGTTATTTCAATAAGAATTAAAAGTGTTCTTAAGAACGTTTTATTTAACTAATTATACGGTATTTGGGTCGTATTATTGGCATATTCTCAGTTTCCTTCAACCAAAAGCGGAAGTGATGAAACTAGAGGCAACAATGAAACTTTATTATTTGAAAAACTTCAACTCGAGTTATTATAGACAAATACAGTGACTCAAAAAAGTGATTTTTTTTAATATTCGCAATATTTTTCGAGTAAAAATTGTTTGCTGCTTTAACTAAATCCATAAAAATCGAGGATTCAAACTATATACAACATATAGAAAAATTCCAAAAATTTTGGTCTAAATTTCGAATTTTTTACTCAGAATTTTTAGAACAATTTGAGGTATGGAGTTTTAAAGCAAATACTATTTGAGTATAGCCAAAAATGTGCTGCTTAAAATTCTCATTGATTTTTTTTATTTTTTTCCATTGATAAAAAATGGCGTTGATTTAATTCTTGTTGCGAACAATCATGGTGCGTAATTACATACCTGTAAATTTTTTCTATATATTTAAATAATCATATAAAATATTTAGGCAATCAAAAGTTCCTCGGGATTACAGTAAAATTAGTTTTGAATGGAGCGCGATATGTTCGCCTTATATAGATATACATTTATACGTATGTAATTATATAAAAAGTATGCAAAGAAATTTATAATATATTTAAAGATAACTACGAACAATAAATCGGGAACGGAAAGCTCATCAAAAATCTACCTAAATGAGAAAAAATTTACCTTTTTACCAACCCAAATTTTTTCTACCAATTTTGGTAACAATTTACCAAAGTGGCAACCCTGGTTGCAGCGCTGTTTTTGGCTTGGAAAGCACAATTAATTAACTTGTACGTCGTCGTTCGCGTTGCACTTGTGGGGCATGTGGCACAAGCAATCAGAAATACGAGTACTTGCCTCCTCACTTGCTGCTCGTTACATTTGTAGCAGCAAATGTTTTTTTTTTCTCTACAACATTTTTTACATATTTTTCTATTACTTACATGTTCTCCTAGTTCATGTGGCACGTTGAGGTGAAAGTGTGACGCGGCAAGGGCCACGGCGACAAAGTAAATATTCATTTTATAAAGTTTACATCGTCGGTTGTTGTTGGTTCATATTCGTACTATACTTTGCTGCTTGCTTGCTGTTCTGCTAGCAGCAATAATTCACGTGGCAGCAGCAGGAAAATGCAGACGAAACCACAAGTGACATGCGGCACAGCAGTCGAAGCAAGAGCAACATTAATATTAACAGAGAATCCGCATGTATATGTATGTATGGTATAACTAATGTGACCAACCGTACATCTTTCGGAAGTATAGTTCTTCTTTTTCGCTTTTGTACTTCGTACTTCGAAGTACAGTCAAATGTACTTCTTTGCAATATCTTGTACTTCAGGAGGGAGATTTTGTAACAAGCTAGCCACAATTTTCGGATCGCTATCACACTTTTTGACACATGATATAAATGTTCATTCTTCTGGACGATCGTCAAGTTGCCTGGGCGATAAATTCGTTCAAACCATTAAAGTCGCCAGGGACCGATGGCATCATACCTACGCAGCTGCAAAGGCCTCTGAAGGTGTTGTGCAATTGGTTGGATACCATTTATGCGAACTGCGTGAGGACCGGGTACGTCCCCAAGGCTTGGAGGGTAGTCAGTGTTGCGTTCATTCCGAAGACCCGAAAAAGCGCACATGTTTCCCCTAGGTATTTTAGGCCATCAGTCTCTCTCTTCGGTTTTGCTAAAAACGCTAAGGAGACTGATAGACCTATACATAACAAACGCGATTCCTCGTGACTGTCTTTCAAGAGCTTATTGCAAGAAAAGGTCGGTGAATACCAGAGGCAATAGTCTAGTATATTCATAATCTGGGGGTTGAAACCAACATAATAGGGCTTATCTACACCTTACTTCGTAACAGAACTGTCGCGGCTGAGTGGGGCAGCGCATGCACTCAGTGCAGAGTCATTAGGAGCACTCCACAAGGTGATGCACTCTCTCCCCTGCTCTGGATTGCGGTTGTAAACGATCTTCTATAGAAACTGCAAAAAAGTGGGCTGTCGAGTGATCGCCTATGTAGGTGATGTGGAACGTTTGGTTAAGGGACGATTTCTAGAAATCCTTTTTGATCTGGTAACTAGGTGGGCGATCAACCGCGGCTGTCGTGGAAGCCTGCACATAATTTTTGCTGGCATCACTGCTAGGAAACCAGATTTAAGCCTATATTATTTCAAGGAGCCCTTGTCTGGTGGAGTTCACTAGAGAAGGCTACCCTTGTAAAATAGGATTTAGCGGAGCATTAGGAACCACACCTACACTGGCGCCTAACATACATGTGTTCAACACGGTGCCTGGGGACATTGCAGACAGAATTGTCGCAGCACGAACTACTACTCGGCAAAGAGATATCGGGCCTTTTTGTGACATAAAAAAGGAAAACAAGACGTTTCTCTGCTGCAGAAAATGTTTTTATAGGGCACTTTTAAACACGTTACCTCTCAAGGGCTAGTGATGGGGATTCTGACTGACCATTGTGCAATTTGTATCAGCTGTCAAAAGGAAGATGAAGTGGAATCATCTCCACACTTTCTTTTAGACTGTCCAACCATTTTGGCTCGCACTTCTGAACAAACACTGATCTCTCAGGGATCGAAACTAGCTGCATTCAAAATTTCCCAACCAAACCCGTACTTCTTTGAGCTATGAAATAGTTGGTCACATTAGGTATAACTCAATGTTGTATAAGGCCATGGTGCTGACTGCAACAACAACAAAAACGAGTCTAATGGAGTTGTGGCTTAGTGTGATTGTGACGTTTCATTTGGAATGCCGCAGAAGCAGACGCTTCGCAGACATATTGTTATTGCTACTTTCTAACATAAAATAAAAGAGTTGTGCACCTAACACTGAAAATGAATAAAATAAAAATATATATATATTTTTTTATTCTAAAAACAAAGTACTCAAGCAAAAAAATTAAATGTGGAAAGGAAATGGAATAATGGGAAACAAACAAAACTAAACTAAAAGTAAAGGACTAATGGAAAGATGAGATGAAGTTATCAGAGTAAATAGCGCTGAAATCGTATGGCTCAGGCAAGAATGGACTAAGCTCTATATACTTTCAGCTTAGTTCTTGGTTAGCTATGCCAAAAAGTACTCTTGTTACTCCCCGAGTACGGTTAGGGAAACGTCAACTGAGTGAAACGATGTTTTATTTTTTATGGTCTTGGGTCCAAATGAATTATAGTTATAAAAAGTTCTTGAAATTAAACATTTAATATTTGAACACTAAGGCCACAATTTCAAAATGGTAAAAAATATTGAAAATAACGATTATTTCTCGTCGAACAAATAAAATGACAAAATAATGATTAGAGATGATCGAAAAAATAATTTATAATTTTATTATAAAAACCATGGCGGTTACGATCCCCGGTTTACATATCTCACTAGTAATGTTCTTTCTTTCTCAATAACGAAATCACATCATGGTCCTAATCGTAAATCTTCGTTTTTGATGAAATTCTTGTGCTTTACGAAAAAAAAAAAAAAATTCGAATGCATTTTAACTATGACGAGGTCGAATAAACTGGGGTAACCTTAGATAAGCGACTAAGTTAGAATTCGCATCTAGATAAAACTTTTATTAAAGCGACCCTGTCGAGGACTTTTTGGTGGAACATGGTGTTTGAACTCCAAATTAATAGAATGGCTTTACCGAACTATGGTCCAACCGATGTAACTTATGCCTGCATAGTCTACTAGCCAAAAACGCTGCAAAAAACTGCCGTTTCACGTCCTAACAAACTCCAACGCTTGGCTCTACTGTCGCGACAGGATCAATGAGGACTGTTTCAAGCACGGGCTTAGAGTCGCTCTTAGGTTGGACTCCACTATATATTTTTGTCCAAACAGCAGCGGCTTCGAGGAATTCGCAAATGCAAAATTCTAATCTACTCTTAAAAAGACAGAACACAAAGGTATTATGAGCAAAATTCCTTGTCCAGGAATTCGAGAGCTCTCCAAAATTCCAGATCCAAATGGTTAGCCCAAATTAGATACCAGATATGTACACTGGTACACAGACGGATCAAAGATGAAGGGCAGGGTAGGTGCGGTTGTCTTTGGGCCTGACAACAAACCTACTACATTGGTCTTTTCCCAAGAGGCGAATTGCACATGCATCGTCGGAGCACATTATGTGTGATTGTTCAGCATTAGCCAGTCGAAGGCTGCAATACATCAGTTCCTTCAGAGTTTTTATTAGGGAGGTCCTTCACGGCACCCCACATAAAAAAGTCGAACGGCGTAAAACCGACAGTTCCGAGATCGCCGAGTCGCCTGAAAACGCGATTACGGAACTTGCCGCGAAAAAGATCGATCGTGAAATGAACTGTTTAGCATGGCGCATTATCCTACTAAAACCAAAGATCGTCCCAGTCCACAACTTCAATTTCCGGCCACAAAAAATCGTTTATCGTGCCGCTTCAGTGCTCACCAAACTATCACTCTCTCAGGATGCATTCGCTTTTTGACGATGCGGTATTTTGTCGCTGAAATGAAAATGCGAGTCGTCAGAAAAGATAATTTTTCCAGCAAAATCTATGTCCATTTCGTTGAATGACTTTCTGTCAAAATTATATGGGCCACCCTTTACATACATATATATTTGTTGTTTGCATTAAAAAAAGCATAACATATTCACGCAAAAATCGATTTATGGGTTGATAAAATATCATTGGCTTCGGTTTTGCATTGGAGAAAAAATATCTCTAGTTAGTGAGGTTTACTCTGTGGCACGTAACGCTCTGCCACTGAGACCGTACATCGTCCACGTCCTAGCGGTTAATTTGAAACATTGCCAATGTTGGCCTCAGCAAAAAGTATGGATAAAATTTAGAGGGTCCAGCGACTGCATTCATGGAGGGAACCAGTGCTTGGAAGGCAGGGTTGCGTTTACAGACAGATCAAATGACTCGAAATTACCTTGATATTGATTTCAGGGGATAGTGTCATACATATGTAAACGGGAATGAGACATCAGTTGTAGTCAACGTACAGCTTCCTTAGTAAAAAAGATTGCCGAAAAATGCCTACAGCTGAGATCGCCTGATTTTTTGGCATTTGCTCTTATCTTTTACAATTTCTTTCATTTCTATTACAATTTATTCAAAATACACTAACACATTGAACCAAAAACACACTTACAGCCTGCCGAATATAGACCTACAGCTTGCCAAGAAAATCGGTAAGAAGAAGAGTTACTTTACTTATGGAACTGTACGATGGTTGAAGTAGCGAGGTGCGCTTCGCTCAGAGAAATGAAAATGAAAAATACCGAAATTTTCCATTCGAAAGATGACCGATCTTAAATACTAACGACCAACTTAAAATCAGGACTCTCTTAGGAATTCGTAAGTAAAATAGCTTAAAACTCACGGCTGTCTGCACAACTACTATTTCAAAGTGCAGCCGGATCTTCTTGTATGATGTACTCAATTTAATTAAAATCGCCGAGTGGTTGTCGGTGGTTCAGAAATGCTTTAAATTTGCAAGTTTCTTGTCACAATGGTGGCAACCCAAGCAGCCTACGAACAAACAGACCAAAGTTGACGTTAAACCAAAATTCCTCCATACGGCATTATAATAATAAATAATTACTTACTGAACTGGCTCGCTAAAAATGAAGGACAATCGTGTCTCCCTTAAAATTGGCGCAACTGGTACAAAGTTGGTGCTACAACACTTGCGCACGCTCACATTTTTATGATGCTTTTGCCCTAAGATGAAATCTTCCTTGAGGGAATTTCGGGGTTATAAAAACTTGACTAAGCCCTTAAAACCGCAAACCTTTCTTGATAACTTCTCTATCTTTTACCCTTTTTCAAAATAAAATACAACGTTGAACTCGTTGGCTGAAGAAAGGTATTGGAGTTTTTCGAAATTCAGAAGAGTTAAAGCTCAATGACGCTTCACAGATTCGTAGGCGTTTTGAATGGTGATGTTAGACACACATCTTATCTAGGGAGCCGCACTGATAAAGCCCAACTAATTTGTTTATCGTCGCCCTCAGCGTTTCGCCGATAGGATCATATATGTCGATAAGATCATATATGCGGCACTTCACCGCCAGCGGTATGTATGTGATACAGGGGGCTTGTTGTTTAAGCAACATTCTTTCTGCTTTCACCTCATTTTCGTCGTGTGGTTGTAAGGGAACTTCGTCTCCAATCATTTGTATGTGCCTCACCTGATATACATACATCCTTAATCCTTCTTGATTCCTTATTCCAGTCTTGAAGCTATTGGTCTGCTACTGTATTTCGAATATGATAATCGTGCGCATTCTGACTATCATCTTGCTCATGTATTAATTCCAAATAACTGATTGAAAATAGAATCATTGAATTGCTCATATTGTAAGCAGAGAATTTAACGAGCCATGTAATTGGCTGAGTTAACAGCAGTAACAATAATTGCAATCTAAATTTCCATTTGAAATTGTTGCACTTGCCTCTAATCGGCAAAAGAGAGAGAGAGAGAGAGAGAGTGTGGCAAAAATAAACCAAGTCACTTTTACATAATAATTCTAACATTGGTTTGCATTTAATTCACGACCTATCTAGTTTTTCTGGCACTTGGACGGCGCTCAAAATTTGCGAACTTCTGCAAGCGCAGTCAATAAAGTGGCAAGTTGGCATGCCATGTGGCACATGAGCAGCGCTGCGAAGGTGAACTACCTTGACAAGAGTGGAGCAATTGTAAATAGTTGCATAAGGGCAGTAACTAACTACATATAAACATACGAAAATAGCGAGGGGCTGCCAAACGGCTTATTGCCAAAAATATGGGCTTTTACTAAAATTATAGATAAATGAAATATGTACAATAAAAAACTCTTTGCTTTTTAGCGTCTCGTTGCGCATGCATTGGATCTAAAACGGACTCTATACCATCAAATGCTGGACGGCAACTAATTAAGAGCAAGTGAGCGAGTGAGTCTTGCCGTGTCAATGATTGTTGGAGGTGCCAACTTTTTCGGATCAACCGATTTTTTTGTGTAATACTCCGTATAAAAAAAAATTGATGGGCAATTGTAATTGATAATAATAAGATATATCTGGAAGACGTGCAGTCCTCTTTGTGCGATTTTCAAAAAATATCCTGTACAGTACACAATTTCTGCAGAATTTCATCGAATTTTTCTGCTTTTCGGCTGTTTTGTGCAATAAAATTGTCAAAGCTGACGGGCTTTTTACATTTAGCATTTGACAGTGCGTTGGACACATAAGGGCGTACTGCTTTACATATGCAGAAATGTATCACAAAATATGAGCGTCTGTGTTGGCTTCAAAGGACATGTTGCTCGCACTCATTATTCAACTACCAAGGATCCAGAGCGAAAAAAAACATCTATGCACATATGTATATACATATGTAACTAGCCTAGCCGCGGCGTTGCTGCAGCGCTTCACCCTTTGCATGTGGACCGAACATGTGGCAAGCGCCACACATATTATTCAGCAACTGGCATAGACTGCGTCGCGCTGTTCATTTCAGTCACACTAATAGACAATTTTTTGGCAGCGCAACATGCTGGGCTTTTAGCTTTACAGCGCTCCACTTTGCATTTCCGCCGTTGCTGAGAAGCTTGGAAGGCAGGGCTTGCCGTTTGGCGGATGTGCAAAAATGTCCGTCTACCGGCACTACCGGGGTGTTCGGCGTCTAGGCGGGAAGCATCTAAATTAAAGGAGACACATTAAAATTATGTAATATCCTGTTATTACGACAGCGAAAAATGCCAAACAAGAACAAATGGTGTATGGAATATCCGAAAACATCAGCAACTGCAGTCTCGGCAGACTATTTAGTTAAAGAGTAGAGTGAAATTGAAAAGCTGCCATATGGATTGACATTCGTTGGTTAGAACCAATAAGGGGTGTTCAGTAGTATGAGCAAGATGAGTGTAGACGTTGATGACTGAAGGCACTTTATTGAGGGGAAAATAATGAACTGATAGAAATTAAGGACGAAGTTTGAGGTTTTTGGTAATACATATTTGAATATTAAAGTCGCTAAGCAGAATTGAGTTCTTATCCTGCAGTGAAAAGCAAAACCAGTTAGAAAAAATACTAGTTGATTAACTAGTATGTGCCTACCAGTTCGACGATTTCGAAGAACCAAAGCATTCAGCGAACCTGCCTTTGAATTGCCAAAGCCAGAAAAGAACGCAATTAGTTCCATTTATAACAACTGTCGGCTGTGGCGTCACGCGGGTTCGAAGCCGCCCAATGTAAGTAAAAATAATTATTTCAATTTAAATATATCTAAATAATGAATTTGAAAATCTATTTGCATTGCAGAAAAACATGCATATGGGAGGAAATGCTTGTACCATAAAAAAAGGGAATTTAGACGAAATATTTTTTTGAATTAACATCCATATATGGGGCGTTCCATACCAAAACAGACGGGGTTCACACTTCAAGTGTTTAATTTGTTTCAAACTTTTAGGGTTGATGCACAAACATAAGTAATAAATAAATATGAAATTTGAGCTTGATTAATTTTTAAAGCATAAAAACAAAAACAAATCGATTTAATAGTTTTCCAAATATCTCGAGAACGGGGCGAGGAAAAAATTTGAAAAAAAAATTACACATGCACACATCAAAATTCTCTATGAAAAGAAGTATTTTTAAAATTTTTGCATCGAAAAGGTAGTGTCTCAGCGGTGGTCCCATACTAATCTGGTTAAGATCCGATCAGTGGATCATGAGATATATATATATATTTTTTTTTTTTATATGAGAGTTAAAGTAGTTTTTTTTTTTGCTAAAAATTACTTGTATAATTAAATTTTCCATCCCTTATGGAATATGAGCTGTAAAAGAGTGACGAAAACAAACAGATGATTGCTCTTTGTTCAATAAACATACCGCCAAGTCAAAATTAAACATACCTAGCAAGGTTGCATAGAGAATCTGACACAAATTAATTGCCCATTAATAATTAATTGGCAATTAATAATTTGAATTTTTGTATGATAAATTGGGTAACAATTAAGGCTTAAATTGGTGAAAAGGTTCTTAATTGCCAATTAGGTGCCTGTTTGAACATAATCTAAATTGACAGACTACTATTTCTACTACTAGATGCTAATGCATAGCCTGACAATTGACAACTCGTAGGACATCGAAATGTTAAAAACACGAGTCGCTAACATTGAAAAAGGATAGAACGTGAACTAGTTGGACTGAAACGCAAACTGACAGAACTCTAGTTCACAACTAAATAGTAGCTTTCCCTGCAGGGTACCTTCATATGTGTCAAGTTACATATCGCCATTTAATAATATAGGGATGTAATTCAAAATCTACGTTTTTGGAGATTTCAACATACAATTAATATGCATTGATAAACTTTGATTGCGTGCGATATGTATCTCTGCTGATAAGCTACGCTTATATTATTTTTATTGGAAGAATGTGAGTTTCTGCAAGTACACATGTATATTGAAAAGGTTCGTCCTACGCTTAGCAACCGCTGCTCCGCTTTAGCTGTTTAACTGTCCTAGATTCTGCGGTGTACCGCCGCCGATTCAATACCTCCGCCGCTGCACTACACATAGATTTGTACCTACTATGTGAGGGGTGATTCATCTAGACCTTTGTTTTTTATTTAATTTTAAATAAAACTCTTAAAAGAGAACTGGATGTATGAATCTCTGACATTTTCCTTTTAAAAAGAATTTCATTCACTAGTCGAGTGAGGAATTTTGTACTTTCTTCTGAACAGAGTTTTCTTGGGTTTACAGCTAAATTGTTATTTTTAGTCCAGCTCTCTACCCATAAAAGAGGGGCAACAAAACCCCAGCCAGCTCCGCCCGAACCACTCTGCATCGCAACATTTCGTTTACAAGCGCAACCAAGCAAGTCGATACCCTGGCAGGATGTTTTTAAAGACTCCTTCCATATCTAGGAAGGCTGCTAGCGTATATCTTTTGATGTCTAGTGATCTTTCTATGCGTGACGCTATTTCATGTAGCGCCGTTCTAGATCTCCCTTTCGTATGGGCATGTGGTGTGGTTGACACTTCGTCACCAACCAACTCTCTGATATGGACCTCAATCAGTCTCTCCATAACATTCAGTTCAAGGTGATGTGCATGAAATCTTTTGGGTTGTCGTGGGACACCTTCCCCTCCAACTCTTAAAGATATGACTGAGAGCTAATTCTCCCTTAATTATTGCATGTAGCCACGCTAGACTTTGCTTTAATGTATGCTGCATCTGTATGGGGGCGATGCCATCCGGACCTGGTGATTTATAAGGCTTGAACGTCCCTGTCGACCAGATGACCCTTTACCTAGTAAACGAATCTCTAGTCACTGAATGGTTTCCAATTACATGTGGCTGCTCCGCCCTACTATCCGTTTCTCCCGGGACGTGTGTGACTGGAAGCAGATCCAGTGATTCCTCCTAGGCTTCAGTACAGGAGCCATAAGGTCTTTGTAAGCATCCTAAGGGCTCTCCGGGCAGCACCTGAGAGTATATTTCTGAGCCATCCTCTTTCTGAAATAGACTGCGCCCCATTGCAGAAGTGCTTCCTTTCTGTAGCGTTATTTTGTAGGTCTCCCCACTACCAGACGCAGTGGCCGGACTGAAGATTTTTCTGCAGTTCGTGCGTGATATTTCTGATTTATTAATTTCACCAGGGTGACATTTCCCAACTCAGTGCCTTTGTTTTTTGTGGCATGCTATGTTTATAGCCTTTCCACAGGCTTACCTAAAACGGTCTACCAGATATTCTAGCTCCACTTGGTTTGTTGGGGTAACTGACTCGCTTTCTTGACATAAAAGCTTTTCGAGTACTTTCCGATACGATATATGAGTTGGCATTGCGTAGCATTCTAGTTGGAAGATCCTTGAGCATTTCCCCTACTACTACCTCGAATTGGATATAGCGGGGGTCGGAAAAAGGAGTGCACCTCAAGCACCCTCCACCTCTCGACCAGGTATTCCGCACTCTCAGGAATAGGGGTAACGTTCAGAGCTTCCCTTCGAGATTTTGTAATACAAGCGGGGCGTTTCCCGTATTAGCAATAATAAACTTAGAGCTAAGTATGAATTCAAAAAGTGTCCCACCCCGTTTATTATCATCGGTGCTGCCACAGGTGTTTTGGTGTGCATTCGCATTACCTCTCAAGATTATCGCCTCCCCCGCAACGCAAGTTGTTGCACGTCCTTGTCGTGCGCTAGGTACAGGGGTGCTACTTTTACTGGCCACTCGTTTATTTTTAAACCGACCGCGCGAAATTGTGGAAGAAAGAGACACTTCATTTGGCACTTATCAAGACATACGCCCTTGGTTTTCCTGTTGAGGCTCCAATTACCAGTTTGCAGCTTTTGTAGCGGGTGCTTTTAGTCCACAAATATTTTGTTCCACCACCCATTGTCCCTGAATTAGTTAGACTGCTCCTTTGATGCTGTTTTGCAATGGTGAAGATTTTCCAAATTAACTGCTACCGAGCAGGTCGCCTACTAAGGTGGATTTAACCGCGCTTTCCGACATCTCGATTAACGCCTCCTCCGTATAGAGCCTAAGCATGCGTCCGACCCCTAGCGAAGACGTCGATGATGCATATCCCACAGTCAGGTCGTCCATCGGATCGATCTCCATGTCGCGGTTGGCCTCTTCCGGCTCTACCTCTGCAATGAGGTTGCTTGCTGCGTTCTCGTGATTGCTACATATATTATTTTTGGCCATGTCGAGGCCGTATCTTATAACTCCATTCTTTGTTTCCAGCATCGCAATGGACTCCTTCTGGTGAAGCAGGACAACCTGCATCGTAGTTCTACCACTCTACATAGCCTTAACCACTTTCCAGTTTGCGGAAGGTACATCCGGGTTGTAAGGCCTTATAGTTTGCAGAATATTTTCTTGTTCCGCTGGCTTAGATGGCAACCAGGCTCTGGCTCTTAGTCGTACCGGTAGGTCTTTGAAGTCAACCGCCTTGAGCTTCTCACTACGGTAAATCTCACCAATCCTTGCAATCGTCTTCTTGTACAGCACTGCCGATCTTGCATCCTTATTACCAGCAAGCCGGTGGAGAAGCAGCCGCAAGCGTCCTCTAGTAAGCGCAACAGGTTAGGGAAAATTGCGCCCAATAACGCAAAAAGGCTCAGAATGCAGGGGTCACCTTTTGCCGAAGTCGCCAAGGAGCAAATCGTGCTTCGCGTGATAGACGAATGTCATGAAGATGGCTTTGTCCAGAGCCAACAATGGAAGTGGGTCAAGGCTGCGATAACTGACATTGCAGTCAATATACCGCCAAGCAGGATCTGCTCCTTGGCGACTTCAGAAAAAGATGGCCTTGCGTCCTGAGCCTCTTTTACCCTGAACTGTTGCGCTTATTTCCGTTAATTTTCGCTCTTAAGTGGTGACTCTAACGTTTGCCTTGGGTGTACTACTCAATTTTATACATTTGAAATACTTCTGGTAAAATATTTTAGATTTTTAGAACACTCTGAATAAAGCTAACAGCTCTTCCCATATAAGCTCACTTAAATCCAATGAAACTCCGTTTATTTTTAAATACTTACGTTTTTGTTTTTTTCCGTTTACGTGGCATCGTTGGCAGGTTTTACTGCATGTAATCCTCTGCCTAATAAATATATCCTTAACAGCTTTTGGGTGCATTACAAAAATGTGCTACAAAACTGACGACACAGACATAGCGCAGTGAACGCGTAGGTGTTGTGGCACGCAAACAAAACACCTGGCATGCCACAAATAACAACAAAAGCACTTTCAATGGATTCGAATGAGGGAAAGTAGGAAGGGAAGCACGTGGGAATGCCGGTAGAATGAAGTAGTAGATGAGAGCTTATGAGGCGCTTTCAGCACCACACGAAAACGTGCTAACCCGAAATGGTAGAAAACACAGAAAAATCCAAAGATAAATACAAAAAATCCGAAAATCAAAAGAAAACCATGAACACGACCATTTCGAAAAGTGTTGGGCGAGAAAATGTGGCAGGCAGCAATGTGTAAGAATTGAGAACTCGGAGGGCGCTGAGAGCAGGTATGTTTGTGAAAGCATCCAAAGAGAGTGGGGGAAAAAAGAGAAAACGAAAAGAAAAAAAGCTGCCGGTCTGCAGTCAAATGCTCGCTGGAACTGTTGAACGGTGAATGGTGGTTATGTGTAACCACAGCAACAGAAACAGCAACAACAACGCCAACAAGAGCAATAAAGTCAACAACAGTTAAAGCATGTTTTATAAAACAACAGCCATAACAATGGAAAACAGAAAATGCACTATGAAGTGCATCATATGTATATGCACCTAAGGGTGGTCCTTAAAATCAAATGAACGATTTTTCTTAATCTCACCGCTTTAATCACTAATTCCACGGTCGCAGACATCACACAAAAATTTTGGTCCAGATTGGCGACGGTTAAGGCGTGTCGCACAAGGGACTCAAAAAATTAAAATTGATTTTTTTTCATCTAATACCCAAAATCGATACTACCATAGTCGAAGATATCACATATAAATTTTGGTCCCGATTGGAGTCCGTTAAGATATTTTCATAGGGTAATCTGGACTTGGACCCTTGTGCGACACGCCTTAACCGACTTCAATCGGGGCCAAAATTTATATGTGGTATCTTCGACTATGGTAGTATCGACGTAGGTATTGAGGCTTAGGAAATCTGTTGTAAAATTTTGCTTCCTACATTTAAGGGCCACCGTAATATACCTGCATACACATATATATGGGAGGTTCCATGGGAAAGTGGACCTCAGTGCGAAAACTATTTTCTTTATATAACTAACAAACGTGTGGATAAGACATATGTATGTAAAAATCTTGAATCAACCAAAAAATAACAAATTAAAGCTTTAAATTCATATGCTTTTAATAAAATTGTGTTATATATTAAATTGTGTCACTGCTTTATCTATGTTAAGAGTTATTATTAAGCAGTATTGGTCTTGTCCCACCCGTGACAAAGAAAAGTTAAAAGTGATTATATTTAATTACAGAAGTTGAGGTTGTGTTTCGTGTTGGTTACATAATGTTAGAAATTCATTGCAAATATTTACCACAGTTGCATTGTCATTTCGACGTAGTTAGATAAGAATAATTCAACAGAGAAACATGTCCCGTGACAGCAATGAGCGGGACAGTTGTCAGAGGTAGGTTTTCCGGGCTGATAAGCTTTATTTGTTTGCTGAACACAGGGTAGGAGGGGGGGATGCGCGGACTCGTCTATTATCTATATACCCTTGAGGTCAGCTGATTAAGTTAAGTTACATTTTGACCAGTTTTGGTTACTTATTTTGTTAGTCTAATGTTTAAAGTTTTTTTTTTATAAAAGTCTAGCACATTACCTAACCAGAGCTACATAAATTTACATTTCTAACTTCTTACAAAAATTATAAAAATCCAACAAACCTTAACAACTACACCAAAAATTTTTAAACTTTTTGTTCAGAATTTTTAGGTATTCAGTTTTGTGGTCCATTAAATTTAAGTAGGTAAAAGAGAAAATTTCAAGAGGTTATGAAATCGCGTTCATTTTTAAAAATTTTTTTGGCGGATAGTGCTAAGCATATTCTTTTATATAAAAGGCACCATCCTAAGATAAAACGTGAGTGAATTTAACCCCCACTTGGCTTCTTATATTTTTTAATAACTAATCTTTATATATGGACCACACTAAAAGCTCCATTTCATATAAAAATTCGTACGTGTTCTACCCGGGACAAATGTTGTCCCACCCGTGACAGAGGAATGTCGGATTTTTTGTATAATAAAGCCCTATTTTTTTGTAGTTTTTGGTTTGTTTGTGTTTCTGGTTCTTTGTTTTATGATAAGACATCAAGTTCACAGAGGAAAGTGAAATAAATTCGCAGTTTCCGTAAAATATATCTGCTCCCAAAAGCAGGTTCTTTTTTTTGTTCCACCCGTGACAGAAGAAATAAACCAGATTTTTTCCATTTAAAATTAAGCTGGAATTTTTATTCGTATTTTGTAATAATTCATATAATAGTCAATTAGGTGTAGCTTTATTAAATTGTAGAATTGTTGAGTACTCTATACTTAAATTTAAACAAGAAAATTTTTTCTGTACAAATGTCCAACCCGTGACGGTCGAATCGCCCATATGTACATATGTACAAACACACATACATAAATGCACATGTCTGCAGGTGATGGCGGAGAAGCAGCATATTCTCTACTAGGACTAACCGAAAAACGGCATCGTAGCAACAATTAAAGCTTCACAGAGATTGCCGCATCCAACAGCAAAAATTAAATGCCAACATGTGCATAAGAACAGCAGCTCTGTATGTATGTGTGTGTACATTTGGTGTTTCAGAATGTTTAGCCCAAATAACGTTTACTAGTGTTCGCCCAGCGGTTGAAATTCAACCGATAAAATTAAGGATAGTTTATGTAAGTTGAATGAGCTAAAATAACATTA